>NC_086375.1:32538803-33782294 GCF_036588685.1 Mytilus trossulus
TCCTCAATGCTCTTCAACTTCGTAATTTATTTGGCCTTTAAATTATTTGGATTCTAGCGTCACTGATGAGTCTTTTTGTAGACGAAACGCGCGTCTGGCGTATATTTAAAATTTAGTCCTAGTATCTATGCTGAGTTTATTTAGCATACAGGGTTGAAAAATCAAAAGTATGTTATAATAAATTTCAGGACTAAACCGAGATTTAAAATAGTCCAAAAGTTATATATAGAATTTATAAGAATCCACAAATAGCTAATTCCACTACGCGATTGAATGATTTTGACGTTTATCAGGTTCAACGCATTTAGTAATTCATAATAGAAATATATTATTCCATGCCAAAAATTGAAGGACAATCAAACACATTGACGGGATGTATAAGTACTGAGCCACGTCAAATATTACATAAAACAATCCAACAGAAAAAGTAACATTATTAAAAGAACAAATACAAATGAAATGACAATATAACACATTGTTAAGATGATAAACAACATCAGTACGCTGAATCTATACATCAAGACCATCATGTATTGTTTGTGAAGTTGATACGGAATATTTATCAACAAGGTCTTGGTACCTTCCGATGAAGGACGAGACGTTATTTGACATAGCCCTTGTTCATCAACTTTCTACTCAGACACTGATGACGTTTATCAAACTCTGAGTAGGAGCTGCAAGGTCTTGAATATCAAATAAGTTGGGAAATATATATATCCTATATGCAAGGTGTAGATGGTATATTGCTACTAAGGTGGGGGAAATTTATTATTTCAAAATTAAAATCGTCTCGTTTGTCATAGATTCAAGATCTGGTACTGAGATGACTGTTGAGATGATAATTTTGTAGAGCCTGCGACGTCTTTTGAAGGTGGAAAACCGAGATGCTTCTTAATTTATATATAGATGCCTCATGTTACAAACTTTATATCAGTAACATGTCCAATATTCTTTACCTCATTTTCGTGGTTTAGTATATATAGGAAGATGTGGTATGAGTGCCAATATCACAACTCTCCATCCAAATAATAATTATATGTCTAATTTTCTTGACCTCATTTTCGTGGTTTAGTAGATGTAGGAAGATGTGATATGAGTGCCAATAAGACAACTCTCCATGGCCTTGTCAGTTTATTTTCGATTTATGAGTTTGACTTTCCCTCTTGTATCTTTCGTCCTTCTATATGAAAAAAAGAGAAACGGGTATAAATAACATAAACATTTTTTAAAATGCCTGAAATTGACAGGCATTTTCCAAACCTAGTCATTCTGTAAAATGCCTGAAATTTTTAATGAAATTTCAAAAATTGCCTGGTCTGTTTCATGCAAATTGTTTGAATATGAAATATATGAAAAATGGTTGAGTAAAATAAGTTTACTATTATTCTTTAAAAATGTAGACTGCAGGTTAAGTTTTTCTTTTTTATAAGTTTTATCTATCTGAAACTCAGGAAACAGAACAAGCTGTTCGTGTGTGTGCCTTTTGTGAAAATCCAAGTTTTTCGAATATCCAGTGTTCGACTTGCGCACAGTACATATATGAGCTGAGTTCGAAAGGAAACATGTCTGATACTATTACCTGTTATCTGTGTTCAAATGAAGAGGTTATCATAAATAACAGAAGGCATGAATCGGACTCGATGACAAAACAATCAGTCAGGTTGAGAAATCTATCTGAAAACACATAATTGTCATCTTCAGTGTTAATGTAAATGAAATAATTACATGTACAATTATAAAACAGTAACTGTTTGAATTGCATGCTATATTTAATGATAGCATAAAATCATTTATTTGATATTTCTAGTCGTTAAATTTTGAGTACATTCCATTCAATTTTAGTCTTTTAGGCATTTTAAAAATAAAAATACGAGTGAACCAACACCTGAAGTGGTGATTGTGCTGTAGGGTAAAAACTAGTGGATATCGCTATGTATTCAGTCATCTTGGAAATAAAGAATGTGTCGACAATAAAGACAACAACACTCATGTTTTTACCGCATATTATCTGTTTATTGGGTCTACGTGTTTCGCCTAATCGATAGGCATCATCAGGACAATTGTACAAAGAAATATGACAGTCAAGTATGAATTTAGCGGTTTTAACCGGAAGTACAATTTAAACAATGATGACGTCGTTGAAAGTGAAAGTAAAAGTAATTTAAATAAAGAATTAAATATATTAATAGAATAAAATGTTAGTGTAAGTATGAATTAATAAATAAAGTTAGTAAGTTAGATCTTTCTTGTTCTGTAGCACTGGATATTAAAGTTAGTGTCTATTCCGTAGATTTCTGTATTTTGTAGATATATTCCTGGTGTATATCTGTATTCTTCTAGGCCTTGGTAGTGCAAATATCTGTTGAGTTTCACTGCTGTGTTCCTATTTGTGGCGGTGTATATATAGTTGGTGGGTTCTTCTTCAATTTCTTCTTCGTCATTGCTTAAGTAGAGGTCGGCGGCTAGGCCAATTTCTTCATAATTGTGTTTTATATCTGCCGGGGTTATTATGCGGAAGACTGGCGGTTTTTTCCAATCGATTTTTCTGGTGGCCTTCCATTCTTTAATTTTTCAGCAAGTTCTCGCGGAGTTTTTTCTTCTATAATTATGCCATTTGCATTGCTCATTTCGTGTTCTATTTTGATGTGTCTCTTTGCAGAGTCACGCCTAATGAATCTTTTCTCGCACCATGTGCAAATGTGGTATTTGACTGTAGGGCTGTGCATTGAAGCGAAATGCATTCGAAGGCTTCCTATATTGCTGTTTTTTCTTGTACATTTAGTACAATCCAGTGAGATATGGTTGCTCGGTTTCCGTGGTGTTGTTTTCGTCTTTACCATGTTAATTTCTTAAATTCATTCCCCACGGTGATTGTGTATTGAGTAGGTGGATATACGCTTCCTCTGTTCTTAGTCGAACGTTTACGTTGGATACCGTTGTTCTTATGCCGGTGATTGTCACGTCACGCGCATTGCGGTTTTCGGCGGTGAAATGTTTTGATACCGGTTTATGTTGATTATTCTTTTTTATATCGTTCATGTGTCCATAAAATCGAATATGGTGAAAAATGCCTTAAATATAAAATTGTAACTGTTTAAATTGCATGCTATATTTAATGATAGCAAAAAAATCATTTATTTGATGTTTCCAGTCGTCAAATATTTAGTACATTACATTCAATTTTAGGCATTTTGTATTTTGTCTTAAATGCCTGAAAATAGTAATCAATTTGTAAAATTCCTAAATCATACAGGCATTTTAGAAAATGCCTAAATATTCCAGTTATTTTACAAAATGCCTAAATATTCCAGTTATTTTACAAAATGCCTAAATGTAAAAAATGCCTGTTACATATATAAGTCAACTGAAATATATCATATTTATCAAGTTTATTTATTTAAAGCTGAATATACCATAATTTCATTTTCTCTTTTATTAAAGACAGTACAGTTGCTTGCAAACCCTTACATTTTATTCAAATGAACAATTCTTATATCCTACACATCTTCTTGGCATGTAGTTTGCTGTCTCAATGACACTGCCACTGATGGTTAACGGTGGACCTGCTCATACGGAAATGAGACCTCAATTCATCTATGGTGTAAATTGGAATAACCGTTTCATAATAGTTTTGGATACGGTTAATATTATTTCTTAAAGGTGTAAAATAAAAATGGTCATCATTTACTGAATCTTCAAATTGAATAAAATAATCAAAATGTGTAGATGTATCTAAAAAAATCGTATAAAAAAATCTAAAAAAAATCGTATAAAAAAAAGGATAACTATAAGAAACCGCTGGAACAGCAAAAGCCATCTTTGATCTTATCGTCTGCCCTTGGATGTTCTATTATACTGAATCGGTTCCGTCAATACAAACCGGATAATGGAAAGCACGCATTGTAAGTCAAATTCGAGATATAAAAATGAAGCGGAATGTCTTTTGATAGTACAGCTGCAATGAAGAGTTTGTGGTAAATGATGATTTTGTTTTCATAATATATGTTGCATTGTATTCAGATAAACATCATGTATATATGATTGCAAGTTATGGTTGGCAACTTTAATTACTTCTAGGCTGTTTTATATAATAAGCTGCTATTCATAAACTTTTTTTAAATAATAAAGTGCATTCTATCTGAAAATAAATATTTTATATCAATATCTGTCAATGGAATCCTTGACTGATCTCGGTAGGTGTCCGTTGTTTGTCATTTTAAATCCTCTTGTCCAAATTTGGTCTCTTATTACCATTTCAGCGAAAGGCTCCCTTTTCCCCCTCTGGCCTGAAATAGGAACTGTGCATAGAGACCATACTGTTGATTTACTTCTCTTATTTCAAAGTATATGAATATTGTGACAACAAATTGAAATTACTTTTCCAATTTGTGGCCATTCATCGCTATATACTTTTCGAAATTTGTCAATACAAAATCGTCCTTAAGACGTTCCTCTATCATGTTTGGTTGAGACCTGGCCAAAATTAACGACAATTTTACAAAATGTACACCAATAACATCCCATGCATGTATTTTATTGTGTGAAAATTGAATCTTAACAAATTAGGATAAAAAGCTAATAAAAAAAGTAATAGTTATTAATCGATTATTAATCCGTTATAAATCCATTTCAAGTGACAGTTATCATGTTCATTCCTGATCTTGAGCCTTTGGTTTTTTTATGCATGATTGTTTCTTCGGCAGTCATATCACATACCCTTAAGCAGTAAGTTCGGTTTAGAAAGAACTATTTGTGTCAAAGTTTTATTCGATAGGGATGACTTTTACATCCAATATAGGTGAAAAGTAAGTAATTTTGATGAAATTTGACAAAATTGGCCAGATCTCAACCTTTTAGACCAGGAAACAAAGACTGCTGGCGTCTACAAACTAGATATTCAAGTTAAACATGTAAAATGTCGTTGCAAACACTGTTTTTAAAGATCGTTTTTGTCGACATAAGCGCTCTATGTTTCATGTCTCCAATAACCAAATGAAATTTATGAAAATACGGATTTTTTTGTGTTATTCAAATTTGCTGTTACAAAATATTAGAAATTATTATAAATTGAGGAATGTATCTCCCTCATGCAAAGCTCTGATTCCTTTCACGAATTTGGCTATACTTTTTGGACCTTTTGGATTATAGCTCTTCATCTTTTATATATGCTTTGGATTTCAAATATTTTGGCCACGAGCATCACTGAAGAGATATGTATTGTCGAAATGCGCATCTGGTGCAACAAAATTGGTACCGTTGATTTTATTACTAGTTTTCATGGAGAATAAAAATGAGAACTGTTAATGGCGTCACCAGTAGAACGCAAGAACTTCAATTTTCCACAAAAAGATTTTCCTACATAGTCACTAAATTAGCAATGATTCATTGTGATATTGGTCAATAAATCCTAATTTGAAATTTACTTCTAAAAAGAGAGCCATTTAAGGGCCTTATCGAAACTACTCCTTTTGTATATGTATTACAAATTGATGTACCAACATCAAAGTAAAAGAAAGTGTCATAATATTCATATATTTGATTTTCGTTTATTGCAGACTATAGCTATGTTGCGGAACTTATGAAAACCTCAACTTACCGGAACCTCAACTTACAAGTGGCATGACATCTCTGTTCACTACTATCTCCGGCACATAAATTGTTGTCCAAAAGCTGAAAACTGTAGTGGTCATCTTGATGTTCCAGTTCTGCAAACATTAAATATTTGAAATATATTTCACATAACTAGTTTAAATTTGACGCAGCAAAATTAGGCATATAATTACTACTTAAGGTATGAGTGTTTTTCTCCTTCTTTGATATGAAAAAAATAAACAAGTAATTTGTGCATAAATAATAATAACTCTGAAATACCAGGCCTATTTATTTTACCTTCATTACGTTTTTCCTGGAAAAATCTCTTCCACAATATCATGTCTACTTCATTTATATATTTTCTTGCTCCCAAGATTGAGTTTTCCACTTTGTCCAAATCTTGGAAATTTGGTCGTAAAAATTTAGGTTTAGTAGTGGGAAGCCTTAATTAAGGGATATGTATCACTGCCCTCACATTCTCTCCAAGCCTGAAGATTAATAAATGAAAAGCTGATAAATATAATGCCAGTCAAATATATTTAATAGTTCAATTAGTTTACGGTAAAACGAATCACAAAAAAACGTTAAATTGTAATTTTTATTCTTCTAATGGTGATTTATAGACCACATCTTAATTTTTCAATTAACGTTATGTATGACCAATTAAAAGTTTCCACCTTAGAAATTCATTTGAAATTAAAATAGATAAAGAGTCATTAAACAAAAAAAAGAAATACCAAATTCTCTCAAATATGAACTGAATTTGTGCTTAACACAAAATAAGAGACAAAAAATTTAAATGCCTTGTATACATGTTTACATCTTCTTATCTATTTAAAACAGTTTAAAGTATATATTCCAGGATCTAGTGTATTAACATTGTACTGCCTTTGTAATTATCCATTCTTTACAGACCATTTTTGTCTTGCCATTTTCTAATTGAATTTATAAACGTTGTGCCTGGATTGGCCACTCATGGGTGCAGGATAGGAAGTAATCCATTCCGAATAGTTGAACACTTGGCTTGTTTGGATACTTGTTGGTTTTGGATTAAAACAATCCTGGAATCCATTCATCAATTATCTAATTATTAGAAAATCACTTCATTTCTATGAATGAGGTACGTCTGAACTAGATGGTGGCGAAATTTCATACCAGTTTTTATTCTCCCTCCCACAGTTATCCATCTGAAGGTATAGTACTTCTGGTAATGAATCCTTCATCGTAAACAGAATGTTCAAAAGGGTTGAAACAGTTAAATTAACCCCACCAAGAAGATGTGTTTTTATCTTCCACATGCTGTCTGCAAACCTGGGTGTTACTGTGAAATGTGGAATCATAGTCTTTGCTGGATCCATTGCGTCCATGACAATAGATAGGTACTTTCAATGTGTCAATTTCCCGTATCCAAAGTTGATTTTAACTCGGTCAATAAATGCGTTGTATTTACTTTAAACGTTTAATCGTCGTGTTTGCAAAAATATACAAATAACGTCACTCTCTGACGTTTATACAAAATTGATTCCTGGTATCTATAGTGAGTTTATTCACTATAGTGTTATGGTTACAATGTTACCATTGCTCAATGCAAGTTCTTTTGGCCGCCAAAAGTGAAGTACGTAATCAATAAAATGAAATGTTTTAGTTCACGATATAGATACACGAAAATTAAAATTAATGTCCGTCTCAATACTTCAGTTACTTAACCTTAACTGATCGCAATTTAAGTTTATCTCATACTAGTAGTCCAGTCATGGAGTTCTTCTAGGGCATTTTAAATCAGAAGTATTGTTTAGAGATTTGATTGTTTGTGTAAGCTTTCGAATTTGTCTCAGTTTACTGTCTTAATTAAACTTTTACTCATCAGAGTTCGTAATTTCTTGTTCAATGTGATCCTCGTGTATGACTTCTATCATCATCTCGTTTGATCATGAAGAATCTTCTTTTTCTAGGTTACGGCATCCTCTTTGAAATAGTTCGTGTGTTTCCTGACTTTGAATTTTGTTTTTAATCTTATTATTGCAGTATTTGTCTCATGAATTTGGGTATGTTGATGGGCCGTCAGGTTTAATAACAGTCTTTTCCTCAAATCTGTGTATATCAAAAGTGAAGTGCAGGTTATATGATCCCAGGACATCTTAAACTCCCAGACAAACAGCCGTAGGCAACTAGGTCTTCAACACGGAGAGTAAATCTGGCATCCGCAGGCGGTGTTTAGCTGGTCCCTAAATCAACATTGTGTACTAGTTTAGTGAATAATTGCTTGGTTATTTATTTTTCCTCATCGATTCTTTTTTAACATGTGTCATCAGTCCTTTTCTTTATCGTCGATCCTATTTCTCGCTCTTGTTTTTTTAGTGCTTTTCAACTTTGTAAGTGTTTGGCTTTATAAATATTTTGATATGAGCGTCACTGATGAGTCTTATGTAGACGAAACGCGCGTCTGGCGTACTAAATTATAATCCTGGTATCTTTGATAACTATTTACAGTTATTGAAGAACATTCATGGTTGAGAACTCATATCCAACGTGTTCGGTCCTATACCAGTATGTATCATTGCTGGAAACAAATAATAAATATCATAGAGTAAATGGCAAAAATATTAGAACATCCTGTAATTACATTTAATGGCATTCACTACCCGGTTAGCTAAGCTCACGTCGTTTGGTTAAGCCAGGTTTTCACTTACTTGTTGCTGTTAAAGACATGTCAATGAGTTTCTTTTAAATAAGTATTAATTTTGATTCAAAAGAAGGAATTAAAACATCATTATAAAATGGAGACGTAAATAATTGTTTCTTTTATTACTTCCACTGTGTTCATGCAATAACGAAATGAAGTGAAATATGTATGACATAAAAGTATCTACATGTATGACTGTGTTTCTTAAACTTATGAGAAATTTTGATATAAATATCCCAGATTCCAAAGCCTTTGTCTTCATCTTTGTGTTGTTTGCCCTTGAAAATACTATTGACGGTTTACACTGATGACAATTTATCTTCAATATGCTTCTGAATACGTATCGATTACTAGTACTTGTTCATTTACATATTCTGCAATATCATTCTGAATGTTGCCGAAATGCTCCTTTTCTCACTCAAATAGTTGCTTCTTTCTTCACAAGGTTTCATGTTTAACACACTATTCATTATTAATTTTTAATATACAAGTACCTGTTGATATCTATATACATGAATTTAAAATTATCTCAGTGCCATGGCTAGACGTCATCTATGATGTAGTTTAGCATCTGCTAATTAAACTTTGATCTTTGCCACTGACTTAAGCCACTTCCAGCTCATGACCCGTGCCATCCAGCAAAAGTTCATACGTATTCTGCTTCTACGTTAAAGTTGTTTTGTTCCATGCTTACAGCAACTTGATACTTCAATATTTGTTCTGCTTCTTTAACAGACTGCGGATTACATAAATAAGGCCGTTAGTTTTCTCGTTTGAATTGTTTTACATTGTCATTTCGGGGCCTGTTATAGCTGACTATGGGGTATGGACTTTGCTCATTGTTGAAGGCTGTAATGTGACCTACAGTTGTTAATTTCTGTTTCATTTTGGTCTCTTGTGGATAGTTGTCTCATTGGCAATCATACCACATCTTCTTTTTTTGTATTTGACCAGTAAGGCCTGCATGAGTTCGGCCTGTGTTTTTGTTCATCATTGCTTTGTCAAAGGCTTTAGGGTCAAGTGACACATGTTTACACTCTAGTGGATGTTGCTATTCGCTTCAAAATATGGTTATGATCACCTCTTGCATAATGTATAGTGTTTGTTGCTTGATCGACCACAGGTACATACAGATAGCATGTAAAGTCTCTACGCTCTTGTTTCTTGATTTTTGAAATGCGTCTCTCTCTATATATATAAGTGACAACTACAGTTCTAAGCATGTCCCGATAGGACTCGGATGTGTCTTTGCAGAATGGATATGGTTCATAATAAACAGAAATCAATCTTCTCCGAAATTTTACAATACTGTCTCAAAAGGACAATCCTGCAAATTTCATCTCAACAATCACATCTCTGCATGCGTAAGGCATCATTAGTTCGCTCAGCTAATGGATTACCGTTTTCATCTTCTAGAGAAAAAAAACGAACAGTATTATTTAAAAACTGAGTTGGTGAATTTTGGTATATACCTGTAAGATTCCCAGTACTGAGATTTTTAACTAGCGTTGATCATTCTGATGTTGATAATGCCAATTTGGTCAGCTTGATGTGATTCGTTGAAATATGATGTTGTAGATATGTGTATATTAAAGCATGACTTGTCGGCAATGACACCGGAGTGGTAACTATGGTCATGGTTTGCTTTAATTGGTAAAGAAGAACTCTTGAGGTATTGTATTTGATGACTTTTGTCTAATACTGTTAAAAGGCTTTTCTTGACAATAGCCATGCTCAGCTTGAGGTTTGGGTTGTGTTTTTTAATTGTGCCATGGTCAATTGTAGTACTAGTTTTTAATTTTAGATGAAGTTTCAGAAGTAGAAGGAACTGCTTGGTATGATCTAATGACAGTAAAGTCAAGTGCTAGAACAACCTTAATCTTATAATTTGACAAACAAAAAATGACAATGAAACCTGTGAATTTAAATGTGAATGAGTAGCTTTACATACGTAATTCTTTAAAAGATTTTCTGTGGCATATAACACACAGGTATCCTTCAGATTCATCAATATTTGTATATGGTATCCTTCAGATTTATCATTATCTGTATATAACTTGAATATATTTGACAGATTTGTTTTCATTCCCTGCTTTAACGTTATGTGACGTTATTTGACAGATTTTTTTCATTCCCTGCTTTAACGTTATGTGACGTCATTTGACAGGTGCTTATTACATACCTAGACATGAGAGAGAACACGAAAACAAAAAAGGACGGCATTTCAAACGCTAAAGGAAGACACCCGAGAGTAAACGAAATATAAAATCCGTTCAAAATTTTGATCGGATTCAGTGCTGGTGACCAGACGCAATGTTCGAACCGGATCATTTATAGTGATTAAGAATATGATTTAATGCTGACTGTTATACTCCAATTTGTTACAATTTTACCCCTCATGTCTGGTAATATTTTCTCACATATTGTTGTTTGAAGTTTAAAACTTTGAAATCACAGTTCTAAAATACAATAACGATTTCAAGATATATTGATGTCATTTATTGGTATAAAATTCAAATATTTGATATTTATATTATCAAGACATACACAGAAAGACAATATTTACAAATATATGCATATGCAAGTATATAAAAAAAATGCGATGCTGACGAATAATTTTAAAAAGTCATTATAAAATATAAACTCGAGAAAATAAACAAACATACTTAGATTCTAAATGCATTCATTTGCCTGAATTTAATTTGATATATAAACAAACAGCTACAACTGGTGCTCAACTATTCAATTATATATATTATAGTATAAAATTTATTTCCGCATAAAATCAACACAAATCTTTTCTTGCAGATCTTTAAACAAGCAAATTTAGAAACTGTTACATTATTTTGGGGATAATCAAGATGTTACATAATGCTTGCATAAATCAGCGTTTAAAATCATTTACTGGAATAATTTACAACATTGAAATTGACAATTAATGATTACAGATGATTTAAAGTTATCCTTTGGGTATTTTCGTGCATGCTTTCTTTAGATGATTGAATACTTAGAATAAATCATCTAAACATTTATCATTTACATGTTTTAAAATGTACATCATGAATATATTTATCAAAGAAATACATCCAATGATTTATAATTACATATTTTTTTCTAAGGGGCATGAATAAAATATAGTATATACTTAAGATAATCCATCAGAAAACAAATAATGAAGTGGTTTCAAACATTTTATGACCATATATTTATTTATTAATTGGTGTCTTAGCGTCACTGATGAGTCTTATGTAGACGAAACGCGCGTCTGGCGTATAAAATTATAATCCTGGTACTTTTGATAACTATTTACACCACTGGGTCGATGCCACTGCTGGTGGACGTTTCGTCCCCAAGGGTATCACCAGCCCAGTAGTCAGCACTTCGGTGTTGACATGAATATCAATTATATGGTCCTTTTTATAAATTTTCTGTTTACAAAACTTTGAATTTTTCGAAAAACTAAGGTTTTTCTTACACCAGGAGTAGATAACCGTAGCCGTATTTGGCACAACTTTTTGGAATTTTGGATCCTCAATGCTTTTCAACTTTGTATTTATTTGGCTTTTTAACTATTTTGATCTGAGCGTCACTGATTGGTCTTATGTAGACGAAACGCGCGTCTGGCGTAAAAAATTATAATCCTGGTACTTTTGATAACTATTTACACCACTGGGTCGATGCCACTGCTGGTGGACGTTTCGTCCCCGAGGGTATCACCAGCCCAGTAGTCAGCACTTCGGTGTTGACATGAATATCAATTATATGGTCCTTTTTATAAATTTTCTGTTTACAAAACTTTGAATTTTTCGAAAAACTAAGGTTTTTCTTACACCAGGAGTAGATAACCGTAGCCGTATTTGGCACAACTTTTTGGAATTTTGGATCCTCAATGCTTTTCAACTTTGTATTTATTTGGCTTTTTAACTATTTTGATCTGAGCGTCACTGATGAGTCTTATGTAGACGAAACGCGCGTCTGGCGTATAAAATTATAATCCTGGTACTGTTGATAACTATTTACACCACTGGGTCGATGCCACTGCTGGTGGACGTTTCATCCCCGAGGGTATCACCAGCCCAGTAGTCAGCACTTCGGTGTTGACATGAATATCAATTATATGGTCCTTTTTATAAATTTTCTGTTTACAAAACTTTGAATTTTTCGAAAAACTAAGGTTTTTCCTACCCCAGGAGTAGATAACCGTAGCCGTATTTGGCACAACTTTTTGGAATTTTGGATCCTCAATGCTCTTCAACTTTGTATTTATTTGGCTTTTTAACTATTTTGATCTGAGCGTCACTGATGAGTCTTATGTAGACGAAACGCGCGTCTGGCGTATAAAATTATAATCCTGGTACTTTTGATAACTATTTACACCACTGGGTCGATGCCACTGCTGGTGGACGTTTCGTCCCCGAGGGTATCACCAGCCCAGTAGTCAGCACTTCGGTGTTGACATGAATATCAATTATATGGTCCTTTTTATAAATTTTCTGTTTACAAAACTTTGAATTTTTCGAAAAACTAAGGTTTTTCTTACACCAGGAGTAGATAACCGTAGCCGTATTTGGCACAACTTTTTGGAATTTTGGATCCTCAATGCTCTTCAACTTTATTTATTTGGCTTTTTAACTATTTTGATCTGAGCGTCACTGATGAGTCTTATGTAGACGAAACGCGCGTCTGGCGTATAAAATTATAATCCTGGTACTTTTGATAACTATTTACACCACTGGGTCGATGCCACTGCTGGTGGACGTTTCGTCCCCGAGGGTATCACCAGCCCAGTAGTCAGCACTTCGGTTTTGACATGAATATCAATTATATGGTCCTTTTTATAAATTTTCTGTTTACAAAACTTTGAATTTTTCGAAAAACTAAGGTTTTTCTTACACCAGGAGTAGATAACCGTAGCCGTATTTGGCACAACTTTTTGGAATTTTGGATCCTCAATGCTCTTCAACTTTATTTATTTGGCTTTTTAACTATTTTGATCTGAGCGTCACTGATGAGTCTTATGTAGACGAAACGTGCGTCTGGCGTATAAAATTATAATCCTGGTACTTTTGATAACTAATTAGGTTACACTGAGCAAGACAAGTAAAGCTGTGGGTATGATTACAAAAAAGATGGCGGATTGAGCATGACGGTATGAGTGAAGGTCTACTCATATTGATCAATAAGGATGTGTTTTGGTTATATTCCAACTAATTTTTTTGTGATTTGAACCAGATATGAACATTTGTGACATTTGTGACATTACGAGATCTAAATGGGGAAAAGGAGGAACAGTAATAACAACAAGACAGGTTTGACCCCACCAAACAAAACACAAATCAATATGGCGTCACCCTGTCATCAACAACAACAAAGTTTATCTAATGTACTGAGTCAAGCTCACGACACGTTATATACTAGTACACCAATGAACTCTCACACAACGCCAATATCGGGAACATTTCAACAAAATTATCACAATCCTACGAATCATATGAACCAGACCTTTGAATGCCCGAACCCACAGATCCAACAGTCATCTCGTTTTTCTCCTAATGCTGGTCCAACTTCTTACCCCGGCTATCAACCTCCACCATTACCTTCATTCCCATTATCACAAACTGATGGGGCTCGTTCAAATATAACCATGGAAATGTTGTTCTCAACAATTAACATAATGAACCAAAGATTAGAACGAATAGACTTTGAAGTGGGTGATAAACTCTTTAAACTGGACAAAAAACTTGATGAAAGATTCAACAACATTGATACGAAAATTTCAAACTTACACCAAGAAATCGACTCTGTAAAGAAAACTCAAAATGAACATGCACAAATTTTGGAAAATGAAGAAAAGCACCATTTTGAAATTGCCGACAGAATGAATTTGGTACCAAATTACACCCGAGACATTGATACAGAAAAAAATCAACTGAAAGAGGAGTATTTAAAACTACAAAGTCACTCGATGAAATACAACCTTATATTCGGCGGTATAGTACAAACTGATGAGGAGGAAAATACTGAAACTGTACTCAAAAACTTTATTAAAACAGAACTTGATATTCCTGAAGCGGATGAAATAGATTTCCAAAACGTCCATAGATTACGACCACGACGGGACGGAAAACCGCGTAATATTATTGCTCGATTTACTCACTATAAAGACCATGAAAGAGTGAAAAAAGTCGTTCCGCAGAAACTTAAACTAAAACCAAAATTTACAGTTAACCAGCAATATCCCACTGAGATTAGCAACCGTCGTCAAAAACTGTTACCAAAGCTAAAGGAACTCCATAGGCGTAATATCCGGGCATCATTAGTTTATGATCAGATTTTTGTAGACGGTCAACCGTTTGAACCAGCCCGTGAAGAGCCTCTCAACCCAATACACAGTAATCAGACGGGACACCGTTAGGATAACGCATCAGACAGTCGTAGATCGTTAAATAACAATGTGAATAAACTCAATATCGCTTACCTTAATGTTTGTGGTTTAAAATCAAAATTGTTGAACCCTGACTTTGATAATTTTATTAAAAAACATGATATTCTGGTGTTTGTAGAAACAAAAACTGATGATTATGACGAAATTAAATTACCAAAAGATTATACTCTATTTACTAAGAATAGACAAAAATTCAAAAAGAAATCAGGAGGTATTATTATCATTTATAAAAAGAAACTGTCACATATTCTTAAATTTATTAACTCAGAATCTGAGTTCGTTCAGTGGGTAGAAATTTTACATGGAAATTTTGATACGGGTAAAGATATCTTACTTGGGTGTGTTTATATACCTCCAGAATTCTCCAAATATTCATCTGATGAATCTTTTTCAGAGATTGAAGATGAACTTATTCGATTTTCAAATACTTCAAAAGAAGTAGCACTGATTGGTGATTTTAATTCTAGAACCTCTATTGATAGTGATCATGTTATACCTGATGAAAGTTTACTAGAAATTTTACAGGTAGAAGACGATGTTATAAATAAAGATATTTTTTCTTATCTTTTGTTAGAAAGTAAAAATATTCCTCTACAAAGATACAGTTATGATCAAGGTAGAGTGAACAAATATGGTACTCTTCTTTTAGAACTATGTAAAAGATGTGGAATTTTTATATGCAATGGTCGTATTTTCTCAGACAAATTTATAGGTCATACTACATGTAAAGACTCTAGCGTAGTAGATTATTTAATTGTATCTCCTCACATGTTTGATTATATCTCTGAATTTAGAGTAGATGAGTTTAATCCCATGTTTTCAGATGTCCATGACAGTATATTTTTTACATTGTCATTCAATACTGATAGTAACAACACTGACAAGGTAAACACAGAAAAAAATACAGGTAACACAGACACTCACATTAAATGGGACTGTAGAAAAGCAGACGAATATTTTCAAGCGTTATCCAGTGACAGTGTCTCAGGTAATTTACAACACATTGATCACGTTTTGAGTAGTATTGACACAAATAATTTAACACCTGAAAAAATAAACGGTCTAGTTGATGACCTTGGCAATGTACTGTTAGATACAGCAGAAGGAGTTCTAGGCAAGACTAAAAAAAGACCGGTTTATCCCGCAAAAATAAACCATGGTTTGATAAAAATTGCCAAGACAAACGTAATGAGTTCCACAAGGCTAGAAACTTATATAACAGAGCGAAATCAGGTGGTAATTAACTGGCAATGAATAGCAAGGCCAAGGAATACCGCAAGACACTTAACATTAACTATCAGCAGTATAAAGAAAAATGTTCGGATGAACTGAGGGCACTCTCAAAAAATGACTCTAAGGGATTTTGGAAGACACTTAAAAAATATTCTGGCTACAAAAAAGACAACCCCTCTATCAGTATTGATGCATTTCATGAATATTTTAAAAACATGAATGCAAATGACGAAGAAGATCTTGACGGCATCGACATCAATGCGTTGTGTAGTGACCCCATTTATAATGAAATTTTAAATGGAGTCATTACAGAACAAGAGGTTGTGGATGCCGTTAAGAACTTGAAACATGGTAAAGCATCTGGTACTGACAAGATACTGAATGAGTTTTTGAAAAACTCGCCACCATTTTTTATTTGTATTTACACTCAACTATTTAATGTGATATTGGATACAGGTATAATTCCTGAAACTTGGACAGCAGGAATAATTATACCAGTTTTTAAAAATAAGGGTAGTCCAAAGGATCCAGATAACTATAGAGCTATAACATTAATTAGCTGTATAGGGAAATTATTTACTTCCATTATCAATACTCGATTGAATTTTTTTGCAAATGAAATTTCACTTATACATGGAAATCAGGCTGGCTTTAGAAAGGGGTATTCAACTGTAGACAATATTGTTGTGCTTCATGCACTCATAGAGCTGTATTTCTCATTTGGAAAAAAACTTTTTTGTACTTTTGTAGACTTTCGGAAAGCATTCGATACTGTATCAAGATCTGGTTTATGGGAAAAACTTCAATTGAGTAATATTAAAGGGAAGTGCTTTAAAGTTATTTTTAATATGTACCAAGGAATCAAATCATGTGTAAAATGTAATGGATGTCGGTCAGATTTTTTTCCCTGTTTAGCAGGTGTAAGACGGGGGGAGAATTTATCGCCGTTTTTGTTTTCAATTTTTCTTAATGACTTAGAAGAATACTTTAAGAATCTAGATGGGATTCCACTAGAAACTGTTAAAGAGAAGTTACAAAGTGAATTGCACATATTTTTTGAATTATTTGTTATATTATATGCCGATGATACTGTAATTGTATCTGAAACAGAAGAAGGTATGCAGAGATCATTAAATATTTTTCAATCATACTGTGAAAAATGGAAATTAGAAGTCAATTTAAATAAAACAAAGGTGATGATTTTTAGAAAGAGAAAAAGTAAGAAGAAATTTAAATTTTTATTACAAGACAAAGAACTTGAGATTGTCGAAAAATTTTCTTATTTAGGTGTTATCTTTAAATATAACGGTACTTTTTTAGATACCAAAAAGAAACTAATTGATCAAGCACATAAATCGATGCATTTTATACATAGAATTGTTAAAAACGAAAACATTCCTATAGATTTACAACTGAAATTATTTGATTCCACGATAGAACCCATTCTTTTATATGGTTCTGAAGTTTGGGGTTTTGAGAATTTGAAAATTATTGAACAGATGCATTTGAAATTTTGCAAAAGAATTATAAAAGTTAGAAATACTACACCCAATTTTATGGTGTTTGGAGAATTGGGAAGATTCCCTCTGCAAATTCGAGTTAAATGTAGAATGATTTCGTATTGGTGGAAAGTTGTAAACAATAGCAGTAAACTCAGTAGTTCTTTGTACAGGCTGATGTTATCATTGAAGAATCATGGCCATTATGTTTTCAAATGGATTGATTCTGTCGAATCAATACTTAACAACACTGGTCTAGGATATATTTTCATGAACCAAATTGGCTTTTGAGATAAAACTTATCTCGATCGTATATTGAGTGATCAGTTTATTACCTCATGGTTTGGCGATATAGAAAATTCATCCCGGGGACAATTTTATGGGTCATTTAAAAAGGACTTTGGACTAAAAAAATATCTGATCAGACTATCTGAACAGAATAGAGGGTGGATAACGACATCGAACTTACGTATTCCAATTGAGACAGGCCGTTGGCAAAATATACCTAGACCAGAGAGAATGTGTACTTTATGTCATAAATTTATTGGTGATGAATTTCATGTTTTATTTGTATGTCAACATGATTCTATTGTTAATTATAGAAACAAATACTTACCTAAATATTATACTATTAGTCCTCAATATATTAAAATGGAAGGATTATTGTCCATATGTAATATAGAGGTCTACAAACGATTGTCATTTTTTATTAAGAAAATTGCTTGTTTATTCTAAAATATTTACCATTATTATTGTATTTCTATGTGTTTAGATAGTACTGCATGCTCATTTCGTCATTCAATTGTTTATGTATTATACTTTGACCTCATGTTACACATTTATGTGTCTGAGCGTTATCAATAAATCTTGAAATCTTGGTATGGTTCTAATTCAAGATCCCACTAAAAAAAAATATATAATAAACCAGATTTAGAAAAATTAATCCAATACATAGAATATAAATTTATAAAAAAGTGAGAAATTAACCAAAGTGTTGTTAAAATATGTACGTCCATGGTAAAGTTCATAAGTCATAAATCATTATAAGCCGATGCATATGATAATACAACTTTGAATTGAATTGATCTGAATTATTATGGAATAAACTGTTAAACTTATATCTTTTAAAAAGTCATACACAAACTACAACTGAAAGTGCTAGATATCGATAAAGACTAGGTTAGCTCTGAGAGTAAACACTGAATCAGTACGGTATCAGATCAGTCTGAATATCAGTATTGAATCCATAAAAAAAGAAACTATACCAACCTGTCTATAATGAAGTGGTTTCAAACATTTTATGATAATATATTTATTTATTTATTTATTGGTGTCAAAGTTTAATTATTATCTTTGGTAAGAACACATCAGTTTTCTGTATTAAATTATATGTCAAAAAAGAAAATGATTAATATGATTTACCTTCATCAAATAGAGTTTGAATGAAAAATAATGAATAAAACATAATGGAATACAATAAAATACAATTCGGGATCTATATCAAAATTAAAAAAACAAATTAACAATTCAATAAACAACTCTCGAGTTCGGTGCATTTCCGTCAAAAACTTTGGTTTAAGTGACCAGCATTCATCCGTTTAGGGGGGGGGCGTCGTCACTTCCGTTCCAATGTTGAGCGAGTGGTTGGAAAACTATAAAACCATATGCACGAATTATTCGGCAAATCAAATACTTATAATTGTCTCTCATCACTGCTGTAATTAGGGAATCGTGATAAAGTACCTACAGAACAAATATTATTTCTAGTTTATCCTGTAAAATGACGATCGCTATACGATGCTTGATGAACTTTACAGTGCAGGGATACGGGCAATCCCCTCGATCTGGTAAATGACGTTTCAAAGGCGCGCATAGTTGACGAGTTTTTTTCGGTGACGGACAAACTCGAAAGTGGTCTACTAGTCAACAATAAAAATATAACAAAATTTACTCCACACTAATTCGTGTACGTTTGTATAAAAAATTAGCGTGAATGATAATGCCCGAATAAAAAATGTCATCACTAAAATACATTAACCAGATGTTCATTACTTTTTAGTCAAATCAAAAGAGCCTTTTTCTCCTCTACAACACTGAAAGAATATAGCTAGCAAGTAAAACAGTGCCGAAAGTAGACAAACAACAAGCCACCACACCATAACACCTAACGCCATCGAATCGTGACTGTATAACAAACAGTTTCCTTGGTTACCGCATGATCCTTCTAGAAATATTAAGCATGCATTGTCAATAGCCCATCCTACTAGAAAAGGCCCTGGTATCGACCCTGAAATGATATGAGGATTCAAGTTATTATTGTAACATAAATTTAATAATTTGGTTATTAACAATATTAATGTGTATACAATGAAATATAATGATACTTAAGATACTATTGCGATCAACTTATAAAAATTAGTACGAAATATTATATTTGTTTTATTAATTTATGCAATTTAATTAAGACCAATTTCCACTACTTTCCAATATTTGCTTTATTTGGAGTGGCAGTTTGACGTTTCTGGTAATCCATTGTAGTAATTGGACCTTGTTTTAAGACATTCTTTAATGTAGAGTATCTGATTGTCCTTTATATGCATAAATTTACTTTCACCCAGACGTGTTCATACTATAAACATGTTTTGACTTCTTTTTAGGTGGTTGTGACATAATATCCAAATAAATCCAAATTAAAGCATTTGTTATTCAATAAAAACTTTACAATAGGTACCAGGATTATGATTTAGTACGCCAGACTCGCGTTTCGTCAACATAAGACTCATCAGTGACGTTCATATCAAAATATTTATAATAAAGCCGAACAAGAACAAAGTTGAAGAGTAATGAGGACCCATATACCAAAAAGTTGTACCGAATACGGCTAAGGTTATCTTACCTAACAAACGAATAAACACCCACTGTACTCCTAAAGCAAATGGTCGTTGTTCATCTTTGACCACCCTAAATATAAAATATTCAAACTATGATGTGCACAAATGTTGCAATACTTTCGACTAACATGACAACAACAGCAACGATTAGGTTAATAAGAGTTTTATCTTTTTACTTTAGTAAATGTCTGCAGTAAGATGTACCGGCGGGTGAGTTGGGTTTTTTTTTTTGTGTAAATATACATTTATGTGTTTTATCTAGGGGCCTCCCCCTTCTAAATATACTAATATTGAATTTATACACAACAACTTTTATCAAATTAGAATAATATCTTCTAACATTACAAGTGATACTTAGAAAAATAGAAAATATACATCTTTCCTTACATAACAAGCTCTCCTTGTATCTTAAAGAAATAAAATAAATTACTATAATTACAGATAGGCTAACAAATGGAAGGGTATTCTTTAAAAGGATACTAGTATACAAATCCTCTTTTTAGGACCTAACTAATGTTAAATGGGCATTTTCGCAGGTTCAAAGTCGGAATTATAGACTAAAACATTATTTGTTTGTTTTCTCTAATTTTGTTTGTCTATGCATTTATGTCAAAGTGTTAAGCTATTGACTGAAATATTTGAAAACTGTTATTATCTTAAAATATTTTCCAGCTGGAATGCAAAAAGCTAATATAGTTACCGCATCAGAGCCATGGAATTAGGAGTCACAGTGGTAAGTACACATATCATAGATATAAACATTAATGGCGCTACTATGTATAACTTGTCACATCCATCTTCACATCGTCCGGCGCTCACCATAGCGTTAGCGTGATCTGTTGGAATATTTAAACTAGCGGCTACACAACTGCAGTTATGATACGTCATCTGTCAAAAAGTCACATAAACTTAAATTAAATATCATTGAATGATGAACAAGCATCATGTTCAAGAATATTGGACATTTCCAAGCGAGATAACCCAAGTTGATTGTTATGTTTATTAAAACTCAACTGGGAAATATATATATATATACTCCATCTTCAGGCGCTGCTCGAGTATTGATACATAAAAATGAAAAGTGTAAATTTGGAAGATGAAGCAACCGGCCGGTCAATTTATGGATGAAAATCAAGATTTGAGGCGGACTTAACTATCTTTTGTTTCCTTTTATTCCAGTTCGATGGCTTGAATGCGTTGAATAGTTATCAAAAATACCAGGATTATAATTTTATACGCCAGACGCGCGTTTCGTCTACATAAGACTCATCAGTGACGCTCAGATCAAAATAGTTAAAAAAGCCAAACAAATACAAAGTTGAACACTCACCAAATTTGTAATTAGAATTAGTCTGAAGACACTTCAATTGCTTTGTCTATATGCCTTTTTATGTGTCTTCATTTCATATATGACGTGGCTCTATACTTATACATTTTATGATTATGTTATTGTTAAATGGTAAATGTGTGTATTCTTGTCTTTAATTTTTACTTGAATGCTTAGTTTGTATGCCATTTTGTGCTTCTTTGTTACATGTTTGTATGGGATTTTTTTTAGATTAGGATTATAGTACAGTGTTGACTAATGTATTTTTGACATTTTTACCTATTATGTCCGTTGGTTATGTTCACGCATCGTTGTGAATATAATGGACTTTGGTGCGACTTTTGTACAAGATCCAAGTGAGAGTTTTAACTAGCTATAAAACCAGGTTCAATCCACCATTTTCGACATAAGAAAAAAATGCCTGTACCAAATTATGAATCTGACAGTTGTTATCCATTCGTTTGACGTGTGTGAGGTTTTAATTTTGCCATTTAATGAGGGACTCTCCATTTTGAATTCTCCTCAGTCCAGTATTTTTTTTTAGATTTTACCTGTTTTTGTATTTTTTTCATTTAAATCTGCAAAGTTCTCACGACGAAAACATTTCGTAAGATTATTATTAAGCTTAATGTGTGGTTTACCTTTCCTGATTGAGTTGCGCATCCTGCATGACATGGTGAATGATATACAATATTATCTTTTCCACAGACTAATGACAGACCTTCATACTGGCACTGACAAGATCCTTGACAAACGTCATTATATCCAGCTAATGTACTGAAATATAACAATATCTCAATTGATTTTACAAGTGTTAATTAGTACATACTGATCAACCTCAAGGTTGACTTGGGTATAAAAAATAGTTTTCCATTGTACTGAAACCGTCTGTGGCGTTCTTTCGGTGATGCTCAGTGGATAAATATGTAGCTAAGTAGGGTAGTAATTAGTCCGATGGCTCGTATAGGATGATTTTCATGCTCTCTGTAGGTTTAAAGGATCATTGCAATTACTTTTTGAGGGGGTCGGAAAGTTATGTTTATTTCCTACCACCTGCATCTCAATCGACTTGCATTGCAGAATCTACATGTTGTATTAACTGTTAACTAAAACTTGTCCTATACGATAAGTAACCAACAATACAATAGGTAGGTTTTACCAAGTTTGGTGAAGAGCTGGTTTTACCTGTCTCTGGTTAACAGTAAAGTAAACATAGCAAAGGGGCATCTAAAGACCACACACAGATGGTATAATTGTTCAATTATAAGCAGTGAGTGCGACACTCTACACGAAACCTCTGATTCAAATCATCTTTAGCAAGGGTTTGACTGTCGATCGAAAGAAATTTAGGGTGACAATATTTCTATACTCTTGTCGCATTTTGGTTCAACAAGGTTATATTTTCCTATAATTTTAACATGGTTTAGAATGCATTATTTACAAGTTAAAAAAAAGTACCACCATTTTACTCAACAATAGGCCCGCAACGTCGTCACTTTCCGACGTCGACGTGTATATGATTTATTCCAAGTGTTTAGCATACGAAACATTGAAAACGCCTTTGAGTATATAGCCATTACTCGCCTTAATTATCTACACGTTCAAAACTTGATTGATGGGGGCGAGACTGGTCAGAACAATAAAAGACAACATTGAAAATAGTTATGGGAAGATCCCAAGTAAATGCGGATATGTTATAAACAGTTGTTAACGATATTGAAAGCGTTATTAATGACACATTTCGCAAGATATCAGAGATCAACAACTGTTGACACCGTCACATTTATTACAAGGTAGGAGAATATCGACGGAGAACTATATAAACACAGAAGACAATAAGATAACGCAAAAAGCTAAAAAACTAGTACAACTAAATATCTCCCCGGACTTAGAGAGTTATGCCATGCGACAAGAAAAACGGATACACATGTGAAAATCGGTTATGTTGTACTTATTATGAACAATGTGGAAACTATTTATAGAAGATGTGATCATTGGAAATGATGGAGTAGTGAGAGCAGTCAAACTTCGTACAACAAATGGACTGATTACAACGAGACAACTTGTAAAACTGGTGCCATTGGAAATTTGAACTGTTATTGGTTGAAGTGTTTTTCAATACCCTTTTTAAAACCTCATATGAACAAATAATGCATTTTGCGGTCCCCAGAATGTTGTCAATTAGTTATAATTTCAGTTCAGTCTATTTTATACTCTTTCATTTGGTTAACGTTTTAGTGTCAATTTACGTAACAATTGGCCATCCACGTCGTCACTGGCTGACGTCTCTATGTATATGATTGATTCCAAGTAAAGGAACCAAATATTGAAGACGCCTTTGAGTGGATTTGTTTTTGTCTATCGATTTGAGTTTTGAACATCGGTATACTACTGTTGCCTTTATGTGTAGCCCTTACTCTCTTTTATTATCTACACGTTCAAAACACTAACACTGGTGATGGTATCCGTCTTGAACGAACAGAGAGCGTGACACTACACAAGGCATCGGATTCAAAATTTAAAATGTAATCAAGACGTGGCAACGTAGTTGTACATCCTGCACTGTCAAACGTAATCCCTTCTTTAGCAGGGTTTAACTGTCGAACGGAGGACACTGAAGGTGACCATTTTCAAGCAACTTAGTCGCATTGAGGTTACATAAGGTTATATAATTAATTTTAATGGTATCACCATCCCAGTAGCCAGTACTTCGGTAGTGGCATGAAAATACGGTTTGTTTGTGTTATTAAAATTTGCTGTTACAATATATTAGAAATTATTATAAATTAAGGAATGTATCTCCCTCATGCAAAGCTCTGATTCCTTTCACGGATTTGGCTGTACTTTTTGGACCTTTTGGATTATTATAGCTCTTCATCTTTAATATAAGCTTTGGATTTCAAATATTTTGGCCTCGAGCATCACTGAAGAGACATGTATTGTCGAAATGCGCATCTGGTGCAGGAAAATTGGAACCGTTAATTGTATCACTACCACTGGGTCGATGCCTCTGCTATTGGACTATTAGTCCCCGAGGGTATCACCATCCCAGTAGCCAGTACTTCGGCAGTGGCATGAAAATACGGTTTGTTTGTGTTATTACAATTTGCTGTTACAATATATTAGAAATTATTATAAATTAAGGAATGTATCTCCCTCATGCAAAGCTCTGATTCCTTTCACTGATTTGGCTGTACTTTTTGGACCTTTTGGATTATAGCTCTTCATCTTTAATATAAGCTTTGGATTTCAAATATTTTGGCCACGAGCATCACTGAAGAGACATGTATTGTCGAAATGCGCATCTGGTGCAGGAAAATTGGTACCGTTAATTGTATTACTACCACTGGGTCGATGCCTCTGATATTGGACTATTAGTCCCCGAGAGTATCACCATCCCAGTAGCCAGTACTTCGGTAGTGGCATGAAAATACGGTTTGTTTGTGTTATTAAAATTTGCTGTTACAATATATTAGAAATTATTATAAATTAAGGAATGTATCTCCCTCATGCAAAGCTCTGGTTCCTTTCACGGATTTGGCTGTACTTTTTGGACCTTTTGGATTATAGCTCTTCATCTTTAATATAAGCTTTGGATTTCAAATATTTTGGCCACGAGTATCACTGAAGAGACATGCATTGTCGAAATGCGCATCTGGTGCAGGAAAATTGGTACCGGTAATTGTATTATATTGTATTTTCCTATACACTTAAAGAGGTTTTTATTATGCATTATACCAAGCTTCAGTTGTACGTTTCAAAAATACGTTAAATTGTTATTGTTATAACTTTTTTCATCTGCGCGTCACTGGTCAGTCTTGTGTAGACGAAACGCACGTCGTCTGGCGTATTTATTTTTAAACCTGGAACCTTTTGTTAGCTATTTTTCGTGTTTTTCTCTGTCCTATATGATCTCCCATATATTTGTATTGTATTATGTTATATTTAAAATTGCCATAAATGCAGGTTTGGCATGCCACAAAACAAGGTTCAACCAACCATTTCCCCCCTTAAATGTCCTGTACCAAGTAGGGACAATGGCCATTGTTATATCATAGTTTGTTTCTATGTGTGTAAGATTTTAATGTTGTGTTTCTGTTGTGTCTTTTTTCTCTTCTTACATTTGATGCGTTTCCCTCAGTTTTAGTTTGTAACCTGGAATTGGTTTTTTTTTCTCTATCGATTTATGAGTTTCGAACAGCAGTATACTAATGTTGCCCCTATTTATATGTTCTTTGGTTGTGTTTTGATACTTACTTTATTTTATTCGGATATGGAACCTCTAACCCTGCAAGCTTTACTTCTGGACATCCTGCGATAAAAGCTATTCCAAGAACCCCAGATATAAATGACGCGATGAAACACATGTTCAGCATTCCCTTGATACCGAGTCCACACATTTTGATTAATAAACCACCTCCAAACATTCCAACAGATCCGACTAATATCAATCCTCCTGAGAAAAATGGTTAAAAGTATTAGGGTTTATTTTATTGATGTTCAACGTCCAGTAAACATCTTTAAACTTTAATAAGGGCAATTACATGTTCACTTGATATGCATACATTGCATGAACTTTGCTTTTTACTTAGTAAACTGCTTAAGCTCACAAGGTAACAGTTTTATAAAAGCATGCATCTTTATATTCAGTCTAAGGGTTTTCTCTGAGGTTATCTTAACCGTGTTCGGGGAAGTTTACATAAACGATTACCTTTGGAACAGTTGGTGGTTGGCCGTTTAAGTCAAGACATTGTTAAGGCATTTAAAATTAAATTGAACTCTTCTTATCGAATAGGTTGTGACTGCGTACTTATATATCCCAAGCATATATCATATTTTTGTGGATAATGTTGAAGTTTCAAATTTAATTTAACCAAACGTGGTTATTTATGTATACAGCTGAACAACTGAATGCTAGCCCTTTGTCAGTTCTGAAGAGAATACCATATATGTCACAGCACGACAAAGAGAGTTTAGCATCAGCGAATAAAATGTACGGATAACTTGCTGATATTAGACACAAAGCCGAAAGGTGTTTTTTTTCTAAAAAAAAAATAACAGACTATAGTTTCTTGATTAATCGTTTGCTAAATATAAGGTGTCGAACGTTTCGATACCAGACGGTAGATCAACTTCACAAGTCGAAAACTATCTGACAATACCATAGCAAAATACGAGAAATGATCAAAACAACCCGAAAAACTATGCTTTCTGTAATTTATCATTCAATATGTTCAAGAAACAGCAACTTTGGTTTTCTATTGATGGCCTGTGGTAAAAGTAAAACATTCGACTTGTTCAACCAACGGGACAAATGAAGAACATCTATATTGTCCCTGATTTGGAATATGCGGGTTTTTTTTAAACTTAAGTTTATAGCTAGCTATAAAACCAGGTTCAATTCACCATTGTTTCACATAAGAAAATGTTTGTACCAAGGCAAAAATATGACAGTTGTTGTCCATTCGTTTGAGGTCTTGAGTTTGTCATTTCATTACGGACTTTTTGATTGGAATTTTCCTCGTGATTCATTTTTTTTTGTTGTTGTAATTTTACTATTTTTTATATATATCCGTTATTTTGACAAATCCACACTTACCAATTAAAAAACCTACATCATCAAACTGCATGTTATACTGTTCCATTAATAATTTAAAAGAAAATGCTCCAACGCCAGAAATGATTAGTGTGTTCGTACTTCCTGCAAATGTTAGCATCATAAAGGTGGGATTCTTTATCTGAAAAAGACAAGTTTATTTTATACTGATCCAAATCACGTATCATTTTAAAGATTTAGAGCCGACATACTTCGAATTGAGTTAAAATAACGTGTCAAAGTTGTGGTATTTCAACTTGGGAGTTGCCTTATTACCGAGCCTGATTAATACATATATTAATTAATAAAGGCAACAGTATTATATCGCTGTTCAAACGTTTGACAAAACTGTGTTACAAACTAAAAAACTGAGGGGAACACATCAACTATGAATAAATAGCATGCTATGGTCATGATTGCATAAATTTCTGCGACTGGGCATTTATTAAATAAAATGAATTGATTAAATAAGTAAAAAATCCATGTTTCTACGATTGAATAAATACAAAATAAACAAAGTAGTCATTCTCACTTAAATCGTGAGAGAAGAGAAAAGCACTAGCAGTTGACTTTATAACTGCGTAAGTCTATTTTAAGTCTTTTTTCAGTTATCAACACATCATGGTACGGAGTGTGCTTTCTGTTTAAGAACATCTGAGATCAACCCCGGTTTTAAGTGGGGTTCGTGTAGCTCTGGCCATATTTTTCTATGTTGTGTTTTTTATAGTTTTCTTTATCATTTCGATTAAAACTAATCGATTCTACGGGTAGATTCAACAAATTTCAAAGGCAACTGTCGCATCTTAAGGGTTCTTATGTATCAGGTTTCAAAATATTGGGACGATCTATGATTTATATTGCATAAATGAATATGCAGTTACATACCAGGTCTATAAATGAAACAAAGAACTGTTTAAACATGTTTTCTGTTGGTGGTTTCTCCTGTTTTGGTTCTAGTTCTGTGGATTTTTCTTTTCCTATAATGTATACAGTTGGCATGCATTTATAGTGAATATTATCAAAACCGGTTTCAAATTGATATCGAAATGTTTGACAAAACAATGAAGAACACATTTTTCATATTAAATATAAAATGTAGTAAAGATTTGTTTAAGCTAGAAAGAGCTTTACTTGGCGTCCGTCGTCGTCCGTCTGGTGTATAAATCTATTTCAAACATCTTCTCCTCTAAAACTACTGAACCAATTCCAACCAAATTCAAGCTGAATGATCCTAAGGGTATCTAGAATAAAGTTTGTGTTTTATTTTCTGTTTCTTTAAAAAAAAAAACATAGCCACCTTGGGTTAAAATGGAACATAGGGTAAAATGCAGTTTTTTGGCTTATATCTTGAAAACCAAAGCATTTAGAGCAAATCTGGCGTAGGATAAATGTTTTTCATAAGGTAGAATTCTATCAGCACTGAAATTTTCAGATGTATTTAACAACCCATCGTTAGGTTGCTGCCAATCAATTGGTCATTTTAAGGAAACTTTTGCAGTTTTTGGTTTTAAAGAAAGTATTACAAAAACTGCATTTTCAAACACTTATTAATATACATTAAACCAAAAACACAAACTACGATGAAATTGGACATTAAACTCTTAAACGAAAGATAAATGCCAAAAAATCAGGGTGAGCGATTCAGGCTCTTGAGAGCCTCTTGTCTGTTTAAATTTGTCCAAAGATTAGCATGAATATTGTTATTACTATTTGGCATCAACTAGTAATTGCCAGCGAACGTTTGTGATTCACATGTTGTATGTTGGAACCCGGGACAGTGAACTGATCATTTTTAGTATTACTTTCATTATTTGTATATAGTTGTCTATACGCAAATGTCTTGTTGAAATAATTAGTTGTTAAAGTTATTGAAATTATAACACAATGTTGATTGCTGTTCCCCATTTTTGACATTTTTAATCTATTATGTCTTTGTTTGGCTAAAATATTTTTGTCATTATAACGGAATTCTAAAAGATTGTCCTACATATGAGAGTTTTAAATAGCTATCAAACCAGGCTAGGTTTCATCCATAGTTTTTATACAAAACAAAATGCTTGTCTTTCATATTTTGCCATGACGTTGTCAATTTATGAGTTTGACTGTCCCTCTGGTATCTTTCGTCCCTCTTTTTTGAACCAAGACTGAAGTCGGGGATACGACAAATGTTTTCCATTTGTTTCAGCTTTTGATTTTGCCATTTGATGAGAGACTTTCCGTTTATTATTTCCTTGACAATTGGTACATTTGTTATGTTACGTTTTGCAAAATATAATGGGTTGATCGATGTATAATTGTGGAACACGCATGGGTCAAAGAGGGGTCCGTTTACCATAGCGGAATGTATAAATACGCAGCAACGTACGGTAGAATTAGGACCTCTCACTATTATTATTTTTTTTGCATTTCGTTCTCTTCCTGAATGTGAATAAAGCATTTGTAACTGGAAGCAATATCAATATACCGGTAATACTTCCATGTAGAAGTAATTGTTATCATTCAAGTTGAGCTTTATTAGTTAAACCATTGATATCAAATTGCTTTATATGTATCAGTATCAGTATATATTCACTACTTGTTGCTCATCTAAAAAACAACATTCATATAATATTCACCCCAAATAACGATCTTCACAGTAATATAGCATTCGTCTTATTTACCTGGTAGATATTTCGGATATCCAAAAATTGGAATGGCTATAACAATGAATCCTAATATGGCTATAACAAATCCAAGCCACCATGCTCCGATCCACCTACTGTCTGTAGCATCAAAACCTAGACTAAAAAATACATGAAACTATTATTCCATGCATATTAAAAACAACGTGGATGAACACATAGTGCTGATACTGCAATGGTAAATAAAACATGTAAAAACACGAATGTGCCAAAAGTACACAGATGCCCCACTCGCACCATATTTTTTTATCTTCAGTAAATCGTGGGGTAAACTCTCTAATTTGACACTCAATCACAAAAAGCTACCTTTACCAAAAACCTGAATTAGGACTGACGAACGTACACTCATACCAAAAAGCAAATTGTCCCTTGGTTGAGCATACAAATTTACTGTAAAAGAGGGACGAAAGATACCAAAGGGACAGTCAAACTCATAAATCTAAAACAAACTGACAACGCCTTGGCTAGCAATGAAAACAGACAAACGAAAGTACACATGATACAACATTGAAATCCAAAGAACAAACAACACGAACCCCACCAAAAACTAGGGGTGATCTCAGGTGCTCCGGAAGGGTAAGCAGATCCTGCTCCACATGTGGCACCCGTCGTGTTGCTTATGTGATTTCAAATCCGGTAATTCGGTAGGTCAGATAACTGAAAGGGAAGGGGATTGTAGTTATGACGTAAGGAACATATCCGAAATCATGTGTGAAACGTTTATTCCATAACGGTCAACCAACTCGTGATGGCGTCCGTAAAATTTACGAAGGAATTTCAACTTCACCATTTGAAGCTCTTGGTTTAATAGCTTCCTTGTGAGCAGCAACCCTCTATCAAGAAAATCATGATAGGAAATGCAAGCACGGGAATACCGTATCAATCAGAGATGGGTCCGATTACTTTCAATGTAATTGATTAAATTACAATTACTTTGTCATTTGTACGATTTAATTAAATTAATGATTACATCATTTCTGAAAGTGTCTGATTAAATTAATGATTACATTGGCAAAGTAATCATGATTACATCTGATTACAATGATTTAAAATAAAAACATTTTACATGATGTGAATGAATAAACCTTTAATATATAACTGAAAGTATTGTGTTTGCTATAAATATAAAATAGTAACTTCAAACTTCATCTATTTAAGGTTTATGTACCCTTCTGTAGCCATTTTTGTACGAACTTTTCAAACTTCAATTGTATCAAAACTACAGATATAATGAATAATAGAGGTAGGCCATTTTGTACATATTCCAAGGGGAAACTTGATGCAAAGCATTATTTTTGACTGTTCCATTGCATTTATTAGAAAAAGAGGACTTTGTGGCAAATAAATCAAGAATTTTATAGAAAATCCACAGCCTTTATCCTTGTACTCTCATATTTGGCAATTTGATGGCTGATAGATATAGGATTATTGCATGCAGTGCTAGCATTGATTTCTTTAAAACAAGTTTATAAATGTAGTTATTGGTTAAGACAAGTATAAATATGGCCAAAATCAAGTACACCTTTTAGGGTGCGCTCGACTTAAGTGACTCAGCACGAGGTGTTTTGGAATTTACCGGTTACTTAGAACTTTTTGTAAAAAATAAACACTAGCACATCATAGACAATCAAGTGAGTAATTTATGTTTCAAATTTTATAACAAAAATCTCTGTATTAAAGGCTGTGGATTTTCTATAAAAATTTTGATTTATTTGCCACAAAGTCCTCTTTTTCTATCAAATGCAATGAAACAGTAAAAACTAATGCTTTGCATCAAGTTTCCCCTAGGAACATGTACTAAATGGCCTATCTCTATTATTTATTTTATCTTTAGTTTTGATACTATTGAGGTTTGAAAAATTCGTACAAAAATGGCTACAGAAGGGTACATAAACCTTAATAAACCTCAAAAGTTCACTTCATACATACATGAACATTGTGTCACTGGTTAAGTCGACCCATTGAACTTTATCATCATTAATCCCTGAATTATTTTGACTTCAATTGAGTATAGCTTTCTAAAGAGCGTTTGCTGTTTGTCATATTCTAAACTGTAATTTATATTTGTTTCGAGGTGGTTTATGGGAGTTAAAAAATGGATGAAATAAAGTTACCAGTTTAATCAAATAGTAAACAATATACAAGTGCTAAAAATCATTGCATTTTACATGTCCAGTCTAAATACATACAAAAATTTGCTTATTTTAAACAAGATATTTGTCCAACTTTTATTAAATTTTGTGCTAATTAGTAAATGATCACAAGTCTGATTTATCTTTTCCCATACATATTGTCCTACAGCTATACTTAGTTGGTAATTGCAATAATAACAAACCTTAATTGGTTTCCTACCTGTCAATTCAAAGTTGACAAAAATCACAACATTAACAAAAGATTATAATTAAGGGTTAAAAGAGATTCAAGATTCAAAGTTTTATTATCCTCAGACACAACAGTGTACAAGAGGTCAATATACATTCATACATAAATAGACGATATATCTATACAGTAATTACAATACAATTATGATAAGCATGTATATATAATATATGACAACAGGAGCTAACACACAATAAACAATCATGCACGTGATTCTCGTGACACATTCATGTGTATATACAGTCAGTCTCTATCATTTGGATTTAACACAATGTCATGATTATGTAAGTTTTTACATATGTATTCAAAAGTGAATAATTATAGATATTTGATAATGTTTTTTAAGAATCTACAAATATTACGATATAATTTTACATTGCAATATGACAGCATTCCAATCATTTTGATCTCTGATGGATTTGTATTGTAATAATGTGGGATAAATTTTTTGCGTAGGTCCACAATTTGTGGATATGTACAAGTAAACATATAATGATATTCGTTACCAATATTAAAGTTACATAAATGACAAATTCTATTTTGTTTAGGGATCTTTGCCCATCTTCCTGTCGCTATAGGAAATTTTAAATTTGAGCATCTTAGCTTACACATATATAATCTATCAGCTACAATCAATCTAAGTAAATATGGTTCCAGTTTAAATTCATGTTTAAAAAGTCCATAAAATTCCCCCCGAGATGACTTATTAATTTGCGAGAACCAATTTTGAATAAATTGGTCAGTCAAATTCTGTTTTAGTATAGACTTGAAAATATTGTTATCCATATACATTTAAGAAAAGTATTACTTGAATATAACATTTATTATCAAATATATATGTACATCTTTAAATTGTAAATATATGTACAATATCTTTTACTGAGGCTAGAAACAAATAATTGTATTAGATGTCTCTTTTTAGGCTATTGATGACTTTTCAATACTGTAACAGTTTATTTTTTACTGAAGTATACAAATTTATCAACATGCTCAAAAAAAAGTAAACTAAACTATCTTTCACATGTTCTATAAGAATAACAAAAATTTTCCTTTATTGAACATAAACACAGTTTAAGATTTTTTTTCAATGTAATCAGAATGTAATCAGAAAGTAATCCGGATTACAGGGTTTTTTGAAAAGTAATTGATTAAATAAAATTACATGTAATCAGATTTTTGGCTGATTAATGATTACAATGATTACTTGAAAAATTGTAATCAATTACAGCTGATGAACGATTACAATTACAATTACCCCATCTCTGGTATCAATTGGGATAAAAAAAAAATACATCAAGTGGACGCAATGAGCAATTGACAAGTGAGAAACCCAAAGTTATGGATAACTCTAAATCGCCCATATCTGATTGTAAAACATATTACCAGATGCGACTTTAAAGTTAACACTGATACAGGATATATAATACCAATTTACTCCATAAATTCAAATAAAAGTGTACGCCAGCACGGTATGGCAAAAAGGTTTCAATTGCATTTAATATGCGAAATGTTTGGTTTTTTTTCATACACTGTTCTTCCGATAAAGGAATGTATCAAAGGAGGGCCTTGACTTCTAAGTCATAATTAGAACGCTTCGACAACACGATCACTAGAGTTTAGCTTGTGCCAAGACATCGAAAGATATCAGACAAAAAGTTATATAGGATTAAACACATTTTTTCTAGAGGTTATTTACGTGTAAGCCGTGGCTCTTACTCACAAACTTAACATAAAAGACCATAGGTTATATGTGTGTAAACTTGGGTGATTAGGGTCTAATCATGAATTTAAAATAACTATGAAAATATCTGCAACATACTGGTTATTTGCCTTTATCAAAGACCTTGTGACAGTAAACCGTATTTTTTGCTCATAGTTTTCAGTCTTCAAGAAATCTACTAAGCAAATTATTTTATTTGGTAGTGTTCGTCAAATGTGCTTTCAAATTGACAATTCCGATGTGAAATATAATATATTACCTGTCTTGATCTACCCTGTCAAAATCCACAAAATAATTCTGACCCAATTCCCCACCGACGAAAAATCCTGCAGCTACACCAATGGCTGTCAGTGCATAGGTCAAACCTGAAATGAGATCGAAAATGCATAGGTCAAGCCAGAAATGAGAGCGAAAAAAGAAGATCTTAAACCACAAAGTAATTTATGATTTTAACTTGACAAAAGCAAATTTACCCTTAGATTTGCTGAAAGGTATAAATAGATATTAGCAGATGTGGTATGAGTGCCAATAAAACAACTCTAAGTATGGTTGTATGGATTTCGCATAACAATAAGACATGTTCTATTGTTAAAAGTCTCAAAGTTCCTGCTAAATCATGTTTATGTAATGAGCTGAGTGATTTTCTTTAAACAGGTACGAGATTCTGAACGTAAAAAAAGTGTTCAGGTTGCCCTATATAGGAGGTAAAATATGTCTTAACAAAGAATATGAACTCAAATGTAAATTCCATAAGATATGACACATTCAAAAGTTCGACTTTACGTTTATAAAGGTAAAAAGATGGTCCTTGGAATCATATTTACCGATGGAATTCAAAGAAACCAGGATTGAAATTTTAAAAAAACAGGATTGAAATTAACGCCAGACGCGCGTTTCGTCTACAAAAGACTCATCAGTACCGCTTGAATCAAAAAATGTTTTTGATTTCTCAAAATTTGTAGAAACATGTTTAACTTTCTTGGAAGGAAATAGTTTCCTGTATTAAATATCAGTTTAAATCGCTTCGATTAAAAAAAAACGAATGAAACTATTTTCTTTTACTCACTTAAACGATAAGTTCGCAACTTCCGTTTTAGGTTAAAGCAAGAAATGAAGGAAGACTATACATTATTTCAAGTTTGATTAACTCGTGTTTCGTCCCTTTTCTTACTTAAAAAACTCTTGAAATTGCATGTTTCATTTTTAACTCACCTATATATACTGCTGCTAAGGAATGCTCTTCATTCTCGTCTATATAAGCTGTCCCGAGGGTGAACATTGGAGTAAAACCAACTCCGTGTACGATCTGTGCTGCTATAAACACGATAAGATACTGTTCTCCTCCTACGTCACAATCGCCTGAAGGAGGGTTGCTTATTGTACAGTTATAGGATGACTGTGTTGTGGACTCTGGAAATGATTAATGTATATAAACAAAACAGTTATCTATAAGTCCAAACAAATGATTTGTAAATTAAATCAAACAGTCATTTTTCACTACATGAAAATAGGAACAGACAATACCACCTGATTTCTACTTTCAAGTCTGATAAATTTGATTTTTTTCAAACCGTGAAATTGGGCAGAATGTATTTTCGTTTAAAAAAAAATACTAGTACTTTGCAAGAATAAAGTTTTATTCCACTCAGTATTACAGAACAAAATAAGCTGTAAAAAACACTTTTCATCTAGAAGATGAAACGCTTGACATGCACTCAATATCAGTTTTTCAAACGTATATTTCGAACAGCGGTATACTACTGTTGCCTTCATTTATACATACCTGGGTAAACATATTTTTCTAAAAAGTGAGGAACCATAAATAAAAAGGATCCAACAGCCATAATGAGTGATCCAGAAGCTACCCATGATGCTTTATTATATCGACCACCAATAAAACTGACAAACAGCACTACAACTAAAGCTCCAATATCTTGTGAACTTGGAATCAGTGCAGACTTTGTGGATGGTAGTTTGAACTGTCTTTCTATGGCTGGGATTGCAGCATTGGCGACACCGTTTACTGCGAAACCTTCTAGGAAACACATAATACATACAAATAATGTAAACAGTGACATTCTGTTTAAACCTTGAAGACATCTGAAAATACACCAAAGAGAATGGATGAGGTTCAAAGCTAAAGTGTGGTAGAGTGGATTTTCTGCCATTTACCCTGGATGCATTGATTATATTATATGTACTAATTCTAAATATCTCTTGCAGATGATTTATTGAAGTAGGTGATTCGTTTGCAATCTAATTGTGATTAGGTCTTCTTTTATTGGTCATTGGTGGTCTTGTGATATTATTATAAAGGGAATTCAAATTAAATGGCTGGTCAATTTTGGTCTTTGTTTACAAAAGTTTAAATTATTAATCCTTTAGTATCCAGACTTTGTAGTTACTTTTCATAGAAGGATTGAATCATTCAGTGATCTTGGATACATTTATATTCAGTCAGGAACCACAAATAAAGCATATTTTGGTAAGTTACATGTATTTACATTGAGACCCTTTGGTCTGACAGATGGATGAAGTATGAATCCTGATTATGTTATTTCATTAACATGCAAGGTAAAAGTAAGTTTCCCCAATGTCCAAGTGAGTGTGAGATTTTAGTTTGAGAGATGGTTATGTGATTTGATTGTTTTGAGAGCTTTTGTGTATTTGCTGTACGGGTGAGTTTGATTTATTTTAACAGTGACCTTGACCTATGTTATGGTATGGTATTGTCAATAATGACGTAGACATTTAAATGTAAACAAGTCAAATGATATTATGTTTGTTTATAATTGAAAGTACCTTTTTGTAAAGATTAATTTGTTTAATAGAATCCTGTACTTATAATTATATTATTGATTTCAGATAATGATATTATGTATTGACCATAGATCCATGATATATTGATCTGTATAAGGACACTAGGATAGAAGTTTAATAGTGTAGCTGTTGATGTTATTTATTGTACAAACTCAGTTCCACAAATTGGTGAGTTTACTTAACTGTGTAAATTGATTGCATTTGTATTTTATTTATGTTTACCTGTATAATTTGACTATGACAGATATTTCATTGTCACTTTGGAAATATTACACTGGGATTATCTTCCCTGATTATGAACATTCAAGCTAGATTCACATGAAGTTAAATATCTATATTTGTATTGATGATAAATGATTATTCATTTACACAGTGTAGATACTATTCTGTACGCTATCCGGAAGTCGCGATTTTCGAAGCGAGGATTCCAAACTGGCCAACAGAACGGTTTTGTTTTGGTGCTTTTTCTCATCATTTGTTTAGGTAGCACTCCACAGTTAGAAAATAAAATTAAAAATGAGCCACAAAATGTTTTATCATCTCCTATTCCTGGATTTCTAATACATTAACCTTACTGTTTGTGTTGTACATGTGCATATGTATGTAATCAGTATCTTCCATAGAATTGATTTTTCAAAGTTAAAAGGGTGAAAAATAATTCCTTTTATGTGTATCCATGGCAACATTCTGAATTTATTTACAATAAAATATTGCAAAAAGGGGGGTAAACATGTCACATATCCCCCCAAAATTTGGATCAAACTAGAATTTCAATGCCTTTGAGTGATACCTTTTTAGAAACTGTTTGCATAGATCTTCCTAATGATCAAATAAAAAATGGGTGTCTTTCGCCTCATTTTTTCATAAAATCTAATCATAAAGTTCGTGCCACAAAAAGTTGGAAAAAAGCATTACAATAATTGCCGGACCAATGTATGGTATGGGCATGCAAATACGGACTGCCATACAGAAAACAGCCTATATTACATGCATTACATAATCTTGATGTTAATATAAACCCAATACGAAGGCTATTTTAGTACTCAGCTATCCAAAAATTAATTTTATTTCACACTAGCTCTCATATTTTAAAAATCCACAGGGGCCAAAATGCGAAACTACACTCCTAACTGTGGAGTGCTACCTTAAGGTGAAATTTTTCCCCTCCTGCCTCAATTTTTAGTATATTTTCTATGTTCTACTAGCTGTTACGACTAAAATGGTACCTTAGTTTTTAAAATTGGTTCAGTAATAAAGATTTTATGAAGGTTAGCAGTTGATGTTGAAACGCGACAAAAAGTGATTTAAAAATAAATGCTGGATCATAGTGAAAAACTTCAAGTCTGTCTCTCATTTTTGGGGTAAAATTAAAAAACTTTTCCCTTTTTTCTGTTTAAAATCATAAAACTACATTAAAAGAGGAAAAATTATACAACTTTTAGGTATTTGAATGCACTTATATTTCAATTTTGCTGTAAATAGCATACCTAACCTTGTTTTAAAAGCTCTCAAGCAGGGTATAAATTTCTAAAAGTACTGGCATCATTAAATTTAATTAATGCCAAATTATAATATAAAATCTTGCTCAAAATGTTTATTTGACTTATTCGCATTCAAAAATTTAAAGCGATACATTCTGAGCTTATCATTTAAAGCGCAATATTTGGTTACAAGAGCGAAGCTAATTGAGTACAAATTTAAGACCGCAACATGTCTAAGCGTCAAAATGTGTATATTTGGTTGCTAAGGACAGTAAACAATAAAATAATCATAAATTGCAATCCTAGCAGAGTTTTTGGCTTCAGAACTAAAACAAGAACATAAAAGACTTAAGACTTGTGGTGAAATTTATCTTAAAAAGTGCATTTCTGTGCTTTCTGATGTGCCATAAGGTAGCACTCCACAGTTAGAAAATAAAATTAAAAATGAGCCACAAAATGTTTTATCATCTCCTATTCCTGGATTTCTAATACATTAACCTTACTGTTTGTGTTGTACATGTGCATATGTATGTAATCAATATCTTCCATAGAATTGATTTTTCAAAGTTAAAAGGGTGAAAAATAATTCCTTTTATGTGTATCCATGGCAACATTCTGAATTTATTTACAATAAAATATTGCAAAAAGGGGGGTAAACATGTCACATATCCCCCCAAAATTTGGATCAAACTAGAATTTCAATGCCTTTGAGTGATACCTTTTTAGAAACTGTTTGCATAGATCTTCCTAATGATCAAATAAAAAATGGGTGTCTTTCGCCTCATTTTTTCATAAAATCTAATCATAAAGTTCGTGCCACAAAAAGTTGGAAAAAAGCATTACAATAATTGCCGGACCAATGTATGGTATGGGCATGCAAATACGGACTGCCATACAGAAAACAGCCTATATTACATGCATTACATAATCTTGATGTTAATATAAACCCAATACGAAGGCTATTTTAGTACTCAGCTATCCAAAAATTAATTTTATTTCACACTAGCTCTCATATTTTAAAAATCCACAGGGGCCAAAATGCGAAACTACACTCCTAACTGTGGAGTGCTACCTTAAGGTGAAATTTTTCCCCTCCTGCCTCAATTTTTAGTATATTTTCTATGTTCTACTAGCTGTTACGACTAAAATGGTACCTTAGTTTTTAAAATTGGTTCAGTAATAAAGATTTTATGAAGGTTAGCAGTTGATGTTGAAACGCGACAAAAAGTGATTTAAAAATAAATGCTGGATCATAGTGAAAAACTTCAAGTCTGTCTCTCATTTTTGGGGTAAAATTAAAAAACTTTTCCCTTTTTTCTGTTTAAAATCATAAAACTACATTAAAAGAGGAAAAATTATACAACTTTTAGGTATTTGAATGCACTTATATTTCAATTTTGCTGTAAATAGCATACCTAACCTTGTTTTAAAAGCTCTCAAGCAGGGTATAAATTTCTAAAAGTACTGGCATCATTAAATTTAATTAATGCCAAATTATAATATAAAATCTTGCTCAAAATGTTTATTTGACTTATTCGCATTCAAAAATTTAAAGCGATACATTCTGAGCTTATCATTTAAAGCGCAATATTTGGTTACAAGAGCGAAGCTAATTGAGTACAAATTTAAGACCGCAACATGTCTAAGCGTCAAAATGTGTATATTTGGTTGCTAAGGACAGTAAACAATAAAATAATCATAAATTGCAATCCTAGCAGAGTTTTTGGCTTCAGAACTAAAACAAGAACATAAAAGACTTAAGACTTGTGGTGAAATTTATCTTAAAAAGTGCATTTCTGTGCTTTCTGATGTGCCATAAGGTAGCACTCCACAGTTAGAAAATAAAATTAAAAATGAGCCACAAAATGTTTTATCATCTCCTATTCCTGGATTTCTAATACATTAACCTTACTGTTTGTGTTGTACATGTGCATATGTATGTAATCAATATCTTCCATAGAATTGATTTTTCAAAGTTAAAAGGGTGAAAAATAATTCCTTTTATGTGTATCCATGGCAACATTCTGAATTTATTTACAATAAAATATTGCAAAAAGGGGGGTAAACATGTCACATATCCCCCCAAAATTTGGATCAAACTAGAATTTCAATGCCTTTGAGTGATACCTTTTTAGAAACTGTTTGCATAGATCTTCCTAATGATCAAATAAAAAATGGGTGTCTTTCGCCTCATTTTTATCATAAAATCTAATCATAAAGTTCGTGCCATAAAAAGTTGGAAAAAAGCATTACAATAATTGCCGGACCAATGTATGGTATGGGCATGCAAATACGGACTGCCATACAGAAAACAGCCTATATTACATGCATTACATAATCTTGATGTTAATATAAACCCAATACGAAGGCTATTTTAGTACTCAGCTATCCAAAAATTAATTTTATTTCACACTAGCTCTCATATTTTAAAAATCCACAGGGGCCAAAATGCGAAACTACACTCCTAACTGTGGAGTGCTACCTTAAGGTGAAATTTTTCCCCTCCTGCCTCAATTTTTAGTATATTTTCTATGTTCTACTAGCTGTTACGACTAAAATGGTACCTTAGTTTTTAAAATTGGTTCAGTAATAAAGATTTTATGAAGGTTAGCAGTTGATGTTGAAACGCGACAAAAAGTGATTTAAAAATAAATGCTGGATCATAGTGAAAAACTTCAAGTCTGTCTCTCATTTTTGGGGTAAAATTAAAAAACTTTTCCCTTTTTTCTGTTTAAAATCATAAAACTACATTAAAAGAGGAAAAATTATACAACTTTTAGGTATTTGAATGCACTTATATTTCAATTTTGCTGTAAATAGCATACCTAACCTTGTTTTAAAAGCTCTCAAGCAGGGTATAAATTTCTAAAAGTACTGGCATCATTAAATTTAATTAATGCCAAATTATAATATAAAATCTTGCTCAAAATGTTTATTTGACTTATTCGCATTCAAAAATTTAAAGCGATACATTCTGAGCTTATCATTTAAAGCGCAATATTTGGTTACAAGAGCGAAGCTAATTGAGTACAAATTTAAGACCGCAACATGTCTAAGCGTCAAAATGTGTATATTTGGTTGCTAAGGACAGTAAACAATAAAATAATCATAAATTGCAATCCTAGCAGAGTTTTTGGCTTCAGAACTAAAACAAGAACATAAAAGACTTAAGACTTGTGGTGAAATTTATCTTAAAAAGTGCATTTCTGTGCTTTCTGATGTGCCATAAGGTAGCACTCCACAGTTAGAAAATAAAATTAAAAATGAGCCACAAAATGTTTTATCATCTCCTATTCCTGGATTTCTAATACATTAACCTTACTGTTTGTGTTGTACATGTGCATATGTATGTAATCAATATCTTCCATAGAATTGATTTTTCAAAGTTAAAAGGGTGAAAAATAATTCCTTTTATGTGTATCCATGGCAACATTCTGAATTTATTTACAATAAAATATTGCAAAAAGGGGGGTAAACATGTCACATATCCCCCCAAAATTTGGATCAAACTAGAATTTCAATGCCTTTGAGTGATACCTTTTTAGAAACTGTTTGCATAGATCTTCCTAATGATCAAATAAAAAATGGGTGTCTTTCGCCTCATTTTTATCATAAAATCTAATCATAAAGTTCGTGCCATAAAAAGTTGGAAAAAAGCATTACAATAATTGCCGGACCAATGTATGGTATGGGCATGCAAATACGGACTGCCATACAGAAAACAGCCTATATTACATGCATTACATAATCTTGATGTTAATATAAACCCAATACGAAGGCTATTTTAGTACTCAGCTATCCAAAAATTAATTTTATTTCACACTAGCTCTCATATTTTAAAAATCCACAGGGGCCAAAATGCGAAACTACACTCCTAACTGTGGAGTGCTACCTTAAGGTGAAATTTTTCCCCTCCTGCCTCAATTTTTAGTATATTTTCTATGTTCTACTAGCTGTTACGACTAAAATGGTACCTTAGTTTTTAAAATTGGTTCAGTAATAAAGATTTTATGAAGGTTAGCAGTTGATGTTGAAACGCGACAAAAAGTGATTTAAAAATAAATGCTGGATCATAGTGAAAAACTTCAAGTCTGTCTCTCATTTTTGGGGTAAAATTAAAAAACTTTTCCCTTTTTTCTGTTTAAAATCATAAAACTACATTAAAAGAGGAAAAATTATACAACTTTTAGGTATTTGAATGCACTTATATTTCAATTTTGCTGTAAATAGCATACCTAACCTTGTTTTAAAAGCTCTCAAGCAGGGTATAAATTTCTAAAAGTACTGGCATCATTAAATTTAATTAATGCCAAATTATAATATAAAATCTTGCTCAAAATGTTTATTTGACTTATTCGCATTCAAAAATTTAAAGCGATACATTCTGAGCTTATCATTTAAAGCGCAATATTTGGTTACAAGAGCGAAGCTAATTGAGTACAAATTTAAGACCGCAACATGTCTAAGCGTCAAAATGTGTATATTTGGTTGCTAAGGACAGTAAACAATAAAATAATCATAAATTGCAATCCTAGCAGAGTTTTTGGCTTCAGAACTAAAACAAGAACATAAAAGACTTAAGACTTGTGGTGAAATTTATCTTAAAAAGTGCATTTCTGTGCTTTCTGATGTGCCATAAGGTAGCACTCCACAGTTAGAAAATAAAATTAAAAATGAGCCACAAAATGTTTTATCATCTCCTATTCCTGGATTTCTAATACATTAACCTTACTGTTTGTGTTGTACATGTGCATATGTATGTAATCAATATCTTCCATAGAATTGATTTTTCAAAGTTAAAAGGGTGAAAAATAATTCCTTTTATGTGTATCCATGGCAACATTCTGAATTTATTTACAATAAAATATTGCAAAAAGGGGGGTAAACATGTCACATATCCCCCCAAAATTTGGATCAAACTAGAATTTCAATGCCTTTGAGTGATACCTTTTTAGAAACTGTTTGCATAGATCTTCCTAATGATCAAATAAAAAATGGGTGTCTTTCGCCTCATTTTTATCATAAAATCTAATCATAAAGTTCGTGCCATAAAAAGTTGGAAAAAAGCATTACAATAATTGCCGGACCAATGTATGGTATGGGCATGCAAATACGGACTGCCATACAGAAAACAGCCTATATTACATGCATTACATAATCTTGATGTTAATATAAACCCAATACGAAGGCTATTTTAGTACTCAGCTATCCAAAAATTAATTTTATTTCACACTAGCTCTCATATTTTAAAAATCCACAGGGGCCAAAATGCGAAACTACACTCCTAACTGTGGAGTGCTACCTTAAGGTGAAATTTTTCCCCTCCTGCCTCAATTTTTAGTATATTTTCTATGTTCTACTAGCTGTTACGACTAAAATGGTACCTTAGTTTTTAAAATTGGTTCAGTAATAAAGATTTTATGAAGGTTAGCAGTTGATGTTGAAACGCGACAAAAAGTGATTTAAAAATAAATGCTGGATCATAGTGAAAAACTTCAAGTCTGTCTCTCATTTTTGGGGTAAAATTAAAAAACTTTTCCCTTTTTTCTGTTTAAAATCATAAAACTACATTAAAAGAGGAAAAATTATACAACTTTTAGGTATTTGAATGCACTTATATTTCAATTTTGCTGTAAATAGCATACCTAACCTTGTTTTAAAAGCTCTCAAGCAGGGTATAAATTTCTAAAAGTACTGGCATCATTAAATTTAATTAATGCCAAATTATAATATAAAATCTTGCTCAAAATGTTTATTTGACTTATTCGCATTCAAAAATTTAAAGCGATACATTCTGAGCTTATCATTTAAAGCGCAATATTTGGTTACAAGAGCGAAGCTAATTGAGTACAAATTTAAGACCGCAACATGTCTAAGCGTCAAAATGTGTATATTTGGTTGCTAAGGACAGTAAACAATAAAATAATCATAAATTGCAATCCTAGCAGAGTTTTTGGCTTCAGAACTAAAACAAGAACATAAAAGACTTAAGACTTGTGGTGAAATTTATCTTAAAAAGTGCATTTCTGTGCTTTCTGATGTGCCATAAGGTAGCACTCCACAGTTAGAAAATAAAATTAAAAATGAGCCACAAAATGTTTTATCATCTCCTATTCCTGGATTTCTAATACATTAACCTTACTGTTTGTGTTGTACATGTGCATATGTATGTAATCAATATCTTCCATAGAATTGATTTTTCAAAGTTAAAAGGGTGAAAAATAATTCCTTTTATGTGTATCCATGGCAACATTCTGAATTTATTTACAATAAAATATTGCAAAAAGGGGGGTAAACATGTCACATATCCCCCCAAAATTTGGATCAAACTAGAATTTCAATGCCTTTGAGTGATACCTTTTTAGAAACTGTTTGCATAGATCTTCCTAATGATCAAATAAAAAATGGGTGTCTTTCGCCTCATTTTTTCATAAAATCTAATCATAAAGTTCGTGCCACAAAAAGTTGGAAAAAAGCATTACAATAATTGCCGGACCAATGTATGGTATGGGCATGCAAATACGGACTGCCATACAGAAAACAGCCTATATTACATGCATTACATAATCTTGATGTTAATATAAACCCAATACGAAGGCTATTTTAGTACTCAGCTATCCAAAAATTAATTTTATTTCACACTAGCTCTCATATTTTAAAAATCCACAGGGGCCAAAATGCGAAACTACACTCCTAACTGTGGAGTGCTACCTTAAGGTGAAATTTTTCCCCTCCTGCCTCAATTTTTAGTATATTTTCTATGTTCTACTAGCTGTTACGACTAAAATGGTACCTTAGTTTTTAAAATTGGTTCAGTAATAAAGATTTTATGAAGGTTAGCAGTTGATGTTGAAACGCGACAAAAAGTGATTTAAAAATAAATGCTGGATCATAGTGAAAAACTTCAAGTCTGTCTCTCATTTTTGGGGTAAAATTAAAAAACTTTTCCCTTTTTTCTGTTTAAAATCATAAAACTACATTAAAAGAGGAAAAATTATACAACTTTTAGGTATTTGAATGCACTTATATTTCAATTTTGCTGTAAATAGCATACCTAACCTTGTTTTAAAAGCTCTCAAGCAGGGTATAAATTTCTAAAAGTACTGGCATCATTAAATTTAATTAATGCCAAATTATAATATAAAATCTTGCTCAAAATGTTTATTTGACTTATTCGCATTCAAAAATTTAAAGCGATACATTCTGAGCTTATCATTTAAAGCGCAATATTTGGTTACAAGAGCGAAGCTAATTGAGTACAAATTTAAGACCGCAACATGTCTAAGCGTCAAAATGTGTATATTTGGTTGCTAAGGACAGTAAACAATAAAATAATCATAAATTGCAATCCTAGCAGAGTTTTTGGCTTCAGAACTAAAACAAGAACATAAAAGACTTAAGACTTGTGGTGAAATTTATCTTAAAAAGTGCATTTCTGTGCTTTCTGATGTGCCATAAGGTAGCACTCCACAGTTAGAAAATAAAATTAAAAATGAGCCACAAAATGTTTTATCATCTCCTATTCCTGGATTTCTAATACATTAACCTTACTGTTTGTGTTGTACATGTGCATATGTATGTAATCAATATCTTCCATAGAATTGATTTTTCAAAGTTAAAAGGGTGAAAAATAATTCCTTTTATGTGTATCCATGGCAACATTCTGAATTTATTTACAATAAAATATTGCAAAAAGGGGGGTAAACATGTCACATATCCCCCCAAAATTTGGATCAAACTAGAATTTCAATGCCTTTGAGTGATACCTTTTTAGAAACTGTTTGCATAGATCTTCCTAATGATCAAATAAAAAATGGGTGTCTTTCGCCTCATTTTTATCATAAAATCTAATCATAAAGTTCGTGCCATAAAAAGTTGGAAAAAAGCATTACAATAATTGCCGGACCAATGTATGGTATGGGCATGCAAATACGGACTGCCATACAGAAAACAGCCTATATTACATGCATTACATAATCTTGATGTTAATATAAACCCAATACGAAGGCTATTTTAGTACTCAGCTATCCAAAAATTAATTTTATTTCACACTAGCTCTCATATTTTAAAAATCCACAGGGGCCAAAATGCGAAACTACACTCCTAACTGTGGAGTGCTACCTTAAGGTGAAATTTTTCCCCTCCTGCCTCAATTTTTAGTATATTTTCTATGTTCTACTAGCTGTTACGACTAAAATGGTACCTTAGTTTTTAAAATTGGTTCAGTAATAAAGATTTTATGAAGGTTAGCAGTTGATGTTGAAACGCGACAAAAAGTGATTTAAAAATAAATGCTGGATCATAGTGAAAAACTTCAAGTCTGTCTCTCATTTTTGGGGTAAAATTAAAAAACTTTTCCCTTTTTTCTGTTTAAAATCATAAAACTACATTAAAAGAGGAAAAATTATACAACTTTTAGGTATTTGAATGCACTTATATTTCAATTTTGCTGTAAATAGCATACCTAACCTTGTTTTAAAAGCTCTCAAGCAGGGTATAAATTTCTAAAAGTACTGGCATCATTAAATTTAATTAATGCCAAATTATAATATAAAATCTTGCTCAAAATGTTTATTTGACTTATTCGCATTCAAAAATTTAAAGCGATACATTCTGAGCTTATCATTTAAAGCGCAATATTTGGTTACAAGAGCGAAGCTAATTGAGTACAAATTTAAGACCGCAACATGTCTAAGCGTCAAAATGTGTATATTTGGTTGCTAAGGACAGTAAACAATAAAATAATCATAAATTGCAATCCTAGCAGAGTTTTTGGCTTCAGAACTAAAACAAGAACATAAAAGACTTAAGACTTGTGGTGAAATTTATCTTAAAAAGTGCATTTCTGTGCTTTCTGATGTGCCATAAGGTAGCACTCCACAGTTAGAAAATAAAATTAAAAATGAGCCACAAAATGTTTTATCATCTCCTATTCCTGGATTTCTAATACATTAACCTTACTGTTTGTGTTGTACATGTGCATATGTATGTAATCAATATCTTCCATAGAATTGATTTTTCAAAGTTAAAAGGGTGAAAAATAATTCCTTTTATGTGTATCCATGGCAACATTCTGAATTTATTTACAATAAAATATTGCAAAAAGGGGGGTAAACATGTCACATATCCCCCCAAAATTTGGATCAAACTAGAATTTCAATGCCTTTGAGTGATACCTTTTTAGAAACTGTTTGCATAGATCTTCCTAATGATCAAATAAAAAATGGGTGTCTTTCGCCTCATTTTTATCATAAAATCTAATCATAAAGTTCGTGCCATAAAAAGTTGGAAAAAAGCATTACAATAATTGCCGGACCAATGTATGGTATGGGCATGCAAATACGGACTGCCATACAGAAAACAGCCTATATTACATGCATTACATAATCTTGATGTTAATATAAACCCAATACGAAGGCTATTTTAGTACTCAGCTATCCAAAAATTAATTTTATTTCACACTAGCTCTCATATTTTAAAAATCCACAGGGGCCAAAATGCGAAACTACACTCCTAACTGTGGAGTGCTACCTTAAGGTGAAATTTTTCCCCTCCTGCCTCAATTTTTAGTATATTTTCTATGTTCTACTAGCTGTTACGACTAAAATGGTACCTTAGTTTTTAAAATTGGTTCAGTAATAAAGATTTTATGAAGGTTAGCAGTTGATGTTGAAACGCGACAAAAAGTGATTTAAAAATAAATGCTGGATCATAGTGAAAAACTTCAAGTCTGTCTCTCATTTTTGGGGTAAAATTAAAAAACTTTTCCCTTTTTTCTGTTTAAAATCATAAAACTACATTAAAAGAGGAAAAATTATACAACTTTTAGGTATTTGAATGCACTTATATTTCAATTTTGCTGTAAATAGCATACCTAACCTTGTTTTAAAAGCTCTCAAGCAGGGTATAAATTTCTAAAAGTACTGGCATCATTAAATTTAATTAATGCCAAATTATAATATAAAATCTTGCTCAAAATGTTTATTTGACTTATTCGCATTCAAAAATTTAAAGCGATACATTCTGAGCTTATCATTTAAAGCGCAATATTTGGTTACAAGAGCGAAGCTAATTGAGTACAAATTTAAGACCGCAACATGTCTAAGCGTCAAAATGTGTATATTTGGTTGCTAAGGACAGTAAACAATAAAATAATCATAAATTGCAATCCTAGCAGAGTTTTTGGCTTCAGAACTAAAACAAGAACATAAAAGACTTAAGACTTGTGGTGAAATTTATCTTAAAAAGTGCATTTCTGTGCTTTCTGATGTGCCATAAGGTAGCACTCCACAGTTAGAAAATAAAATTAAAAATGAGCCACAAAATGTTTTATCATCTCCTATTCCTGGATTTCTAATACATTAACCTTACTGTTTGTGTTGTACATGTGCATATGTATGTAATCAATATCTTCCATAGAATTGATTTTTCAAAGTTAAAAGGGTGAAAAATAATTCCTTTTATGTGTATCCATGGCAACATTCTGAATTTATTTACAATAAAATATTGCAAAAAGGGGGGTAAACATGTCACATATCCCCCCAAAATTTGGATCAAACTAGAATTTCAATGCCTTTGAGTGATACCTTTTTAGAAACTGTTTGCATAGATCTTCCTAATGATCAAATAAAAAATGGGTGTCTTTCGCCTCATTTTTATCATAAAATCTAATCATAAAGTTCGTGCCATAAAAAGTTGGAAAAAAGCATTACAATAATTGCCGGACCAATGTATGGTATGGGCATGCAAATACGGACTGCCATACAGAAAACAGCCTATATTACATGCATTACATAATCTTGATGTTAATATAAACCCAATACGAAGGCTATTTTAGTACTCAGCTATCCAAAAATTAATTTTATTTCACACTAGCTCTCATATTTTAAAAATCCACAGGGGCCAAAATGCGAAACTACACTCCTAACTGTGGAGTGCTACCTTAAGGTGAAATTTTTCCCCTCCTGCCTCAATTTTTAGTATATTTTCTATGTTCTACTAGCTGTTACGACTAAAATGGTACCTTAGTTTTTAAAATTGGTTCAGTAATAAAGATTTTATGAAGGTTAGCAGTTGATGTTGAAACGCGACAAAAAGTGATTTAAAAATAAATGCTGGATCATAGTGAAAAACTTCAAGTCTGTCTCTCATTTTTGGGGTAAAATTAAAAAACTTTTCCCTTTTTTCTGTTTAAAATCATAAAACTACATTAAAAGAGGAAAAATTATACAACTTTTAGGTATTTGAATGCACTTATATTTCAATTTTGCTGTAAATAGCATACCTAACCTTGTTTTAAAAGCTCTCAAGCAGGGTATAAATTTCTAAAAGTACTGGCATCATTAAATTTAATTAATGCCAAATTATAATATAAAATCTTGCTCAAAATGTTTATTTGACTTATTCGCATTCAAAAATTTAAAGCGATACATTCTGAGCTTATCATTTAAAGCGCAATATTTGGTTACAAGAGCGAAGCTAATTGAGTACAAATTTAAGACCGCAACATGTCTAAGCGTCAAAATGTGTATATTTGGTTGCTAAGGACAGTAAACAATAAAATAATCATAAATTGCAATCCTAGCAGAGTTTTTGGCTTCAGAACTAAAACAAGAACATAAAAGACTTAAGACTTGTGGTGAAATTTATCTTAAAAAGTGCATTTCTGTGCTTTCTGATGTGCCATAAGGTAGCACTCCACAGTTAGAAAATAAAATTAAAAATGAGCCACAAAATGTTTTATCATCTCCTATTCCTGGATTTCTAATACATTAACCTTACTGTTTGTGTTGTACATGTGCATATGTATGTAATCAATATCTTCCATAGAATTGATTTTTCAAAGTTAAAAGGGTGAAAAATAATTCCTTTTATGTGTATCCATGGCAACATTCTGAATTTATTTACAATAAAATATTGCAAAAAGGGGGGTAAACATGTCACATATCCCCCCAAAATTTGGATCAAACTAGAATTTCAATGCCTTTGAGGGATACCTTTTTAGAAACTGTTTGCATAGATCTTCCTAATGATCAAATAAAAAATGGGTGTCTTTCGCCTCATTTTTATCATAAAATCTAATCATAAAGTTCGTGCCATAAAAAGTTGGAAAAAAGCATTACAATAATTGCCGGACCAATGTATGGTATGGGCATGCAAATACGGACTGCCATACAGAAAACAGCCTATATTACATGCATTACATAATCTTGATGTTAATATAAACCCAATACGAAGGCTATTTTAGTACTCAGCTATCCAAAAATTAATTTTATTTCACACTAGCTCTCATATTTTAAAAATCCACAGGGGCCAAAATGCGAAACTACACTCCTAACTGTGGAGTGCTACCTTACTCCTATATCTATAAAGTGCTTTGCACATCTTAAATGTATGTATAGCATAATAAATATGAGTAACTGTGATAAAAACATGCAGTAGAATATAAAATATACGTGTGCATCACACCAACTTCATAGAAAAAAGTGAAATCGATTGACAATTTTGGTCTCGTAGTACATAGCAAATAATCTTTTATTGCAAATATTTGCATCAGTTTACAGTTAAATATATACTGTTTCAATATTCCTACCTTGTTTAAGTAAAATGTTCGTATTTCAAATAAAAATTATGCTTTCCTTTAGGATCCCAAAAACAATTACTGTACGATCAGTCTCAAACTGACTGTATTCTAGAAGCGATTTCAGATTTTTGTGTCTGTATGACCAGTCGTGATTTTGAAGAAAAAAAACCAACAACAAATGGAAGTTTTTAACGACCTTGACTGAAAAACAACGGCAATTTGAAGGTATATACGTGCCTATGTGATATTATAATTGTGTCCATGGAACTATAACGTGTAATTTCTTTCATCAGACAATACAAACATATTTCTGATGATTTTTGTAGACGGCAAAATAATTATATTTTTGTTCCGTCAGTCTTACTTAAAATCAAATGCCTAAAAAGCAATACATGATTTGCTTGTGGATTTTGTATTAGTGTGTCGTTGCAGTTATCTGTTTAACTATTACATTTTAAAAGACTATTTACACCGTCTGCCGTTGACCAATTGGCGATAACATTTATGTACATCAAGCCTGTCTCTTTTAAAATGACAAAAAAATAGATAGAGAAAGCTTTGTTTAAAAATTTTAGGTATTGAGGAAAGAATTAACGAAATTATACCCCACCACTTCTATAGTCCATGTTTTTGAAAAAAAATAAACCACCAGAAAAACTAAATTATAGGTGCACAGGGGAGGAAGTTTTATAAATATATGGTAAGTTTTTGAAAGTTGCGTATAGTAAACGGGTACCACCCAATAAGGTAGTGGAAAAGTCCTTATCATGGAAATGAAAAACTGATGAATTTTCGAAAAACCAAAATAAGAGGTGCATAATTGAATTAAATGATAAGGAATCTGAAAAAGTTTCATTAAGTTATGACGAAGGAAGTTGTGGATATGAAATAGGTACGCCCAATATAAGGTTATGACAAAGTCCGTTTTTTAGATATAGAAACATCAAAAATATTTTTACCAAATAATTCGAAATAGAGGTCCATAGTACATTAATTGATTAAAAATGGAGCAATTTTAGAAAATTTTAACAATTGGTTTTGGAGGTCGGCACGGTTGGAAACACCTGATGGGTGCCCCATATAATGCAATGTTCAAGTCTGTATCTTAAATAAAGAAGCCCCATAAAAGATTTTTAATAAAATTCGAAATAGATTCCTTTTTTTATATAAATAAGGCCGTTAATTTTCTCGTTTGAATTGTTTTACATTGTCATTTCGGGGCCTTTTATAGCTGACGTTGTGGTATTGGTTTTGCTCATTGTTGAAGGCCATACGGTGACCTATATTTGTTAATGTCTGTGTCATTTTCATCTCTTGTGGACGGTTGTCTCGTTGGCAATCATACCGCATCTTCTTTTCTATATTATCATTTATATGATACGGAATCCGAGAAAAAAATAATTAATAGTTACACCAGTGACGGATTCAAGAAAATTGGGATCCGGCGGTTTAAAACTCTTTTTTAAATTTCAATGCATTTGTATGGGAACATATATTTGGAATCCTCTTTTCTCCTGGATTGGACCCCTTCTCCATTTAAAAATGTCTGGAAACCCCAATGTAAATTAAGTGGTTTATGTGGAGATGCGCATACAAAACCGTCGAAACATGTTGTACCGCCGGGTCCAACGGACGAACGGAAAGACGGACTTCATTATCACTATAAACCACCGCTTTACAAAGTGGTGTACAATTGAGTGTGAAAGAGACAGATCTACATCCAAAACAAAGTGAAGGAACTGTGATCAATTATAGGCTAAAATACGGCCTCGAATGTTTGTAAATACATGCATTTTTATATAACAATTAAATATGTGTGTTTGTACAATTTTAAGTATAACGAGGACATTTCTAAAACTTATATAAACAAACAAACCCCTCTTAGTTTAGCCACATTCAAACATCCTTATACTTAATGTAGAAAGTCGAGTACACCCTATCAAGCTAAAACATGTTTGATAAGTTTTCAGGATGTGAATTTATTAAAATATATTTGTGTTATTTAGAAAATGCCATCTTTTAATGTATCGTAAATAACTTTGAAATCACCACTAGAATACAGTGAAATAAAGACTGATCATACAGTTTCAAAATATACAATCGAGATTGATCGTACAGTGAGAAATTCAAACAAGTGTAATTTTCTTATTTCTGGCTTCAAAAGATCTGGCTGAAACTTTTACCACCACTTAAACTATCATACTTTATTTAGTAAATTAAGTCTGGTTTTTACGTTAATTTGTACAGTAAGGGTGCAAAAAGATTGTTTTTAGGTTCACCGACTGATTTTCCTTAGTGATGCACTTGAAAATCTCTTGATTAAGGCAAAGATACGAATACTGAATGTGCTAAATTTAATTATAAACCATTTATGAATATCGATGTCAGCTGAATTAATCATTAAGCAATGTACAGATGAACATCTTACCGTTTAATATAGTATATCCAACAAATTTAAAATGTGATCCAAAAAGTTCTCGCTTCGAAAATCGCGACTTCCGGATAGCGTACAGAATAGTATCTACACTGTGATTTATATTATATTACAAAGACATTATATACGAAGCTCAAATTATCTGTAATGATAATTTGCATGAAGACAAGTTATTGTTTATTGTTTGTAAATTTACATTTTGATATTTTCAAACCGTATACCGTTTGTATAAAATATATGATGTTTGTATGTATTCAGTCGGATCGATTGGAGAAGCGGATTACCGACCGTGCGAGGGCTGAAAAGCCAGTCAAGGTCGTTAAACACTTCTATATATGAGAAGCGGATTAGAGTTCGAATGTTAAAATATAGGATGTTCTAACTATAAGTACATGTAAACTGAAATGATAATAGAACTGTAATAGACTAGTACTTTAAGCTATTGAATTGTATCGTTTATTTTAATATCTTTACCATTGTTTATTTGTTATTCCAGGGTTAGTGTATGTAATTGTAAGATGAATGCATGTGATGTACAATTGATAAATAAAGAACCCTATGACTCAGATGACTTAGTAATATTTGATGAGGCAGAAAATTAGACTTTTACAAAAGGACATACGATACAAATAAATACGCATTCAAACCAAATGCCATTTTAAAAAAGAAGGGTTCATGTATTCGTTTACAAGTTAAATCAGTTTAAATCCTGAAAAACAGTCAAAAGATGCATTTAGATCCCTAAGACATTAGGTTTCAGAAAAAGAGATTATTTTTTTCAGCTTGTTAATAGATTCACCAAACTGCGTGGAAAGAATTATGCAAGCACATAATCCATTACAAAAAAAAAGAATCTTTCATTAACACAACATTTCCTAAATTCAAAAACACACATTAAAATACAACAAAGACAGCCACTGACGATGCTTCTGACTTGGTTCGTAGTATATGTACTACTGTGACATCAAATACAGCCATGTCATTTATGTGTGTCAAACCAGTAACATTAGACTTTTATTTACAGTTAAAATGTTTAAATGTTTATTAAGATCAAATTTTTTTGCAAAAAATATAGGTTACCTTCGTGTACCATAAATTGATTTAAATTTAAACTTAATACACCAGGAGCTCATAAATATTTATATAAGAATATTTTCTTTGCCGTTACAACAGAAACGACACGTGTATAAACCAATCCATGATGGTCGATTAAAGTAGAACATGAAAATTATATGATGTCAATTAAAACGTTATCTTCAAATGAAATTTTAAATAGTCCAAAATCACCCATATAATAATAACCTTACTTTTGTATTGTAAGGATGACTGCTTTTGCCTTTACTGAGTACAATATTTCTTTTTTAAATATATTTTTTTTTAATTTTGAAAGTTATCATCTTGTGTCACCATATCCTGATAAGCGTTTCGGACGCATGAAATTTATAATGTGTTGTATTAATTTTTTTCAGCACTAGGTCAATACATCTGTTGGTGGACTATCAATCCACGAGAATTATCATCAGCTGCTCCTGTTTTTGTACAGCCTTGGCGTTCAAATATAAGGATTCAGTGTTCTTGGTAAAATTAAATCCAGAGCGCATCGGTCTCAGATTTTAGATACTTGAAAAGTCGTTTAGAGTCGGTTTCACAAACTAACTTACGACTGATAGAAAGTATACCGAATTGTTCATGACTTTCACTCAATCTTAGTCGTATGGTTTGTTGATGTTGTTCAGATCTGTAATTTACCGATTGTGTCATAATGACGGAATGTTACGCTTGATTCACATTGCCAGTGATGCATGTATAGAAGGTCCATGAGATCTGTCGCAGTCAACAATTTTAGCATTCGATCTATGCTAAACAGAAAACAAAAATTGCAGACACAACCACTGAATTGTATGCTCCTGACTTCAGACAGCCAAATAAATAAAATAGTGGGGATAAGTATGTTTTTGCGCGTTCAACCAAATCCCGGTACAGTGATGTAACAGCCCGACATAAGATCAAACTCAAAAATCTTTTATGATTTATGAGTTTGGCTGTCCCTCTGGTATCTTTCGTCCCTCTTTTAAAAGGGTCATGACCCTCCTGATAGGTACAAAGCACAAGAAAAAGATACAAATCTAAGAGTATCCGCAGTTCCTGAAAGCTAGATCAAAGCCAATTACAACTAATAAATAAACCATTTTTACCCGGACTTTAACCTTTACAATCATATGATCTACACACATTAGAAAAGCACTTGTTATGGCATTTTTATTTATTTATTTATGTAATAACTCGACAAAGCAAGCTATTCTAAGTATTCTAATAAAGATAAGAGGGCAAATTTAAGCAAGGTAAGTTATTTAGAATTGAATGCTTTTATTTTTGTAATTTTATTGGTGTGTAAAAGCGTTGACCGAAGCACAGAGGCGCTTCATACTAAACATGTGCCCACGATGAACGCTTTTTTAATTCCTATAAGAAAACTAAAAAGCATTCGAGTCTCATCACAAACGAGGGACAAAATATACCAGATTGACAGTCAAACTCTTAGATTGAAAATAAACAGACAACGCCATTGTTAAAAGCACAACAGTTATGTGCTACAGCCACAAAATTACAATAAGCATCGACTAAAAAGGACTAAATATGCAGAAAGAATACATACATGTAAACCACAGCTACTGTACATGTCGACAAAAAAGTCAACGATGACAAAGGAAGTTATGGTAGAACATGCAGTGTTTTCAAAAACATACCTTGGTCTGAACGAACAGCATCCCCATCTTGATTCTCCTGTTGAAATGTCACTTTTTGGAGGCAGCTAAAATTGAACCAATGAATTAACGAGGTCATAATATATAACTTAAACATAAAGTATAGTTACGAACATAATATGAAAATATTCCTATGAGTTCGCGTCAACTATTGATCAGTCATAAAATAAAAAAAGACAGAAATGATGCTATAAACAGTGTATACTAATCATATAAGCATTCGAGTGAAATTTGATAGAGGAAAATGTTAAAAAATCAAGAAAAGATCTGGGTTTTTTTCATGTTAAACATAAAATTTCTTATGACAAATGTTTTGCCAAGTATAACGGAATTGTTCTCCTTTAAATACCACAAAAGAAAGCCTTTCAAGTACTTTAGCTAGGAAGATGTTATGTTTTTCTTTAGAGTTTCATTGAACTACCTGCAAACAAAAGTTATTTAATGTGGGACTGAATTTTGTTCGCAAATTATTAATGAGATGTGAATTTGAGATATCAAGCAAATTGGCGAACTTAAATTAAAGACCATACAGAAGACTAAACATAGTTCTAGTTATCTCTGCGTAGCGTGTTAGTATAGAATATCGGGTTTTCTACACATTGATATCGTAAAATATCAGCAGCGAGCCACAATGTGAACCTTTTTGGCGAACGAGCTAAAAAGTTTCATATTGTGTGGAGCGGCTGATATTTTACGATATCTAAACGTAGAAAACCCGATTATCTATTTATCGTTGTATTAAAGGTCTTTTTTCCTCTCCCTAAGACAGTTTTACGCTTGACGAAAGCAAGCTTGATAACGTCTCCTCTCGCATTGTGACGTCGCTGATAACTTCTCCTCTAACATGGTGACGTCGCTGATAATGCCTGGTCTCGTTTTGAAGTCATGATACGAGAATTACTGAGTGACAGAGCAGGGTGATATATGCGTAGGGAAGGACGATAATAAAAAGTATGGACTTACGCTATCCTTTGTAACTATGACGTTAACATCATCAGTAGACGTTGTGAATGCTGCGTTGTCGTGAGCTTTTACACCGTTCTGTAAAATAAAATATATAAAAATTTTGATTTAATGAAGTATTTTAATTAGCAATTAGAAATCTGTATATTGCATTGATGCAAATTCAGGTTTATTTAACATATTTTTGATATCAGAATTAGAAATACTTTTCCTGGGTCAGTGCCAGTTAATCAGGTTGAATAACGTCCGCCTAATAATTTGATTTTGGGAATTGGCATCTGAATGATAAATAGGGATGGATGGAGGTTATATTTGCATTCGGTTTTGTGTGATGTATAAATACGCAGACACGTTCACACCAGAACATCGTGTAAGAGGAGTAAAGCGCTCGCTGCACGTTAAGAAATCCGTGTAACAACTCTTTAAAAGTGGACAGATGATTTCAAATATCTCTCAAATATTTCATACTCTTTAGTTATTTCCAGTTGGACCAATCATCGATCACCATGTTAGCCAATGGACAAATATTTTACACATATTTAGGACTAACTACAAACTAAAACTCGGGATAAACACTTCAACTATAAGAGGAAAACAACGGAACAACAGAAACACTTAAGTGCAACAACAAAAAACGCCAATGCAACATACATAGAACTAATAACTTTTAAATAACAAATGCCTAATTCCTGACTTGGTATAGGATATTTTTAGAAAAAAATGGTGGGTTGAAATGGTTTTATGGCTAGCCAAACCTTAAGCTTTTATAGCTATGGTAAAACAATGCTAAAAAAATGGACGGTACAAAAGATAGCTCGACTTGGTTGAGACACAAAATGTGGTGAGGTTAAATAAACACATTTTCAAGCTCGTAACTGACAAGCCATTGCAACTTTTTTGCCTACATTTATCCTTTATCCAAAAAAAAAATGAAGTGTAGCTTCCTGCAAAATGACTACTTACCTAAACAAACATAGTTTTGAACACTATTGATATGTGCTATTTACGACAGAATACTAGCAGAGGTGCCGAAATACATAATTTTATCCTGGTGTCTATGACGAGTTTATTTATGGGGAAATGATGTGACTCAAGGGGTTAAAAGAGACAACAGTCCTTATTAGTTTCAAAAACTCATCATAAACTATAATCATGAAAGGTCAGTATGTATAAAAATCTTCAAACCATCGAAAAATACATCCAATTGACGTATATCGTCCCTGATGTGAAAACAGAGAGTACATAACGCCTGTTGTGTAAGAACAATGTAGTATATCACGCCTTTAGCGTGAGAACAAATGTACGAACATTACATACGGCATCGGTTTTTTTTTCTCATTGTTGAAGGCTGCCTGTAATTGATTATATCCATTTTATTTAAACTTTAATGGATAGTTGTCTTATTGGCATATATGTCACTTCTCCTTATTTTTAAGTTCAGTATATAAATGTTTAAGAAAAAACTGCAGTCTTTTCCGAGGGTTGACATGTGTAAATGCCTACTTTTTTTAAAAAGAGGGGCGAAAGATACCAGAGGGACATTCGTAATTCGAAAATAAAGTGACAACGCCATGACTAATAAGGGAAAAGACAAACAGACAAATAAAACTACACGAGACAAAACATAGAAAACTATACTAATCAACACGAACCCCTCCAAAAACTGGGGTTGATCTCAACTGCTCCGGAATGGAAAGCAGATCCTGCTCCACATGTGGCACCCGTCGTGTCGCTCATATTACCACTAACCCGGTAAATTGTCATTTTCGGTAGGTCACATTTGTGAAAAGTAACAGGATTGTAGTGAAAGAGGATAAGGACGTTTATTTCATTATATTTTCATATATGTGCTGCCATGTTTGGGGGGGTTTATGAACAGTTAGCAGATACATATTTTAACAAGATATGATGGAAGAAATAGGGCGTAGTATATTTTCTTAAACGTGTGAATCAATATAAAATTCAAAAGTGTTGAATTTCCTGATGTTTTGAATGTGTAAAGTAACTAAATCCTAACAAAAGTTCAACTAGTTTATAGTTATATTCTTTAAAGTAAATAACAGGCACTCCTTTACTGAGTGTAAGTATTGTATAGATAAATTCACGATTGTTTACATCAGTGAAGCCTGAAAATAATGCTACTCCTTCAATCTCAACCTTTTGTAACAATGCATAATCAAGTTATATAAATTTCATGTACAATTTGGTTTTTTTAAATCAACATTTTGAAATGAAATATTGTTCAACCCATTTATCCCTTGTTGTTGCTTCAGCTGGCAAACATCTTGAGGTAATCCGGTCAAAATAAGATCAAGTAAAAAAACATATTAAGTAATGTTATTAGGTTTTGTCAATATAAAAAGTAGATGTGGTATGATTGCCAATGAGACAGACAACTCTTCACAAGAGACAGAATGACACAGAATTTAACAACTATAGGTCACCGTACGGCCTTCAACATTAAGTTTGCTTTTTTTTAAGACGAAAAGAAAACAGCTTCTAATCAAGTAAAGGTTGGGATTATTTAAAAACCCTAATTTGAGAAATATTTTTCGTAGCCACGATACTGTCCTCGATTTCTGGTGTTTGTGTTGTTCAGACAGTCTTTAGTTTTGTAAACTGTGGTTTGTCTGTTAATCTTAATTGTTTAACTCACATGACACAAAGGTCTTTTTAAACCTCTTTTTCTTTTTAGATTTGACCTTTAGTCAGGGGGTATTCTGTTTGTGTCTCCTTTATATTAGTTATATAACTTCACACGTAATACTTTAAACATCTATTGATTTCAACTCTTTAAGTTTGAGCATTCCCGATGAAGGTCGATCAATAAAGCGGTTCAGTTTCGCGAAATTTTAAACAGCTGGGTTTATATTTCATTTACCCAGAAGATTGTTCCATTCATGATCTTCATCAGTAGTTTTGAATGCTTTGGTCCTTTGGAAAATTTGTTGTGTTTAAGGCAGTCGTATGAAAATTTTATTTTATTCACCAATATAGTAATGAAGGTGAGATGTAGGTATGCCTAAGCATGGATTATTTAAATTGCGTTTGAATTTATAAAATTAAGACTATATCAAGGTGTATTCTTACTACTAGTAATTGCCATAATCAACAGTAATATAAACAATTGGTATGATTAGACTCTCGCGACTAAGATATAAATCCCTATGAAGGTAAATAAAAACGATGAAAAGGGACTCTCGATCACCTGCTGAATGTAAGATGAACACACCTTTGTCCGGTCTATTCAGAGCTTTATGCATATAAAAAAATACGAACAACGATGCTGTCACCAAAGTAAAACGGTGTAGTGTTTTAATGGTTAAGTACTGGTTTATTAAGAACAGTAGTTCAAAGTCGCGTATGATCCTCGAGGATCGACTGGATTGATTGGGTATAGAAATATTGTCACCTCTCGTCCAATCTAATTAAAACCCGATCTCTCATCGTTCCCGTTTTCTGATATGTCGTGCGTATATAAACTCAAAAAACTAATGTGAATAAGTAATTTTTGGTAAATAGCCTAAGCTGTAGTTGCCAAAACCTTTAGGAATTTTAGGCCCTCAATGCTCTTCAACTTCGTACTTTAATTCTTACTACTTATATTATATTTTTTTTCCAAGTTTCCTATAATAAAGGTGCTTTAATCCATTTTCCTTAAAGGCTTTGGATAAACAGTAGCACATGTTATCACAAATGTTGTTCTGGTATATTTCTGTACATAGCATAGATTTGATCAAAAAGGACATTACCCGCTTCACAAGTGAACATAGCTTATATTGTAAATATAACAATTCAAATCCTTGGGCTATGTTTTAATGGACATTCGTTTTCAATACAAGTCTACAATTAAGTTCATGTTTATTTAACACCTGAAGTACACAAAAGAAATAAGTGGTCATTATTATTTTGAAAGCTTTGTCTTGGCATCCTTAAACGGCGGTCCAGCCGAAAGGTGTTTCCCACCTTGCATTGATTCGGTCTGATTTTTTAACGACTAAATTATAAATATTGTGAATTTTTACGGCTTTTTTGTATCCCGTGATGGCTTAGTGTCCAATAAAACGAACGAATGATTTTAATTCCTTAACTTTAAAGTAATTTTATAGACATATTAGGTTTTATTATTTTACTACACAGGCTCTTGTCTCAGAGACAAGTGTATGTGTTCTGCTATTAAGGTGTTAAACGACCTTTACTTCTTCTGAGAGACTAACACAGTCGGTTACGGTTATATTACGAAAGACTTCCTTTTAAATATCACTTCATGTAGAAGTCTAGCCAGAATGAAAAAAATAAAAAAGTCGTTAATATTGTTTCATTAATAAATCAATAGCATTTATAAAATTGGAAATAAGTCATTTGTTTCAAAATCTACATCAAGATGTCCGTTAGATTATAACATAACAACAATGTCCTATGATAATAAAAGATTCCGTTTGTTAATTCGTGATTTATAAATATTCAACCAATATATAAAAAAGAAGATATGGTATGATTGCCAATGAGACAACTATCCACAAAAGACCAAAATGACACAGACATTAACAACTATAGGTCACCGTACGGCCTTCAACAATGAGCAGATTGGTTTGTATATGCCGGTGTAAATTTAAGGATGCGTATAAGGAGAATACCACAGTAAGCGTATAAAATAACCTAAGCAACGACTTTTAGGGGGCTTGTCTTCAGGTAACGGTTACATACATGTATTAGGAATAATTTTGTCACTCTTCCAAAAATTCTTGGCGTAACCATTCCCCGAGGAAATTAAAATAATAAATGAAAACATATTTGGTATAAGTCAATTAGACAGCATCTCACACACGAAAGAGGATGAGAATGGGGTTTACATAATAAAAAATACTGACAAAAAAATAAAGAATAGAGAAATATGGACCAAAATATATAGGATGGGGGTGCTAAAATAAACTGATTGCACCAAAAGAAGAATGTCCGGAATTCAGTAATCAAGTGATTTCCGAATAGCCATTATTTTTAAAGAATAGTTAATGAAAAAATGAAGAGAACCCGCCTCATTCAATCTAGAGACCAACTTTTTTTTTAATTTTGTCTACGGATATCTTTTAGAATTCTTTCTATGATAGAAGAAACTATTTTTTCCCGGAATTGGTGTCACTCTAAAGGTTTTTTTTCAAACATTTCATAAATCTGCAATTAATTCACAGTAGCACAGCTCCATCGATGTAAAGTTTAGCAGAAATATGTAAAATTTGGCAATTTTGTATCAATTGCCTGCAACAGCAACATGGAAAGGTTCCGCTACATGGCATTTGGACTTTATGGTAACATTTATTAAATTTGTTAGAAATTGATGAAGTTTTTTCTAATTCCAGCCCAGTAGAATTTGTCAATTTTAAGATTGCACCCTATGAGTCAATAAAATACAGAAGATTGGCCAAACCTCTTTATTTACCAAGACGTGGTTTACTTATAAACTAAAGGATTCATGCTCAGAGTACGGGCGTCGACCACAAGGAATAATTTCCAATGCCCAATCCTTATCTTTGTTATTTCGCGGTGCATTTAATATCTTTATATTTTATTGTACACAAAATACAAACTTATTGAAATGTTTTACAACACCGAAGAACATGTGCATGTATAATAATGGATACTTTAATAAACGATAATACTTTCTAGTGACATAATCTTAAATAAAAATACCTGTAAATTTTTCAATTTAACATGTAAATTAATCCTGTCTGCAGGTAAACTAAGAAGAAAATTATCAAAAATTATGTTCAAGTTGACATTTGAAAAAATACTCATAGGTTTTAGTGTTGGGTTTCTGGTGGTTTTTTTTTTATATAATTAGTGTTTGTTCAGTCACGTCTTATCGATATGCCACAATTTATAAAACAAATAGTTCGTACATCATAGGCCAATTTTTTAAATGAACAACTGGATCTGATGCCTAAAATTTTGGACTGAAATTCGTTTCGTACGACCAAATGCAAATATGTTGTAAAATTATCCCGTATAAGGTATAATGAAACAATATGCATTAGAAAAGGGCGGACGTTACCTTCAGGACTGACAGTCTACCGTAACCGGCTGAAATACAAATTTTACTTTTAGATAAATGTACCTGAATTCAAATCTTACTAATTGTTTTCTTTTCCCCCTTTTTCTTATTTTCAATTAACACATTTGCTCCCTTTTAATATAAATAAATGTATATTACTAACCTGCGACATCTTTATTCCAGGTGTCAGACATGAATTGTCATATTACGTTAAAAGTAGAGGTTTTGTTGTACTGGTTACGGTTGACTGCCTCGTAAAATTAAAGTTTAGGGTTAAGAAAAGAAACAGAAACATCTTTATTTTCTTTATTGTAATTTGGTTAACGGTATTGTGTAAATATATATTTATTTTCGTAGATCAACACACCTTTATGGGACTGTTTATTATGTGTAATTGGTATGAGATGTACATGTATTATTAAGCCCTAAACAAGGCCGTACATTGACTTATAACGATTTACTTTTATAAATTGTTATTTTGGATGGAGAGATGTCTTCCTATATCTAATTATTGTGTAGTCTTCGATAATTTTTTACCAAAAATATTGAATTCGTCTTAAACTTGAAACATTGACCCAGTGTCTCGCCTACTTTTGCTGTAAATCGAAGGCTCAACAAAAATGAGAAAAAAAATTCAATAAAAATATTCCTCTTGATACTATCTTATGATTGTAAGAAGCTTCTGTCCAAGTTTGGTAAAACTCTAGGATAGTTAATGTATCTAATAAATGTTTTGAAAACTTTAACTGCATGTAATGTTAACTGGAAGAAAATCTAAGAAACTCAAGTCCATTTAAAAGTAAAATACAGAAAAAATGGAGTTATCTTGTTACAAAATTCACTTCTGGATACTATCTTCACGACTTATGATCATAAATAAGCTTCTGTCCAAGTTTGGTACAAACCCATGATAGCTTAAGAAAGTTATATAAATTTTAAAAACTTTAACCACAGAGTGAATGTAATGTTTCCCCGCAGAAAAACCAAGTCCATTTAAAAGTAAAATACGGAAAAATGGAGTTGTTTTTTTGCAAAATGTACTTCTGGATACTATCTTCTAATCATAAACAAGCTTCTGTCCAAGATTGGTACAAACCAAGGATAGTTAAAGAAAGTTATTAAAATTCTAAAATCTTTAACCACAGAGTGAATGTAATGTTTCCCCGCAGAAAAAACTAAGTCCATTTATAAGAAAAATACGGAAAAAATGGAATTTTATTTTTACAAAATTTTCTTCTGGATACTATCTTATGATCGTAAACAAGCTTCTGTCAAAGTTTGGTAGAAATCCACTGTAGTTTAAGAAAGTTATTAAAATTTCAAAAACTTTAACCACAGAGTGAATATTTGTGGACGCCGCCGATGACGACAACACCGACGACGACGGAATGTAGGATCGCTTAATCTCGCTTTTTCGACTAAAGTCGAAGGCTCGACAAAAAGAATAGTTCAGAATTAATGTCTATGTTGTTTAGTTTATAAGTCTATCACTGTCTTTTCTTTTCTTTTTTTTTTGTAAAAAGGGGGGGGGGGGTAACTTTTGCTTCGGTTTCAATGTTTTAGGTTATAAATTAAGATGATAAAAAGTAATTGTACACGAACCACTACGGTTTAAATTTAAAGATTTATGCATCGATACTCATCAAAGATAATATGCACATAAGAAGACAAACAACCGTCATGAAGGGGTCTCGATGACTATAGTGGTCATAGTAAATAATTCACTGTATGCATTAGACTGTCAACACAGGTTGGACACAGCCTGTCCCACGGGTGCGTTCCAATCCTAATTGGCCGCCGTGATTGCTACTTTTCAGCTAGCCTGGAAAACCTGGCCCAATCATACTGCGTCGATAAGCGGAGCTAATCAGTAGCCAGGACCCCAGGCTACTTTTCAGCCTGCCGCTGGACGGTTGTTCTCTTATTCGGGCGATCAGCATTTTCAACTATGAATACAGACTATAAAAAAGCCTAACAAGATGAAATTTGAAAGTATCGAATTGACAAATATTTCGACACAACGAATAACCTTTGTAAATGCATTTTTTAAATCTGGTATTGTTTTGTGTTATACAGGTCCCTTTAAAACTAAAAGTTATATATTTTTCTTGTTTGTGCATAATTATTATCATATTTATATATTTGTGAGTAAACAAATATATTTTTTTCTTGTTTGTGCATTATTATATATAATATTTATTATCAATGTATAGTGTCAAAGAATGTCTTTAATGCTATCAATATTTAATAAGAATAATATGTGGGTTTTTTTGTAGTGACATGTGCTTAAAAGCTTAACAAAATACAAATACAATAAAATACATTTGTCATACATTGGGTCTATAATATAAGTAACTTTAAAAATCATAAAAAAAAATTAAAAGAATTTATATGAAGCTAATAAAATACATTTGTAATATATTGGGTCTATAATAAAAGTAACTTTTAAAATCATAAAAAAAATTGAAATTCATTTTAAACCTAATAAAACAAGAGTGCACACGCTGAAATGTCTCGCCTTCTTTACTAATCATTGATATTATGTTGATAGTCCTAAGTATAAAGCTTTATTAAAAACTGTAACATAAACTTGTCATTAACCAAGATAACTAAACAAAGACCAATGAACCATGAAAATGAGGTCAAGGTCAGATGAACCATGCCAGGCAGACATGTACAGCTAACAATACTTCCATACAACAAGTATAGTTGACCTATTACTTATAGTTTAAGAAAAATAGAACAAAAACACAAAAACTTAACTCTGAGCAATGAACCGTGAAAATGAGGTCGAAGGAAAATAAAACCTGCGCGACTGACATATAGATCATAAAATATTTCCATACACCAAATATAGTTGACCTATGGCATATAGTATAAGATAAAAAGACCAAAACTCAAAAACTTAACTTTGACTACTCAACCATTAAAATGAGGTCAAGGTCAGATGACACTAGACATGCACACCTTACAATCATTCCATACAACAAATATAGTAGATCTATTGCATAAAGTATGAAAAAAACAGACTAAAACACAAACACTTAACTATAACCACTGAACCATGAAAATGAGGTCACGGTCAGATGACACCTGCCAGTTGGGCATATACACTTTACAGTCCTTCCATACACCGAATATACTAGCCCTATTGCTTATAGTATGACATATGGACTTGACCACCAAAACTTAACCTTGTTCACTGATCCATGAAAAGAGGTCGAGGTCAAGTGAAAACTGTCTGACGGGCATGAGGACCTTGTAAGGTACGCACATACCAAATATAATTATCAGATTACTTATAATAAGAGAGAATTTAACATTACAAAAAATCTGAACTTTTTTTTCAAGTGGTCACAGAACCATGAAAATGATGTCAAGGACATTTGACATGCGACTGACGGAAACTTCGTAACATGAGGCATCTATACAAAGTATGAAGCATCCAAGTCTTCCACCTTTTAAAATATAAAGCTTTTAAAAAGTAAGCTAACGCCGCCGGCGGATCACTATCCCTATGTCGAGCTTTCTGCAACAAAAGTTGCAGGCTTGACAAAAAATCATGTATTAAGTAATTAAAGTTTCTTTACAGGAATATGTGTGTGTATTTAATTTTCTTGAGTTTTTAAATTTACATTTGACAAATGTGTCAAAAATGCTTATTTGCAAGCTAGTAAGGTGTTGTATTATTACGTGGTCTAAAAGTTAAAGTCTTTTGATACAGGTTTTCCATTATCCATCGGTAAACAAATTACAGATCATTTGTTGGTTTAAAGTATAAATTTTGTATAGCCAAATCCGGAACAAAACAACTAGAAACAATCTTTGATTGAAAATTATGTAAACATCCCTATTTTCCTGATCGATAATATATTCAATGCAAAATTCCGATGTTTCGTTTTACAAACTGTATTTAATGTGATGGCGTAATAAGATCTTGTAAATTGTATATGCTAGTAGTTAATTGGCAAATAAGCAAACACTATAGACCCAAATGTCATACATCACTTGACTATGTTTTTAAATACTGAAAGAACGCCTTCAAAGTCACTGGTTTACTGTGTCTTATGTCCTTAAAAACGTTTCATCATATATTTCGTTCCGATGAATGATTACCAGGTATAATAGTATTTATTTCATATCGGTTGAGAATAAGATTCTCTTATTGGATAAAAAGGGGTCACATGACATTCATTAATCTTCAGTAATAAATTCCATCGGTCATTAACAGAACAATATGGACCAGAAAACCGGTCGTTATTGAACTCTTACATGATATGGACCGGTGGGGCGTGGTTTCCGTTTGATAATGACTGTTGGGGCGTGGTTTCTCTGTTAATGACCGGTGGGGCGCGGTTTCTCTGTTTAGAAAGATATACCTTTTATAAAACATGTTCCTGTTTTTAATATTACATTTAAGTTGTTGAATTGTTTATTACATTTTTTTCGTTACAATGGTAAAATTAAAGAGAACTTAATTAAGAATTTATATACTGAAAAGTTGCACTAAAAAGAATGGCAGTATTACTACGACTGATCTTCACTCTTTGCTATAGAAATCGTACAACTACTCGAGTTCGCTTTAGGCGTTTTGAATTTTTTAAGGACCCTTTTATGCAGATGGTTTTTTTCGGTTCTCGGTCTCGGTCCTCGGTGTGCAGAGGAGCTACATGTACATAGGACTTATAAACAATTCATGAATACAAAACTATTCAGAAATCCCGATGAATATGCAGTAATGCTAGCGATAATAACCTAGCCGTAGTTGTTTATGGTTATATTCGTACATGTTTTCAACAGACTTAGAACACTGAACGATCTCTCCGCGGTGCTCACTCGCTATGTGTTAATCCAGCGACCTCCCGATTGGATTTGACAAATTATATGCCAGGTCAGTTTCGTATGTCTCAAACAATGTAGCGATTTGTTCGTTTGTTGTATTTCCGACAACATGTGGAAGCAGATACTGCGCAGAGAAGCAATTTTCTGATGATATCAGACGCGACCCCAGTTACATTTTCATGTGGTCTATGAACGCAACATATAATGAGACTCTGCAGTACTGTTTTGGCGTGTTTGCAGGGGAATTGGCTTTGGTATTCCGTCGAAAACATCGCCTCGGCATATTTTCAACGACACCGAAGGGTTCTGATGAATTGGTACATCGCATTCTAAACAGATAAACCGTACTCTTTAAAATGTGCTCTGAAACTACATGAGAATAACAAATTCAAATCTTGTGAAAGATGCAAGTTACTGTCTGTTTTTGTCATCGCCAATAAAACTTTAATTTTGAAACCAAATGCCGCTATTTCATTACATTATATCATTAAAAATAGCGACAACATATATGTGTTTCCTTTAAACATTTCATTTATAAATTTTTATTTTGTCAGAATTCGGCTTTTTGGCATGCCGAATTGATTTGCACGCAACTGCGTGTTGGCGTATAGGGAGCTACTGCCTGTGCTTCATATGGCTGAAATGCCATTTTGAAAAATGTTTCAGAAAATTACTGCATACAATAAAGTCAGACTAATTAACAAGTTATTAATTTCATTTCATAAATATGATTTTCCAACACTACAAAGTTAAAAAATGAGATTTCTGATAACACAACAATAAATTCAAAAGTTAATTCAACTGATGTTTTCTAGAAATAGACCATACAATTATCAAACCTCAGACACATATGGATGTAACATACAAAACATATGAATGCATACGTCACAATGAAACTTTTAAAATGACAGTTTTACACAAAAATCTGACAAATCATAAGTAGTTTTGTGTTAAGTTCGACATGACAACATAAGGAAAGTCTTAAGATCAGACCTATAATATCAAAGTTCCAGTGTTATGCATGGTCATCGTGTAGTCGTTCTCTCCCCAAAAAGTCTGAAGGGTTTCGATTTTGACGATCAGAACAACTACGCACTGAAATCCAGAACCATAGGAAGGGATTGCTTCCTGGAATTTGATATGACTGTCATACAAGTGAGACGTTATATAACCAGGTTAAATTCACAATTTCATTCATCAGAAATTGCCTGAACCAATTCAGGAATATGACAGTTATTGTCCATTCGCTTGATATGTTTGTGCCTTTGGTTTTGCCATTTGATAAGGGACTTCGGACTTATCAAATTGAATTTTCCTCGAAGTTAATTATTTTTGTGATTCAACTTTTTCCTCTTATGAAAAAATTGCGTGATGAAGCCTTGTTTGTGAAAAAAACAAAATTAATTTAGGTGTAAACGATTTATATCATAGAGGTTACCCACAAAACAAAATCAAAGCTTGAAATGTTTGCCATGGAATGTAAATGATGACAATGAATTTTTAGATATTGATTGCAACTTGGTATTCTTTTCTTTGAAAGACAACAATTTAATAGAATTGAAGGCTTTGCCAAGTACCATTTGTTAAGCGTAATTAAAGTATTAGAAGACCAGATCGGCTTTATATACAAGGGTAAAGGAAGAAGTTACAGAATTGAAGAACCTAAAATGTTGCCCGGAAACCCATAGTAGACCCTCACTGCAATCATATTGAATGTTTATGATGAATACTTACCCTGTTTTTGATGCTGAATCCCAATTATTGTCACAAATACCAAGCATGTCTGATTCGATTGCTCATCCCATTTTGTCAATATACTAGAACTGTGAACAACTGTCATACACGTAGGAGGTTTAGCTAGCTATAAGACCAATTTAGCCCACCCAAAAATCCAAGAAAATTTCTTTACAGAGTCACTCACTCACTCATCCTCTTTGTTCCTGTCAGCATATACGGTCTCTTACAGAGTCAGGAATTTAACAATTACTTTCCACTCGTTCCGTTGGTTGATAATGTCTGGACATCCCCATTTTTATAAACCTTGAAGTTTGGTATTTTTGTTATACTTATTATGTACCTCTTATTCCCGCATAATAATACTATCATGGACATTTCAAAACTATTCATGGTTCTTAGAACTATTCCAAAAGTTGTAATACTATCCAATGGGACTTTGCAAGTTGCAGAACTGAAGAATATTGCACACAAAAGCGTTATACCAATTTACCGTAACACTTAGAATATACCTCTACTGGTGTACTGTTCGTCTCGAGGAAACCCCTAAAAGAGGGACGAAAGATACCAAAGGGACAGTCAAACTCATAAATCTTAAACAAACTGACAACGCTATGGCTAAATTGAAAAAGACAATCAGGCAAACAATAGTACACATGACACAACATAGAAAACTAAAGAATAAACAACACGAACCCCACCAAAAACTAGGGGTGATCTCAGGTTCTCCGGAAGGGTAAGCTGATCCTGCTCCACTTGTGGCACCACGTGTTGCTTATGTGATAACAAATCCTGTGGATAATCTAATTCGGTAGGTCACGTTCATGAAAGGGAAGGGGATTGTAGTAACGACGTAAGGAACATATCCGATATCATTGTGAAACGGTTATTCCATAACGGTCAACCAACTCGTGGTGGCGTCCGTAAAATTTACGAAGGGATGATTTCAACTTCACCATGTGGAACTCTTGTTTTAATAGCTTCCTTGTGAGCAGCAACCGTCTATCAAGAAAGTCATGATAGGAAATGCAAGCACGGGAATATTGTATCAATTGGGAGATATATACCCTGTATGCAGGTGCTGCTGGAATATTGCTACTTAGAAATGGAAATTTCACAATTGGAAAGATGAAATCATCTCTTTTGTCGTAAAGTTTTGTTTTTAACCGACCATCATTATCAATTTCTAGATGTAAGTCAAGATATGAAGCCGACTTAACTGTATCTGTAGTATCCTTTATCTCTAGTTCGATGGGATAGATGCGTTCCACATAGTCACCAAATTTTGAATTATTTAGTGAAAGAACATCATCTATATGGCAGAAAGTAGAGTTAAAGGATATTGCTAACTTCTTATCTTTCTTCCTAAGAAGTTCCTGCATGAAGTCAGTCTCATAATAATAAAGAAACAAGTCGGCAAGTAGAGGTGCACAATTTGTTCCCATTGGAATGCCGACAGTCTGTTGAAAAACACGTCCTCCGAACGTAACAAATATGTTGTCAATCAAGAAATCAAGCATCTTGGTAATATCAGTTTCAGAGAATTTTTTGTTTGAATCAGAGTGATCCTTTACAAAGTAGGATTTATCCCTCCTTAAGACAAGATACTTGTAGCTACGTTGGCCATTCTTTTTTATGAAGCAAAGCAATACCAACTCTTTCAATTTGTCTTTTAGTTTGGAATGTGGAATACTTGTGTAAAGAGTGGTAAAGGCAAATGTTTAAATACTGTTACAAGATGAAAGAGAGTTAGATTGTATGTACTCTAAAAGATCTTTTGAATTTTAAAGTATCCACATCTGATTAACGCCACCTCTAGAATAGGCAGTTTCACAATAACTTTGAAGCCCGTCTTTGATTGCTGATAAAATAGATGTTAATAATTTAGAAAGAGATTTCGTGGAGCACTTGGAAGACCCAGCAATATACCGTTGTTTGTAAGGACACTCATGTAGTTTAGGTATCCAATACAGTGGTGGAAGATCCAGTTCTTCATCTTTGGTTGAAATTCCAAAGGAACATAGAACAGACCTATGATTATCCAGGATTTCCTCTTTGGTAAGTGTCGTGAGGGTATATGTTGAGTTTCCAAGTGAATTGTCAATACCTAATTCGTTTTTATCAAGCAATTAATGTAATGACTTTTACACACAAAAACGATGTTATTTGGGGCTTTATCTGCGGGGACAACAACATATTTGTCATGGAGGTCGGATAGGTGTTTTGCAACATTTGGGTCTTTAAAGATTTGCGTAGAATGTATTTCTTCCTGATATGAAACATGCGTTCGCTTTCTAAAATTCCACGTTGCATAATTTCGAAACAATGTTTCTAACTGGCTCAGTAGGGAAAGTTCCAAATGGTGAAGTTGAAATTATCCCTTCGTAAATTTTACGGACGCCATTGCGTGTTAGTTGATCGCTATGAATTATCCGTTTCACAGATGATATCGGATATGTTCCTTATGACGAAAATACAATCCCGTTCTCTTTTTCACAAATGTGACCTACCAAACTCGACTTATTAGCGGGTTTGTACTAACATGAGCATCACGACCTGTTTTTTGTGGGATTGGTGTTGCTTAATCTTTATTTTTCTATGTTGTGTTTTGTGTACTTTTCTTTGTCTGTTTGTCCTTATATATTTTAGACATGGCTTTGCCAGTTTATTTTCTATTGATAATTTTGAATGTCCCTCTGGTATGATTCGCCCCTCTTCAAACGCGATAAATTTAAGAATGTTTGTTTTCATTTATTATTTGAAATTATTCATATGAATGCAATATTGTCAATGCTAAATTCAATTTACTTGTTTGGTATAATTTGCAAGTTTGATGAGAGAGAAAATATAGGAGTTTTAATGACTATAGTTATAACAATAGAATAGGATTGCACCAATCTAAGGTATCTTTAAAATGTATTTGCATTTACTGGAAAAGATAAGAAAAGTTGAAAAGACATATAACCTCAAATGCAAAGAAAAAAGAAGATCAAATAAGTGTACAATATAAATAAAGAACAATAAACATTTGTCGGTATGACATGCTGTATGTTTTGCACAGCCAAATTACATTCTGTTTGAGGGACTCGGAGGCTGAGTGGTCTTAATAAGGCATGTACAATTATCACTTGAGTGTCAACTTGTATGTGGTGCGTTCGACTCAGGTTGTCAGATTTCCTTTCAAAGGTTTGCCATTGGGTGTTTCGGTTCCTCTATCAACTTAAATTGTCCGCCATAACCTAGGTCGATGAAAGTGGCATTAAAAAATAAATCACGGTACTCAGCTCAAATTTGATGAAAAATAGATTATCTGATGGATAAATGAGACAAATACCAACATGAAGACATTCAAAGTATTGTGACAAGCTTAGATACCACAACACACCACATTGCGCATCAAATAGTAATTCCAGCAGATCATTTCTATTCATATGTTTTAAGTTGCGAAAGCAGATGTACGGACTCCAGAAAAATAATAACCATAAACTAGAGAAACTACAATGATCTACTAGTACTTTGAATAGACGATAGGCAACAACACGAAGGGACAGGTAATCGATTGGAATGAAATCCAGTAAATGACTGGCTTACTATGGCAAGGCTAAAATGGACACAAGTCAACATGACTGTACTACAATGCAACGTGTCATCAAACGATTCCAGCGAGGAGACCAAAGATGCATTTTATAAAATCTCTTACAGTCAATAGACAAAACACCAAAACATGACATCGAAATTATCACGGAAGATATGAACGCTAGTTGGTTGTTAAAATCAAGAGAGGAGCTGATGTTGGAAGTGATCATGATATCACTTGGTAACAGATGATTTTAACTCAAACTCGGGTCTAATGAAAGAACTTTGAAACAGTTTGACAAAGGAAAGTTCAAAAGGATTATCATACAACCTTGAAATAGCTTTGATTTTGGAAATCTATACGATGAAAAGACACTGAATAACTGTAGGTTTGATGATAAATTGGGGAGATCTCGGATGAAGTATTCACTCAAAGTTTAGAAGAAATTATTGGATTTAATCCAAAACATTAAAAAAAAAGATTGAATCTCACCTTGAATGTGAGATATTACTATTAGAAAAATAACAAAGTAGAAATTAATGAGGCAAAAACACAGTTTGAAACAAAAATAAAAACACGAATACAACCAACTACACAGACATATCAATAGAATGGTACGTAACGACAAAAAAAATGCATACATTGGTAGTGTTGCTTGAGAAGAAGCAGCTAGCAAAGGTGAACAAGGCAATCTCTGTAAAATCAATAAAATTTTCTGTGGCATCATCATCACATTTTCCTTTAATAGCCAAGCTAGGGAACTTTTTAACATCGAAAGGGTTAACGAGATAGACCTAACATTTCATTTAGCTACTAGATAGCCAAACTCTTACAGAAATTCCTCTTTAAGCAAAGAATCACCTGGAAAACATGAGTAAATAGCTAAAATTAAAAGTTTTAAAAATAAAAAAATGAACTTGAAATGACAATTTGAACGCCGAATTTATTAATCACACAGCTCTATAACATCTTTAAAACATTTGGAAGAAAGAACAGATAACATACAACTGAAACACTTACTTAGCGATAATTATACCAAAAGGGGAGCAATAAATGAGTGTAACAACTGGCGCAGCAACACACTTCTTTCAATTCTGAGATGGATCAAGCTGCTTGCACTTATCAGACGAATTGCAGACTCAATTGATGAATTCCGAAGTTAAGAAATAGCTAGCTTTTGTCCATTCGAGAGGTTGCATTGGCCAAATCGTTAAAAAAAAATTAAGAACTTATCGCAGAATTGCTTCGGAAACTGTTTTTGAATTTTGTTGACTTTGAGAAAGTGTTTGCCAGCATCCACGTGAATATTCTTTGGAAAAAATGTATTCCACTCCATCTAGCTTTTCAACTGCCCATCTCCTACAGAACGTCCCCTTTTTAACAGAGAATCCCAATAAACGAGCCTGAAAAGCATGAGTTAATAGCTGAAATTTGTAGGTTTAAAAATGGAAAATGACCTGGAAATGACAAATGACAAACGCCGAACTCTATAAAATAAACACAGATTTGTAAAACACACAGCTCTATATCATCTGTAAAATATCTGGAAGAAAGAGCAGATAACATAAAACTGAAGTAATGACTTTATGATAAAAATACCAAAAGGGGAGCACTAAATGATAGTAACAACTGGCGCGCAGCAACACACTTTTTCAATTCTTAATTAGAGCGTACAATTATCAGACGAATTGCAGACTCAATTGATAAATTCCGACGTTAATAACTGGCTAGTGTTCGCCCATCTTAATCTTTACATAAACAAAATATAAAAACAAATCGAACAATATTACGGAAACTGTGTTTAAATTTTTTCGACTTTGAGAAAATGTTTGACAGCATCCATGTGAATATTCTTTATGAGAAATGTATTCAACTCCATCTAATTTAACAGAGAATCCCAATAAACTAGCCTGAAAGCATGAGTTAATAGCTGAAATTTGTAGGTTTAAAAATGGAAAATCACCTGGAAATGACAATCTGAACGCAGAACTCTTTAAAATAAACAATAACTTATCAAACACACAGCCCTAAAACATCTTTAATACATCTGGAAGAAAGTTCAGATAACAAAAAACTGACGTAATTGCTTTATCGGATAAAAATACAAACAGAGGAGCACTAAATGATTGTAACAACTGGCACACCAACACACTTCTTTCAATTCTAATTTAGAGCATGCACTTATCAAACGAATTGCAGACTCAATTGATGACTTCCGACGTTAAAAACTATCTAGTTTTAGTCCATTCGATTGCTTGCATTGACTAAATATTTACATTAAAATATACAAAAATTATTTGCAAAATTTCTATGGAAACTGTATTTAAATTTTGTTGGTTTTGAGAAAGCGTCTGACAGCATCCATGGGGATAGTCTTTGGGAGGTATGCATTCTACTCCATCTTAAAACACTCATAAAAGCATCATACAACAGTTTCCGGTGCAAGGTTTTGTACAGTGATATATACTTCCAAGTTAAAATAGGAATAAGACAATGATATGTCATGTCATCGACACTTTTCATCACAGCAATAGACTGGATAATAACAAATGCTGGAACCCCAAGATGCATAAAATGGGGAACCTTCACTTTTTTGGAAGACCCAGATGTTGCTGAAGACCAAACATTAATGTCTTATATACGAATTTATTGAAGACAAGACCACAAATCGACAAAAATATTCAGGATAAATTGGGGCTGAAAATTATCATCCGGAATACTGAAATCATTACACTAAATGTAAACAACAAAGGGCCAGTTTTACTAAATAAAAAACAATCAATCCAACTATCTATGTCTGCTAAATCGGCAACCAAAAACCTAGAATGACATGAAGGCGACATGTAAAGGTAGAGGCTAGTCAACATCAACAGACACAGAGCACATTAAGGAAACTGCCAACAATCAACAAAAGTAAAATATATTGTTACTGCTCTACACAAATGCCATGCAGGGCAGTAAGTAAGTATTTTTTCAAAACTTCCTATTAAAGAAACAACTCTTACAAATACATCAGATAATGTATTTAATAAATAATTGCTGTACTTTCTACCACAGAAATTTGCTAGTCTTCAATTACAATAAAAAACTTAATTGAATAAACTATTACTATACTTTCCATCACACAAATTTGCAAGTCTTACCAAATACATAGGTTAATTTTTACTCATTTAAACTTATTCCAATATCACAGTCACAGAAGAGTTATAAACAAAACAGCCATTATTCAATAAAATAAATTAAAATATAACCTCATAATAAGTATTTTTTCCAGATATTATATATAAACTGATAACTGTTATTTATTCCATACATATACCTCATAATTAACCTGTATTGCATAAATATAACCTCAAAGTTAACCATAATTATTATAACCTCATAATTAGCCATTAATTGACAAATATAGCCTCAAAATTAGCTGTTAGTTTATGCATGTAGATATAGTTTCATAATAATAAGCTCTTTATTTATAAACATTACCCTCATTATTAGTTTTTATTCTATAAATGTAACCCCATATAAATGGGAGAGTTGCAATTGGGATATATAATGGTTATATTATTTCCTGAAATCGCAATAATAAATCTGTGGACATCCTTTATTGACGAGTGAACACACAATTTTTAACAACCATCTGCAAATATATACTTGAACTTGAAGTCAAAAGATGGATAAAACTAAAATAAGGATTTCATTTTCTAATAAACTAACCAGTACTTATACTATTATTTATATAAAAAATCTAACATCAAAGTAAAGAAAATACATTTCCAATATTCTAATATATGAATCAAAAATCATCAAAAAACATAATATGAAAAAAAATAGCTGCCATATTAATATCACAATTTGTATAAAAACAAATCTTTCTCTCTAACAATGTCATCAAAAACAACATAAAGGTTTTTTATAAAGCACATTACTTTTTTTTGTTTTAAGAATATCTATTCCAATCATATCATGTATATTATTTTTAAATATTTATACTAGTAAAGGTCATGGCACACTTTTAACAGCACATAAATTATAAATTTGATTATTATTAAATACAAACAGCTTGTTTTGTAAAAAAAGTTTTGACCTTTGAACTTTGCTTGTTTTTCAGAAGGATATCTAACTAACACCATCTTTTTATAAGGCATTATGTTGAAAACAAGTTTGATAATCTTGTTTGATTTTTAATTTTAGTTAAATTATATATTTTGGAGTTAAGTATGACGTCTATTATCACTGAACTAGTACACATTTTTTTTTTAGGGGCCAGCTGAAGCACACCCCTGGGTGTGGAATTTTCTTGCTGTATTGAAGACCCATTAGTGGCTTTTGGCTGTTATCTGCTCTTTGGTCAATTTGTTGCTTATTTGACACATTCCCCATTTCCATTCTCAATTTTATTGATAAAATTATAAACCATGTGTTCAAATTTTGCTGACAAGAAAGTGACAACATTCTACTTTCTGTTCTGTTATATCAGTCAATGAAATTGTCATCTAATTTTTAAAGGTGAGTATAATGAAGGGAAAACCCAGAGGATCTCAAAAGTCTTTAAAACAGAAAGTAGAATGTATCTTTATAGACAGATCCTTATAAGCAAAAAGTTGACATAGGATTATATTTCAGTAATAAGCATTTTTAGTTCTGATGTTCCTCATTGGAAAAAGGAAGGGGGAGGGGGCAATATTGGTAGATTTGGAAGAGGAGCCAGTGTCGCTCACCTGATACTTTTATTTACAATTGATGCATGAAATAATGCAAACATTATACTTTTGCTTTAGTTTAAGAGATATAAGTCAAAAACTGCATTTCACCCCTATGTTCTACTTTAAGCCATGTCTGCTATGTTGGTTGGCAGGCAAGGTCATTGGACACATTTTTAAACTAAATACCCTTATGATGATTGTGGCCAAGTTTGGTTGAATTTGTCTCAGTTGTTTAGGAGGAGAAGACTTTTGTAAAAGATAACAAAAATTTACGAAACAATTGTAAAAAAAAAATGACTTTAAAGGGCAATAACTGCTTATGGGGTCAATAGACCAATTTGGTCATGTTGACTTATAAGTAGATCGTACTTTGTTGAACATTATTGCTGTTTACAGTTTATCTCTTTCTATAATAATATTCCACATAATAACCAAATACAGCAAAATTTCCTTAAAATAACCAATTCAGGGGCAGCAACCCAAAAATATATTGTCCCATTTGTCTGAAAATTTGAGGGCAGATAGATCTTGACCTGATAAACCAATTACCCCATGTCAGATTTGCTGTAAATGCTTAGGTTTCAGAGATATAAGCCAACATCTGCATTTTATCCCTATATTTTTAGCCATGACAGCCATCTTGGTTGTTTGGCTAGGTCATCAAACACATTTTTTAAACAAGATACCTCAATGATGACTGTGGTCAAGTTAGGTTAAATATGTCCCAGTAGTTTCAGAGGAGAAGATTTTTGTAAACGTTAACGACAGACAACAGAGGACAGAAGCCTAGTGATGAGAAAAGCTGAGTGAGGGGACTCAAAGTATAAAACATATATTATTGAAATAAAAACTCAATTATATTATTTCTGATATCTATCTTTCATAATCATCTTCATCATCCTCATCATCATCTTCGTTATATTCTTCATCCTCATCTTCCTCTTGAGCAGCAGCAACTACAATAGCAAAAAAAATTAAGTCTGTATAAACTATAATAAGGGTCAGGTTCACAGAATAGAGAATAAAGAGGTACTAAATACAGAGGATAAAAAGAATGTGTCCCAAGTACACGGATGCCCCACTCGCACTATCATTTTCTATGTTCAGTGGACCGTGAAATTGGGATCAAAACTTTAATTTGGATTTAAAATTAGAAAGATCATATCATAGGGAACATGTGTACTAAGTTTCAAGTTGATTAGACTTCAACTTCTTCAAAAACTACCTTGACCAAAAACTTTAACCGGAAGCGAACGGACGCACAGAGGGACAAATGGACACACAGACAGACGAATGGAGGCACAGACCAGAAAACATAATGCCCTTCTACTATTGTAGGTGGGGCATAACAGGAATAGAGAAAATGTCCTAAAAACAGAAATAAAGACCCAGACCCTCAAGTATTTAAAAAAAGATCTATAAATAAGGAATAAGAACTTTTCAGATTACAATAAATTAAAAAAAAATACTCTCTAGAATACCCCCACCTATTATCTATTCATTTGTTTTTATAGGTCAGAAGATACAGAGTGTGTTACTTTGTCCTGCCATTTTTTTTTTAAGCTTTTGATTTGATCCTAATCCTTAATGGTGTTGTGATCATTAAGAAGATGTTTACAAAGACAAAATTTGATTTTTAAAATAATTTTTGAATTTAAAGAAAAGTTTGACCATGTGAGCTAAAATTTTACCTCAATCAATCTAATGGTGATACAATTATTATTAAAAAAATGTTACTATGTAACCCTTTTATGTTTGGGGAAGACACATATTGCTGACATGTGGGATCAGACGGACTGCAGAAGGATGAACGTGCACACAGATTGAACCAGATGCTCCGCAGGGCGTAGCTTTATACGACCGTAGAGGTTGAACCCTGAACGGTTGGGGCAAGTATGGACACAACATTCAAGCTGGATTCAGCTCTAAATTTGGATTGTGATTAAATAGTTGACACAGCATAGGTTTCTGACACAGAATGAATGTGTTCTAATGAACTTAATTTTTTTTTTTTTTCTCTTACAGCAATTCACTATGCTGTTGAATATTAATCCTCTCAAAAAAATGTTTGAAGAAATTTTCTTTTTATTTATGAAATTTCAAATGAGAAAATTGAACCCAATTTTTTTAATCACAACCCCCTTTCCCTTATTCCAAAACTAATCTCAATTAAAATTTCTAATGGAGTTTGCAACAATAACTACTCATTTAAATACATCATAAAATATTAAGATGTTAGAAAACTGCTTGTTATCACTGAATGGTAAAGATTATTTTAATTTATCAGTTGGTAGTAAAAAGTGAATATACATTGTATATTGTATATAACAAAGATTTAAGTTGATTTTGGACAAAGAAAGATTACTCCAATTAAAAAAATTCTTGCAATTGCAAAATATTGGGCACTTAGATATTTCTTGCTTACTATTCTGGACAAAGAAAGATAACTCTAATTTAAAAAAATTTGCTATTTCACAATAGTGTGTAATTAGATATTTCTTGCCATTGCGCAATACTGTGCAATTGAAAAGACTTGCTATTGCACAATACTTAATATAATAATTTTAGATCCTGATTTGGACCAACTTGAAAACTGGGCCCATAATCAAAAATCTAAGTACATGTTTGGATTCAGCATATCAAAGAACCCCAAGATTTCAATTTTTGTTAAAATCAAACTAAGTTTTATTTTGGACCCTTTGGACTTTAATGTAGACCAATTTGAAAATAAGACCAAAAATGAAGAATCTACATACACAGTTAGATTTGGCATATCAAAGAACCCCATTTATTCAATTTTTGATGAAATCAAACAAAGTTTAATTTTGGACCCCAATTTGGACCAACTTGAAAACTGGGCCAATAATCAAGAATCTAAGTACATTTTTAGATTCAGCATATCAAAGAACCCAACTGATTCATTTTTTGTCAAAATCAAACTAAGTTTAATTTTGGACCCTTTGGACCTTAATGTAGACCAATTTGAAAACGGGACCAAAAGTTAAGAATCTACATACAGTTAGATTCGGCATATCAAAGAACCACAATTATTCAATTTTGATGAAATCAAACAAAGTTTAATTTTGGACCCTTTGGGCCCCTTATTCCTAAACTGTTGGGACCAAAACTCCGAAAATCAATACCAACCTTCCTTTTATTGTCCTAAACCTTGTGTTTAAATTTCATAGATTTCTATTTACTTATATCAACGTAATGGTGCGAAAACCAAGAAAAATGCTTTTTTGGGTCCCTTTTTGGCCCCTAATTCTTAAACTGTTGGGACCTACACTCCCAAAATCAATACCAACCTTCCTTTTGTGGTCATAAACATTGTGTTTTAATTTCATTGATTTCTATTAACTTAAACTAAAGTTATTGTGCGAAAACCAAGAATAATGCTTATTTGGGCCCTTTTTTGGCCCCTAATTCCGAAAATATTGAAACCAAAACTCCCAAAATCGATCCCAACCTTTCTTTTGTTGTCATAAACCTTGTGTCAAAATTTCATAGATTTCTATTAACTTAAATTACAGTTATAGTGCGAAAACCAAGAAAATGCTTATTTGGGCCCTTTTTGGCCCCTAATTCCTAAAATGTTGGGACCAAAACTCCCAAAATCAATACCAACCTTTCTTTTGTGGTCATAAACCTTGTGTTAAAATTTCATAGATTTCTATTCACTTTTACTAAAGTTAGAGTGCGAAAACTAAAAGTATTCGGACGACGACGATGACGACGCTGACGACGACGCCAACGTGATAGCAATATACGATGAAATTTTTTTCAAATTTTGCGGTCGTATAAAAATATAATGCCCATAAATTGGGAATAAAAAGACCACAGTTCCAGAATATATATAGGTACACAGTACCAGCAGTTGTAGTCCAGTCAAACTAAGTTTGAAACTCAAACTAATTACTACAGAAAATGTTTTAGTTCTATAGCATTGAGCCCCAAATTTACACAGAAAAAAGTCCCATAAAATCTAACTTGAAGAAGACACAAAATCAGCATTTTTAATTTCTTATGGAAATTAACATTGGAAAGGGGGATAACTCTGCAAAAGTGAGTCTTTTTATTGTTAGTTTTCGGTTGATTTTTCTTAAATTTCATGTAAAGTGTGATACTTTGATGAGTTTATAAGTTCATATTTGACTCTATTATATTATCTTCTTCTGCTCATGAAATTTATAAAACCAAACTGTTATGGGTATTTTTTTATTTTTTTTGCACATTTTTCATTAAAGAAATTGCAAATTTATGGCTTTGTGACTATTTTGAAAAAAACAATGAGAATATTTGTTATTGTCTGTAAATTCTTTTTTTTCAGCATCTACCTTGTTTAAAGACACTTTAAATCACAAAAAGAAGAATAAAAGCTTTATCAGATTTATTCAATTTGAGATTATTTACCTTGACATGCCAAAAAAATTAAATAAATGGTCAACTAATGTATTATGAAATCTAGGTTGTAGCTTGAAAAAAGATAAAACACTTTCAGAGTTGTTTGTTATACTCTTAAGACGGCTATTACATCAAGAACCAATACATTCTGTTGATGTGAAGCGGTACAGTTATAATTTTGTATCAATTTTTATTGATATTTCTGCCTTTTTTGCAGAGTTATCTCCCATATCAATGCAAATCTCCTTAAGCCCCAGTCCCACTAGACCACAATTGCACCACGCTCATCATGATCTAAAACTAATTCAGATTGTGGTGAGGTCCCATATGAGCGGCATGAATATGTTAATTTTCGTTGCTTTCAAGATGCTACGTCCTCATTACGCTTCTACAACAATCCCGCTCCGATTATACCATGTTCTCACCACGCTTTATCTACGATTATCATGATCTTACTACACTCATCAGGTTCTCCCTACAACTATACCATGAGTTATCTGATTGCAACACGATCTTACCACCCTTCTACTGCAATCATAGCACGTTTTTACCAGGATTATACTACACTCATACTGGGATTTTACTACGTTCTCAGCAATAACGTCAACATCATGGTCCATTTCTATACGGTTCCATTCCTTCTATTTCTAATTAATACATCATAGATATCTCGGAAACAACACAGTCATGCCACCAAAATCTACCAAAACACTTGGATTTGGTGGTAGGGGTAGAGGTAGAGGCAGAGGGAGCTCTGATAGTAACAAATCCTGATCCAGGAGGGATGTAAGACCAACCAATCCAACCTAAATTACAACCTATTGTTGGTGCATCAAACTCAAATGATGATATTTTAGTGAACGATAGCAGAGATGACACAGATGTGTCAAGCATGGTTGAGCCGTTAGAGAAAATGGATTAGAAGTCCTAATTTTATACAGACAAACAAAACCTGGAGATATTTAATATATTTTATGTGAAAATGACAAGGAGAATGATGGTCTTAGTATGAACATAGTCAGGTCGTAAGAAGAGCGTTCGCTACAATGTTACAGCGACCTTTGTGCACTCTCACTACGCTTCTACTACGAACTAATTACTCCATGACTGCACCACTATTGTTTTGAACATGTTCATCATGATCTTAAAGACCTCACCACAACCATGATAAACCTTACTACGATCTACATGATTGCACTACATGTAGATCACACTCTTATTGTCAAAATTTGTGTTTTTTCACAGATCGTAGTGTGATCGTGGCCTAGTGAGACTGCAGTATAAGGAATTTTAAAATCGTGATTTTTTAGTTTTCCAAAAGTTAGATTTTACAGGACTTTTTTCAGTGTATATTTTGGGTATAATGCTAAGGATTAAAACTTTAAAATCTTTTGATGCAATAACTTCAAGGTTAGGATCAAATTTATGCAATTTGACTGGACTATTGGCATTTATGTAGAGAAACATGCCATGACTTATTTAAAGTGAAAAGAGAAAACAATGTTTTCATCAAACAAACTTTGTAGCCAATTATATTGTGGGCTAAAATCTCCAAAGTTTTCACAGGTTAAATCTAGATAATGATAAATAATTAAATACATTTTTAGCATGCAAAATTGTTACAGAAATTTGCTTATAAATACATATTTAAAGTACAATGTGATATGTAAACTAACAAAGAACAGACTTTTTTCTGCTTGAAAATATTTGCATAGAACTTTGTAAGCTTTACAGACCAATGCCACAAGTGACTACTAAAATAAGATTCCTCAATCATTTTCATACTCACATTCTTCCACAAGTTTAATAGGATCAAACTTAAGGTCAATTTCTGCACATTCAGGATGATCTTGTAGATATTTCTCTTTAGCAGCTAAGGCTGCCTCTTTCATTTCCTTTAAATGTAATTTCTTCATACTGTCTTCATTACAACTAAAAAAGAAACACATATGATTGTTTTTAGCAGCTGTAACCTTGAACTTCATTTTTTTCTTAGTAACAGTGACCTTCAACTTTGACCAAATGACTCCAAAACCAAAAGGGTCCTGCACCTACAGTGTATCTTCAATTTGCAAAAGTGTTTAAGTTTCATTCCAATTTAGCAAGAAAAACACAAGTTAACATCAATAATCCATTGTTTTGACACAGGCTGAAGCTTTGATGAAGTTATGACTATAGTACTTTCTGGAAAACACTTCAAGAGCGTGTATCGAAATTCAATTTACATTGAGTATTAATATTCCACTAATATAGAAGTATACTGCATGGTATAAATACTGGTTGGATGTAGTGCAGAAAATTGGTGAGAAGAAATAGAAAACAATGTGCATTCTGTGGCATTAATCTCAGCTGAGACAAGAACGTAGACGTTTACTCACTTATTACCGCTAAAATGATCATATCCAATGCCTGGCTCCCTACACACATAACACATATGTGCACCACAAACACATGTCATCATGTTACACCCAACTTCTTTCATGAATCTTTTGCCACATTTATGACATGTTCGTAACATGGCTTCCGTGAGCTTGTTCTCGATAAAAGTCCTCATACTTGTTTCACCTTGCTTCTCAACTTCATCACAATGGTAGGGAACATGATTAGGTTCCTTACATAATCTTAAAAAAAAATGATCATTATCTTGAAATTGAATGATTTTCAAATAATTAAGTTTCCTTAAATCATACTTACATATAATCACAAGTTATCTTACATTTTTCCTTTTAACAGAAAATTATTTACTTCGTAGACCATTAGCATTTGTTTATTTTTCAAATCCCATTAGGTCAATCTTGCCAAAAATGAGGTCATTTGTGGAAAAATGTTGGTGTAATACATGAACTAGTTCAAATGGAAGAATCTTATATGATAACAGACGGGTAAAGTTCTCTTGTCTAACCCCCAAAAGAGGTACATATATATAAACACAAGTACTGTATATTGGACACAGGATAAACAGGTGCATTAGTGACAGACACAACACAAATATTTAAATAAGTAACACAAAATGTTAAGCAAAAACAACATCTATACAAACTTAACTGTTTGTACAATTTGATGAAAGAGCTCTATTTAAAATTAGATCGACATAAGGTAAAGTAATCACATGCAAGCTGCTTTACTGAATTAATATTCATTTCAATACCAAAATATTTGAATTGACCAGTTGCCAGAAGAAGAGCTTAATAAAAGAGTAGTTTCCTTTATAACAGATAACTTAATATGATATATACAACCGAATATTAATTTTGTCATAAACTCAACAAAGTTCATTTCTCTACAATCCAACTTTTAGTGAAAAGAAAGAACTATACACGAGGATTGAAATGGGGTTACCTTAATGACGAATAACAGTAAAAATTCTTGTTATATATAGTTAACAGTAATTTTGAGTGCATGACGATTTTGACGATTCAAGTTAATTTTTTTCCAATGAAATCAGTAACAATTATTATTTGAGAACTCTGACAAATCCCAATAATGATCTTTTGACTAATCACCGTAATTTTAACAAATTTGATGCTAACGGCAGCAGAAAATATCCGTTTGACGCCTGACGATAAAGGGCATTTCTACCCACATACACATACATACCCACAAACTTTACTGTGTTCATGATCATCACATCCAAGTCTTACCTGCAGGATTCTTTTAAACATTCTGGATTCATACACTTGAAAACCTTATCTTCATCAGACATAATGGTAGCAAAACTACAAAATGGACAACTAACAAGGTCAGGAATGCCAGCTTGTTTTATCTCTTCCTCTTGTAGTCGCCTTAATAATAGAGAAAACATATTTGTAGGTAATATTTGCTGCAGGACTGACACAGGAAATTCCTCCTTACAAGAGTCCAGAAGACATGGAAACTTTGTTTTACCATCTCCTATGATCACTTCAGATGACCTTTGAATGCATTCTTTACAGAATAAATGACCATCAGCACAGACTGACATTTCTTCAAACATACATTCATCATCAAAACAACATCCACATTCAAATAGTTCTCCATTTTCTTTGGCTTGTTTCCTCTGTAGCTGTAAATATCTTTCCTTTTCTTCCAAGTGATCTACAATGTCAAGGTTTAAATGTGCAATTAACAATTTATCTAATAGCAAAAATAAATCCATTTTGATTGATTCATACATTGAGGAGAAAACAAGTAAGGAGCCTGTAATTCAGGGGTTGTCGTTTGTTGATGTGTTTTTTATTTTTTTTTCGTTCAGTTTTTGTACATAATTTAGGCAGTTTGTTTTTTCTCATTTGAATTGTTTTACATTTGTCATTTCAGGGCCTTTTATATATAGCTGAATATGCAGTATGGGCTTTGCTCATTGATGAAGGCTGTACGGTGACCTATAGTTGTTAATTTCTGTGTCATTTGGTCTCTTGTGGAGTGTTGTCTCATTGACAATCATACCTCATCTTCTTTTTTATATAATAACATGCATATAAAGTATCAACAAATATCAAATTTTAATGATAGTATTGTTTATAGATATCTTCTTTCATGTTATATTTAATTCATGATTATTTTTACCACTATTTCTTTTGTTTGTTTGGGGATTCTCAATAAGCTAAAAACATAGAAGATATTTGATTACAAATCATAAATTTAAATGTGCGTTTTATGTAAGGACAAAAACAATCTTCCCCCCTAAAAACGGCCGTGCGGCTTATAAAACGATGCGCTTTAAATTCGAAAATATACGGTAGTTTGTATATTGGATTTTGTAATTTTTATTTCATGCACATAGAAATCAATTCTAAAAAATTTCTTGTCAGTTTTCCCCCTTTTAGGCAGATTTTTGAATGCATTACTGTCACACTGTATGGCTTGATGAAAGGGGCATTAGCTACAACTTAGACAAATCAAAGCGCGAAAGCGCTGTAAAGGCAGTTAATTACAGGTTGTGTGTATTTCTAGTCCAGTTATATCATTATCTTCCATAGAACAGAGGTGGTTTGTAGAATTTAAGATTTAGAGTTCTTTTGTACCTTAGTTCACCTAAACATGTATCTATGGTCTACTGTTTACAGTATATTTTCTGTGCCTCGCCATGAAATGCATTTTTAGCCATAACCTTGTCAGTTTGCTTTAAATTTATGAGTTTGACTGTCCCTTTAGTGTCTTTCGTCCCTCTTCTTTAGACATATAAGAACTTTTCCTTTTCAATATAAATAGACTATTTTTAATTATTGATTGTATACGCATATTCTATGACTCCCATAAAAAAATAGTTCACAAAGATTGACTAGTCTCTGTACTGTGTGTATAGCAAGAACATCAAGTAACATAATGGTAAATGTACATAGTAACATGTCAACTTTTTTGATGACCATACCTGCCAATTGTCAGTATTTGCAGAGTATTTCCCCCATCGAGCTCGAGGCTCCCAAATGGAAATTTTGTAAGAGCAATTTTGTCGACTATTTAAAGAAAACAATTAATTCAACAATGGCTATAAGCTTGTTAATGCAAGAAGAAGCCAAAAACCACATTAGAATATATTTGAAGGGAATCCATGACAATCGCCACATTAGCAAATAGCCCCACTTTTTCACTAACTCGCCCCACTTTAAAAAAAAACCTGCCCCAACCTGGATTACCAAATCGCGTTAATATTACTCCTGCCAACTCGCCCCACCTAATAGAAAACGATAATATCTAGATAAATATATTATTAACCAGGAAGAATTTAGTAATGCCAACTCGCCCCACTTATGTAAAAAGATGTTATCCCATTGTATATAAGTTAAATTCTGTTAATATAACTCTTGCCAACTGGTCCCACCTAATGGAAATCGGTGAAATCTAGATAAATATATTATTAACCAGGATGAATTTAGTAATGCCAACTCGCCCCACGTATGGAAAAAGATGTTATCCCATTGAATATAAGTTTAATTCCTTATATTGCATTATGATACAATTAACAGGTTTCTTTTCAATTGTTATGCAAATAACTAAGCTTCAAAACTTACATTTATTCTTCAGTATATATCAATAATAGTAATTAAATTAATTTTCGGTTTGTTTGTATTCTGTGTAGATTAGTTTTTATTAAAGTGGTGCGAGTTTTTATATTTAATTATATATATATATATATATTAATCTAAAAATTACCGTTTTTTTATAAGTAGGGCGAGTTGGCAGGAGTAATATTAAACAGGGTTCTCGCTTAGGCGAGTCCATGACTCAACAAAATCTGTCTGGACTCACCATTTTCAAAACTGGTGAGTCCACAAATACATCAATATTGAAATATTTTGTATAAACTGAACACAGTTACCATGACTCACCGTGGCCAAAAATGACGAGTCCCTGGACTCGCCTTCAAAAATCCTTAGTGAGAACCCTGATTTGAAATGATTTAACCAATTTCACATGTGGGGCGAGTTGGCAGGAGTAATATTAAACATGATTTAACCAATTTCACATGTGGGGTGATTTGATAAATCAGTTTGTGGTGTTTTTTTAAAAAGTGGGCCGATTAGCCAGTGGGGCGACTTTTCCTGCTTCCATTTGAAGGCCCCCTTGAAGGTTTTGTATGACTATATGAACCATCTTTCACGTAAAACCCCCATGTGCATTTTGAAAAGTTGGCAGATATGTTTCTTACTCCAGGCAAAATCTACCGGTATGAATGAAAAAGAAGTTTTCAATTAAGGCTCTGTGGCCATAACAGCTGTCTCATTAGCATTTTAACCACTTCCCATATTTGCAATTAAAACAATAGAAGAAAATTATTCAACGCAAAAACTAAACTTACTTGTAAATATGAAATTCTCTTTACGGTATGAGTTTTTCTCCTTGTTTGAGATTGTACAGTAGTACCTGTAACTGCTTATACCTATTTCTTATTCACTTTTGCTTGATAAACTCACTAAATATCATATACATTGTACCACATCTCCTTATTTTTATATGCATTCCAATAACATGAACAATTGTAATTCAATTCTATATACCAAAGCAAAATGAACTGCACCACTTTCATTCACTAGTATGCATCTTTTGGCAAAATACAAGACTTTGTTCTTAGATGACACAATTAATATAATATATATTTATTGATAGAAAAATAAAATTTGGTATACAAATCTTTAACGGTATAAAAAAAAGCACAGCTGTGTCATAAATTTGTGCTGAAAACATAGACATTGATGGTATTTGAGTAATTCCATATGTGAAGCTCAACATTAGCTCGTCAGTTGGTGGTGGACAGTTATAGTTCCTTTCTGCAGGCTAGAATGAATGACTTTTCAGGAAAACCAATTTCACAAATCAAAACTTTCCTCTAGCATGTCTAGATTTCTCCTACAATATTCATCCAGTTTAGTTCTTTTGTTTTAATTGGACACCGTCCTGATTTTTAATTTTGCAAACCATTCAGTCTCTTGCTTGCAAATGGTGCATGAAAATAGGATGGGTATGGCAGTAGACAAGTCTCTTTAAAGTGGGTTTGTGCCCTGAAAAAAAGTTTTATAACTTAAGTTTAATTGAAACTTGTGCAACAAATATACCTAAATAACTATATAACATAGAAGAGAGCATCATTCGTGTCAATGTTTTGTTCTTGTTTACATTGTCATTGATATTTTTTCAGAAAGCCTGAGGCATAGCTCATGAATTCCTGTCATTAGACATTACATCCTAAATTAACATAATTACTGCTAGAATGATTATCAGTATGATATACGTACAATATCATTGTACAGCCCAAGTCTTCAGTATATATAATTGTTGCATTCATTCACTCCTGTGTTCAGTCGTTCAAAAATTTCTAAACATCAACAAATGAACTTTAATAACAACAAGAAAAACACTAGAAAAGATACGTACATACAACCCGTGTTTAAGTGTATTTGAAAGAGAAATAAATATGGTTAAACGATGTAAAAAGGAGAAATATATCTGGTTAACGATGTATAAAGGAGGAAAAATTGTAGATATTGCATTACGATGCGTTCTACCTAATAGCACGTGGATATGTGTTTACATATTTAGACTTGACCCAGTATGACCCGTACCTTGTAGGTCGCCGCCGTCGTTTAAACACTTGACTACAGTCGTGTATAAGCTAGACAATAAAAAGCTTAAGCCTGTACTATTTGTGTGAAGTAAATGTGTTTGTTCTGTACATTTAAATTGTTTTACCTGATAGCAAGAACGTATATCTATCCGTTTCCTTCTCAATTCACTTTGTCAAATTCTTCGAGCTTCTTCAAAACATACGTATTACTGCGCGCGCCCGGAAGTGAAAAAAATATGAGAAATCCTCGTAAAATAATGCTATTTTCAATTTTGTGGAATCCATTTTGTTATATTAATGATACAAAGATAAAAAAAGTTACGATTAATTATGAATTTGCATATTATTATACGGAACGTTTATGGACTATTTTTTAAGTCGGTCATTTTGGCGGTAAATCATGTACACATACACACGTAGATTGGCTGGTACCCGATTGTAATGTTACACATCAAATATATCAAATAGCTAATACCCGGAACGTAGTACCGGGAACCAGGATAATATGTAGATAACATACATAACTAATATCGAAATTGAAAACGCTTTACGGTTTCTCGTTCATAAACCGAATTCCGCTTTGAATTGTAGAAGATGCAATATTAATCATGTTCAGTCGACTTTTCATTGTTATATCAACGTCTGAACTAATTAAAGAATCTTTAGATGTCAGATAACACTTGAAATTGACCCGACCTCTTTCCACACGGAATATACAACTATTGATAGTTTGTAGTCAGGTTGACTGCTTATAATGCAAAATACACACTTATAACAAGTTCTATAAAACGAACAATACACACTGATCGTTTCTTTAGTCCCCAATGTAAATGAAAGAAACAAAAACCATATCATACCATAAAAAGAAGAGGAGAAATTCGAACATTTCCGGATCTATTTCTGGCCAAAAGACCCCCAGCATGGATTGCGTATGAAAAGATGAACCTCATGACTTAAAAGTCAGGCCTTAAAGCACTGCCTTTAAAAATTAACATACTATTTTAGTTTGTTTCAAATATCTACAAAAGATGAAATGTGAAATAATATTTGTTAAAATAGGCTTTAAAACATTGCTTATGTATTTTAGGCTTGTAAGTCAATTTCTCATTTGAAACTATATTCATGTGATCTTCAGTTTTTCCCTTAGCTGGAGATTGTTATTGCATGAGCTAAGTACATAAAGTATGCACAGTTATTAAAAAGAAATGAATGTCAACATTAAAAAGTGAAACAAATTTTAAATGATTAATCAGTCGAGAGCTTCCAGTGTAAAATACACATGAAATGCTGTCTTCTTGTATGTTTTAATGTTTGTTTTAATGATAGTGTCTCATAAGTCGTTTTCGGCTGGCATCCTTTTACTTAAATGTTAGGTTCTTATGACTTTATGTGTATATATATATATATTGATATTGTAATGGATGGTGACACTTTAATAAAATAAATCTTATCTTATCTTATCTATGTATGGACAGTGAGCATCTAGGTTAAATAATTATAATTGGGTTACAGTAATATTCACTCTTTTATTAAATTCAGTTCTTGACAACTTATTCCTTAATCTTACCTTTGATTAGAGGTTCATGTTCACAGTACAAAATTTCATAATAGAAGAACTCATCTGGGTCTTCTGGAAGGTTAACTGTCTTAGTTCTAGGTTTGGATTTCATTTTCTTTCTTTGGTTTCTCACTAAATATAGACAAGCAATCAATTAACTGATGGTGCAAATAAGTTTAATATCATAGTATTACACAACAAACTTTGATTCCTTTTTTATAGCTACAATTAATATAAGGTAATATAATTTGTCAAAATGTGTTTCTATTAACATTGTTCATCACTGTCATGACGGTTCATGTTAAATTCAAACATTACAAAAATGACTAGTTGACGTTCCTGTCTGTCAACCTGTAAAAAATGTGATGTACCCTTATCAATCTACTGATCACCCTAGATACTGATATGTGACGATAAATCTAAAGATGATTTTTTTACTTTTTAAAAAATTGTTTAAAAATTGCTATATATATGTTTAAAAATTTCCTGTGACTTTCAGATGAAGAATAGCAATTATTCCTTTGGTTGTTGTGTAGAGTGCGAAAAGATAATGTGTCATGAATTAATACCATATACCTTCTTTTCCATTTTAAAAAGGTGGTTCATAACACTACAGTGAGATAACTCTGTCCAATCGGCTAAATGTCACATTCTATTGTTAAGGAATTTGTTGAACAGTTTATATATATATCCAAGTTTTTGAATTTTTGATACTTTTTGTCAATGGAACAAGTATATATATTTTGTGAAAATTGTATGAAAATTAAATGAGCCAAATCAACTTTAGTCAAGTCCCACAATAATACATACACTGTGCGTCTGCTACATCAGCTTGTATATCCTTCCTTGTTGTTGTGTAATGATGATTATGTTTATCCAGTATTTTATTTATATATTTCCCTTTCAGTTGAGGAAAGTCATTTCTTATTTGAATATCTACATGTTTTGAATAATTCTCATTCATTTTCCTATTATCATCTTCAAAGAATTTAACTGGCTCTGGAAATTTCTGCATGAATTCCTCCATGTCAAATTTCAAATTTTTAATTCTGTTACGAGTTGATATTTTATTTTCCTGTTCTTCTCTTTCCTTTAGTTTTGGATAATTTTTATCTTCAAACATTGCCATGGCAACAGTTTTCATTCTTTCTTTGTCTTCAGCTTTTTTTTCTAACTCGTCATACAAATAATTAGGATCGCAATCAGGGAATATTTGTCTGAGCTCATCTACTTCATCTTGGATATTGAATATTCCTTTACTTGGTTTTGGAGAAGTCATTGTACCATCAGTTGTAACATCGAAGGACGGTAGACTTTCTCCACCTGGTTTCATTTTCATCAATTCTTCAATGACTACTTGAATTCGGTTCTTTTCATCATGATGTGCTTCTAAATAAGCATATATCTCGTTTCTATCAATGTCTGGCATTACTTTAGCAATGATACGTGTATCTTTGTATAACAAGTCATTCGCCAATGCAGAAACACTAACAACTGAATCAGACTTCTGTAAATCAGTTCTCTTTGGTACAAAATAGTCTAAAACTTGCTGTGTTCTGTTTGTTTGTGTTTTCTTTTCTAACATCATTTTTGAAATTTCATCAAAAGGAATGCCAGGACACTGGACAATAATTGTTTTCATGTCTTTAATAACATCACCCTGACCTTTACGTTTCAGAAAATACAAATTAAGAATCTGAGAGAATACATGGTCCACACGGTCCTTTCTGTTCTGAGACGCAACCAACAGTTCCTCAATATCCTCTGCTGACACAGGTAATGCAGGCATATTTATTGTTGCTGAATCAATTATTTTCACAAAATCCTTCATGAGGTTTGCTCCTGTCATTGATGGTTTAGCCGGAGCTTTTGTTTTTGATTGTCTTTCTAAAAGTTGATTAGTCACAACTTCAATTCTTTGTTCATTTGATCTTATATCTTTTAATTTATCATATATTTCAGATACATCCACATCACTCAGAATGTCAGCAATAAAGTTGGCATCTATCATTACAGATTTTAATTTAGTCATTTTTGGTACAGGCTTGTCTCCATCAGTTTCATTGTATGCTTGGACTTCATCTAAACCTCCAACATCTTGTGAATATGCCTGAGTTTCCTGACTGAAAAGATTATCTGCATCGTACTCTTCTGTACCTTCTAATGATTCTACATCCTCTAACATTTCATGACTACTTGTAAAACCATTGTCAGATAATCGTCTCTGCTTGCGCTTTAAAAGCCCATCTTCTGTTCTTTCCATTTTCAAAGACTCTACAATTCAGAGCAAACACACAATGCAAATTAATTTGCCAAATTGGGAACTTGAAATTCTGTGTCTAAAAGTTCTGTTAAAAACAACATTTTTAATGAATTAAAATTAGGGAACATTCAATGTTAGATGTATATGAAATATAAGACAAAAGCAGGTAAAACTCCTTTCTGAGGAAGATGGTTCTAGATTTGAAGACCTTCTGAGTCCTCCAGCTAAAAATCTCAACCACTATCTAAAATTTGGAATTGCATTTTAAAACAAGAGGCTCTCAAGAGCCTGAATCGCTCACCTGATTTTTTTTGGTTTAATCTCTAATCAATGATTATTTTGGCTTTTCAATTTATTTAAATGTTCTTTGAATTGTCCTATTTTCTTCAAAAGCAAAAAAAAATCATTTTCTCCTATGTTCTATTTTAGCCATAGGAGCTATGTTTCTTGACATACAAGGAAATGAAATATAAAATTTATACAAGATACTCTGAAACTCTGAAAGTCATTTAGCCTAAGTTTGGCTGAAATTGATACAGCAGTTTCAAAGGAGAAGATTTTTTAAAGTAAGTCAACATGATGAACAAATTGTGAAAAAAGTCTTTAAAGGGCAATAACTCCTTAAGAGGTCAATTGACAATTTTGGTCAAATTGACTTATTTGTAGATCTTACTTTGCTTAACATTTTTGCTATAAACAGTTTATCTGTATCTATAATAATATTCAAGATAATGACCAAAAACTGCAAAATGTCCTTAAAATTACCAATTAAGTGGCAGCAACCTAACAATTGGTTGTTTGATTCATCTGAAAATTTCAGGGCTGATAGATATTGACCTAATGAACATTTTTATCCATGTCAGATTTGCTCTAAATGCTTTCATTTTTGAGATATAAGCCAAAAACTGCATTTGACCCCTATGTTCTATTTTAAGTAAAGGCGGCCATGTTTTTTGATGGATCAAAAATTGAAGCACACACTTTGTGCAGGATAATTTAAGGAACAATCATGCTAAGTTTCATCCAAATCCATTCAGTAGTTTCAGAGGAGAAGATTTTTTAAATTTAGCAAATATGATGAACAAATTGTGAAAATTGTCATTAAAGGACAATAACCCCTTAAGGGGTCAGTTGACAATTTTGGTCATATTAATTTATTTGTAGATCTTACTTTGCTGATCATTTTTGCTGTTTACAGTTTATCTTTATCTATAATAATATTCAAGATAATGACCAAAAACTGCAAAATTTCCTTAAAATTACCAATTAAGTGGCAGCAACCCAACAATGGTTTGTTTGATTCATCTGAAAATTTCAGGGCTGATAGCTCTTGAGCTAATGAACAATTTTACCCCATGTCAGATTTGCTCTAAATGCTTTGGTTTTTGAGATATAAGCCAAAAACTGCATTTGACCCCTATGTTCTATTTTAAGTAACGGCGGCCATGTTTTTTGACGGATCAAAAATCGAAGCACACACTTTGTGCAGGATACTCTAAGGAACAATCATATTAAGTTTCATCCAAATCCATTCAGTAGTTTCAGAGGAGAAGATGTTTGAAAAATTGTTAACGACGACAGATGACGACGACGACGGACGCCAAGTGATAAGAAAAGCTCACATGGCCTTTTAGGCCAGGTGAGCTAAAAAGGGTTTCAGCTGTTGCTATTTTAAAATATAAATAAAAGAAGATGTCGGATATATGTTACAGTGAATTTGTATAATCAGTGATTATGTAGAATCTCTGAAATTTTCAGAGATTATGTAGAAACACTGGCTAGTTTAGTGATAATGTAGAATCCCTGAAATTTTCAGGGATTATGTATAATCACTAGAAAAAACGTCAGGGATTCTACATAATTACTGAAATGAAGAAATATTTTTATTTATAAAGAAAATGAATAAAAGTAAAATAATTTATTCTATAAAATCACATAAACATCATAATAAAGTAAAAAAAAAATGTAAAATGTTAAGCCCAATATATCAAAATGATAAACCCATTTTTTTTTAAAGTAGTTAGGCACACTATATTAAAATGTTAAACACAATATATTAAAATTATATGCTTCACATCTGTTTTTACCACAAAATCTGCATTTTAAAAATCCTTCCCCCCCCAAAAAAAAAAATAAAATATATATATGGGAATTTGTAACCTTGAACTGGTTCGAGCAAAAAAATACCATTAATTTGTGGTCAGGAAATATCTTTCTTCAGACTTTTTTTGTAGCAATTGCCATTATGTTTTATGGGGTTTCCCTTTTCTTTTTTATCCTGTTGAATTGCTATGAGAATATGCAAGCTTCCTCTCAAAGTTTGTTATATACTGAGCCAAAAAAGTTTAGCAACAAAAATGTGAAATTTTATTTTATTACAAAATCATAACAACATATAATTTTAATAATAAAAAAATGGAATTATGATATGTCAGAAGTAACATGAATGTTAATCACTCACATTCATTAGGATTTTCTTTGTATGGAGCACGGAAGGGTCAAAATGCGTAAATGAGTATAGTGTTTCTCAAAATCAATTTCTCCGCCATGCCCTAAGTGCCCCAAGGAAGGATTGGCAGGCACATCAACAGCTTCCCTTAGTCAATGCACTACTTTTTAGCCGGAAAAAACTTGTCACGTGTTGATTTAAAGCGAAGGAAGCGCTCCTCCCTTGACGATAGTTTTTTTGTGTCTACAAGATATCGACCTATCCTGTGCAGTTGTAATTTGTCGATATCTGTTTGTTAGTCTCTAAACTGTTGCCTTTTGCACATTAAGTCGATCCATGATGTCAGCAACCCTCATTCTGGCATCAACCATTTCAAGACCTTTCTGACTGTCATTTTCGGGAAGGCCTGGTTGACGCCCCATGCAATTTTTTCAAAGGTGTTTGTGTTTTTCTTACCAATGGTGTGTTTCTGAACGTTAGTGAAAAAGAAATTTTTAATATCGTTTTAAAAGTACAGGTACAGAAGGTAAAACATCATTTACACGTGTAAAGCTGAAAAGGCGCGAAATCAATCAGCAGGAAAAAAGTACAACTGTTTTAAATTACAGGTAAAACTAAGGATAATATCATTGATGTTTACATTTTTTTTTCCAAAAACAACAAAAAAAAATTTATAAAAAAAAAGTGTTGCTAAACTTTTTTGGCTCAGTATATTTGTCAATCCCAAGTAATATGCCTGTTTTTCTATACATTTAGATGCCTAAGTTCTCACAGTTTAAATTTCTTGCAAATTGTTCTTTGAACAAAAAAACCCACACAAAACAGTTGTTCCATAATCTACTTCACCCTTTGCTTTACATTTATCACAAATAACATGCTTGTGGATTTACAAATAGAGCATGAATATCCATTTGACGCTGGCTTTTAATAAACAAACAATACATGTAAAGCTATCGTTAACCAGATGCTCCGCAGGGCGTAGCTTTATACGACCGCAGATGTTGAACCCTGAACGGTTGGGGCAAGTATGGACACAACATTCAAGCTGGATTCAGCTCTAAATTTGGATTGTGATTAAATAGTTGACACAGCATAGGTTTCTGACACAGAATGAATGTGTTCTAATGAACTTAAAATTTTTGTTTCCTCTTAGAGCAATTCACTATTTTAATTGAGATTAGTTTTGGAATAAGGGAAATGGGGATGTGATTAAAAAATTGGGTTCAATTTTTCTCATTTGAAATTTCATAAATAAAAAGAAAATTTCTTCAAACATTTTTTTGAGAGGATACTGTTGAATATTAATCCTCTCAAAAAAATGTTTGAAGAAATTTTCTTTTTATTTATGAAATTTCAAATGAGAAAAAATGAACCCAATTTTTTAATCACATCCCCATTTCCCTTATTCCAAAACTAATCTCAATTAAAAATATTCTAATGGAGTTTGCAACAATAACTACTCATTTAAATACATCATAAAATATTAAGATGTAAAAAAAACTACTTGTTATCACTGAATGGTAAAGATTATTTAAATTTATCAGTTGGAAGTAAAAAGTGAATATACATTGTATATTGTATATAACAAAGATTTAAGTTGATTCTGGACAAAGAAAGATATATAACTCCAATCATAAAAAAACTTGCAATAAGATATTTCTTGCTTACTATTCTGGACAAAGAAAGATAACTCTAATTAAAAAAAAATTTGCTATTTCACAATATTGTGAAATTAAATATTTCTTGCCATTGCACAATACTGTGCAATTGAAAAGACTTGCTATTGCACAATACTTAATATAATAATTTTAGATCCTGATTTGGACCAACTTGAAAACTGGGCCCATAATCAAAAATCTAAGTACATGTTAAGATTCAGCATATCAAAGAGGCCCAAGAATTTAATTTTTGTTAAAATCAAACTTAGTTTAATTTTGGACCCTTTGGACCTTAATGAAGGCCAATTTGAAAACGGGACCAAAAATGAAGAATCTACATACACAGTTAGATTTGGCATATCAAAGAACCCCATTTATTCAATTTTTGATGAAATCAAATAAAGTTTAATTTTGGACCCAGATTTGGACCAACTTGAAAACTGGGCCAATAATCAAGAATCTAAGTACATTTTTAGATTCAACATATCAAAGAACCCAACCGATTCATTTTTTGTCAAAATCAAACTCAGTTTAATTTGGGACCCTTTGGACCTTAATGTAGACCAATTTGAAAACATGACCGAAAGTTAAGAATCTACAAACACAGTTAGATTCGGCATATCAAAGAACCCCAATTATTCAATTTTGATGAAATCAAACAAAGTTTAATTTTGGACCCTTTGGGCCCCTTTTTCCTAAACTGTTGGGACCAAAACTCCCAAAATCAATACCAACCTTCCTTTTATGGTCATAAACCTTGTGTTTAAATTTCATAGATTTCTATTTACTTAAACTAAAGTTATTGTGCGAAAACCAAGAATAATGCTTATTGGGGTCCCTTTTTGGCCCCTAATTCCTAAACTGTTTGGACCTTAACTCCCAAATTCAATACCAATCTTCCTTATGTGGTCATAAACATTGTGTTTAAATTTCATTGATTTCTATTCACTTAAACTAAAGTTATTGTGCGAAAACCAAGAATAATGCTTATTTGGGCCCTTTTTTGGCCCCTAATTCCTAAACTGTTGAAACCAAAACTCCCAAAATCAATCCCAACCTTTCTTTTGTGGTCATAAACCTTGTGTCAAAATTTCATAGATTTCTATTAACTTAAACTAAAGTTATAGTGCGAAAACCAAGAAAATGCTTATTTGGGCCCTTTTTGACCCTAATTCCTAAAATGTTGGGACCAAAACTCCCAAAATCAATACCAATCTTCCTTTTATGGTCATAAACCTTGTGTTAAAATTTCATAGATTTCTATTCACTTTTACTTAAGGTAGAGTGCGAAAACTAAAAGTATTCGGACGACGACGATGACGACGACGACAACGACGACGCCAACGTGATAGCAATATACGACGAAATTTTTTTCAAAATTTGCAGTCGTATAAAAAGGGAATGTTGATTTTAATAATTTTGAAGTCTTCAACTGTATCTCGAAACCTTGTGTTGGTTTTAAGTTTTAGATCATCCTCTGTGTTTAAAAGCAAATTATTTCATCTGGCAAGGAAAATGAAAGAAACTAAAAATATCATTTGTCTATATTAATTTTGTTTATCAAACAAAGGACCATTAAATTATTCATAATCCCTGAAATCATATTAGGGAATTTGTAGAATAATTATTACAATGTTCAGTGATTATGTAAAATCACTGGTCATTTTCAGGGATTATATATAATAACTAATGAGTTTAGTGATTCTACATATTCCCTGAAAAATCAGGGATTCTACATAATCCCTGATTATACAAATTCACTGTAACATATATACATCAACATCTGATATCTATGAAGTTAGAACTGATTAGCCCAAGTATGAAATTAGATATTGTAAATTCAGAAATTATTGTATGCATTTTTTACAATTTCTTACAAAAATTCATCATGTTGGTCCCAGATGAATTTTAAAATGTAGATATCATTGAAAACGCTCCAAACTATCCAATTTTGGTACGAAAATGCCATTTTTTGGCATAAGAATTGAAATATCTTTTTTAACTCATTGCATGGTGACCTTTAGTTTTTATTATTATTTCAAATTAAGCTGTACTTAAACTAAACTGTTGTAAAATTTGAGTGATTTCTGTAATTAAGTTCATTTCAATTAATTTTCTTTAAATTTTGTTAATCTGATCATTTATTAAAAGTATTTACACTAGATCCTCCCAGTTTTTCTTAAGACAAAAAAAATCAATTGAATAATTACACAGAGAATAAATTTAACACACTGCATCTGTATCAAATTGTCTTAATTAAATTAACTAAACCTTAATATTATACTGAACTGAAATTTTTCAACTGTTGCAGTCAGAAAGAATTAGGCAATTGATATTGTAATATGAAAAGTCGTCACCTCACTGTTAAAACTGAATTTGTATTCAAGGGGATAAAATATGTATACCTCATCTTTATAATTTAAACCTCATGCAGAAAGGAACAACCATATAAGTTCAAGGGGTGGTCCTAAATATGACTATATAAAAAAAAGTTTGCGTTTTGCAAGAAAATATTTTTAAAAATATTGACTCCTGCTCAGACAAAAAAAGACAATTACATGTAATAAGTAAATTGAAATATCTTCTATATATTTGTACAAAGTTAAACTCGGACATGCTAGCTTGTTATAAAAATCAAAGATGTATGTACAGGTAATACATTTTTTGGGGTAAAATAATGTGATGTACAATGTTTAAAGGTCCATTTTCATAAAAAAATAAACATCTTATTCTATCAATGTCTATACATGTATATCATATGAATGCAAAGAAGAAAAAAAGTCACACAATAAATGTTTTGTACTAGTAAGTTTCAAGGTCAGAGATAAAGCAATTGTGAATTAATTTTACCAATGTGGTTGGGGAAGTGTAGCAATATATCTGAACCTGATATTGAAAGTATGAATCTTTCTTGTCAGTGTACTGTATTCTGTCCTTTTGGAAATAGTTTAAAAGTCTTAAAATTACATGACAACTTTTCCCTATAGATGAACCTTTTCATCAGAATAAACACACTGGAGTATGGAAGATATGAAATAGACAAGAAAGTATGATTTATCCACCAGAACATATACCCAAATAAATATCAGCTTTAATCACTTTTTTTATTTTTCCCCAAACCATATATTCCATTTCCTGAATATTTGTATCTGATCATAGACATACCAGAGAAGCATATGAATTTCCTGCATATTTCGCATATTTGATAGTTTCAGAGTATGATGGCATAATATATTGGTTGAGACAATCAAAATGCTGGAAAGTAAACATCAGTATGTTGATGGTTTTCTGTACCAAAAGAAGAAAATATACATGTAACTTGTATATAAACCATGCACACCAATTTTTAATATTGACAGGAGCTCATCAGTACAGCATCAGTGAGCTTGTTTACTCTGGTTTTTATATTTTGATGCATAACTTTTTATTGGTTTTAAATGCTAGAATTACTTTTTGTGCTTTATATGAAAGTTAGTTTATCAGTCAGAGCTCAGACATAAATAAGTCTGAATCTGCTTTTGACTCATAGAGGTCTAAATTTGTAAGTTTTAGGATTTGTCTCCCTTTAATGTAAGACAAAATACGACTTGAATAAGTCCAATATTGTTAAACAAGAAATAATTGACCAGAATCAAAAAGTTGCAAATATTGACTCCTACAAGTGGATAAGTGATCAAAATTGGTTAACTTCAAGACCCACGCATATTTATAAGGAGGTCATGCATATATACTCGACCAATAAAAGATCTTCAGAGCTTATGTTGTAATGTTAACTGGCTTTAATAAATCTTTTATGCTTTATGGGGATTATGCTTTATCACTTCAGCCCATCTAATCCTAGAATGTTGGCGTGCAGTTTTGGTACACAGAAGAGGTATCATGTTCCAGAGACATGTCTCTGCATGTTCTAAGGAGAAAATTAATAAAGGGAATTTATTATTCATTATTATCTGAGACTAAAGTAATAAACCTGTTCTGTGATGCAGTTGGAAATCTTGCTCAAATATCTTTGATAAGTTTTCATTATGATATCATATGATGGAAATTTATTGTTTTCATTTATAAATGATATATCGTCGTGTCATATGTTTTCGTATGTCATATGTTTTCGTATCAACCACATTTCGTCGGTTTCGTCTGCAGACGCGTACATTGTGGCATGTTTTTTGGTTTCTATATTTAGAACAACAACACCACTACAACTTGACATATTTAAAACATATTCAACATCGCTTTTTAAAGAGGTTAGAACAAATTTGATAAAACTGACCTATTTAGCCATTTTTATTTAATGTCAAAAATATGCATCACTAGAATAGGTGTGGAAAAAAATCCTGAAGGGTTAAAATAAAGTCCAGATATGTTTTTTGCCTGTCAGACACCGGATCTTCAAGACATGTGACTGTCATGTGTTTGTTTGGCCGTTTTAATTACAAACCAGCGAGTTAAAATTAACAGGGTTCTTATATAAAATGGTTGTTCAAAATCTAATTATTCAATATTTTATTGACAATTCTTTTTATACATCCGTGATATATGAAGATGAAAACAGTCTTAACTTTTTATATTTAATCCTAAATTTTTAAAACTGCATTATATTTTATGAAAAAATAATGTATTTTGTACAAACCCGGTGCCAATCTGAAATTAATCAAAATCTAACAATTTCAGCACATGAAACACCAACTTAAAACTATTTTCTAGTAATTTTTAGTACTGAAAAGTTTTAAACAACTTTTTTTATGATACAAACTATCACCAGAACCACGAGTTTAAAAAATATTAATTTTCGGATTTTATAGTCATGTCCTGTCTGTGTGCTGATCCAATTTTTATTTCATACGAAAACATATGACGCCGTTTTTTTGACATACAAAAATCGCAAAGTAATCAGAAACAGTAAAAAATCGTAGTAAGTCTTGACAAAAAAACTTGATACCTAAAATCAACCTACAGGACATGCTTTTTAAATTTGAGTAAAACACCTGAATAAAAACTCAACAGTGAAAACCGTAAGCAGTGAAAATTGTTATTAGTACGAAAACCCATGACACGATGATATGTCAACACTTTGAATGATGCAATGACAGCTTTACAAACCATTCATACCAACGATATTTTGTCAAATAAGGACTAACTTGTCTGCTGAGCTTGTCAGTTAGGATACTCTAAACTGTCTGTAAGATTTCTGCTTACTAAGCAAATACACCTCCCAATTAGAGAGCTCTGTATTGGTCAGGCCAAGTTTTCTAAACTTCGAAAATGAATTTTTCAATTTCTGTTCAAATAATTATTTGAAAATTAATTAAGCCTTACTATGTTTGAAATATTAAATCAATTCATTGAGAAATACAAAAGAATTCATCGTTTTTCTATCGATCTGGACCTAGCTCGGAATATTAACACTTTAGGGGCACCCAGAAAATATTTACTTCCGGTGACAATTGCAGCTGACTAAAGTTCTCGTCAATTTATTTCCCTGGGAAACAATTTCCCCGGGAAACAATGTAATTTAAAAAAAAACATACGCACAAAATAGTGCACCCTTACTTCTATTATAGCAGACACTGTATACTGATTACATTACGTAGTCTTTTTTCTTTATAAATACAATAACACAGATCACAGATGATTTATTAATAATGTTTAAATTTTAAGAAAAGGGTCATATTCATTTTCCATAGATTGATTAATTATTATCTTAATGATTCTAGTAAATAGCAGAGGAAACATTGTTTATATCAAACAAGTTTGCATTTTGTCCGACCATTCACTAGTGGTCACTAGGTTTACTGTCCGTCAGAACAATTTTCCAAACATTTTATCCTTGTGTTTGAATATATTTTTAGATATTTGGTATATATACTATGAAAATTTGATAATATTACCAGGGGGGAGGTAATTTTTTTTGTGTTTCCAGGGGAAACATTTTTTGTTGGTGTTTCCAGGGGAAACATTATTTTGTTATTCCAGGGGAAACTTTTTTTTGTGTTTCCAGGGGAAACATTTTTTGTTGGTGTTTCCAGGGGAAACTTTATTTTGTGTTTCCAGGGGAAACATTTTTTGTTGGTGTTTCCAGGGGAAACTTTATTTTGTGTTTCCAGGGGAAACTTTTTTTATGTGTTTCCAGGGGAAACATTTTTTTATGTTTCCATTTTTGTCTAGTAATAATTTTTAAACTACTTTTTTGTGTTTCCAGGAGAAACATTTTTTTATGTTTCCATTTTTGTCTAGTAATTATTTTTAAACTACTTTTTTGTGTTTCCAGGAGAAACATTTTTTGTTGGTGTTTCTAGAGGAAACTTTATTTTGTGTTTCCAGGGAAAACATTTTTTTTGTGTTTCCAGGGGAAACATTTTTTGTTGGTGTTTCCAGGGAAAACTTTTTTTTGTGTTTCCAGGGGAAACATTTTTTTATGTTTCCATTTTTGTCCAGCAATAATTTTTTAACTACTTAGCAAAGATTTAATTTCATGTTTCCAAGGGACACATTCAATTGTTATTATTTGTGCTTCCAGGAGAAGCATTTTTAGTGTTTCCAAGGGAAACATTTTATTTTGTTGTTTCCAGGGGAAACTTATTTTTGTGTTTCCAAGGGAAATATTTTATTTGTCTCCAGCGTTGTTTAGCAATTATTGTTCAACTACATGCTAATTTATAATTCTGTCGCCAAGTATTGGTTTCGCTTGCAGGGGAAGCATATTTTAAAGTTTCAAGGGGAATTTTTAAACTAACGACACTAAACCGAAGCTCATTTGTGTTTTATCCGTTGATTGGTTTGCTTTTTGGATAGCACTTCGGTTGTCAATAATTATTTGGTTGTCTTTTGTCTTGTGTATTTTAGCAATTTCTAAGATTTTTTGATAATAATAAAAGTAATATCAACATAATTTTACTACGATTTTTTAAATTAACATGTTGTTAAAAAATAATGACTAAACAACGCTGGATACAAATAAAATGTTTCCCTTGGAAACAAAACAAAAAGTTTCCCCTGGAAACATAAAAAAAATGTTTCCCCTGGAAACACAAAAAAAAAAGTTTCCCCTGGAAACACAAAATAAAATGTTTCCCCTGGAAACACAAAATAAAATGTTTCCCCTGGAAACACAAAATAAAGTTTCCCCTGGAAACACCAACAAAAAATGTTTCCCCTGGAAACACAAAAAAATGACCCCCTGGTAATATTATCAAATGTCCATAGTATATATACCAAATATCTAATAAATATATTCCAACATAAGAATAAAATGTTTGAAAAATTGTTCTGACGGACAGTCTGACAAACTAGTGACCACTAGTGAATAGTCGGACAAAATGCAAACTTGTTTACTAGAATCATTAAGATAATAATTAATCAATCTATGAAACATGAATATGACCCTTTTCTTTAAATTTAAACATTATTAATACATTATCTGTGATCTGTGTTATTGTATTTATAAAGAAAAAAGATTAAATTCAAATATTATTAATAAATTATCTGTGATTTGTGTTATTGTATTTATAAAGAAAAGAAAAAAAATACGTAATGTAATCAGCTATACAGTGTCTACTATAATAGAAGTACGATGCACTATTTTGTGCGTATGGTTTTTTAAAAATTACATTGTTTCCCGGGGAAATTGTTTCCCAGGGAAATAAATTGACGAGAACTTTAGTCAGCTGCGTGACAATTTTGGGAAAAATGTGAAACAAACAAAGGTTATAATTTAGAGTAACACACACAAATAGTATGTCCCCTGGATGAAAGCATTTATATTCATTGTATTTAATAATTCACTTCAATCAAATTGGTTATAAATCGGTGTTTTTGATTATGTGAAAGCATTATTCTGAGAGTCGTTTTGATTTTTTTTGCAAGATTCGGTTATTTTACTTCCATTATATTTCGATTTCACGGATGTCAACCACTTATTAACTTGCTACATTGCAAATCATAATTTATTTATCTACACAATGGTGTATAACATGTCTACCTTCATTCATAGCAGGCCTCCCAAGGTATGACAACCATTTACCTACAATCTCAATCTTAAGGCCTGTTGGCACGAATTGTCCCAATGTGCGGTTTTCCTCTCTGGTGCGTTTTCCTCGACGATTTTCTTCTCTGTGCAACTGATACGAGAGCTGTGGTGTAGTGGTTAACCTAGTTCAAGATTACTCTGACGTCCGATGGCTGTTTAGCCAGACAAGCTGGGGCCTTGGGACGTCAGAGCTCGTTCCATATCGAAAAGTGGATATTTGCCCACCCAAAATAGATGTGCTGCTTCCTCGCTTCTGAAGCCGACTGAGAGCCTTGAAATTATATAAATTGGGCATCAATCTCTTCAGTTTTCATTTATCTCTTCATTTATGTAAGTTTCACCTACCTGCCAAACCTTTATTTTCCTAAATTTTAACATTTTTCACAGAGACCCATGATTTCTCCATTTTGCTTTTCATTTTCAAAGATTATCACGTGACCACGAGAAAACAGTGCAGATGACCATAATCTAACACCTCGTTCATTTACGCTGCAAGTTACCTAATGTCCGAGAGCTGCTGATTGTTATCGTGGTCGGAACTAAATGGTTAATGCTAGTTAACAATCTCCTGTAAAGGAGGTAAAAAAACGTGGTTGCTTCTGAATGTTAAACATCGATCTCCTATAAAGGAGGTAACAAAATATAAATATTTGCATATTTGAGTCTCGATGCCCAATTTATATAATTTCAAGGCTCTCAGTCTGCTCCAAAAGCGAGAAAGCAGCGCATCTATTTTGGGTGGGCAAATATCCACTTTTTGATATGGGACAAGCTCTGACGTCCCACGGCCCCAGCTGGTCTGGCTAAACAGCCGTCGAATGTCAGAGTAATCTCGGACTATGGTTAATCCATCAGACTACTAACATAGAGGTTCCTAGTTTCTCCTTCTGGTATACAGTTACAGCTTCATTTATATTGAAGATTATGAACTGTTGCATGCACAGCATACAAAGCTCCAGATAAGTTGCTTATTTGCGTAATAAATGAAAACCCAATGCAAGTACCCATTGCAGCGTTCTAAAACTCAATTCATGCCAAGGAAAACCCAATGATTTGTCAAAACTCATTCATTAAACCACCCTATAAACCTGGTTAAGGTTTTCAACAGAGGTATATATCTTAAATCTGAGAGCTACTTATTTTTTTTTAAGTACATTGTTTGTAGGTACATAAATGTATGACAAACAGGGTATCAGGTCCGTTCACGCCTAATACATTTTCGCACCCTACCCGTTCGCACCTCGCACATTCGCACCCAATTTAAAATCAAATTCCAGTTGAATAATTTATTATGAGAAAATCACGATTGTTGTTTGTAATTGATTTGATGTAAATACTGCATGTATTTAGCTTGGTATGAGTAAAACATTGAAGATTTTAAATGAAAAACACAAAAGATTTTAACAGCTTGGCCATTTTGATCTGAAACAATGAAACATAAAGTTATAGCAATACACTAACCAAAATATGCTTAAAATTTATTCATCACAAAAAATACATTGTTAGAGTCTTACTTTATTTTGAAACAATGAAATAAAAGTTAGCAATACACAAACCAAAACAAGAATAATATATATTCAACACAAAAAAACAACGTTGTCTCACTTTAATTTCAGACAATGACAACAAATATACTTATATGAATACACTTGCCAAAACTTAATTACAAAGTTATTAAACACAAAAGCAATAAAAATTGGGCGCGAACGTGTAGGGTGCGAAAGTGAATGGGGGCGAACGTAATCGGGTGTGAACGTGAATGGGCGCGAACAGACCCGGATTCCAGAAACAGGTGATAGGGACTGACAACACCATCTTGCAGCACTTAATGTTCACAAATATTACATCAAAATCAAAAAAATTATTAACCACACCAGGACTTTTCTATACTTAGAAGTCCATGACCTCACCTACCCTCAAATAAACTGAATGGTGATCATACTGTATGTGCTCTAGAAAGGTAATGAGGTACTGTCCTATTACCACAAGTAAATATAAGTTATGGAAAATTCAAAACTTGGTGTTGAAACCGGACACAAATTTGCTATTTGCTTGAGGGGTGAATTGGAATCAATAATCTAATTGAAAAACTATTTCATTCAATTAAATAAAAAAAATGGTGGCTTAAAACACCAATTTGTGAATTCTTATCTGGAGCTGTGGGAGTATATGATTAAAATTATATATGAACAAAAATTTATCTTTAAGTTTGATCCCTGCTCTGGGGAGAAAATTTCAGGAACTGAACTTTCGGCTTTCCCTTAACATCATTTGTGAGTCTTGACTTGAGAAACAATGATAGTTTGTCGGAAGGGGATGATAAATTGCTGATCTGTTTTAAGAGAGGGCCATATCTCACTGCACTTAAAAGACACCCTTGTAGATTTCCAAGAGAAATGATGATAGTCTGTCGGAAGAGGATGATAAATGGCTGATCTATTTTAAGACAAATTCATATCTCTTGCACTTAAAAGACACCCTTGTAGATTTCCAAACAGAGCAGGCTAATGCTGCTACAAGGCAGCACTCCCATCCGCAAAGTGAAAAGGGATTTACATAAGTTGCAATATTAAATTTGTTTCCCAATCCACTATAAATAAATATGCTTAAACTACATGTAACTGATAGGAAATATCAGACATACTTGTTGGCCCCTGCTGCAAATGGTTCAAAGAACAAAGGTAGGCGTGCAACATGTTATACACCATTGTGTAGATAAATCTATTTAGATTATTACAGCCTATCAAGTTTTAGTAGGGTTGAAAACTGGGAAATATTAATATAACAGAAGTTTGCAATCAGGTGATAGTTTTCAAAAATACAAGTCAAATACATGTAACTTGTGTTATTTTAAGGTATATAGGTTTTTTTTCTAAGACAAATTCCTTTGAATATTACTTATTGTCTCAGGTGAATCACTAACTATTGTTTGAATTACATCTATTTTTTGTCTTTAACAAGACAAAATCTACAGATAAGTCAACATAGCCTAAATGGTCAGAATGGTCAGTCAACTCCTTACAAGAATTATTGCCCTTTAAATGATGATTTTTATATAGTGTCATTTTAACCATTTTAGAGTTATGCCCCTTTACAAATAGAAATATTGCTGAATTCGTTTCTGTTCACCAACTTAAGTTTTCCTCAACCAAATGTTATGAAACCTACATGTATACACTGATATTACCACAAAACAAATTCAAATTTGCGTAGCCTCACTTTTAAAGATCCTAGTTATGCTCCTTTATAACTTAATTTACTACATATTATCATGAAAACTATGAACGGTAGACACTTTAAATCCACAAATGGTCAGCAAGACATGATTAACAAATATGTCAACCTGACTGAGATTGTCAATATACTGACTCATAATTGAGTTATGGCCCTATAAACTTGATTTTTAACAAAAAAAGCAATCATTGATGTTATTTTTGAAGATGCATACATGTGCAACATGTGCTCTTTACACCCTCTAGTTTTTACAGATACATTACATGTACAAATGTTTGTTCAACATATATGTAATCAAAGGCAGAAAATTTGATAATTCAGCATATAATTAATAGATTAGTTAAAGGACATACATCTATTTCTTTATTTTTGTTGAAAACTAGTCCATTCAATTTATTCGCTTATTGATAAAAAAAAAATTATTGTAATTTTAGATGCTGCAGTTGATCTTCAAATTGAGTGAATGGCAGATTTGGTGCATTGATAGATAAAAAAACAAAATGGCTGAAGAGGCAGATAAGGAAAATCTTGTTGACGATGTTGTGTCTACACTACAGTCATTTCATATCGGTGACAGTCCTACAGCTGACACAAACATAATTAATTCTAGCAGACAAAATGTATTCCAGAGAACACAACACAGATTTCAGTCATCGGAACCGTCTGCCTCAGCTAATATTATATCATCAGAATACTCCTCAGATGACAGTCAGTCATCAAATGAAAGGAAATCTAGAAGTTTAAAGCAAAGGATTCAAAGGAAATTAAATCAGAAATCTGAAAATTCAAATGTTGGTAAAAATCAAAATTCTCATGTCCCTGATGTTGTCCCTAAAAGTGATCCATCAAATGCTGTCAGGTCAACGACTGACAATTCACAAAATAACACAAACTCTTTAACAGAATCTTCTTCACAACCTATTTCAGAAGCAAGTAAGGAAACATTACCGATTGCAGAAGTTAATCCTAATGTTCAGTCATCAGATGCTGCAGAAACACAACCTCCAGTATCAAATACTTCTCAACCAAACACCTCTCCAGATAAACCACCAGAGAGAAGACGGAGGAGGTTTATCACCAGAGAAAAGGAACCAGAAGAATCAACCACACCTTTGAGTCCTGAGCTTGCTCAGAAAGCTGGGTCAGAGTCACCTGAAACCAGTACTACCCGTGTAAGAACAAGGAGTAGGACAAGATTACTCAATCAAAATGAGGACTCCAAAGGTTCTCCTGAATCAAGTCAGACCTCTGATCTTACTCAGAGAACAGGACCAGAGTCTCCTGAAACCAGTACTACCCGTGTAAGAACAAGGAGTAGGACAAGACTACTAAATCAAAATGAGGACTCAAAAGGTTCTCCTGAATCAAGTCAGACCTCTGATTCAGCAGAACCAGGAACGAGAACTGGACAGAGAAGAAGTGTACTAAACGAAAGTGCCTATTCTGGTATCCGAGCAAAGTCTGTTGAACGTACTGTTAGGGTAAGATCATCTGGGCTGTTAAATTCAAATCAGGATGCTTCTAAATCACTTAACTTGACATCTCAAACAAATAATTCTGTTGACAACCAAGCTTCAGGTGAAAACACTGAAACCACAGAAAAACCAGCAACGTCTAGGAGAAGTGCTGCTGAATGTATACGTTTAAGACGAGTGCAGAGTTTGGAAAGGGGGAAAAGGCCATCTTTCCTGTCAAATATTAATAAAAGTTGCGATGATAAACAATTAAGTCTACCAACAACTCAAGTCACTCAAACACCTGTTATTGGTAATCCATTAATTGCCAAACTTGAATCGACTTATAAACTTTTAAGAACACGGAGAACAAGATCAGATACTCCATCGAAAAGTGAAGAATCAAGTAATTCTGTGCAAAATAGTCCTGAAATTCAGTCCTCGCCAAAAAATGGAAATACAAATATGCAACAAACAGAGCCAGTGCCAAATGTATTGTCTTCCTCAAAACCTGTAGCTGAGAGAGTACCTACAAATGGTCAGAACCCTAATAAGATAGAATCTCAGAATATTAATAATAAATTAGAAAATCAAGATGGAACAACTCCCATACATGACATAGAGACTAAAGATCCAACTCTTATATTTAAATCTAATGAAACTATGGACAAACCCACAAATCCAGATATACATCAGCCAGAAAACAAATCATCCAAACTTGATCCCTCCATTTATCCACACCATGACATATCACAAACTGTATCAGATCAAAACATATCAGACAAATCTCCACAAAAACTTTTATTTGAGTCAAAAACCGAGCAGAGCTTATTTGATGAATCTCCGCAAAGAAGTAGACATTCATCTGGAACAAGAACTGATCAAAACATATCAAACACTGATAAAATTCCTCAGAGAAGTAGACATTCATCTGGAGGCAGGACCTTAAGTGAATCGTCTGAAATCAAGCAAGTAATGACTCCAAAGGGAAGTAAATCATTAGACATACCTGACTTGGCTCTCAATAACTCATCATTAAGACGAACGCCAGTCACTGATTTAGATCAAGCAATGAAACAAAGAGATGAAGAAAAGTTACGAAAATTGTTTAAAAATACTGAAGCAGGAATAAATGATGTACAAAAACAGGAAGATAATTCATCAAAAGTTGTATGCCAAAGTGAGGCTGTAATGGAAACCGATTTAGATCATGTTCCTATTCAAAATAGTCGATTCAATAGAACAGTTGATGGAAGTTTACGAAATAATAGTTTATCATCACCGTCAAGTCCAAAAGTGTTTGCTGAACAAATAAGGCCAATAGACAGTCCTAAGGCATTTACAAATCAGATAAAATCACCAAGTAGTCCAAAACCATTTGGTGAGCAGCCAAAGACTTTTAGTAGTGTGAAACCACTAACAGATCAAACGAAAGCTTTAAATAGTCCTAAACCATTCTTACCTATGGCAGAATATAAACCTGTGACCAGTGCCGTGGCACAGTTAATAACCGAAAGTATCAACAAGGAAGATGAGGATGTAAAACCCAATGCTAAAGAATACAGTCCATATCAAAACCTTGATGACGCTGTCAAATGGCCAGCTTCAGTTCCTGGAACTCTTGATTTCAGTCGCATGGAAGTTTTTGAAGGTAATTGGGCTATTAAATGTTTCAAAAAATTTTGTCTATATCATTTTAAAAGACAGTACTAACATTTTTGAAATTGTTTAAAAAAGCACATTTTTAGCATAAAACACAATTTGACCATTTTAATTATTGTATAGGCAATTTAAACTTTAATTGAACATGTTGTAGTAAAATGCATTTAAAATGAAAATGCATTTTTGAAAAATGATAATAAGAGAATTTAAATAAACCCAATTCTGGTTCAAACTAATATATACAGATATACATAGCTAATGTTTATTTATATTTTTTAGGGAAGATGTTACTTTCATGGCTGTCTTCATCTATTGATGATAACCATTACCTCAGATTAATGTTGACCCGACATGACCTACAAGTTATAGGCTCACAGTATTGTACCTGTCTGATTGCTGCTGGAGTTATCAAAGAGGTGAACAGGAAGGACTCACAATGGCTGTTTAAGGTGAGAAATGAAATCAATTTAATTTTTTATTATGCCCCACCTACAATATATGATAGATTGTGTCACACCTTAAGCTCCGTACATGACTCATCTTTAGATTCTGGTCAAAATTATCTTGATCCATTGTTATATGCTTAATATTCAGTAGAATTTTCTTGAAAGCTCAGTGCTAATAGCCTAGATAAGTCATGAAATGATATTTTTATACCTTCGATAGTAGACGGGCATTCTGTTTTCTGGTCTGTGCGTCCATTCGTCCGTTTGTTGGTCCGTCTGTGCTGTTTCAGGTTAAAGTTTTTGGTCAAGGTAGTTTTTGATGAAGTTGAAGTCGAATCAACTTGAAACTTAGTACACATGTTCCTTATGATATGATCTTTCGAATATTAATGCTCAATTAAAAACTTAACCCCATGGAAAATGAAAATGTGAGTGGGGCATCCATGTACTAGGGCCACATTCTTGTTTCAATGTATCGCGGTTAGACACCAATAGACACTCACTAAAAATATTATGTGGGCAAAGTCTTTGACAGTTGACCTGTTTGTTGTGCATTTGAATATTAAAGTTTCAAATTATTTTGTTTGTTAAGGTTAGAATGAATGCAAATCTTGGCATTAAATCACAAATGTAACAAACTGAGGGTTAAGCTCATATTTAATATTTCCATAACTGAATTTCTTTACAGCAAAGTGATCTCATTTCCTCAAAAAAAGTCTTATGTGTTCTGCTACAGTCATGACAGTTGGGGTGCCAAAAAAAATAAAACCAAATGAATTGCTAGGATTTATTTGAAAAAGATATTATTTGCTATAAGAAATGATTTTATCTGTCATATAATTTGTTCCTAATCATTTAATGAAATGCCCATCAAAATTTATATATATTAAAGAGAGCATATCCTAATTTAATTGCTGGTGTCGAAATTAATGTATCCATCAGTCTCTTTACCTGATCCTTAATTTGTTCAAAGTGGCCCCTTGCTATCATGAGTTATATAGCTTTTTATGGCCTAGTGATCATAGCAAATGGGCATTATGGTTTATCCATGTCTGTCTATACATACACCTTGAAATAGGTTTCCGTTCTCCAACTTTTAGATTTACCAAAATCAAATGAAACTTATACATAATGCTTATTACCACAAAACTCTGATGAAGCATTAGGTGGCTTCCCTTTTACCGTTCTGGAGTTATGCCCCTTTATTTATATTTATATTCAGATACTAAACATAATTTTTTTTTTTTAAATAAGGTGATGTAGAAAAAATACTATCAACAAGGGTTCAAATGAAGTTGATGTTATCAATTATAGGCATATGTATGACCTTCATTAATAATTAGAAATACCCAGAACAGGCCTTGGTATGAAAAATGTGAAACAATTCAAACAAGACAACTAATGATCTAATTCATAACAATATAATTTATGAGAAACAAGTTTGATAGACATGAACTAATCACATCCACTGGACTACAGGCTCCTGACTTTGGACAGGCACATAAATAATGGTGCAAAGTGGAAACCCTTGTCCCTACTGTGACAGTGGAGTAACATAAAAACAATAGTCACACTCAATGAAAGAAGGGTACTCACTTTGTCACAGTTACTGAAAGCTGCATGACTAACAAATATACTAACAAAAGTATCATGGAGGCCTGCCTAAAAAGTGGTATGTGCCAGTAAAATTGTCGAAACTAAGGTTGAGAGGAGGAACCCAATCATGGCACAGTGATTTTGATCTTATATGACTAAGATTTTATAAGGGTTTTCTCCTCCCAATTTTTTCTCTCCAGTTACTCTTGCTTCAGCCACCAATAAGTAAAACTGGCGGCTGGGTTTTAACCAATTTGAATGAAACTTTGGTGAAGTGTTTAAATCTATTGACATGAGCTCCATTTTGATTCTTATAAATTTTGGATTATATGTTTTCAAATTATGGGTGTTTTATTCATAAAAAGGGGGAATATATCAGTTTTTGAAAAATAACTAAAAAACGGTTTTCATGAAACTTTAGTTAATTGTTTATAGCTATTGTTGTAATCTCTCTTTTAATTTTTATGTATTTTAGATTTAATGTTTCTGAGTTCTGATTTTATTCGAAAAAAGGGGGGGATTTTCAAGTTTTGGTCGATATCCTTAAAGTGCTTTGAGCAGTTTTCATTAAACTATATTATACCTATTAAGATAACCTCCCATTAATTTTTTCTATAAAAGGAGTAGGTCCGATAAGGACCGATTTTGGCCTCAAATTTCAGATTCATCTGACGAAAGATGTTGACCACTTTTTAAACACTTAAATGTCTATTTTATTTGATTCAATTAATATATGTGAAAGATTTTAACTAATTTAGTCATTAAAAACGCTCCGATTCAAGCTCAAATTTGAAAAATCTACCAAATATGCTGAAAAATGTCACTTTTAAGATGGATTTTGTCAAAAATGAAAGTGGCCGCATCCGTGTTCATCCTCAACCTTTATATATGTTATGTATTATCATCAAATACAACTTACATTTAAATATTTTGGATGAACACGAATGTGGCCACTTTCGTTTTACACGGAAACCATCCAAAATTTAACCAAAATGATAGAATTGTGAAGATTTCAGTAATTTAGCATGACTTAATGGTGCTAGTACTCGATATATGTACATCGTATTGTCAAAAACAGCCCATATTTATGTAGCAGAAGCATTCTACTGTCCATTAAATAACTAAAAGTATACATTTTAACAATTTTGTAAAACTGCCATATTTTGGGGCCAAAAAGGGGTCTTACCGGACCTACTCCTTTCTGATATAAACATTGAGAAATTATTGAACTTTATTCAGTGAAAAATGTGATGGGCTTATCATGTGCTCATCATGCTCATGGTGCAGCTGTCTATTCAATATGTAATAAAAAAATTGTTTTCAGTATTTAATATTAAAAGTCAAAATGTAAAGCAAATTTTTTTTTATTGTCCTAATTGTGCAGTTTTGAAATAAATAACTGAACAACAATTATGATGTAAAATAAGTGCATTCAATATTTAAAAAGACGGATATTTTTAGTTTTAAAAAAAGATAATTAAACCCACCTTAATAAACATGATACATTATATTCGTCCATCTCTGTTTAACATGTGTATGATATTAAAAAGGTAGAATTCTGTGAAGTAACCTTTCTTGTAAATTTTGGTCCCTAATTTACCTCAATCTAAATAACATAATTTGACAAAGTCTAGTAAATCATTACCCTAAATAACCTTTAGTACCTCTTAATTTGACTTTTAGTCGTGGATAATGACCACTATCACATGACCTGTGGCTATTGATGAATTGTCACCAATAAAAATATGTTCCGTTAGGCTGACCACAATACACTTTGTGTATTAACTTTATTATGGTATCAAATTAAACATTATTATCTGTCTATCGTGGATGTATATTGACATTTAACTAAACGTTCATTAAAGGGGAGGTAATCCAATTGTCATCCATTGATGATGATGTGAAATGTGTGTCATCACGGTTTTCTCCTATTAGGTGTGATGCTGGATATATAACCTCAAATAATACTCATGAAAAAAAATCAGGAATTATTATTCATAAAATATATATATAAAGTGGACAGAGATTTATGTAAATGGAAATATTTTTATTGAAAGAAATAAAACGATAGTGTATTCTCATAAACCAGATTTTTTATTAGAATGATATTCTAATGAAGGAGACTATCAGAGAAAAGGTATGCATATTCTACATTTTTATTGTAAGGATTTATTTTGTACTGTATTGGCATTTTCTATTTCAAGACTTGACAATTGTTCATGTTGTACTTATGAGGTTCACCTTTTTAAATCTGGATTTTACAGATACATACATATATATGTATGTATTTTGTATTTTGTTTAATTTCAGTCAATAAATCTATCTTTGAATATATTATTTTGATAACTTGGTATAAACAAGCTCTCGGAAAGTGTTATTACAAAAAAGAGAGAGTTTAAATCTAAAACAAATTCTAAGTTCATTGTTATTCCAGTGTTGGAAAACAATGATACATTGAATTATGCATGATTTCTGCTAAATATATTAAATTTCAAAAAGCAATATATCATTTTAGAACTAATAACATTAAAAGAAGGCTAAAACTTAATTGTAACATTTCTAACTTTGTACCTTTATTTTCATTAAGAAAATGTTATGCTTATCATGAAAATCATACCAAAGATTTAAAGTTAAAAGGTGTGTTTCTTTATTAAATTTAATATTTATGAAATGACACAATACACAGGAAGATGGCAATACCTTAATTGTTTAAACACTGATAATAAAGATAGGAAAATATTTTTTTTACCGATAAAGATCAAGTCGGTGATCTGGAAAAACCAAGGTTTTCTTTCAACATACCTAAGATATTTTCCATATGATCATTCAAAGTTAATGTCATTTTAAATATGCGATTATGAAGATAGATGATTGAATTTTAAAGTTATTTTAAATTTTTCAAATGATTTAATCAATCAATTATATTTAATGTAACTTATTAGGATGGGCATTGATTGTTACGTGATTCATCTAAACATAATTGGTAAATGTTTTAGTAGGACCAATTGTTTATCCAATATTTTTTTTTGAGGGGGCATAAAAAATTGTATGTACATGTAGCGGGTATTGTTTTATGAATGACATTTTCATAACAGTATTGAGAATTATCATTGAGAAATAAATATAATTCTTACACAAGAAGTTCAAATTGTTGTATACAATGCGCATTGTTAAGAGAATTTGTTTTAAATGCAAATTATGAATGATTTACAGGTCCTAAAGTTAGAAGATTTATTTCTGATTCTAAAGAAATGGTCATAAAATACAGATTTTGATATGACATGTTGCATTCCCTTTGTACACAACAGCATGATAAAATTATTTATATATTTATATTTGGGTCAGTCTAACAGATGTACATATATATAGATGACTGTTACACAGTTTACCCCCACTTGTATCCACATTTATCATAACTGATCTACAAACACTGTTGATTTTCCTGTCAAAACCCAGATAAATGATCATGAGCGACCTGGAGCAAAACAAATCCTGAAACAAGGTCTTTGTAAAAGATCTTTGGCAAAGTTAAAGACTTAAAACTATTAGATTACATTTTGTTGTCTGTTTCTAAATTTTGAAAACATTGATTTCACCTATAAATTTCCATCGAATGAAAAGGATGTGTCAACTACAGGTCTGACACCATACAGCCTTCAATAATGAGAAAAATAGTGCTGTATACTCTTCTTTTTATTGTACCCCTTCACATGATAAAATTCAATATTAATGATTTCTTCCTATGAGACAGACTGGCCAGAAAACCAATTCAGTAACAAATTAGTCCTCATAGGGGATTTGTGGCAAAGACGTATCTATTCTTAGAAAGTTTGTTGTTGTTGTTTCGTAATTTCAAAATCATTGTTTTCAACCTTTGTATATGATTGCCTGAAAATCTGAAAGCTTTTTCCAAGTAACTTGAATATATAACCATTATAATGTTAATGGAAGAACTTATGACACTCAATTTGTCTGATTTTCTATGAGAGATGTTTATTTAGTTATCAATACCTATTGTATTTTGTTTGTAGGCATAGGTTGAATATATTTTTATCAAATGTTGGCATAGGTTGAAGACACCTCAATACTATAAATTACTTGATGATTATTTATAAAGACCCAGAATTATATGACAAAAATTGACATTATAAGGTCATAAACTCAATTAAACAAAAGTCAAGAGATTAGTCTGTCTTATCCTTCTCTCTAGTGACCAAAAGATTCAGAGCCTGGGGTTTCTTAGAAAAAAGATCAAATTTTATTTTGAATGACATTCTTTGGAAAGGGCGACATTGGCCTTGAGCTGCTTATACATATAGAGATAACTGATTTGATAATCAAATTCATCTTGATTTATTGTTTATCTGTCAGATGCATATTGAGATGAATTGATACAGCTATTGAACTATTACAAAATTATCAAGCTTGAATGAGTTTTAATATGACCTGTCATTCTGTGTTTAGTTTGTAGTTGATGAAAGGAGATAGCATTTATCTTTATTTATCTCCAAGGAAAAAATAAACAACGTTCAGACTATGTTTACATTGATCTAAGGGTTTCACATACTTTAAGATTTTCATTCATAAAAATGTCAAATTCCTTTCCTAGTGAAATCTGTCTTATTTGACTAATAAGGTATTATTTTTCACACTTTGTTGTAGTTAGTTTGATTAATAGACCTTGTCGCTTTAATTTACCGAATATTTTATGTTAATTTGATATGTGATTTGACTTAGGAGGAAATTAGAATCCATATTATTAAGATAGCGATGTATATTTAGTCATTTTGACCTCATTAGATGTAAATAACACCTTTGATATAGTACACCTTGTAATATGTTAAAAGGACTATAAAATCAGTGGTTAATTTATAGACTCAGTAAACTTCATGTAAATGGTAGTCTTTCCAAAGATATTTTATGATAAGAAGTAAAAGTCATACATATAAGGATCAAGGCTTCAAGTAATAATGCTTGTTAGCATTGATGGATTAAGATTTGAAAGATAGAAAGCTTGTGTTAGATTAAGAACCCTCTTTTCTTTGGATTTCTTTTTATGCCCCACCTACAATAGTAGAGGGGCATTATGTTTTCTGGTCTATATGTCCGTTCATCTGTCAGTTCATTCGTTCGTCTGTCCAGTTTTAGGTTAAAGTTTTTGGTTGAGATAGTTTTTAATGAAGTTGAAGTCCAATCAACCTGAAACTTAGTTTATATGTTCCTTATGATATGATCTTTCTAATTTTAAAGGCCAAATTAGAGTTTTGACCCCAATTTCAGGGTCCACTGAATATAGAAAATGATAGTGCAAGTGGGGCATCTGTGTACCGGGGACACATTCTTGTTAATTATGTGACTAAGCTTTATCCTGCCCTTTTCTGGAACATCCTTTAACAGCCATTTAAAAAAATGTATTGGCCCATGCCAGGTTATCATCTGTTCACAATCTTTATTTAAGATTATCACATCCAATAATTCGAACTTGAACTAGAACTTGTATTTCATGCTTCTTTTATATGAATATATCTTTGGTACTTGAACCCAAAACGTTATGGCATCTAAAATGTATTAGGTATTGTTCCATTTTTAAGTTCGGCCATTTTGATATCCATATTAAACATAAATTTAGATAAAGCTTTAATTTAGTTCATTTTCATACACCCACATAAAGATTATGATACATATCAGTATAGAAAATAAAGATATTAGGTATATAAGACAGCAACCTCAATAATCAGAACACATTTAGAGGTTAAGGTTAAATAGAAATGTGTTTGTACATCAAGATATCATTTGAGATGTTAAAGTTGTCAATACTTGGTAGATGAATAGAATTAACAGCTAGACTAAATAAGATATGACAAAAGACTACCATTGACAAATGTAGCTCACTCTAAGTTAAACAGCTTCAAGCCAATCAAGGTGAAAGTAATCTGTGATCTACATAACATGCTTCATTTGTATCATTTTCTCCACTGACTGTTATTGAATTTTGATAAAATTTTAATGTCATTTGTATGGCATGGAATCGTTTATCTTACTTGTTAAAGGTTAGAAATTACAGCCATAATACTTCCATGACAGTTTTGACCAGGTTAAGTGAAAGTAAGTCATTAGCAAGTTGATTGACAGGTTAAGATGTTTTTTACATTCATCCAAACAATAACTCCTGTTAGCATATTCAATGCATAAGGAAGTACTACCTTGCATTATAATTAGTTAATTCATAACATTCTGTATCAAGCGCCTCTTTATTTTATAGAAAAAAGTTCATATTTGTGAACCCCATCTTAACTTCATGTTTCTTTATTCAGCACTTCTTGATATGAATATGGAATTTGGTGACAGTAAACAGTGACTCGATTGTACCAGACAAAATTTATGTCAAAATTTATCTCTATGATACAATAAGTGGCCTATTATTATGTAAACATTTTGATAGAATGCATCTCAAGGGGGTGTAACAAACTACATGTATAAACAAAAATAAGTTGGTCAAAGACTCAAATTTTTTGTAAATGTATTGATACTAAGGCTATCAGATTACTAGTTGACTATAGGAGGGTCTTGATATAGGGGTACGGTACTTTCTATTCTGTATTCTTTAAATTTTTAAGCCATTTTTCCCTATTCTATATAAATCTTTGAGCAGAAGAAGGGTTAACAATATTAAAAATAGAGAGAAATCTAGGCCAAAAGAATAAAAACAAAGGGTGATGAAATATTAAAAGAATCGAGAATATTGGGTTGCACTAAAATAAAGATTAGAGAATAATATATTTTGCTCTTTTACATAGAATTAAAATTTATTTATGTTTATAATTTTTGTATATTTCAGGGTGATTGTATGTACTACTGGACCCATACAGAAGTACCTGTAACAAAACAACAAAATGTCGAGATTGGTAAACTTACACCCTCGTGGCCCCCACCACAATATCTGAGTGAAGAAGATCTAAAGGCAGGACGAAAATTTACAGAGGCAGGTTAGTAGATTTACTTTAGTAATTCTATGTTAATCTTCTTTATAAAAATCTCAGCAATATAGACTTTTTTTAGACTTAGAGGGAATCCAGTAGTCAGAACTTCGTTGTTGACATGAATATCAATTATTAGGTAATTTTTTATAAATTTCCTGTTTGCAAGGCTTTGAATTTTTCGATAAACTAAGGATTTTCTTATCCCAGGCATAGATTGCCTTAGCCGTATTTGGCACAACTTTTTGGAATTTGGAATTCTCAATGCTCTTTAACTTTGTATTTATTTGGCTTTTTAACTATTTTGATATGAGCGTCACTGATGAGTCTTATGTAGACAAAACATGTGTCTGGCGTACAAAATTATAATCTGGTAACCTTGATAACTATTTGCTCTGATGCTGTGTAAAGAAAACATCAATCTATCAATCATTCTTTTAAAAAATCATTTAATGCAGTGTGATGTTCGAAGTTTTGTGGACTTTTATAGGATTTAGGAAAAATGCAATGTCCTCTGGTTTTGTTCTTGAGCTCCTTTGGCTAAAAAGTGAAGAAAAAAAGTTTTTATAGAAACATTTTATTTCATTTTTTTTTTATCAAACATGATTTTATATTTTCATCTGTTTCAATAAATTAAATCAAGTTTTGAGTTTTCAAATAGCACTGATATGCTGGTGTAAAAGTACCATGGATTCATTTATTTTCGTTGGTACCAATTTTCATCGATTGAGGTAAACCTATATGTGCATGGATTTTGCAGTCTGCATACAAGCCTATAGAAAAGTTGTCATGTGTTGAACATTGAATTTAGTGGTTTACCTGCTATCTCTTTTACTTTATTTTATAGACCAACAAGCTATGTTAGTACATGTGAGAAATGAATATAAAACAGAGCTGGATAAAGTTGAGGTTTGTATTAAACAGCTTATCTTTAAAAGAATGGAGAGCCATTTAAGTAAAAAAAAGATATGGGTAGAGGCGAGATTATTATTGCAATTGCATGAAAAAAATGACAGCATTGCCACTTTTTAATGACTGTTTATTATGAAGTATGAAATCTTCTGTATTCAGAGGCGTGTTTACAAGTACTTAGTTCAAGCATTTTATTTTATATCTGAAATATCAGCCGAAAACATAAACTTTGTATGAATTGAAACTTGTCACATATTATCTAGTTTTGTTTTTGTTGTTTTCCACTTAAAAAAAAAGGGGGAAACCATCTGCATTGTCTTTGTGTTATTTTATACTTTAAACTGAGATTTTTGGATACTATATACATTTAAGAATGTGTAGTGAGATTGCCATTGAGACAACTATTCACAAGAGAACAAATTAACAACTATAGGTCACATTTAACAAAGCCCATAATGCATAGTCGACACATAGAAAAAAACCAAGATAGACACAAGAATTTATGAAATCTATGCTGTTAACTAAGAATTTTTATATAATGGATCAATTAATTATTTTATAAAACTTTACAGGTAGGACACCAAAATGTATTAGACCACTGTAGGAATGAATATCAAAGTAGACTTCAAAACTGTGTGGAAAAAATAGCCCTTCTTGAACAGGAAGTTGCACGGTATAAAAAACTCGCAGGCATAGAGGAACATTCACAATCTGCTTTATCTGATGCAAATGCTGCTGAAAAAGAGGCGGGTCATGTGACAAATGGTTACTATGACAGCCAAGGACAATTATGTGTAGCAGTGACAGGAACACCACATTTGCAGCATACTTTGGCTGCTGTTACACCAGAATGTATTTATGGATTAGTGCCTACAATACATGAGGAAAATGGGGAGGAGGGGGATATGCCTGTTGAGAAATTAAAATTCTCTCCTGAACATATAGGAGTACCAACAATACCAGTGCCACCACCACCTCCACCTCCAGGAATACCTCCTCCTCCACCTCCTCCGTGTCCAGCTCCACCAATACCAGGAGCACCTCCACCACCACCTGGACCCCCTGGAGCTCCACCAGCACCAGGAATGCTTCAGAGAAGAGGTAGTTTAGATAATTTTACTGTTGTAATTGATGTAAATTATTTTTTAGACATATTTAGTTAAATTTATAGGGTTTTGTTTTATTCCAAAATGTTGTGGTTTTTTTTTTGTACATTCACATAAAGATATGTTAAATTTGAGGATTAGGCAGTACTTGCATCATTAAATTTCATTGATCTTCTTTCATTTGAAATTAAAATTGTTCAGGACAGGGATTTTTTTTACTATTTTTGTGCCACAATATATCTATCCAACCTAATTGATTACATTTTTGGTTCATTGCACTAGGCTTAAAATGTTTCCAGTCTACAGATTTCTCCATGTTTTTCCTGTGGCATTTTAAAGCCCTTTTCACATCCTCTATTCTTTCATGTTTACTGCCTTGAAAGCTTTTTGTTGCCTGAAAGTAATACAAATCAATATATCAATTAAAGAGTACCCTACTTTTAATTATAAGAATGCCTCAATATACATATATGTTTCTAGAATGTAACCCAGTAACAGATAGAGAGATGGAAGAAGGGATAATTGGCATCTTAAGGAAACCTTTATTACTCCCTACAGTTGCCAACTGCAAATGGATATTTCCAACTTGTAGTAAATAAATTTGCTACACAAAATGTTAATAGAAAGTAGTCACTCGTGCACATTTACTCAAATCTAGTTTTACTGAAAAAAAAGTTTTTGAAAAAGTTCAAATTCTTATTCACTTTGACAAGTTATATGTTTCTCAGTGTTGCAAAGTTTTTAGTGTATATACATGATATATTTCAACAACACTATTTTTTGTTCATATAAATTTATTGTCACTGAATTTCACATGTTTAACCCACTTCCCTATCAAGGGAATATTTTTAGAAGTGTACATTAACATTGTATTGTGTAAGCTAACATATTGAATTACATGTATGACAAATGTGAATGTTTTACTAGTAAACTTATAAGTTTGAAAACAGGAGCATTACATTACAAAAACAAATTTTCAAGATTAAGGTGGTACCTAACACTGCAGGGAGATAACTCGGTTAAATCAGCTTAACGTTTAATTACGTTGTGTTGCAAAGGGAAAATTCAGCTTCTCATTGATCAAAACTGGTGTTTGTCAAATTGCTTTATAACCAGTGTAATTTTTTGGATAAAATGGTCGGTTCAAAATTTGTGAAATTTTTATATATTTATTAAAGGGTCAAAGTGAATACTTTGTCAAAATTAAATGAAAATTAAACAAGCCAAATTAATTTTAGTGAAAGTGTTGGGTACCACCTGAAATGAAGTAATTTTGGGGTAAAACATTAAGTTGAATGATAACTTTCTATAGACACCCTTTTAAAAAGTTTTAAAATAATGGTATTAAGAGTGTTCAAATTTTGTTTGAAAATTTTTCATTTAATCTTTTGCTGGGTATATGTTTCTTCAAAGACTGTTTACCAGTCATAGGTACTCAATTTTAACTGTTGATTATGAAGCAACCATAGACTTTTGTATCAGGATTTTTTTTCTGCAACCAAATCTGTTAGAACTGTTTTAGGACTGTTTATAATCATTCTTATAAATATAACAATGTTGTTTTACAGGTTCTTTAAAGCCTTTGATCAGTACCAAGTCTCCAATGAAACCTCTGTTCTGGAACAGAATTGTTGTTAATGAAATAAAGTCACCCAAACATAAAGAGTAAGTAAAATTTACATCACAAACTCTAAGGCGAAATAACTATACACACCAGCGGCTGATTCAGTCGGGGCGTGTGCCCTCTAACAAAGCATGGGTTGTCCTCAGCTTGAATTATTTTTATTTCGAATATTTTACCTAAAAAAAATGTTGCCTCTCTCCCCTCAGTAACAATTTAAGTTTGCAACCTCCTAACCTATAAAACTGGATCCGTCCTTGCACACAAATTAAAGATGTCATCACAGAATCAACCCTTTTTAACCGTATTTTTTAAAATAAAAAAACAGATATTGATTTGGGGAGGTACCAGGTGCAGGAGGCTGCCAAACAGTGTCTCCACAATATTTTTTTTTTTTTTGTGTTTGAATGTAAACAATTGAAAAAACAACTATGTTACAGGTATGCCAATGCCAGACTTGTATGGGAAGAAATAGATGAAGCTAGAATCAATTTTGATGAAGTGGATGAACTGTTCTCTAAAGTGCCAATAGATAATACCAGAAAGTCTCGTCTCACCAAAAGTAAATCACCGCCAAAACAGGTTTGTAATGTACTTTAGAAGATTTATTAAAATTATACTTTTTAACATCACCAAATGTGAAAAGCAGAAAATAAATAAAGCCTGTATTCTTTGTTATTTATATAGAGAACAAATTATTGCATAGGCAGGTCTTTGTATAAGGAGTTTTGGACAGTTTCTCACTCATAAAATCATTGATACATGTTTTCCAATCTCTAACTTTAATTGCTATGAAACTTATACACAATGCTTATTAAAACAAAACTCAGAACAAGTTTAAATTTTGGTTGCTTCACTTTTACCATTCCTGAGTTATGTCCCCTTATAACATTATATACATTCTGGGGTATCATCTGTGCCTCATGGAGATATTCTCCAATTATTTAATATTTTTATTAATTGACAACTTTTCTAAAACTGAAGTTAAATGTGTGAAATCAAAGTATGATTTCTGTGTAAATACTGACAGACTAGATTCTGTAAGTAAAAATAACTCCCTTCAAGAGTAAGTGGCTAATAAATATTTAATCATCTTTTTCAGTTTGCCAAAGTGATAGAACCTAAACGCTCCCAAGCAATTGGTATTTTGCTATCGAGTTTGCGGTTAGAGTTTTTTGTTATTGAAAATGGTATGTATGATTTTTATACTTAAGTTGATTAAAAGGAGTGTGAATATGTTCTTAACAGAACGAGGGTAAAATAAGTTAAAAAAAACACTGACAACCAATGGGAAAAAGATAAGCTTTACAGCACAAAATCCAGATAAAATCAAAATTATATCTAAGTTGTTGAAGCTAGATTCTTGTTGGTTGTCAATTTAAGAAGTTATTGAAAAAAATATTGCTTTGGCAAAACTCAGGTTGATAAATACAACTGTTTCACTGGAATGTTATTAAGCTCAGTTTCTTCAGCAAAAATTCTGTAAAAATGTTCTGTTACATTTGTGATTAAAATTAATCCCTATAGATAAGCATATCAGGGGTACATGCTGTAATTATTTTTGATATCAGGATGGATGCAGAAACATGTCTGCTTTTTTTAACACAAAGATATAAGTTCTAAAAAGGCAGTATGTATAAATTACAGTCTGTTTGTGTATGTATTGATTCCAATTTAAAAAAAAAAACTTTACATGATATTGGATTAATATTTGAACTTTTATTCTTTTCAGCCATAATGCATTTAGATACCTCACAACTAGAAATGGAGAAGTTGAAAGCTATTTATGACAATGTAAGAACATTTTTCAATTGAGAAATAATGAAAACTAATATAATGAATTATATCCACACTACAAATTAGTTTTATAAGGCATTATTTAAATCGTATGTTCACTTAGGTTATACACAATCATTTGTAAGATTTGTCTTTTTTTTTTTTGGGGGGGGGGGGGGGGGGGGGGTAATTAAAGTACTAGTAACTTTATGACATGAAATGAACAATGATAAAGAAGCCAAGCCATCTCAGGGTCATGTTTTTCAGTTACCTACATTGATAATTTGGACATCTATGTATTAGTATTTTTAAATTACAAAAAAATTGTACAATTAACGATTAATAGCTACTTGTTTATTGGATACTTCAATGGAACTGATATTGGTGATTTAAAAAAAATCATAAAAAAAATATGGTAAATATTACTGGTGTTTGGAACACAAAATTTTGTGTCTTTGATGTTAAAAATACATTATTGTTGCCTTGTCATGGCATATGATAAATCATTTATGTACATGGTTTGTCTGCAAACCTCTATCATTTGTCTATCTACAGTTATCAAGCTAAACATTTTTTGTTTTCCAGAATATCTGTTCATATATCAAAGGTATGCATTTTTGAGGATTTTGATTCTAGTCTCAAATTCACAAAATTACTGGTTCTTGAACTTTTTTGAAATTTTTGCATGTTTGGCACCTGCTTTGTCCACCTTATTCTCCTGACAATTTTTAAGCTAAAACTTTTCATTTTAGTGAATTATACATACATGACATATACCAAAGGTATTCATATTTCATATTACTCAGAATTTTAATTCTAATGAATCAAAAAAATAATAAAGTAAAGTTAATATTTAACATAGTAAATTTTTGGTGAAATTTTGCCTTTTGATTTTCCATCACATTGCGTGTTTTACAGCCTTTAAGCTAGAAAGCTTCTATTTTACAGGTATTTGCACATACCTGAGATTTTAAAAAACATTTTGTCTCAAACTTAAGGTTTTTGAACTCAGAATATAAAGTATACATAGCTATTTTCTCCTAATTTTGAATATAAAAATGATAAATATTTATTGTCAAAACAAAACCTTATCATGTCTGATGCTGTAAAAATCAACATACCTTTAATTTCATTTAGAGCACACTGGTTTATTACAGTTTAGAAGTTTCGAAACAGACAAGATATGATCTTTTACAATTTCATATAATGAATGTTTTAACTATTCAAATTAAATATAAACAAGAATTTTTCAGTGATCCCCAGTCCTGAAGCTTTGATTTAATACCACTATATAAGGTTTTGCATAAGAACAATTTTTTTGAAAATTTTATGTTCTTTATCTTGCATGTTTTTCCTGACCAACAATTTTCTGACTAAGATTTGTTTAATGAAAAACATGTACCTGTACTGCAGTGTAGAACAGAAACAGCCACTTGTGATAAAAACTTAAGTATGATTGCATGGGGAAAAGCAGTTGTGCCAAAGTTTTTGGTTCATAGTAGGGTAGGATCTGTCCTCTGTTCAGCTTGAAATTTTATTCTCTTGCTTTATATGTTAATCGATATGAAATTTACTTGTATATAAATATTTTCATTCATGCAAGATAACAATATTCTTTATTTTTTCATACAATTTTATAATTTCAGAGGGCAGATGATGAAGAGATAAAAAAAATAAAGAAGCATATAGATCAAAACCCCAATGTGCCTCTTGATAAACCTGATCAGTAAGTATGATATATTGTATATAAGTAAACAACAATTTGGGTGCAGAACACTGTAAATTCAGAATTTATTGTGTGGTTTTTATGAATGCAAATAATGTGACTTAGTGATTGTCACAATAATAAGAACTCGCATAATTGCTTTACTAGATAACTATAGACATGAAATTTTTATGCTCCATTATGGGCATTATGTTTTCTTGTCTGTGGGTCCGTTCTTCATCTGTCCGTTTGTACGTCCCACTTCAGGTTAAAGTTATTGGTCAAGGTAGTTTTTACACGACCGCAAAATTTGAAAATTTTTTCGTCGTATATTGCTATCACGTTGGTGTCGTCGTCGTCGTTGTCCTCGTTGTCGTAGTCCGAATACTTTTAGTTTTCGCACTCTAACTTTAGTAAAAGTGAATAGAAATCTATGAAATTTTAACACAAGGTTTATGACCACAAAAGGAAGGCTGGGATTGATTTTGGGAGTTTTAATTCCTACATTTTAGGAATTAGGGGCCAAAAAGGGCCCAAATTAGCATTTTCTTGTTTTTCGCACTGTAACTTTAGTTTAAGTAAATAGAAATCTATGAAATTTTGACACAAGGTTAATGACCTCAAAAGGAAGGTTGGGATTGATTTTGGGAGTTTTGGTTCTAACAGTCTAGGAATTAGGGGCCAAAAAGGGGTTCAAATAAGCTTTTTTCTTGGTTTTCGCACCATAACTTTAGTAAAAGTAAATAGAAATCTATGAAATTTAAACACAAGGTTTATGACCTCAAAAGGAAGGTTGGTATTGATTCTGGGAGGTTTGGTCCCAACAACAGTTTTGGAATAAGGGGCCCAAAGGGTCCAAAATTAAACTTTGTTTGATTTCATCAAAAATTGAATTATTGGGGTTCTTTGATATGCCGAGTCTAACTGTGTACTTAGATTCTTAATTTTTTGTCCCGTTTTCAAATTGGTCTACATTAAGGTCCAAAGGGTCCAAAATTAAACCTAGTTTGATTTTGACAAAAATTTAAACTTTGGGGTTCTTTGATATGCTGAATCTAAAAATGTACTCAGATTTTTTTATTATTGGCCCAGTTTTCAAGTTGGTCCAAATCGGGGTCCAAAATTAAACTTTGTTTGATTTCATCAAAAATTGAATAAAAGGGGTTCTTTGATATGCCAAATCTAACTGTATGTAGATTCTTAATTTTTGGTCCTGTTTTCAAATTGGTCTACATTAAAGTCCAAAGGGTCCAAAATTAAACTTTGTTTGATTTTAACAAAAATTGAATTCTTGGGGTTCTTTGATATGTTGAATCCAAACATGTACTTAGATTTTTGATTATTGGCCCAGTCTTCAAGTTGGTCCAAATCAGGATCTAAAATTATTATATTAAGTATTGTGCAATAGCAAGAAATTTTCAATTGCACAGTACTTAGCAATAACAAGAAATCTTCAATTGCACAGTATTGTGCAATAGCAAGAGATTTTCAATTGCATAGTATTGCGCAATAGCAAGAAATTTTCAAGTACACAGTATTGTGCAATAGCAAGTATTTTTAAATGCACAGTATTGCACAATATCAAGAAATATCTAATTTCACTATATTGTGCAATAGCAATATTTTCAATTGGAGTTATCTTTCTTTGTCCAGAATAGGTAGTTGAATAAACTTAAATCATTGTTTTATTCAATATACAATGTATATTCACTTTTACTACCAACTGATAAATTAAAACAATCTTTACCATTCAGTGATAACAAGCACTTTTTAACATTTTAATATTTTATGAAGTATTTAAATGAGTAATTATTGTTGCAAACTCAATTAGAAAATTTCTTCAAACATTTTTTTGAGAGGATTAATATTCAACAGCATAGTGAATTGCTCAAAGGCAAAACAAAAATTTTAAGTTCATTAGACCACATTCATTCTGTGTCAGAAACCTATGCTGTGTCAACTATTTAATCACAATCCAAATTTAGAGCTGAATCCAGCTTGAATGTTGTGTCCATACTTGCCCCAACCGTTCAGGGTTCAACCTCTGCGGTCGTATAAAGCTGCGCCCTGCGGAGCATCTGGTTGATGAATTGGAAGTCCAATCAACTTGAAACTTAGTACACATGTTCCTTATGATATGTTCTTTCTAATTTTAATGCCAAATTAGAAATTTTTCCCCATTTTCAAGGTCCATTGAACATAAAAAATGAAAGTGCAGATGGGACATCTGTGTACTAGGCACACATTCTTGTTTATCATATATATACTTAGACAAAAAATATTTTTATTCAAAATATGTATTGTACATATATGGATGCTAGTTCTTATATAAAAGCTCTTATTTTTATGCCCCACCTATGATAGTAGAGGGGCATTAAGTTTTCTGGTCTGTGGCTCCGTTCGTTCGTTCGTTCGTCTGTTCGTCCGTCTGTTCGTTGGTCCGCAGGTTAAAGATTTTTGTCAAGGTAGTTTTTGATGAAGATGAAGTCCAATCAACTTGAAACTAAGTACACTTGTTGCTTATGATATGATATTTTTAATTTTAATGCCAAATTAGACTTTTGACTCCAATTTCACGGTCAACCGAACATATAAAATGAAAGTGGGATTTTCAGGTTAAAGTTTTTGGTCAAGGTAGTTTTTGATGAAGCTGAAGTCCAATCAACTTGAAACTTAGTACACTTGGTGCTTATGATATGATATTTCTAATTTTAAAGCCAAATTAGACTTTTGACCCCAATTGCACGGTCCATGGAACATGGAAAATGATAGTGCCAGTGGGGCATCCGTGTACTTTGGACACATTCTTGTTACTCATTTTTTGTGTTATTGTCGAGCCTGCAACTTTTGTTGCAGAAAGTTGACATGGGGATAGTGATCCGGCGGCGGTCTATTTTTCTTAAACTATAAGTTATAGGTCAACTATATTTTATGTATGGAAGCATTGTTAGTTGTACATGTCTGCTTGGCATGGTTCATCTGACCTTGACCTCATTTTCATGGTTCATTAGTCTTTGTTTAGCTATCTTGTTTAATGTTAAGTTTATGTGACAGTTGTAATAAAGCTTTATACTTAGGACTATCTGACTATCATCATAATACAATGATTAGTAAAGAAGGCATTTCAGTGTGTGCACTCTTGTTATTGTTATGTACAATAACTAGATGTGTAAATACGGTAAGATTAATATGAACAAGTCTGCTATAATGCAATTCATTGGCCATATATTTTAAACTGCAAGAAAAGCATTGATCTTTAATTTTTAAATTTCCATAATTTTGCACACACTAAGTGTAGATGCTTGAAATGTAATGATGTATTTTCTTCTTCAGGTTTCTGTATGATTTGACTGTGATACCAGATTTTGCAGAGAGGATGTTTTGTTTTTTGTTTCAAGAAAATTTCCAAGAAAGCATTTCTGTGATAGAGAATAAACTCAACAATTTAAAAATGACTTCTGATGTAAGATATTATTATTTATGTTTGTTCATACTTAGAGAAAAAATGATTTGCATATATAGCATTATGGTAAATCAGCTCAGTTTGTTAATGTTATTTAGTTAGTATGGATATGTATAATATGAATATTAGATGACTAAAAAAATGAGTGGCCTAGAAAATAAGAATTTATCTGTTTTTGTAAGAAAGCATATGGTATAGGCTAGTGAGGAGGTACCAACAAGTAAAAAGTTTCAATTCTAATCAGTTCAGGCATATCTACTGTAACAACAAGAGTTTTGTCTCAATTAAAATGATTCCTTTTATTGCAAATGTAAATGATATCACATGTGTTTGATACTATACATATTTGTTATTTTAGACATTGATGAATGGGAAGGGAGTGAAAGATGTTTTAGGATTAGTATTAGCTGTAGGAAATTATATGAATGGAGGTTAGTAATTGTAAAATGAATTTACACATGTCTGCAAAGATTTAAAAACACTGACTTTTATCTTATACCTTTATAGATTCACCAACTTATCTTTTTATTGTGACAATTCCTACGTCATTTTTGCCAATCTAAATTGTATTTTTCTATGTTTTGTTATGAAATATATTCAGTTGAAAAAATGCTCTCGACAATTGTTTTTTTTATATTACCCACCTTTTAAGAAATTTAGTCAACATAATTGTATGGTGAGATTTAAGATTTAAATATTTTTTTTAATTTTTGTTTTGAAAGGCTTTTGACATGGCTTACTTTCTTCCATATTCTGTGTTCACTAATAATTTGCTAATAGGTGCTCTTAAAATTTATTATTTCCTTAGAAAAGTAGAAACAACTCTATATACAGAATTTTACATTTCCCCAAAAACAAATCTTTAATATTCAATCTATATTTCTTGTGTATAATATCTATGTTAATTGAATTTTAGGAAATAGAAGTAGAGGTCAAGCTGATGGATTTGATATAAGTATACTGCCAAGATTAAAAGATGTTAAAACAAAGGTAGGTCAAGGTTGTTTCACTGCATCCATCTGTTTTTCTATCCATATCTTTTTTATATTATATATTGACAGATCCTAAACCAGTGAATATATTTTAATGAATCTTTCAAAGAAATTCTGTACCTTTTTGCATTTTCACCCTCCAGTCTTTTGATGCTCACAATATGATTTGGATGTTATAAATGAAGGACTGAAAAATATTTATGTAACAGAATCTACAAGTGGTAATGATATACATAATTACTATTCCTGCTTACACTAGTATTTGAATTTTGGATTTTAACATACTCCCTGAGGCACATATTCTGAAAATCTAAAATTGAACTCTTGCAGTAGAGAATATCCTTCCAAACTGACAATAGAAGCAGAATCTATAGACATATAAACCTCATTACAATATTCTATGAAAGATATTTTGTTGTTTCCAGGATAATACCGATACATCTAGTTTACTACAGTTTGTTGTAATGACTTATATCAAAAAGTTTGATTGTGATATTTTCCAGGATAATAGATCCAGTTTACTACAGTTTGTTGTAATGACTTATATAAAGAAGTTTGATTATGACAACGCTGGGACAGAGAAAGCCATTTTACCACTTCCAGATTCTAGTGACATCTCACAAGGCATGCAGGTTAACTTTGATGACATCGATAAAGAGTTAAAGAAAATAAAGAAAGAATTTGATGGTAAATTCAAATTTTGATATAGCATTTTTTAATCAGATTAATTTAACAAAATTTTTAAATGAAAATATTGCCTTATATTGTATGTAGCCTTATTTAGCATGATCTGTTTGTTCGTTGTATATTCAACGAACAAACCCTACCCATCAATACTGAAAGTGTTATTTTTGTAAGACTTGTCAATTTGTTAAATTCCAATATGATATTTATTGTATAAGCTGAAATTTACAGGTACAAAAAAATTATCAATCTCAAAAAGGTCTGGAAGGGGTTTACAAAATAGTAATAATGTATGCCAATGGGTGCTAAACTATAACAAATGGCCAATAATTGAAGCATAAAGTGAAAAAAAAATATGTGAAAAATTTCCTTAGAATACAGAAAAGAGATGCTCACTCATGGTTAGATTAGATCTGGTTTCACTGTATTGAAAAGTTTGTATTTCCTTATCTTTCAGCTGCTCTCAAAAGATCAAATAAAGTAATTAAACATGCTCATGAAGATGATCTTCAACCTTTTAAAGCTGTCATGGAGGATTTCTTTGAAAAGGGTATGTAACTATCAGTTTTACTGACCATATGCTAATAGATGATACATAATGTATGTGTATAATTATACAAATATAATTATGCAGTATCTATCATTTTAAAGTATTGATAAAAAAAAATCTGCATACATTTGCTTCTTGTATAATTTAAAATCACATATTTTTTTTTATACATGCACAAATATGAGATGTTTAACTTTCCTTTCCAGGTAAAAATGACTTACAAGAACAAGATGATTCTATCAAAGAAGCTAAAATGATGTAAGTAAAAAGTCTTTTGGTTATTTCTCATGTATATGTTCATGTTTCAAGTGAATTGAAATTGTGTTTTTTTCTGAAATAAAATTTATTAACTTCTGGCATAAAATATGTTCTGAAAAAAACCTCGCCGCGATATAGCCTTTTTGTGCTAATGCGGCGTAAAGCAACCAACAACAATGTTCTGAAAAATAAGAAAATAACAAGTGGAAATTACAAAAAAAGTCGAAAAAAAGACATACAAAACAAAGTAAAAAATTTCTATAGGCTTATATGGAATTGAACAAAACAAAGAAATTAAATATCCTAAAAAATAAAAAAAAATAATCCAATGAAATTCTTTTACAGTTTGGTATAGATGCCTTATATCTTATATAAATGTCTAGTAATTTTGTGTGTTTGATGAAAAAAATATCCATTTCTATGTTTTAATTTACAGGTTTGATGAAATTGTGATCTACTTTTGTGTAAAACCAAAGTCAGGAGATAAGTTTGTTACTCCAGATTATTTCTTTTCATCATGGTCATCGTTCTGTGGAGACTTTAAACAGATGTGGAAGAAAGAACAGCAAAAAGTCCTCAAAATAAAGTAAGCTTGCCTTTCAGTCATACTCTGCTTTCTAGATTTGATTTTGATTTTTGGCGTTTCAACACCATTTTAAGCACTGCATTTAGGCTATTTTGTGGCGGCAAGTTTTAATTGGTGGAGGAAGGTGGAGTTCCCCGGAGAAAACCACCGACCTTTATAGGAAAACTGATAATCCTAGTCAATTAAGATTGGAGTCCAGTGCACCTGCACAAACAGGGTTTGAACTCACAACCTCAGTGTTAACTGGCTAGTGATTGCAGTAGTAACTACCTAGACCACACAGCAACCAAGGCCCCTATTTGCTTGCTAGATGATTGATTGGTCTAATAGTTAGATGTTAAAGCTTTCATGATATCATTGCTGTCAATCTAAGAATAATCTGTGAAATTTGAATTATCTACAATGGGATCGGTTTTAGATGTTATTACCAGTTTATAATGGGATGAAATTTTCATCTCTAGGTATAAGAAAAGAAAAGAGGAGAGAAAAATACATCCCTCTGCCCTAATGACAGTAAAATGAAAGTAGAATTACATTGGGAATTATATAGATTGGAACTTAATAAAAGAAAATTTAAATACATACATTTGTTTGAATGTTTACACTATTTAAAATTTATGTATAGTACTGCATATTCTTTATATATTGATTGTTTAATTTACCAGAATACAAGAAGCAGAGAAAAGATTTAAGCAGTTACAGGAGGGCAAGAAGGCTGCCTTATTGAATACAAGAACAAGAAAAGCTGGTAGTTTGGTAAGTTAGAAATTGTTCAGAATAATATTAAATTTAGATAGAAGCAGAATGCTGGTAAAAATGAAGGCTGTCTTCGATGGTTGTTATTTAAAGAATTAGGTATTGCTGGCATATCTTTTATAATATTGTTATTTTTATTTTTTCACAATTATTTTTTCGATTTGGAGGGATCTTGAACTTGGCATATTATATTGACACGTGTTTATTGTTAAACACTATTTTCGTCCCTGCAAATGTGTTTTCCTTATTTGTATTGTTGGGTATCTGTTTCATTTGTATATACTCAAAATCTTCTTTTACTTGTCCTTATTCATGACAATAAAAGACAGATGAGAAAGTGCAACATTTTTACAAAGAGATGAGAAAACTTAAGAGGACTGTCAAATAAAAAAACATACATCTGCATTTTCAATAAATTTAAAATAAAAACATGCAGCAAAATTTTTTTGTATTTGAGATTAAATTTCCTATATGATTTAAAAGCTTGTATTTTGACTGAGGCTTTTTTATTTTACAGAAAGACAAATTGGCCAGAAAGAATATGTTGTGAAGATAGAACACAGGAAGGGACACAACTCTGTCTCATATTCCATTTGAATGATACTGCTTGTACAATGGAGGGTACAGTTGTTATTTTGCTGCAGCTAACTTGCCAGACTTTATACCACTATAAAGGGTTGTAGTCAAAGAACTGTTTTGTAGTTATGGTACAGTCTAAATCCTTAAAACTACAATGGCATACTTCCCAAGTATGTGACTTTAAACATAGGAGGTTCCCCATTCTAAAAATAGTTAAAATTTATCAATGATAGAATCAAACTTTTCTGTCAAGCTTCAAGCTGAAAAGTTGGGATATTGGTGGAAGTACTTTCCAAGACAACCAATCTTGCTCACAGAAACCTTAATACAATGAAATAACATATGAAGAATTAAAGAGGTTCATATTTTCCACTAGAACTCCATAAGATCAATCTGAAGGACTTACTTATATTTCTTATAAAGATATTAAGTTTAGTTTATAGACAAATCTAAATACTGCTTTTAATTAGGTTGTGTACATTTTTAAATTTTACGATAGATAGATTATCTATTGAAATGTAAACAGAAGATTGTTAAAATAGTTGTGACTTTATGCATTTATTTTTATAGCATTGTTTTTTGCTGTTGTTTTTTTTAATTGTTTTGTGATGTAAAATATTGTGATATTTATTGAAGTTTTGCTTCTCTCTTGTTACACTCTTTTTGTTGACTGTCATGACATTTTTATATGAAAGAACCTTTTTCATCTTTGATCAGACTCTTACTGGTTAGTGATTTATCTATATAGAGGTAAAGTTTCAAAGAAATCAGGTTTAAGAACAACAAATTAATTTTTTGGTTTATGATGATTTACATATATATTTGATCTAAATCATGAATCTAAACAGACCTAGAAAAATTGCATTAACAGATTATATGACTATTAGCATTCTTTGTGGATTTTTTTTGGTAACCGGTATTGGGTAATTAGGTGAAGTTAAAGTTAAATTACTTATGATATGCTGATACATTATAACAGGTTCATGCAAATGTTAATTGTTTCTTTTGGACTATTTGTAAGTTGGATATACGTTTTAGTATGCTATAAATCAAATATTAGAAATAGGTCTGTTACATTCTCATCACTTTGACCTACAATTTACACTTGAATATTTTTTTTTTTAGTTTTACATGTAGGTTAATATCCCTGAACCCCATTGAGGTATGATTGAGGTTTTTTTTTACAACTACAGGGTTCCTATGCAGGACATAGGATTTCTTCGAAATGTTTTATATGCTGGGTAATTTTCATCATTACAATACTATGACTAATTTCAGAAACATTTTTGTACCCATACAAACACATTTTATATCATTGTTTATGAAATAAGTTTTTATAAGCTACTTGCAATATTACAATCTGAAACATCATCATGCATGACTTACATGATGATTTGTAGTCATGTAAAAATGACAGTAATGGCAATCTTTGCAAAATATTGGGCATATTGTGTTTTACATTCAATATCATCAGTACACCAAATTTACTCCAAATATATTTACAGAAAAAGGGGGGTTGTAGATGACTTAATTAGTTGATGCGGTATTTGTGATGGACAGTTTCATCAATGCCTTATAAGCATTCATGTGAAACAGAGTGTTACTCATATTATCTACATGAAAATGTTTGACACAAATGTACTAAAAATTTAAAAGAGTTACGTCCCTTAACTTGGATTTATCTCCCTTTTAAACAAATTTTTGTTTTCCCCATATTGACATCAACCTTACATACACAATCTGAAAGTTAACCACTTTTATCATTTAAAACCTTGCCATCATTAGAATCTCTGTATTTTTGTCAATTCTAATTTTCTCTTAGATATATATGTGTTCCTATCTAGTTTTTGCAATCTCAATTTTGATATTTTTACCTTTATAGAACTTTGCAATCTTTTTTTTTTCCATTTCATCAGTTTTAATACTTCACAGTAATTTTATATAGATTTTCATCCTAAAAAGAACATTGTTTTCCCATTTATTTATTGACCCTCTCGACCCCTCATCTCTAAACAATCATTTACACAGTCAAGTTTAATTTACAATCATGAATATCATTTTAGAAGATTTTTATAAAGTTATTACAAAACCCTCAATATTTTTTATATTTATTCATTCTCATTTATTTGTTTTGTATCTAGAAATGAAAATTGAGAATTGAATAAAACATTCTATAATCAGTCAATGTTTAACACTTTATAAGTACCCCTTTATTATTTTTGAATAAACAGAAGTGAATAATTTTCATTGATGATCATTATTGAGCAGTTTATTACATTCCATTTTGTTGCTGTTTTTTTTGGTGTGTTGCAACATTTAATCATTGCATTCCATGTTTTCTTTAAGAATTATTCCATCAGTTGCCATTTTGGTGTGTTATAATATTAAATCATTGCATTCCATGTTTTATTTTGGACTGCTTAAAAGGTTGTGTGCTTATTTTGTGATATGTTTATTTTTGAAATCCAGATGTTAATATGAATTGTTTAGTTCTAGTCATAACAATTAGGTGCCTTGTTGACTAATAAATATCGCTGTTATTTATAAATGGAATTTTTCGCTTCATGGTTTCAAAGAAATCAATTGCTAAAAATATCAAATTCCATTTTTTCATCCGGCTTGAAGTCATGCATTCCATTTTTGTCGAGCCTTCGACTTTAGTCGAAAAAGCGAGACATAGCGATCCTACATTCCGTCGGCATCAGCGTCGTCGGCGGCGTCAACAAATATTCACTCTGTGGTTAAAGTTTTTGAAATTTTAATAACTTTCTTAAACTAAACTGGATTTCTACCAAACTTGGACAGTAGCTTGTTTATGTTCATAAGATAGTATGCAGAAGTAAATTTTGTAAAAATAAAATTCTATTTTTTCCGTATTTTACTTATAAATGGACTTAGTTTTTCTGCCATAACATTACATTCACTCTGTGGTTAAAGTTTTTGAAATTTTAATAACTTTCTTAAACTATACTGTATTTATACCAAACTTATACAGAAGCTTGTTTATGATCATAAGATAGTATCCAGAAGGAAATTTTGGAAAAATAAAATTCCATTTTTTCCATATTTTACTTAAAAATAGACTTAGTTTTTCTGCCAGGAAACATTACATTCACTCTGTGGTTAAAGTATTTGAAATTTTAATAACTTTCTTAAACTATCCTGGGTTTGTACCAAACTTGGACAGAAGCTTGTTTATGATCATAACATAGTATCCAGAAGTAAATTTTGTTAACAAATAAATCCATTTTTTGTGCATTTTACTTTTAAATGGACTTAGATTTTCTGCCAGAAAACAACGCATTCACTCTGTGGTTAAAGTTTTTAAAATTTTAATAATTTTCTTATACTATTTTGGACCTGTTCCAAACTTGGACAGAAGCTTGTTTATGATCAAAAGCTAGTATCTGTATTTTACTTATAAATGGACTTTTTAAAAAAGTTTTAAAAACATACTGTATTTTTACCAAACTTGGACAGAAGCTTCTTAGAATCATAAGATAGTATCAAGAGGAATATTTTTATTGATTTTATTCCTCTTTTGTTGAGCCTGCAATTAACAGCATAAGTAGGCGAGACACTGGGTTCCGCGGAACCCTTAAGAATTTTCTCTATTCTCAACTATGTTCACACTATGCATAAATTTTAAGTATTCCTATTTTAGAGGAAACAGAGAAATTGATTTATGATGTTAATTAATAATGTAGTTGATACATGGTAAACTCTGCATAGAAATCATTAATTTTTACATTTTTGTTATAATACATCCTTTTCGTTAAAAAATATCACATTAGTAATTTACGGAAGATATGCTAGATTGTCTTTTTTTGATTTGAGAGACAGAATAACAATTAATCTTCACCTCATATTTGTATATTAGTGGTAACTGATTGATATTTTATCATTTTCTTGCTTTTTTTATTAAATTTACAGGCTATGGGTTCATTCTAAACAGACAGGGTCAAAAAGCCCAGCAATTTCTATAGAGATAACTGATTAACATCTTGAATTCTTGATATTATAATATGTATGTATCATCATCATTAAGAAGGAGTGACTTGGGTTGCCAAAAGGTTATGAGGTTATGAGTTCAAACCCTCCCCCATGTGGCAGGTGCTCTTGACTCTAATCTTATCAACTAGTATAAGTTTTTCTGCAACTGGTCCGTTGATTTTCCAAGGCACTCTGACTTCCTAAATAAACAAAAAAGGGCTGCCATGAAATAGCTTTTACTGCTGAAATTAGCATTAAACACCAATCAATCATTAAAAAGAAATACAGAGTTAATGGTGGGAATTCTGCAATACTACTGTTTTTAGTAGAACATGATTAAACTATTGTCTAATAAATAAAAATTTGAAGAGGATTTTTTTTTTCGTCAATGAATTTTGATCAGTATCAAAGATTATTACAGTTTAATACATTCAGGGTTTATTTTTTAGATGAAATAAAGCTGGTTCTTAAAGATAATTTAACAGTTGTACATATTGTGAAAATGGCACACAAGTAAAAAATTTGATTTAAAGAATAAGTAGTTCTAGACTTTATAATACTATTTCCTGAATTTGTAGAGTTATTATTTGTTAGCTGATATGTTACACCTTGTTAAAGAACACACTTGTACATGTATATTGCATTTATATCTTTTATTTATTGATTGCTTGTTTAGTTAGGTGTGTCCTTCTAAACAGCATCTGAAAATACCTTTGAAACTATTGAGTTCAGTTCACGTAGATTGAGTTTTCAGTCATATAACATATTGTGATTGAATAGGTATCTGTGTTCCAAGAAATCAAGCTTATTCATACATCTGCCAGCAAATTATTTACAAAGAAACTCAGCTGATCTTGATTGTTAGTATGCATTGAAAAAAGAACATAATCTGTAATGTGTTTCATGAATTTTCAATGGTATTTTTAAACACATTATATCAGTACAGGACATCATGTCTTATGAGATCTAAGATTTTTCTGACATCATAAAACTACAAAGAACTTATGACAGGAATATTTGTGAACAATATCCTGCAGCCCAGCAATTTATTTATCTCTAAAGATTTCACTGCATACTTTGATAATTTTGGATTAGAATGCAAGAACCTTTAATACAGAAAGTTATTTGAATTTACATTATCATTCCATATACCAGTTTCTCAATGAGATTTGTTATTTTTTAAATATTTTTTATAGAGTAAGCATTGATACTTTTTACTAAAGGCAATAAAGCATTTCATTATAGTTGTGTGTTTTCTTCTTTTTTATTGTTTATTTTAAACACATAAATTATCTAACATTGTAAATGATGGGATTGCTATACTCCAAGGTAATTTACCTAGTTCTGAATAGGACATTAAATCCATCAAGAAGAGTGCAGGGAATGAACATGTTTATATATCTCTTGCAAACAGCTCGCTGAGAGAGCCATAGATGACCTGTTCCAGTAATAAAAACTGGTTTCTCCCAACAAGCTGATTTTACAATGGCAATCAACCTTTTAGATTATTTGTTCATTTTATATCCAGATTATGTATGTAATATTGGCCACTGGTTATTAACAAAAACATCAATCCTAGGCAACTTCAAAAAATATTATAATATACCAACATATCATCACACAGTAGCTTTTTTTTCTGACTTGGTATAGACCCTTTATAACAAAGTTGTAAGGCTGCAAACTGTCTACTTTATCTCTTCATATGATATAGTATAATAATTTGCTGTGACATCTTTTCCATACATACTTAGACCTAGTGTTTAACAGCATCATTATAGGAATTTCCTTTCTCATTTAATTCCAAATAGCCTAGATATGTTCTTGTTGTGGGGATTCAACAGAGATGTACTCACTTAGCAACTTATCTGTTATATATACAATATAAGGTCAATTTCAGAAAAATATCAACTTTTTTGTACGAGGCTGAGAAACTGGGGAGGGCGAGGTTCTACCGAGCCCTTCCCCAGTTTTGCGCTGAGTACAAAAAAGTTGATATTTTTCTGAAATTGACCTAATATTGTTTTGTACTTCAACTAAGATAAATAAATTGATAAATATTTAAATTGTAACACAAATTTCAAACTTATTTTCATCCCTTAATGAACCCCTGGCTGTGGAAAAAGTGTTCCATGATGTAATTGACATTATACAAAATAAAGCTATGTTACTATATTAAGGAAAAAAACACAGGTAGTTGCAATATAAAAACGTCTTTACCAAGAACATCATTGTCATTTCTTACCATATGTAGGAGGGACCAGGTCTCACTCTGATTTGAGTTTCCATGGGCAGATCTAGGGGGAACACACTGTATGTGAAACCCCATTATATAGGAGAGATTAATATCAACGAAATTTTTTTTAATTTTTTTTTTACAGCAACATTCTTAGGACAAAGCCTCTTCTAACCTCAAATCATGAATCCGGAATCTACACCTGGCTTCATGTGATTCAGCTCTATTCATTCGATTTATTTCTAAATGAATGATCATTTACTGGGATGTCTTTGTGTTGCTATATCATTGGCGGATCCAGGGGGGTTCGGGGGTTGAACCCCCCTTTTTTTCGGCTGATCAATGCATTTGAATGGGGACATATAGTTTGAACCCAGCCCCCGCCCCCTTTTGTACTGGGTTGGGAACCCCCCTCTTTTTAAAATGGCTGGATCCGACCCTGTATATCAATGATGTATACCACACATCTCCTTTAATTCTCTAGAAATCCAAATGAATATACATCTTTCATCATAAACCACTGTTAGTTTTATAAAAAGAGTACTGAAGCAACTATAAAAACTGAAAAAATGAGCTGTCAAAAATTTATCAGCTAACTTTTTCAAGACAACAAAAAAGAAGACAAAAATACACTCTTCAACAGTACAACCTGGCATCAAAGTGAAATAAAATCTACCAGACTTAATGGAGTTTTAGACTGGAGCAACTTTGTTGAGGAAAACTTATACTAACATAAATCTATAGAACACTAAATATATTTCAATAAAGACGAAGACTAACACACAATTCAACACAATAACATATGAATGTAATCAAGTCAGTACCTATAAAGCTGAAACTTAGTAAAGGGGAAGGGGACACAGGGCACTCATTTCCCAAGTCCTGATTTTTAATCATTTTCCCAACTCTCCACCCCTTTTTCCTAGATCTTACTTGTTTACCCCCTATTCCTCACAACCTCCCCCCTTATACTAGATTCTAAAAACGTGTTCTACGCCTTACTAAAAATGCAAAAGATGAAACTTAATTTTAATATAATAGCATTAATTATGTAAACATATTATTAGTTAATAAATTTTTTTGGTTGCTGTTTATTGTTTATTCACTGCAAACTTTGTATTTTGAAAATTGAAAATAAATCAAGTTTGTTAATTTCTCACACTTGAGTATATGTTACTACTGTTAAACCTTGTTTTAAATGTTTCTAAAAGTTTATGGCTCACCTGCAAATTTTTTCTTTGTTTTTTTATGACTACATTTAAGGAGGGTTTCTAGTCTAAGATATCACAACTGGTTAACGTTTATTTTTTATCATTTCATAACACTATTGGCCTTTATGATGCCCTTTTCAACACCTTGCGACTTGTTCTCCTCCTGTTTTTTTGTTTTTGTCTTTTTTGGCATGGAAGTTGTGTAAAGTGTTATCATAACAACAAATTATACAAAAAACGAAATCACTAGATAGATTTCTATGGAATGGATCACTCTCAAACTTCTTTTGACGAATTTAAAAGAACATTGTCGTTTTTTGTTCTATGAACGTCTTCTTTGTGTGCAGTCGGTTTGATATGTGGTTTTTTTTTCAATCACATGATTGTTTTTCGTGAATGTAAAAATCTATATTTTAAGTAAATATTGTAAGTTTTTTTGTCAGTTTTATCAGACATAGTATATATGTCTCTGGTTTTATTGTTTATTTATAAACATAGTACTACATGCACTAGTATATTGACAATTTAGTACTTCCGACTATGATATGGGTAACTTCTCTGTTTACTATTAAAGGCCAAAATAGTATTAATCCGATCAGTGGATATTTCAATGATAACCAAAGTTAAGTACTATGTTTAACCTTGCATTTAAAGTAATATAAGATTATAGTTCAAATCGAAAGTCCACCAAAGATACGGTTAACCGCAGGAGTCCGAGCAACAACCTTCAAAGTGTTTTAAACAAGGACCATGTGTTAATCTGTACTTATTCGTCAGTACACATCCCCTGTATTGCCTGAAATTGGAAATCAAACCAAGATGCATGCCAAAAAAATATTTGCTTGCAGTAAATTTTCGTCTTGGTATACGTACATCGATTTTGTTTTTTGTTTTTTTTTTGTGTTCTCCATGTAACTGATCATGATCTTTTAATTAAAGTCAGATTCATTTTGTCCATTAAACGGATGTATCCTTATATAAAAGACAAATTGATTAAATGAATAATCAATGATTTTAAATATTCAGACTGGGTTAGAATATAAAAAAGGACATAAATATGAAGAAAAAGATATGCATTGCTTGCTTCAATAGGACAAAAAATGGCCATAAAAACTTATAGTAGGAAAGTAAAAACTATAGTAAAGTAGGCCGTACATTGACCTGTAATGGTTTACTTTTTTAAATTGTTATTTTGATGGAGAGTTGTCTCATTGGCACTCACACCACATCTTCCTTTATCTAAATATACGTGTGTCTATAAAAAAATGTCCGTCATCCATGTGTAGACTAATAAAACATGGACATTCCGAGAATTTACGAGGATGTAAAATCCTTCGCCATGTGGAAGGTGCGTGCCCAGTCAAGCTGTCTCCTCGCTAAAAAAAACTTGCAACAAATATAGTTGAAGTTGGGGAAGAGTAAAACTTAGTAAAATATTGACTTCTGATTTCGTTATCCTCACAAGAGTAAGCGAGATACAATATATCCGAATTTTAATCAGATATGGGTGGGTTGATCGGCTCACAACAGATGTTGGAAGAACAAACACACATGTTTAACCGCGTCCTATACAGTTAGGGGTAGTATTCAGTGGTTGTCTTTTGTTGCTGTCTGTCATATTTGTTTTTTGTTGTTTTATGTGATAAATCTGGCCGCTTTTTTCTTCATCATATTTTGTCATGTCGGGCCTTTTATTACCGACTAAACGGTATTAGTTTTGCTAATTTTTGAAGGCCATACGGTAACATTATATTTGCTTATAAATCAATTTCATTTGAACTGTGGTGGATAGTTGTCTCGTTTTCATTCTCGTAATGTAATCGGACTGCTAGTGTATAGATAGTAAGAAGAATTCTGTCCGCAGACTGTCTATCGTTCAATTCTTAATATCGTCTCCGCGGTAAAGCAACCTAATCAACGATAGTTTCTGCCGTAAGACTCCGGACTATGAACGAAAAACGGGAACTTCGTTCTTCTGCTACTTATATGCAGGTTATTCCTCTTCGTAAGTAGAGAAAATGTACAGATAAGTGTTACATGACAAAATATTCCATACATAGAGTGAAAACAAGCTATCGTTTTAGCACTTTTGCCGCATTACTATTTGGCAAATCATGATTTATTTTACTTAATTTACGTTTTCTGCTAAAGACTGTCTCTGATCATGTAACATGTTTTAACACAAGTCAATATTGTATCAATGTATATTTGATTATAATTTACCCTCACTTAATGATGAAATGAATGAAATACGATAACAGCAGCATTTAAATCGAACACGGGTAACAACTGTCCATATTTCCTTCAATATTCCAATGTTTAATATGAAATCGAAAGACTCCTTTTTGAATATTCTATCACAGATATACGTTTCAAAATACCGGAAACAATTCGTTAATGCATGGCTTTTTCGGTTTAGACGGAGTGAGACACACAGTGACATGATTTGACTATCAGTACCTTTTTCCTTATTACTTTATATGACTTTCCCGGACAAAATAATTTAACTCGCACAAATTTGAATTTATCTGGGCGACATTGTCCACATGTGCTAAATCCAGTTCCGCCTGGAATGTAAAAAGAGTAGCAGCGACCATAACATAGTTTATTTGTCAATTCAATGTTAAAACATCCCGGGTATCGTATAATCTGTTTGAATTTCTTAGTCCTACACACTTCTTTCTTGAGAGCTAACGACTTCGATAAAATAACCGAGCCCGGTCCACTTTTTAATAAATTGTTCTTATGAGTATTAGATTTCAAAAATGCCATATTCTTAGAAAACTGCTGTCTTCGTTTGATCTTCTCAAAAATTGTTTTACTGCTTATCGTCCACACTGTCACAGTCATCAGAAAATATACACTAATAGAGATCTTCATTTCTGAAATAGATATAATTTGTAATTTATATTCATGAACGCAAGGAGATACGAATCTGATCACTGACTTGGAATAACGGTCCTATCGGGAACTGACTGCCTGACGGCGACCAAATGGTGGTTCTTATAGTTAGGATATAAAAAAAAGTGTTTTGGCCATGCCAATACATAATCACTATAGTTAATGAAGTAGCGTACAGAATTTCATTTAAGGTAGTATGGGTGTCTTACGCTCAAAGTCTTACGCCATCTTGGATTGTAAAAAACATAGAATCTAAGGTCAATACTTTCTATCAAGTTATCAAAATTTGTAGTCCTATAATATATGCATTCGCATAATATATTCACTATTTAACGTTTTCATTCTGAAATTTTCATTTTTTATTTGGTGGCACATTGATAGTAACAAAAATTTATTAGAACAGCAAATGGAAATAGTGAATAAAGCCCCCGAGGTCATATGTTATAGGACTAGCAAAATTTGATGCAGGAGTGCAGATATTTAATGTGAATTTTCATTTAAAAGAACCAATTTATAAGAATATAACTTAGAAATTTTAATATTTTTACAAGTGTAGATTATTTTTGGTTGTTTTTGAATATTTTCGAATTGGCATTTTAAGGGGAGGTAACTCTAAAACAGTTCATTTTCTGAAAGACTCTACATGAAATTTTCCTATTTTGTCTTTTAGCCGGAAAAAACGTACGGTGACCCTATCTTTTCTTTTGATATTCTAAAAGAATTGTCTGAAAGCAATCTTTTCCTAATTTATTTTACAATTCTATCATTTTGTTGAGTTTCTATTCACAAAATGCTGTTTTTTTCCTGTATAATCCATACAAAATTTGTCATTTTGTCACAACCTGTGGCTTGAGAAAATGCGCGGTGACCTATCATTTTTATAATATTTTTGAACATGTATCAATAGATACTACATTTTGGCAAAGTATGAACAAATTCTATCATTTTTATTTTAGACTCCCGGTCATACCACCTTAATGTGTAAAACTTAGAACAAAGGAGGATGCACAGTTTGCGAAGTAAAATACTCAATACCGAATACAAGCAGAATAATAAAAACTATATATCAATAGCAAGCTTTCTTCCTTAATGTTATTATTCGTGACCATACAAAGCACCTGAAGCAGCCAAAACAGTTTAATTCAGATTTATTTGATGGAGATACAAACATATTAATCATTTGGAGTGAACATGAGGAATAATTGGAATTTAGGCGGCCAGTTTTTAGCTCACCTGGCCCAAAGGGCCAAGTGAGCTTTTCCCATCACTTTGCGTCCGGCGTCCGTCGTCGTCCGTCGTCTGTCGTCCGTCGTCCGTCGTCGTTGTTAACTTTTACAAAAATCTTCTCCTCTGAAACTACTTGGCCAAATTGAACCAAACTTGGCCACAATCATCATTGGGGTATCTAGTTTAAAAAATGTGTGGCGTGACCCGGTCAACTAACCAAGATGGCCGCCAGGGCTAAAAATAGAACATAGGGGTAAAATGCAGTTTTTGGCTTATAACTCAAAAACCAAAGCATTTAGAGTAAATCTGACATGGGGTAAAAATGTTTATCAGGTCAAGATCTATCTGCCCTGAAATTTTCAGATGAATCGGTCAACCTGTTGTTGGGTTGCTGCCCCTGAATTGGTAATTTTGTGGAAATTTTGCAGTTTTTGGTTATTATCTTGAATATTATTATAGATAGAGATAAACTGTAAACAGCAATAATGTTCAGCAAAGTTAGATTTACAAATAAGTCATCATGACCGAAATGGTCAGTTGACCCCTTAAGGAGTTATTGTCCTTTATAGTCAATTTTTAACCATTTTTCTTAAATTAAAGTAATCTTTTACAAAAATCTTCTCCTCTGAAACTACTGGGCCAAATTCAATCAAACTTGGCCACAATTGTTATTGGGGTATCTAGTTTTAAAAATGTGTCCGATGACCCGGTCCACCAACCAGAATGGCCGCCACAGCCAAAAATAGAACATAGGGGTAAAATACAATTTTTGGCTTATAACTCAAAAATCAAAGCATTTAGAGCTAATTTGACATGGGGTACAATTGTTTATCAGATCAAGATCTATCTGCCCTGAAATTTCCATACGAATTAGGCAACCCTTTGTTGGGTTGCTGCCCCTGAATTGGTAATTTTAAGGAAATTTTGCTGTTTTTGGTTATTATCTTGAATATTATTATAGATAGAGATCAACTGTAAACAGCAATAATGTTAAGCAAAGTAGGATTTACAAATAAGTCAAATGTCCGAAATGGTCAGTTGACCCCTTTAGGAGTTATTGCCCTTTATAATCAATTTTTAACCATTTTTCGTAAATCTTAGTTATCTTTTACAAAAATCTTCTCCTCTGAAACTACTGGGCCAAATTAATCCAGACTTGGCAACAATCATCTTTGGGGTATCTAGTTTTAAAAATGTGTCCGGTGACCCAACTTTAAAATCAAGATGGCCGCCACAGCTAAAAATAGAACATAGGGGTAAGATGCAGTTTTTGGCTTATAACTCAAAAACCAAAGCATTTAGAGCAAATCCGACACGAGGTAAAATTGTTTATCAGACCAAGATCTATCTGCCCTTTAATTTTCAGATTAATCTGACAACCCATTGTTGGGTTGCTGCCCCTGAATCGGTAATTTTAAGGAAATTTTGCTGTTTTTGGTTATTATCTTGAATATTATTACAGAAAGAGATAATCTGTAAACAGCAATCATGTTCAGCAAAGTTAGATTTACAAATAAGTCAACATGACCGAAATGGTCAATTCCCTTAGGAGTTATTGTCCTTTATAGTCAATTTTTAACAATTTTCATAAAATTTGTAAATTTTTATTAACATTTTCCACTGAAACTACTGGGCCAAGTTCATTTTAGATAGAGATAAATGTAAGCAGCAAGACTGTTTAGTAAAGTAAGATTTACAAACACATCACCATCACCAACACACATTTTTGTCATGAATCCATCTGCTTCCTTTGTTTAATATTCACATAGACCAAGGTGAGCGACACAGGCTCTTTGGAGCCTCTAGTTGGAATGATAACTCAAATGTTTGCCTTTCAACAGGCCACATACGGACTCCTCAAATAATGTGTTCAAAGGTCACAATTACCGAGAGCGTTGTAATTTTTAAAATACCCACACAGCCCATTTGAACGTCTCTTAGCTTGAAAACGAGGATATATTGGATAGGTAAAAATGTAGCCTTGCAATAGGCTTCTTACGGACCACAAGTGTTGTTATGGTTCTTAATATGCTGTAGATAGTTACAAATTTTAGAAGATCATCGGACTGTATAGGGTTCCATCATTTTTGTACTTTTTTAGTTATTTTAGGCTTTTTTCTGTTCTTTATGTGTATATCAGCAACACATTATTCTCTATTCTTTATCTATTGTTTTGCCTACTTGTATTTTTTTTATTTTGTCCTTCATTTTCCAATTCCCCCGTTATACTTTACTCTGAAAAACCTATCCAACATTGCATAGAATACCAGAAGCCATCTTTTATTTAATATATTAAAATACAACTACAGTGAAGTTATACAGTTATAACCAGTTACCTGAGAATATTATGAATGAAGATGTATCTTTATAATGTTTTAAACTTGCTATACATAGACTGGTTCTTATCTTTAATAGTTTACTTACATAAAGTAAAGTAGATATACAACTTGAAATTTACTTAAGCTAAGCTCAGAAAACGAAAAATTCATTAAAAAATATACCTACCTTCATTTGACTTACAAACAATGTATTCCAAATTTTACATCCATCTAGACTAAAATCTGTCGACAATATGTACATAAAATAAAGCAAAATACTGAAATGATTTGTTATGTTTGTGCGTATTTAATGAGACTTTGTAGAAATTAATAATTATGATATTTACATAAACAAATTCAGGATTTCTGATGGCGCCAATGCATGGTAGTGTACCCATCACCCACGTGGCGTAGGTCCAATACAGATATACTAAGAGTAGGTTTAATAGCTACATAATACTATTATGTTTACTTTAACTATCGTAATTGGCTCCGTGGTTCAGTATTTTAGAGTTTTAATCTGAAATAATGGAGACACAACTCCGGATCATATCCGATAGCGTGTCGCCAAGTTAAACGTGACACAAGTATATACAATATTGTCAAGTTCTGCTGAAGACGGCGTGCTTCTACTCGCAGCGATATCATAATTTGTGACAGATAATTTGTTTATGATCGATTAATACTAAGTGTCTTTGTTGTTAGTATAATATTGCACTTTATTCCTCTTGAATAATACTTTAATTAAGAAACTGGCATTACTGAGAGAGGAGTGCGGTTTAAATTATAATACTATTATAGTACTACACACTTCATTCATAGCGATAAAGTACTTTCGACCCGTTATTTTCCAATGCGTAAGAGTAAACTATTCTAAAATAGCTGTTTGTACATGTACAAATGAAAAAAAAAATGTTTGAAATACAAAAGACGTATTTTCTTTAGTGTTCATGATTTTTTCAATTAATTGCGGTCTTGAAAATGTTGATACCATTACAAATTTACCTGATGTCTATACCGACCATTGTTTGTTCGGGAGAGATCCGTTTGGGCCAAAAATGCGTCCTTTTGCGCCACAACTTTTTTTCTCCGATGCTACGTCTGCGCCACCTGATTTAAAATTACATGGTATCATTTGCGCCAAAAATAAAACATACGATTCCGCCAATTAGAAGAAGAATGACTTCCCTTCTTCTTTATTCGGACTTAGAACCGGCAGTTTACACGACAAATGTGTCCTTTTCTGAAACAAGATCTTCTTCTTACTGCTGCTGCATGGTTACTCCTCTATTTGGTGTATTTAGTAGCTTGTAACTTCACTTTATTGCCCCAAAACACAAACATTGAAGGGTGAATAATAATAAAAAGCCTATACGCATGGTAGGAACAAGGCACTGTATCATCAACATATCATGGTGTCTTAAACATAACTAGCAAAAGCTGCTTTTGTCCTCTCTATTCGCGTATCTTTATTAAATATTCAGCAAAGCAATAAGTGATATTCCCTCCATGCACATTGACTGTTTAATGTAATAATGCATTCAAAACTTAAGTGAAGATTTATTACGTCTTATTCTATGATATAAATTTCTTCAGATGCTCATATTCATGGTTAAATATCTCCAAACATATGATACTTTTTAAGCCAAAAATAAGAATAAATATATATCAATCATTAATATTTATGATAGATATGTGTACAGGTAAATTGGCGCAAACGAGTTCCGAATATTGGCGCAATTGATACATTTGGAAAATAAAATTTGGCGCAAATAATACCCCTGAAAAACAGTAATTGGCGCAAAAGGTCTGTTGCCCTCTGATCTGGGAAAGTTCCCCGTTTAGTCGATCCCCTTTTTTGCATTAGATCTAAAACAACCTTTTTAATTTGGTGGTTTGTTAAAATTATCACATTTGCATAGGATATTAAAGAATACATTTGCGTGTACTATTTTTTTCTAGTTGATGAATACCATGGCATATGACAACACGGTATACAGGTAGAGGCCGTTGTTCGCGTAGTAACACTTCTTGTTTAGGATTTCTTTTCCAAAACGGGCACGTGATGGTTGAATCCATGAAACCGCAAAGTTTGTCGAAACTAAAGGTTGCACACACAAAAAAAAATGAAACGGGAATATAAAAAAATCTTGAAAAAGATATATTTTCGGTCATAGAATTACCGTCTATCTGTTTAACGAAAAGGTTCAAAACAAAATCGTAAGATTAAATTCTATTGGAATTGGCGTATTAACGTGTCTTTTCCATGTTATTAAAATATATTTCAACAACAAAACATCAAAGTGTTTTTCGGCGCAACATATTAAAGTTAATGGCAGTTTTAAAAATACAAAATAGGGACAAATACAAATTTTCGAAAGAGTTTCAGAAAGACCGTATGTGAATATATATGTAGCTTCACTGCCAAACAGAATTTGGTTGTACATTGTTCATGGTGTTTATTTTTTTTTTTTTGGGGGGGGGGAGGGATAATTATTCAAAATTAGTTATAATTGCGGTTTTAGGCTATCTTTAGGCGGTACTATATATACATATAGTGATCTGTTAAGAAATAAGCCACAATATTGTTAAAATCTCAAAAGTACACAAACCCATGCATGGAGCTATGATAATGTAGATGGAAGAAAAGATTGAAACACTTTCTGAATTGTCCTAATATGGACAAAAATCAGTCGAAATTTACCATATATCTGTTTTAATAAAAAGACTTTAAAGTGGTCAAGATGGACGTTCAAATTAATAAACTGAGTTCAAAAATGAAAAGCCGAAAACGTACAACAGATGAATATAAATATGTGTTGGAAACTGACTTGAATGTTGACCACATTCATGAAGTCAACACCAAAAAAAAATGCTTCCGAAAGGAAAGCCACAGATCAAATTTCGGACAACCCGTCGAAGATCTGAAATGTTGGCATTAAATAGAAAAATAATTTCTACATGAGCTAAACTATATACCATGAGGCAGGCTTCAGCTGGTAAAATGTACGCCACACTACGCTCCAAAGCACATAAATGAACTAAAATTAAAATAACAATTAAGATACAAGATTAACAAAAGCCAGAGGCTCCAGCAATGGGTTGAACATGTTCTGTGAGATCTCAACTCTCCCCTATACCTGTAGCTAATGTAGAGCATTGAAAAAAACTTATAGCAAAACGCATAGCAAAACTCAGTTAAAAGAAGTCCAAGTCCCATGGCAATATAGATAACTAAAGAAACTAAACAAAATTGCAATGCTACATACATTATAACAAAGGACTACTATCAGTAATGGACGTACCAGCTCCAGACCTCAATTAAACTGATAAATATGAATATCAAGCACAATCCGTCCCTTTAGGGATTTAGTATTATACCATCATGAAATATAAAAGAAGAACATAACGCAAGTCATGCCAACAAATGTTTTAAGTTTAGAAGAAGATGTTTTTATTTCCGATGACCAAATGAAGGCCGTACGGTTGCCTATAATTTCTTATATCCACTTTATTTGAACTTTGGTGGATAGTTGTCTCATTTGCAATCAAACCTCATCTTCTTAATTTTATATACTATATATTATTATGTATCCTCTATTTGCGCAAATGAGATATTTTATCATTGCGCCTTTAACATAAAAATCAAATAAGAAAGTAATTTGCGCAAACATTTAAACATTGGCGAAATTAAACGATAAATTGACGCAAACGTATATATAGTATATAACAACCTTCATACCATATCGTTATTAACTGGGTACCTGTCTATATTCAGCTCATTAAAAAAACGAGTTAAATGGAGGTTTTAAGGTAGTAACATTAGACAATGGGTTTTACAAACAAATTCAATTTTCATTTTTCAATGCTGTTTTTTATTGTTAGGTCTCGGTTTTACTGATCTGAGGGACATTTTGTTTTGTGTTTTTGTTTGTTCTGGAATGTGTTTAATTTATATTTAAAAAAAAAAGAAGCCATGATGTGGTATGATTGCCAATGAGACAACTCTCAGCCACAAGAGACCAAATGACACAGAAATTAACAACTATGGACCCCTCAAGTTTAATTATTCAAGATGCAAATATGCACGAATATGACTACTTTGACACATTCCCCATTTCCATTCTCAATGGTGCGGTGGTCTTTTCACCACCGAACACCACCGCACACCGCCGAACACCCCAAAAGTTTATTATTTTGACTTTAATCGTTATAAATGGTACTTAGATATAATCAAGTTATTAATTCAACAAATTAGAAGACTAAGAGTCCAATATCTACAGATAACAGAAAAGAAGAGTCTATAACACCCCACTTTTTGAACTCTGCAGACCCTCATGGACACCTCAAATATATGTTTTTCCATTTTTTTTTAAATAGTTGTGCCAATAATAAGAAAGAGAAAAATTTTAAAATATAACCCATGAACAGAGAACGAGGATACTTGAATTGTTTACTAATTATGATAAAACTTGAATTTTATAACACACATGTATGTATAATGTAATCCGGAAAGTGATAAATCCGGAGACGTTTTTCCTTATATTGATTATCGATTTTAACATAAAAATGATGCCCATAAAAATTTAAAAATTGATTAAAAATTTTAAATTATATGTAATTTAATTTATTTTATCGTTTTATTGTATAATATCAGTTTTTCTTAGTGGTTGTTGGTTTTTGGGGTGTTCGGTGGTGTGCGGTGGTGTTCGGTGGTGTGCGGTGGTGTTCGGTGGTGAAAAGACCCACCCGACTACGATCGTTTTGAAATTTCCGCGTCAATATTTGCCTTTTGTTTGTTTGTTTCAGTAACGTTTGTTTGTTGAATTATTTATTAATATCTGGTTTGGTTTGTCAAGTTGAGTTTTAATGATCCGAGCCAGTTTGTATTAGGTTTTGTTTAGTGTTTTGTTTTGTTTTGTTTTGTTTTGTTTTGTTTTGTTTTGTTTTGTTTTGTTTTGTTTTGTTTTGTTTTGTTTTTCTAATTGAACAATAGACGCTTTCAGAAAATCCGTTTCAATGTGTTTGACTTTTGTTTTAAATATGCATTTACCTGTAACCACTAAACCTTTCGCAAACAAGAACCAACGGAAGCTCTCCGGAATTTGGGCTTGCGTTCGGGACCAAATGGTTTATTTTATCTAGCCGACTGGTTCGCTGTTCAGGTAACAATAAGGAAACCAGAAACCCGCTGCGACGCTAAAACAACTTGAGAAAACATTGTTTATTTCATTTTAACTAGCATATTATGCCTAAAAGACCAAATCCATTTGGAGATGCCTCTCCACTCCAAATGAAGACTCATGTCGGAACGAAGGAAATAAATCTGATGGGCTTGGACGGAGACAAGAACATGAAAACTGTTTATGGTAAATTATCCTGGAAAATTATTGGAAATATACAACGGGGTTCAGCTAATAAATTTGTCTGCTGACAAAACTATTCCTGCTTTGTATGAGGGTAGTTATAGCCCTTCAACGTCAGGTGTCATACACCTTATAGCTATTTGTCCTCCATTACTGGATATCACACAGGTTCCGGCAAAATTTTGACGTCATTAAACAAAATATCTGACGCCACAATGGAAAAGTGATTGTTGTATGCGTCAAAAGGTCAAGTGGCCGGGTTGTCCGCTCAAGTAGGCTAATAGTGATAAGGTGTATTTTGGGCTACCTACCATTAGCGTCATATTAGTTAAGATTTTACAATGATTTGTCAAAATATCCTTATAGTGGTTTGTCAGAGGTCTTAAATGACTTAAATAATAATCCTTACCATCATTTCTGTAAGAAAAAAAAGAAAGTGATTCGTCAAAATCAGTCGATGTTTTCATAGTCTAAAAGAAAGTGTACATTTCATTGTCATACACTAAAAATTACTGTTAATGTCATTTGGCAAAAAATTTTACCGTTATTTGTCATAAAGTTACTCCTAGTATGACGCTCTTGTATTTCATACAAATCAATAAATTTTCTAAACATTATGATTTAAATTGCAAGCTTGGGTCATCAAATTTTCACATTGCAATGTTTATGTGTTACATATTTGTTTGTCGTTCATTTTTTTACATAAATGAGGCCATTAGTTTTCTCGCTTGAATTGTTTTACATTGCCTTATCAGGGCCTTTTCTAGCTGACTATATGTGGTATGGGCTTTGCTCATTGTTGAAGGCCGTACAGTGACCTATAATTGTTAATGTTTGTGTCATTTTGGTCTTTTGTGGATAGTTGTCTCATTAGCAATCATACCACATCTTCTTTTTTTTATAAAGGATGTACATGTATAGAAAATAAAATCATATGACATAGAATCATTTTGATGTTGATAGGAAAATTTAGAACTTGTGTGACGGGGTTAAACATGTTAGCGGGATCCCAACCCTCCCACTAACCTGGGACAGTGGTATAACAGTACAACATAAAAACGAACTATAAAAATAAGTTGAAAAAGGCTTAACTCATCCGATAGACAAAAAATGAGTTCGTTCTTAATAGAAACCTACATTTTTTGTATATTGAAGTGAATTCATTCTTAATAGAAACCTATATTGAAGTGAATTCATTCTTAATAGAAACTTATATTGAAGTGAGTTTGTTCTAAATAGAAACCTATTTTGAAGTGAATTCATTCTTAATAGAAACCTATTTTGAAGTGAATTCATTCTTAATAGAAACCTATTTTGAAGTGAATTCATTCTTAATAGAAACTTATATTGAAGTGAGTTCGTTCTTAATAGAAACCTATATTGAAGTGAATGCATTCTTAATAGAAACTTATATTGAAGTGAGTTTGTTCTTAATAGAATTCCTTGTTTACAAGTGTTTGGTATACAAAAATTGACAAATACAATGCCTTGCAATGTTAAAAAAGAGGGATAAAAGATACTAAAGGAACAGCCAAACTCATAAATCTAAAACAAACTGACAACGCCATGGCTAAAAATGAAAAAGACAATCAGACAAACAATAGTACACATTACACAACATAGTAAACAAATATAAAAAACACAAACCGCACCTAAAACTAGGGGTGATCTCAGGTGCTTTGGAAGGGTAAGCAGATCCTGCTCCACATGTGGCATTAAAATGACCAATGAGCTTGGCATGAACAATCTATAAAGTTGCTCAATATTGTAGAAGCTGGGACTATTATACTAACTGTTAGTAAAATAGTCCCAGGTAGAAGCCACGTTATAATGTATATGATTTAATGTAGAGAAAAATATTTTATAGAAAAGACCAAACTTTGCATGAACAATATAAAAAGTTGCTTAATACTGTAGAAACCACATACTAATGTATATGATTTAATGTCGAGAAAATTATTTTGCAGAAAAGACCAAACAGCTATTGTTTACAGGAGCTCAGAAACAATTGGATGATATCAATATAGATGCTAACGATAACTGTGCTTCGATCCCAAACCAAAATGTTTCAGGACAAATGTGTTTAGACAATACAGGACATATAGTTGCCCCATCAGTACCCTCTGTACAGCCTCCCACACCAACTGATGATGATAATGATGAGGATGGTATGGATGTTGATGGAGTTCTTGTTGATACAAACTCAAATAAGAAAATATCAGATTTTTTCACTGTCAAAAGTATGTACATATTATTAACAAGTTTTTTCAGACATCAATAACAATGTGAAGTTTTCTTGAAATATTTAATGCACCCTCACAAACTTTAGTATTAATATAAATATCAGATTCTGTTCACTATCAAACAAGTTTCTGATTCTGAGCAAAACTGTACAAAATGTACGCATTTAAAAAAAATGGGACAGTAGGCAATGTTGCTTTCTGCGTTTGCAGTGCATTTTTATACACTTTTTGTGCAAATTAATAATTTGATACTTCAAGATAAATACAGTGACAAACTGCAACTGTAATCAAATTCAGAATTTTCAAGCTAATAAAAATTATTCATTTTAGATATTGCCGAACAAAGACAAAAAGATATTCCACAGAAACCATCAGTAAGTTGATTTGAATAAAAGAAATGTGAAGTATATACATAGAAATTGTAATAAAAAAATGTGAAGATAGGTATACAAGGGAGGAAATCCTAACAAAAATTAGAAGAAGATCACATATTTATACAATGACTAAACAGAAGAAAGGAAATGAACTACAGATTCTTGCTCCTTGCCGTTCAGGAACAATGGTTAAAAAATATTTTTATGTCATTTCTGTATGATTTTTTTTTAACTGTTCAACTATTCTTATCAAATTGTTATATATTTTTACAAACAAAATGGAGGTGAAGTAAGATATTGGCTATTTTCACTATTGTCTTTTCAGAGTTATTGCCCTTGATCATGATCAATTGGAAATTTGCACATTATGTCATTTCTCTGCAAGTCTTCAAAATTTAATATTTTGTAACTGATGACAAAAGAAATTTATTTCTACTCGACCTTCCCTCGTATTATGATGAATAATGAGTATCTTAAAAATAAAGAAAATCATGTATATGGTCAATCTGACTGCATATTTATTGTTGATTGCATCGGGATTTCCAACAGTGCAAGACCCTCATAAGTTAAAGAAGTCAAAGTTGTTAAAAAAATGCTGTTGTAATATTTTAAGCTATTTTGTGCACAATAATAGATTAATGTTATATATATTTCAGTTATGATAGAAGAAATACCACCAAAGAAATGAACAGTGACTAGGTTCAACAAACAGACACAAGTCAAGCTGCTAGATGATTTGACATACAATTTGTTGGAAAAGATGGACAAGCATTTTATAGTTTTGTATCGTTAATTTTTTATAGTACTGTCATCAATCTCTTTGCTGTGCAATGCATTTATTTATTAGCATTCATCTGAGGGAAGGGTTTATTATAGATATAATACAACAAAAATTATAAAATCATGTAAGAAAGATGGTAGAAAGATATTTTTGCATTATACCACTTGATAATCCAACTGCTATTGTGGAGCATCAAATAAAAGGTATTGATTATTGCCAAATTTAAGCTGAACATTTTTTTTTGTCAGAAATTGCTATATTGTTAGAATTGAATATTATTAGCTATTATATGGTTGTTCTTTTTCAAATTACTGTTAACAATAATCTGAATGATAAGTCTGCTTTAACACCAATTTTAATGACTTGATAATGTTTAAATAGTTTTGATTATTGTAAGATTGCTGCTGTTATCTTAGTTATGTGTATTGTCTGTCATTAATGTTTCTTTTGAAAATAATGGAATTTTGAAAGAAGAATAGATGTTATACACAAAAATGTATTGAATATAAAGTTAGATATGTTCAAAACCTTTTTCTAAAATTCGATAAATTTACTACATGTATATTTTTTCCAAAGTTTTTAGAAGAAAATATAAAATGTGTTTGCACATGTTGATATCTTGGTAATTATGTTAGACATTGTTTAAAGAATCTTTCCCCCATAAAAAAAAACTGCCCATTGCATAAGTTTTGTTTATTTCTAAGTTTTAATACTTGCAGCGAACTAGATAACTATAGTTCCCATTATTTAGTGCTATTTTTCCAAGTATGCAGTTGATCTTTTTTTTATTGAAAAATTAATGCTATTTGGAGAAGATGGTGTAGGGAAATTTTTGCTTGATGACAATATTTGTTTTGTTTTGAAAAAATTGAATTTTGTCAATTGAGTAGAAGGTGTTAATTTGTTTATTTAATTTATGGAATAGTTTCTATCATATATAAATTACTTTATTACTTCACAGTTTTTGTTTATCATTTATCCCCATGTGTTGATTTCGATTATGTGAAATATGATAGAATTAAAACGTGTATGTTAACTTATTGAATCAACATCATCATCATTTAATAGTTGTTTTTCTCCTAATCATACATTTTCATTGTATTCCATTAAACTAAGAAGTCATAACATTTATTTTCATAGAACAAATGTTCTAAAAATCTAATAACTATTCATACTTTTATTCATCATTTTGAATTTTGCTGTTTCTGTGTCAGATTGGAATTGGAGGATGTTGAAATTTTAAAGTATTGTTGGCTAAATTGAGTAATGTTGTTATTGCTTCTAACCTCCAAACCTCCATGGGTGTCAAGCCATTGTGCTCATGATTTCAAATGTGCAATGTGTTCTGTTAGTTTGTTTTAAAAATGTGATGTACATTTCTTTTTGTATTTGTCAATTTTGCATTATGCGAGATATTTTTTTTTTATTGACTTTGCTATTTTAAAGAAAAAATATTGAGAATTTATAAAAAGTAGATTTGTCAGGACACAATGAATAACATGCTTGATATCAATTCCAAATACTTTATTCCTTTAAAAGAAGATCATTCAAAGAAAAAATAACTTATACCTATACACAAAAAAATCATGTTAATATCTATTGGCTCATTGAAAAATGTGGGAATGATAAACATAAACACTATACACCTCTGCCACTGAATGTCACAGCATAAATATGTTTCACATTTTGTTAATTTGGTCACAATTTACCTCCAGGCAATCTTTTTATCCTCACAATTTAAAAGTGTTATTTATAAATGTACTGTACATTGTCTTTTTTAAAAACTCCCTAATTTGAAATAATGATTAATTAGGAAAAAAAGTTTCATTCAATTATTTTCTTTAAAAAATGTGTTCTTTCATCTTAAGACTATCAAACTAATATAATATACTAGTGCTAGTTTCATCAAACTTTTTTCCCTTACGGATTAACAGAAAAATATCTAGGAACTTTGATAACAAATATATTTGGACCTTAATTTATGAAGAACTGAAGGTATCAAAATATTTAGAAATAGGCAAGACAATTTTGAATAGGCTAAGAGTTTTAATATAAGTGTCAAGCAACAGACATGATTAAATTGTAAGATTGAACAAATATTATACTAAAAGGACTAGGTCCGGTAAGGACTCATTTTGGCCTCAAATTACAGTTTCATCTGACGAAAGATTTTGACCACTTTTTAAACACTTAAGTGTCTATTTCACTTGATTCAATTAGTTTTTGTAAAAGATTTTAACTGTTTTAGTCATTAAACGATCCGATTTAAGCACAAATATGAAAAATCTCTCAAATTTGCCAAAAAACGTCACTTTTCAGATGGTTTTTGTCAAAAATGAAAGTGGCCGCATCCGTGTTCATCCAAAACCTTTATATATGTTATGTATTATCATAAAATACAACTTACTTTTCAATATTAAGGATGAACACGAATGCGGCCACTTTCGTTTTACACGGAAACCGTCTAAAATTTAACTAAAATGATAGAATTTTGAAGATTTCAGTAATTTAGCATGACTTGATGGTGCTACAACCCGATATATGTGCATTGTATTGTAAAAAAACAGTCAATATTTATGTAGCAGAAGCATTCAACTGTCCAATAAATAACCAAAATTTTACATTTTAAAAATTTTGTAAAACTGTTATATTTTGGGGCCAAAAAGGGGTCTTACCGGACCTACTCCTTTGAAAAAGGCTAAGAGTTGGGAGAAATTTTTGTAATGTAAATTTCAAGCAGTGGAAATTGAATTGCACGATAGAACAAGTATTATAGAAAATTTGTCAATTGAGGTTGTTACTTGGTTTGTGGATTGTTATGGCAATTTTTGTTTATATTGTTTACCTATTATAAATTTATATTGTTATATGTACTGTACTAAAGTTGAGCAGGCAAAACTTAGTACTCATTTGCTGTTGTAAGTAATATGTTTCTACACAATAAAATTATAGGTAATATTATTGTTTGAGTAGTTATGCTACTGTCAATTCAGAAATTAATGCGAGGTTTTTATTATTGCGAAAAATGCAACAGACATGTATACACAATAATTTAAACTCGCATTTCGAAATATTTTATATGAAGTAAATAGGATATTTCTCAAAATCGTAAAAATTAAAATAGCATTTAAGTCTAAAATGACAAAATCGCAATAATAAATGCACGCATTAATTTCTGAATTTACAGTATATATTTGGAATGGGGTTTACAGAATATAGAATGAGGGGCTAAAAGTGCAAAGTAACGTGATTAAAATAAGAATAGACATTTGAAGATAATTAAAAAAGAAAAGAAAAGAGACTAATGGGGTGTTGAAGCATAAAGAAAAAACTAATGGGCAAAAAAGTTAACTAATGGACAAAATATACCTAAAAGAATAAAGAAACAAAGGATCCCCATCTCTCATTTCTTTTTTGAGACATTTTGATATTTGCGACTGGACTCATACAAAATGAAAGTTATCTACAAAGAATGTTGAAGAATTTAATCAATTTTTATTGGTAAGTTACTTTTGCTTTTCTGTTATCAATAATGAGCTTCTGTCTGGCAAAACTGACATTTTTTGTAGTGAATTTTTATATGGCTTGGTACTGTAGATTAACTATTTTCTTTTTTGTGTAATCAAGAAAATTGTGTTTTGTTAATTCTTGATTATGTGGTATCAACAAATTCTTCATAGAAATTTGATGGGTCTCATTGGGGAACTGTTTCTGGATCCTGCCTATTGTTTTGTCAGAAATTTCCTTTGCCTTGCCTGACTTCATTTACTGTTTTCAAGCTAAATTATTTCACTTTCACGTGTTGCACTGAAAAAAAAGAAGGCCATTCCCTTGTTATGCTTAGACCCTAATGAGGCCCACTCTATAAGAAACATATTTAGGTGTACATTTTTATTCATTGTCCACTAATGGCCATGAAATTGATACAAATGAGTACCCTTTACATAATAATGAGATCTAAGTATTAAATTGCAGGTCTCCTGTTATGCTACAGTCACTACAATATAGTAAGCTGTGAATAAATACCTTGAAGGCACCCTTACCAAATCCATTCAATGAAAATTATGGTACTATTCAGCTAGTACTATATATTGTATAATTTCTTGAATTTTGGCTCATTTTAAATATGCATGAATTATTTTCCACTTGATATAAAGCAATCAAAAAACATCTTGAAATAAATATGATATGACCAAACAAGATGCATATATGAAATCATTAAACCCTTAATACTGATATCTCAAGCACATAAAAGACATCATTGTAGATTTAAAAAAGAGCAGGCTAATTTTGCTACAAGGCAGCACTCTTACCCACAAAGTGGATGGAGATTAATACAAGTTGCAATAACTTGTTGTCCCAATCCAATTGAAGTACAAAATTAAAAATATTCCCATTAGAATCGAATAATTCTATCATGCCATGCTAGGGCTCTGTAATAAGATCTTGTCAAATATAATGCCCACCCATGTTAAAATGATCATAGAGTATGGCATGAAAGAAATATTTCTAAATGAAATTGCGTGTTCAAATTTTCATTTACATCACAACCTTTGTAGGAGTTGTGTGGACAATTATTATATGGATTCCTGTTTAGTGAAGAAGTGTTTGTGTGGAATTGATTTTATTTCCTGTATTGCCAAAAAAAAACTTTGTCTAGTTAACAACAAATAGGTTAGTCAAAGTAGTTCGATTTCTGGTGCCAAAAGTAAATATTGATTGTTTTAATTTCAGTACTGTAATTTTCATGATTTCTTGGTTTCCCTTGATGGGGGAGTGGGATTTGTAGAAAAGTGATATATAAATGACAAAAAAAATCTCTTGACAATATTTGGATTATTTTTATTGCTGTTTTTCATCTAATGCATGGCCATTTGAATTATGGAAATTATGATAGTGATATATTATTTATATTTTAACTTACTTTATATGTCTGTTCCATGCTAACTAAATTAATAACTTATACATGTTATAGTACTACATGTAATGGGTATTTAATGTTTACTACTAGAGTTGCCAGAGGCAGATGTAGGGGTCATGGTGTGCAGCTCCACCTCCTCAATTGTGGGAAAAATTCTGTTAATTTTATATGGAATCATTGAATCATGACTGGAGAGTACTCCCTTTTTATCAGTCTGTTGGACACCCCTTCTGAAAATTTCTTGATCCTTCCCTGGTAGGTGAAGCTGAAACTTAAAGTAGTAGGACAATGATATTATACACACACCTAAGACTCTTGGCCTCAATTTGATAATCACATAATCGGATAATATGGTGTGAACAACTTAGTCATGACATACTTTTGCTTTCTCAATTCCTTTTGTATAGTTTCACCCTTTAATACGATTTTAACAAATATTCAAATGTCAGGTGAATTTGTGCATGCCTTCTAAAAAAATGCTATTTAATTTTGATATCAGGAAATAATTTATACCTGGAAATGTAGTTCAGTTTGAACCAAACAGATTGCCAGGGATGAGGAGCAAAATGTCTTTCATTCAGATACAAATCTGACTTCAAATGAAGCTAAGTTTATCAGGAATTTTTCCTATGGAAAGTGGCTAACTATGGTTACTCTTTGGATTGCAAGTATACATTTATGTTTTTACTGTTTAAATCCTTTTGTTATTTTCGTCATTTTGCCTTCTTTGTTCTGTTCATCTTCTTACACTTCTATGTTCTGTGCATCCTCTTATACGACTGTTTTCTGTTCAGCACATCATCTTACACCCTTTGTTCTGTTCACTCTCTTACAGTCTTGTGTTCTGTTCAACCATTACACCCTATGTTTAATTCATCAACTAGCACCCCAGTCTTCTGTTCATCATCTTACATGCTTAGCTTTGTTCATTCTCTTACAACCCAGTTAGTGGAGGCTAGCGTATCAGAACATCGGATTTTAATGAGATTGACAACCCAGTGTTCTTTGTATACACTCGCGTCCTCTTGCAATCATTTGTGCTGTTCATCCTTTCACACCATATGTTTTGTTCATCTTCATGTGTCGTTTTGTTCTGTTCACCATCTTACATTCGTTGTTCTGTTCATCCTCTTGCAGTCCTTTGTGCTGTTCTTCATCTTAAACCTTTTGTTCTGTTTATCATCTTGCCTCGTTTTGTTCTGTTCACCATTGTACAGACTTTGTTCTGTTCATCTTATAAACCCATATGTTCTGTTCATCCTCTTGCAGTCCTTTGTTCTATTCGCCATCTTACTTCTTTGTTCTGTTCATCCTCTTGCAGTCCTTTGTTCTATTCGCCATCTTACTTCTCTGTTCTGTTCATCCTGTTACACCCATGTGTTCTGTTCATTCTTTTACATCCAAATGTTCTGTTCATCCTCTTGCAGTCCTTTGTTCTGTTCATCCTTTTACACACATGTGTTCTGTTCATCCTTTTTCTTCCATGTGTTCTGTTCAATCTTTTACATCCATATGTTCTGTTCATCCTCTTGCAGTCCTTTGTTCTGTTCATCCTTTTGCATTCCTTTTTTCTGTTCATCCTTTTACTCACATGTGTTCTTTTCATTCGTTTACATTCATGTGTTCTGTTCATCCTCTTGTAGTCCTTTGTTCTGTTCATCCTTTTGCATTCCTTTGTTATGTTCATCCTCTTGCAGTCCTTTGTTCTGTTGATCCTCTTGCAGTCCTTTGTTCTGTTGATCCTCTTGCAGTGCTTTGTTCTCATCCTTTTGCAGTCCTTTGTTCTGTTGATCCTCTTGCAGTCCTTTGTTCTGTTCATCCTTTTGCATTCCTTTGTTCTGTTGATCCTCTTGCAGTCCTTTGTTCTGTTCATCCTCTTGCAGTCCTTTGTTCTGTTCATCCTCTTGCAGTCCTTTGTTCTTTTAATCCTCTTGTAGTCCTTTGTTCTGTTCATTCTTTTAAAAGAATCATTCTTTTACACCCATGTTTTCTGTTCACTCTTTTACATCCATGTGTTCTGTTCATCCTCTTGCAGTCCTTTGTTCTGTTCATCCTCTTGCAGTCCTTTGTTCTGTTCATTCTCTTGCAGTCTTTTGTTCTGTTCATCCTTATGCATTCCTTTGTTCTGTTCATTTTCTTACACCCATGTGTTCTGTTCATTCTTTTACAACCATATGTTCTGTTCATTCTTTTACCCCCATGTGTTCTGTTCATTCTTTTACACCCATGTATTCTGTTCATGCTCTTGCAGTCCTTTGTTCTGTTCATTCTCTTGCAGTCCTTTGTTCTGTTCGCCATATTCGAGCGTCACTGATGAGTCTTTTGTAGACGAAACGCGCGTCTGGCGTATATACTAAATTTAGTCCTGATATCTATGATGAGTTTATTTACACTCTTTGGTCCGTTCATCCTTTTACATCCCTTTGTTCTGTTCACCCTCTTGCTCGTTTTTGTTCTGTTCAACATCTTACACTCTTTGTTCTGTTCATTATCTTACAACCCTTTGTTCAGTTCATTCTTTTTACCCTATATTCTATCCATCCTCTTGCATCGTTTTGTCCTGTTCTTACTCGTACGCCTATTTGTTCTTTTCATTTTGCTTTTTGATATGATCTTAGTACATTGTAACTTCCAAGAAAGCAGTCCGAGAGGTAGTCGTACTTTGTAAATGTATTCTTCTAATCATAATGCTCTTATTATGTCAGTCACGATTTTCATGTAGAACCAACAATATATTCAAAACAGACAGAGAGTGAGAGATGTCAGAGATACAGCTGGAATCCTCGGATAAAAAAAGAAAAGAAGCTTTTTGTTTCACAATATAGCAGTTACCTACATGTCAACCAGCTAATGTCTTATGTCATAAATTTTTACATTCTGTGCCAACAAACCTAGACTTAAAGGCAAACAATAACGTTACATGTAATAACGTGCAGTGTGTGGGCTTGATGGTGTGATTTCTAAACACTGTAAATGGTGTTAAAACGGTTCACTCTTATCTTTTAGCTCATAAATTTTAAAAGAAAAAGAAAATATAATGAGATAAATAAGAAAACTACTCTTAAGGATGAGGATGCCAACAAGACAAGGGGATTTTCGGTAAGTGAAAACTAGTTCAAATCCCAATTGCATTTAATAGATAGAAATGTGTTTTGTCATACTAAATTATCAATTAGAACACGTGCGACCGGGATTTGAGCTAATGACCACATAAGCATGCAGTTTGGGTATCAATCCAAAATACTATAATTTCAATGTCTTAGTCTCAGACAGCCTGGACCGTATCTGTTTGGTTTAATATATATTGATCAGGCAACTATTGATATTAATCAATATAAAGGTTTGATAATGCTAAATTGATTTTTTTTTTTTAAAGGGACCGAAAGGTTTAATGCATGAATCCCCATTTTAAGTCGTATTTTGTTACCGAAACGTCAATCACACGTTGTTGCTTAAATTTTTCTTTAAATTAAGTTTTAACTCCGAATGCATTATATGTGTCATTATCCATAATCTTGATGAAAAATCAATTCATAATACAAATTATCTTTGCGCACGAGAAGAAACCAGAAGGCCAGGAACAGCTTTGGTATGGCTGTTCCTTATCTTCCCAAAAGGAGTTACAAAAGAGCACATATCATTGAAAATTTTAGACAGTCCCTAGCTCCGATTTAGTGCCAAAAAAATAAATAATATGAAATATTACTTATATTAACCATTCAAATTGCTATTCATTAAATCCTTTCAAATTCCACAAAAAACATCTAGATTACACATGTATCATATGATGAAAACATCATGGCTTTACACTCGCTTGTTAAGTTATATAATGGCAATGAGTTCCATTTCTGCATATAATAATAACAGTAGATTTCACACAAACATCTGCAGGTGTAAAGAAGTGTCAAAGAGGAACAAAAAGAGAGTTTTAGTTGCTTAGTCTTCCGATTGTAGCTGAGATCATTGTTTTAAAACAAAAAGAACGTATATATAGCCGACCTCATGCTCATTGTTGAAGTCCGTACATATAATTGCTTACATTCACTCCATTCTAACTTTGGTCGATTGTTGTCTCATAAGCAAGTATACCACATCGCATCATTAATCCACTACCGACGATTTCAAAAAGAACTTTAGTCTGTCTGTCTGTCTGTCTGTCTGTCTGTCTGTCTGTCTGTCTGTCTGTCTGTCTGTCTGTCTGTCTGTCAATCCGTAAGTTCGGCAAATCAGTTTTCCAGACTTTTTTTTCATAATGCTTGAAGATATTGGTTTGGTATTTGGTGCAACAGTATTGTTTTATCTTGACAGATCAAGTTCGATTTACACGATTTTAGTTTTTCTCTTGTTCAGTTAAAGACCTTCCCTAGATTTTTTTAATGAAATAGTTATTTTAAAATTACTCAATTTCTGTTCAAAGGTAATTAGCTCTTCTTTTTTTTTTTAACTTTGCCTAGGATTAAATTTTTGATGAACTACTTATTAATTTCTAGATTTCTGTTCGAAGGGAAATAACTCATTTTTTTTTAACTTTCCCCAGAATTAAATATTTGATGACATATTATACAAATATATATTTCTAGATTCCTGTTCAAAGGAAACTATCTTTTTTAACGATTAGTAGAAAAAAAATTGTATTAAGATAAATGACATTTTGGATGTTTTCCCTTTTCTTTAGTAAATTGTGTGAAGAATTAAGTGATAGGTTAGTTTGTTATTTTATGTAGTTTACGCCATGAAAAGTTATCGATAAAATAAGAATTTCTTTCCATTACAATGCATTATTGACCGGTAGTGGACTATGTATTTAGAGAAGACGTTACTGAGTTGTAAAACTTGTGTCTGATCCATTTGTCATATTGAACAATAAAATACACAAAATGTTAAACTATGCAATACTCACAGAATGATTGTTTTTATATTGACTTACCTATTTCCTATAAGAAGAACAAGAGAAACCAGAGATACAGGTACTCATAAATGAGAGTAAACTGACAACTCCATAGCTAGCTTAAATCGAAGCTGACAAACAGAGGTGCTTTGAAATGGTAGGCAGATCATAACCACATGTGGCACCCGTCGTTTTGATCATGTTAGTACAAACCCTGAAACAAGTCTTATTCGAAAGGCTGGCCACATTCGTGAAAGTGGGATTGGATTGTAGTAACGACATTAGGAAAATATCTGCTATCATCTGTGAAACAGATAGTCCATACTGTCGTCCAAATTGTCAGGGCGTCCGTAAAATTTAAGAAAGGGGTGATTCAAACTTTACCATTTACAACTTTTGCTTTAAAAGCTTCTTTTTGAGCAGAAACCCTCTGAAGTCATGATAGGATATACAATCCCGGGGGAATATCGTTTTAATTGTGAGGTATATATTCCGTATGCAGGTTCTGCTAGAATTTTGATATAGCAATGGAATTTTCACAACTGGCCGGATGCTGAAATCATCTCTTTCGTCGAAAAGTTTTGTTTTCTATCGTCCGTCATTGTCAGTTTCTAGATGTTAGTCAAGATGTGAGGCAGACTTAACTATATCTGGTGTATCCTTTATATCCTATTTAATTTGATGCATTTAACATATTGTCACCAACTTTTTAATTAATTAGTGAGAGTACATCATCAATACACCGGTATGTTAATCTAAAGTATACTGCTACCTTATTTTTTTTCTCCTTATGAAGTTCCTGTATAAAGTCAGCCTCGTTAGAATAAAGTAACAAATCGCCAAGAAGAGAGGCACAGTTGGTTCCCATGCAAATTTCGATAGTTTGTCGAAATCACGTCCTCCAAACGTAACAAATATGTTGCCCAATCAAGAAAAAAAGCATCTTGAAAATGTCAGTTTCTAACTTGCTCTGTAGACGTTTTCTTTTTGTGGAATACACATATACCGCTGATAAATAATCCGCATAACATTGTAAGCTGTTTTTGAAAGGCAAAGTGACATAAAAATTTAGAACTTCCCAGGGGTAGTGAATAAAAATCGTAAGCCTAAGAAAAGACAGTTAATCATGGCCAAAAGAAAAGAACACCAAGATAAACAACAGTTTTCAAATACAGTCCATTACTGAAAAAAACAAAGCAAAACAAATGTCAAATAATAGTCCAATAGAAAACATAAAAACACAGAGCATAGGAAACAGTTTAATCACAAAGAAGACACAGAGCACGGAAAACAACAGATTGAGCATATGACCATACCAAAAAGAGGGAATAACTCGCTGTGCCTCCGGGTGTATGAAGTTAAGACGTGCCTGTTCTGGGACAGTCATACCACCCACCGAGTTGCTCATTTTAATTATGTATAGGGATTGAATTTCTCAGAAATAGCACATGTTTATAACTCGAACTCTTTTTACGCTATAAAATTTTTCTTCTTCAAAATTTTTAACACAGGCTATGGCGAAAATTTGGTTTCAGAATATATATTTTTTTGTCATCATTATTCTGCTTGACCACAATATTTGTTTTTTATCAAATCAGAATATTTATCTTTATAGGAAAAAACACTCTCCACCCTTTGAAGTTAAATTGTCGTTCCCCGGCTTATGAAAATATATATATATGTGGTATATCGATCTTTGATATTATATTCAAGCAACATAATACATATGTTCAAAAAGAAAGACAACTCGAGTTCCTCTTACGTACAATTACTATGATATTCATCTTCGCTAGCAAAAGACACGAAGGACTGAACGATCCAATCCAAGTCACCTCCTCTTCGCGTCTCGTAATACATGGGAAGTAAAAATGTTTTGCGAATAATATATATATTCTTTTCAAGCGGTGTACACAATATTATATAATAAAAATTTATCAATACACAAAGAGTTCAAATGCTGCTTTTTAAACTCTAACATTTTGTGTGTTTAATTTTTAATAAAAAATATATATTGCACATGTTAAACGTATTCGTTTCTTGAATAACGTCCAATGCGGTAGCTATTTCATGCTGGGGTGAAAGCAAACTGATAAAGATAAAATGATACAAAAATATGTCAGGTTCTGCCAGAGAAATATAATACAATGATTCTGCAGAGTCTACCGGAATGGGGCTTATCAAAATGCAGTAGGCCATTATATCTTGGACTATTATACTTATAAAAGTCAGTGGCGAATCCAGAAATTTTCATACGTAGGGGCCCACTGACTTCCTATGAGGGGGCCCGGTCGCTCCAGTCATGCTTCAGTGATTCCCTATATAATCCACCAATATTTTTACAGAAAACTGAGGGGAGTCCAATCGCCCACTGAAAACCCTCTTAATCCGCCTCTGACAGTCCCATATTAATTCATATTATATTTAATATGTGTGTACAAAACAATCCAGCTGTATAGTGAGAGGTGGGGAAATGGGGGTCCGGTCCGTTAACATGATAAGAACACCTTGATTTTGGCAAAAAACGTTAACAAAAAATGCAAAATTGCTGATAAGAGTTAACAAACAGTGGTGAAAACAGTTAACAGTTTAAATTGATCTCAGAGAGATAGCAGTTAACAACATCTTGGAAATAAAAGGTCTAAAACAGGTTAACACAAAAAGGTATCCCCTCGATATTTACTACCAAAAGTCCATTACTAGGGGTTGACTCGTATTCTGATAATTAAAGCTGAGACTACTATAAAGTAAACTGTTATCGTATTCAATTCAGTACTATATAAAAGTAAATGTACTAGGTACTATTGAACATAATATCTCGGATCTACTATGATTTTAATACTATAGATTGATACATTTAATTTCAATGTATTACTATTATCGAACAATTTTGACCGGCAAAGACAATTAAAGACATCTACTGCACCAGTACCAAAGTGGCAAAATCACTCTTTTAAATTTTCCCACTCAGCAGGTTATTCTCGTAATGTCTCATTTCAAGTATCACATGACGAGAGTTGAATAAACCTGCACAACTGAACTAGCAACCTATTTATTACCCGATATTTTATGTGTTTTCATTAACCTTTTGTTTATTAATGGATGGATTTTTCTTTGTTTATGTTTATACCGGCATATTTAATTATTGAAGACTTAAAGAAACTCATAGGAAGTGTGTGATATTTATATTGTGTGTAACCACGGATTTTGGCAAGAAATGCATTCGAAAGAAGCCATGATGTTCTGACAAAATTATTCTGTATTCCATTTCCGTTTGTGTTTAGAAAACTATTTTGTGTATATTGAGGCCAAAGAACCATGTCTTCAAGAGCTGTGGTAGATCGTATCGATCCTTTTACAAGTAAAGCCTCAATAAAGTCGAAAAAGCAAAAACGTTCACAAGGTTCATCTCATTACCGAACAAAAAATGCACCAGAATTGCAGGCTTTGCCGCATTTAAAAGGTAAGGAGCACGTCGAAACTATTGAATTTCAATGTCAGGATGTCCTATAAGTTACAACTATATCAAATAATTACATTCAAATTCCAGTTAATGGTGGTAAATGAAGATATTATAGTGTTTACGAAATTTGACCTTTTTTGGTCAAATGTGCTCAATGATATGCAGAATGTCTTTGACAGTTTGTTTGTTTCTGTTTGTATCATTAAAGATGTAAACAATATAATCTACATGCTAATGTGTCAATAAGATATTTTATTAGACCCATCATATTTGCATGCAATTTACATCTGTCAAGTTACATTTATATTGGATTATCTCCCATGTTATTCCAAAGATGAGGTGTGTCAGATGGAAATGTTATGTTGTTTATTTTTTGTTTTCTTTAAAGAACCCATTTTTAGTAAAGGAAATATGCAAAAAATGTATTCTAACATAAATCCCAACTTAATCTTATTGCATATATTATAAATATTCATCCCTAATTTTAAACTTCGATATAAATAGTAATACATTGTGTACATTTTTGTACTTCTGACAGGTTGAATTTTTGTATGTATGTGTTTGATTTACATGGAGAAATGTTTCTCAATAAACTAGAATATTTTCTTTCTATTTAACATGTTTGGTTCAATACAGATTTGATCGTTAAAGTTTTTTTTTGAATTTTGTAGTTATATAATAAAAAGATATTAGTAATTAGCGTGACACATTCCATGAACACATCTTGCTTTGGAGGGTACCAAAACATTGTTTGATCTTGCATTTTGTTATTTAGGCTTTTGCTTCAATGTTTTATGGCACTTAAGTTGTCAGTCGACTAATATTTGGTCTAGTTAGTACAAGATTTAATGCTTTGGTGCATTAGCCATTTAAAAAATGTGTGTGTCCTGCCTCCAGCCATAAACAAATCATCTGTGTGTTTTTTGTTGTATCAACAAAATCAAGAAAAATAATATGTTTTCTGTAAGTTTATTTCTTTTCATATGATCAGCTTTGAGAATGATTAATCAAAAGAGATTTTTACGAGTTCAGGGGTTGAAGTCATAAAACTTTGCTCAATGCTAGGAGCACAAAAATCATGCTCGAAACACCAAATCCGGTATTTGATTGGTTGATTCTTGAGTCTGAGTACGAAAATTGTGCTCAAAAGTTTTATGACTGCAAGGCCAGGACTTTTAAATAAAGGAAGCTGTGGTATGAGTGCCAATGAGACAACTCTCCATCCAAGTAACAATTTATGGAAGTACTTTACCATTATAGATCAAGATACATTTTTGTAAAACACAGAGCTTTGGTTCACACCGAACACACTTTGCTGTACATAAAATGCTGGAAGTCCAAATTTGACAAAAGTTTTGATTTTTAAACAGAATTCTCAAGACTCCAGCAGGTCAGACTGGACTCATAAATTTTCATGTTTTTCTTATTTGTGAGTTCAAAGATATCTATACAGCAGACTGAGCAGAGTCCAGTCATTATTTCAATGCAAATTAAATTGGGTTTTGATATTTTTCTCTACATTTCTCTTGACTCCCAATTTCAAAATATGCCAAGTAGAAACTTCTTTGAAAGTCCATAATGAATTTTTTCTATTAAATATGGTTTGTTGTTTGGCAGTTTTACCTTAAAAATAGACAAAAGCCAGATTTCGATGAATTTTATTTGCTTCTATCTTTGAAAGAAACAGCAGAATCTGGTTTTGAAATTTTGTACATTTGTACATGTACATGTATGTGCACTCTCTGACATGACTGGTTCAATTATCATTGTTTATGAGAAAGAAAAAAATTACATAAAGAACTCTAAAAATTTTGTTTAAAACTCCATGAAGTAGAAAATTCTATCTTTATTTATCAGTTTCTCTTAGTCTTAGACAATGTTAGAGGAGGATAATTTTGCAATTGCAGCAGAGTTCTAAAAAAAGTGGTGGTCCCAAGGTTGTGACTACCAAAATTTCCAAAGGACCACCACAATTTTGGTATTTATAATTTGCAATAGAAATTAATAATGGTGAGGACCAGCAGCTGGAAAAGAAAGATTTAGAGTACTGTGTTGCAGAATATTAAGGACAATTTGCCAGGGAACAATCGATCACTGCAGAAGATGGAATTTGAAAATTAGAGTTAACTTTTTAATGATTGTTTCAATCTTTTTTTTAATGAACATAGAAATTAGTTCTGAGTGGAACCTCATTAAGTTCAGACATTAGCTGATCCCTGATTTATATGCATGCAGCCTTAACTCTTAACTTTAATTTTGAGTTACAAAATGTAACAATCATGACACTTTCTTTTTTGAAAATTTTAGATGGATTCTGTTGGCTTGTAGAGCAGAATTTTACAAGCCTGAGAGCAATTGTACAAACCAATGCCATAAGACTTGTGGTTAAGCGTGGAGACTGTTGCATGGCTTATGAGCACAATGACACTATTATCTTTTTGTAGCTACATGTAAATTTATTTCATGGCTTTTGAATAGTTTATTTTATATTTTTACATTTAATTTTAGATACACCTCATGGAGAGCAGTCAGATTTATTTATCAAAAAACTTCAACAGTGTTGTGTCGTGTTCGATTTTATGGACCCAGTATCGGACTTAAAGAGTAAAGAGGTCAAAAGAGCATGTCTTAATGAGTTAGTAGACTATATAACAGCCACAAGAGGAGTATTGACGGAGCCATGCTATCCTGAGATTGTTCGAATGGTAAATTGAATAACATGCATCTATGTTTCAAAAAAATTATATGGGCATGTTTTTACAAGCTATATGTTCAAATGTACAGCTTCTTATTTTAGAAAAAGCAAAAATGGCATTAAATTATTGTTTTTCACATACACCAATGGCATACAGTTGTGTGTACATTTGTAAAAGTTGTCAATTCAGAAGAGTATATATGTAATTGTCTTTATTTATACTTTTGTCTGCACTGCTGTCACTTATTTAAAAAAAAAAAAAAAATATAGGCTATAAATTCCAAACAACAACAATACATTACAACATAACATATATTATAGGCATAACATTGGATTCTACCCAACAAAATTTTCAAACAACAATAATGCAATTATAATACACAACATGTTCCCAACAAAGAATTATTTAAATAGGATATAAGACATCATGACTAAAGCAAATAGGATAATTAACAACTTTTTTACACATTTCAAAGAAGGAGTACACATTTTTGTACAAGCACTTTTAAAAGATGATGAACAAAATATCAGAATGAGCAACATGAATGATACAAAATATTCACATAAGTAAATAGAGTATTATGCAAATGTTCAACGATTTTACCTATCAACTCTTGACTCTCACAGCAGATGAATAATCATAGTAACATGTAGGTCTGTGTATGGAAGTTACAAAGACTGGGGGAAAAACTCAATTCCGTGACAAACAGCAAACAGACCCCCCTCCAAAAAAAAAATAAAAAAATTAGTACACAATAAAAAACTGTTCATGATTACCAGTTAAATTTGTCATTTTATTCAAAGTTGACATTTTACAATGATTTAGATATGGAAAACAGTAGAGACAAAATTGTCCTTTGCAGTTGCATGTGATTTACCTTGAGCTTGTAGTAAAAAGAATTAATTTAATTCTGACCAATTTCATGTTTAATCAATAGTCTGATAGTATTAATGAAATAGGATTATTTAGGTTTTTGTAAAATCAATGCTAATAGCAACCTGTTGTTTGCATATTAATTCAGTCAAGCATTCAAATGTTTGTCTCAATTTGTAAACAAATCTGTTCATATATAAATAGAAATAACAATTTATAAGTATACATTAATGACATTTAAATGCTGAAGGAATTTAAGAAGAAAAAACAACATACATTAGTATATGTATTTGAAAAAATGTCTTCAGTTTTCTTATGTTGATATTACATGTAATGACAGAATCTTGGGACCAATTTTGATATTGTTAATTTTCACTTTTACTGTCCAAGAGTTATTTACATGTTATTTACCTGTTGGTGACCTTCTGCTGTTGTGTTTTTTTATTTTGGTCGGGTTGTTGTCTCTTTGACACATTCCCCATTTCCATTCTCAATTTTATGTAGTGCTTGAAACATTGAGAAAGACACTTATTGTTGTTTTGATGCAATAACTTTTAAACTTTTCTAGCAGTAGTTTTCAAATTACAATATGCTGTTACTGAGGACAACATGGAGGTCAAGTTCAATATTGACTATTTTCATTTTTACTGTTCAAGAGTTATGGTCCTTGCTCTATTGAAAAATTGCACTATGCCGTTTCCACACAATTGTTTATAAACCACTTGACTAATTAATGCTTTTAAAATTTTGATATGTTGTTACTGATGAAAAATGGAACTCAAGATAAATATTGATGATTTAGACTTTTGCTGTCATTGAATGAGTTCTGGTTCTTAATAGATTGAAAAATTCAATTTAATGTTGTTTCAATGCAATAACATAGGAACTGTTCAACCAACACTTGTAAAACTTGAGTATGCTATATACTGATGACAAAATGGTTGTCAAAATTGAAATTGGTGATTTACAATTTTGCCAATCAGCAGTTATAGTTTTTCATATATTGGAAAATTGGCATAGAATGTGACAGGTAAAGAAGAGCTTGAAAGGGCCTTCCAAAATTCAGAAAAAACACTTTGCTGTCTATTTGACATTTCATCTTTGTTATGATATAAATCTTATTTTTATGATAATTTTCAGATTGCATGTAACATATTCAGAACGTTACCACCCAATGATAATCCGGATTTCGATCCAGAAGAAGATGATCCGACATTAGAAGCCTCTTGGCCACACCTACAGGTATGACTTTAGTCTTATTTTAAAATGATCTTTAAGACAAGAAATTATTAGTGCAAGTAATTAGATGATCTGCAGCATCACTTTGCATTTTGTGAAACATCTATCATCATTGTCTGTTGGTGACTTGCATACAACAGACAGGCTAGGATCATAGATACATGTAGCTTGATCAACAATGATTGATACAATTGACACATGCAATATTTTCCCTATCAAAATTTGTTATTTTATTATGCACATAGCTTATATTTTCATTTTGATGATCCCTTTATACTGTTATATGATCATATCTTAAAATTGTTTACTTGTGTACCTGGATCTGTATCTGTGAAATACTACAGTATACATACATATAAGAACATTTCAAAAACATCGACACTTGAAAAACTGGAGATTGAACCAGATCCACATTAACATTGTTTAATTTCTTTTAATGTAACTGGCTGAAAAACAGATACATGATCTTTTTGTCACTGTCAACTTGAAATAAACCTGAAACTGAATGAAAGAAAGATGATATTTAAAATTTGATATCTGTTTGCAGAACCTCAAAACTGTTTCATTTACAATTTCCTTAAAGTTTAAATGAGTAAAATTTAGGAAATGTAGAAATGCAATTATTTGAAATTAATTACTTTGGGAAATATGACCTGATGTTCAATTAATTCTGATTGTGAATGTGAGTCTTTGTACCAGACCATGAGAAATGCCAGAAAAGCTAGGATTCGTTACTATTCAAAGAGGCCACCAGTTATATTGTCAAACGACCTACAATGTAGGGTCTTATTCACTAAAGTTACATCATTGGCCAGGACAAGACAATATTTAATTAGCAGATCTATGTAACTTTCTATATGATAATGTACATTGTAGTCTTTATTTTTAAAGGACAGTTTCTGCCTTTATTTGTGTAGTGTGACAACATTTTTAGGTCATTGATTATATTATTATCTGAGTAGCATGGGTTTCTGGCCTAACTATTCATTAGGAAGCTAGGATATATACATTGTATACCAGTCGTTTATTTCTGACTGATTGATTATCTTGGTTTAGATCCTTGTTTTAATATGTCTTTTTTCATTCCTATTTTATTCTTATCTCAAAATAGTTCAGAAGGATTTTTGTTTATATTTGATATTGACAAAATAATAGTTATAATAAAAATAACTCTAAATATGTCCAATGGTATTCCATCAATCGAATAAGAAATACTGTCAGTATGGTAATTTATAACTGTAAATCTTTGACGATAAACAAATTAGATTTGATGATCAAATGAAATGCTGCATAGATGAAGAAAATTTATAATTCTAGTTTTAAATGAAGTATTTGTTCAATTTAGTTCTTGATGCATCATGGAATTTATTAAAAAATTTCAAGCAAAAGAATTTTTGCAAATTCCATAATCAAAAATAATTATTAGTTCAAATAATAGCCTGTTGGTATGTTATTCCATTAGTCTGATGTATTTTATTCTGGCATGATGTAGATTAGGTGATATTATTTGGGTCAATTTTAAATTAAAAAAGTGTCAGATACATTTTAACAATAACTTTGTGTAATAATTAATGGGTTATATTTAGTCTATGGTAATATAAAATTTGGGAAATTTTGTATGATTGTTAATTAGACAACTAGCCACTGATTAATGTTGTAACATCAATAAGTTGTAAAACGGTCATTGAATTATGCAAAGCATGTGAGGGGGCATGGGCTTCAACATAATCATAAGATAATTCTCTGAGTAACTGCTAATTATATATTAATTTGGATTTTTAGTAGTCAACATTTCACTTTTACACTGACATCATCAGTTGCGGGTCGGAAACAGGATTCCAGAGAACCTTTTGCATTTAAAAAAAAAAATAAAAACATTGCCTTTCCTGCTCATCTGTACTATGTGACTATGTCTATGATTTTTTCAAGCTTTCAATATTTATCTTTGCAGATTGTTTATGAATTTTTCCTGCGGTTTTTAGAATCTCCTGATTTCCAACCGAGTCTTGCTAAGAAATATATAGATCAAAAATTTGTTTTACAGGTAAGTGTGACAAGAATGGTATTTTATGCTCTTTCTCTTCTACAGTATTTATTTACCCTTGGTAACAAATTACAAATTAACAAGCATGACAGTTGATCAACTGACTTACCCAACATTTATTAAAAGCTTTTATAATGATTTATACACAACTTACAAAAACTTTCAAATTGAAAAATAAGACTTGATTCAGGGTAGGTTACTGCTGCATGATAAAGTAATCTGGACTTCTATCTTGTGGGAATGACCTTTGACATCAGCATGAATCTTTTATGTGTTTGAATATTCAGTATTCTAATATGACACGTTTCTTTTGCCTTGTAAACAATATCAAGAAATTTTCACTATATCAACTAAGCTTGTTGAGCTCGGCACTTTTGTATCATAGTTCTGTACCTATCTCTTTGCCAATTTCCTATCTACCATTATTATGACATATGACAAGAAAGTATTCAAAGGTTATTTTGAATTTTTGAAAATGGACAAGAAAAGTAAATGTTTTCTTAGAAAATGCTATTAAACTATTATTTACAAAAAATATGCAAATTTTAAGTTGGTCCACCATGGATGAAATTTTCTGTCGTTGATTTTAGTGTGTTCATAGCAAAACGTACGATTTGGTATGTCATTAGATTTAGGAGGACTGGTTACGTCTGCTTACAGTTTATCCCTGTGAAGAGTTATTAAAAAAAAACACATTTATGCATGTCAGCATACTTAATTACCATGAAAGGAAGAACTGCTTATTATTGACACTTGATGGCAGGGAATTAGGATGGACTCATACATGTTCATGTAGTCAATTGTATGTTGGGAATATAAACATTGATAAATGCTGCATTTTATGCATTCACATTTGGTTAGTGATGGGTAATATTAAAATCAGTTAAAACTACAACTATATATTACATCATACAAGAGACAGATCATCAGTTACAGCCAATTGAATTTAGCGTGCAGGTAAAGGTAATGTCTTTGGTTAGCTTGCTTTCTACCTGAATCGTAAAGTCATTATTAGGTAAGATATATACTACCCGCTGCTGATGTAGTCTTGTCCTACAGACAGAAAGATTAGTTATCTGTCAGACTATTCTACTCTTAAAGGAAGGTAGTTTACCTAACCTAATAATGACATCATGGTTCAGCTAGCTAGCAAGCTAACCAAAGATATTACCTTGAACTACACACTCAATGCAATCAGCTGTAAAATGGACCCATATTACTTTTTGATATCTAATAAATTAAAATTTTTCATTTTAATTTCAGTTGTTGGAGCTATTTGATAGTGAAGATCCTAGAGAGAGAGATTTCCTCAAAACTGTATTGCATAGAATTTACGGGAAATTTCTTGGACTTAGAGCTTTTATAAGAAAACAAATTAATAACATATTTCTCAGGTAATTTTGACCTTTATAGATATAGGCATGGTTCATCTGACCTTGACCTCATTTTCATGGTTTATTAGTCTTTGTTTAGTTGTCTTGGTTACTGTTAAGTTTATGTGACAGTTGTAATAGAGCTTTATACTTAAGACTATCAACATAATATCAATGATTAGTAAAGAAGGCGAGACATTTCACTGTGTGCACTCTTGTCTTTACAAATTGTGACTTGGATGGAGAGTTGTCTCATTGGCACTCATATCACATCTTCTTATATCTGTTCAATACTTTATAAAATCACTTTTGAATAATTATGAATATTTGTTAATACAAAAAACAAGGTCAAATGAATTTTAGCTATTGCTATTTTGTTTTGATATTATACTGTCTCATATTACAATGTAATTGATTTCACATTTTTTTGGAAGATGATGATCATTTGCAATTTGAAGTGTCAATGTAAACATTATCAGGACCAAAGGATATTCTTTCCATTTTACATGCATATAATACTTACTACATGTACACACTCCAACACATTGTTATGCTCCTAAAAACATATGGGGGAGTGGCTCATAAATTGGTTTTTCTATTTATCATGAACACACAATTTCTGGATTGATAAATTTTGCTTTGAATAAAGTCATAAATATGTGGATTTAAGGATTATGCAGTCAATTTATTTTTTAGTCGTATGAAACCTCAAATTAAAAAAAAGTGATGCATAGGTGTTTTAGAACAAAATGGATAGATTCCATTATTAAACTAATGTACATGTACTTATATTTTTTTCTGAAGAAAATTCTTTAATTTGTCCACATTTAGAAGAAGTCAGGTTATGTTTGTCCTACCAAACAGTTATTTTGTACAACAAAGTTAAAATGCTGGTGCTAGCGCTAAAGTATATACTTTTGTGGACATTGAACATTTAAAGTTTGCTTTTCTTCCAGGTTTATATATGAAACAGAGCAATTTAATGGAGTTGGAGAGTTACTAGAAATTTTAGGCAGGTCAGTAAATGCTAGATTTAGTATTTCTATTTAAGACATGAAGCCAATTTTTCGGAGAATCATCAAGCATCAAAATAGTATTCTATAAATACTGAATTTTGAGAAACAATTTTTGCTACTCATTTGAATCTTTACTTTTTTCTAAGAAGCCATGTGGTTCTTTTTCTTTATTGTTATGGGAAATTGAGAAATGACTATTAATTACCTAGACAATCCTGCTATACAATTTAGCAATATTATAATGTCAACACATGACTTACAATAAGTTTGAAAATAGCAGTTTAATACCATGCACTTATTGACTGGTCATTTTGTATAATAAATCTGAAAATGGATTTGCCTCACAATTAAAGCCTGATTACTAGCAGTTTTCTAGTGAAAGTTGTTTGAATGTAAAATAAAGATAAAACAAGATATGTAAAAATTCTTGGGGAAGAGGCATTTCTCATCATATTTGTATCATATATATTTTCAGCATTATAAATGGGTTTGCTCTGCCACTGAAGACTGAACACAAGCAGTTTCTACTGAAAGTTTTAATACCATTACATAAAATTAAAACTCTAAACATGTATCATGCTCAGGTATGTTGGATAGATATGTTTTGTCAAATTAATATTGTAGATTGAAAAAAAATAGAGACAATACATCATGTACACAGGAAACTGGTTATATTTAAAGCAACTGATGCAACATACCCATATCTTATTCTTGTACTGTAAATTCAAAAATTATTGAGATGTGTTTATTATTGCCAAAAAAAACCAACAGGTTTGTAATCACAATGGATATTTTTATGTGAAGCAAGCATGATTTTGACAGTATTGTAAAAATAATAATCATATTTTTGTCTAAATTTACAAAATCGCAACAATAAATGCACTCAATAATTTCATTATGCATATTGATAAGTTTTTAAGGTTTCTCACAAAGTGTTTAATACGGTGCTTGTGATAGTCAGGAACTTGGGGCAAATATGAGTTCTTGAACCCCGCTGAACACGTCTGTGACACACAAAAAAAACGTTATTAAAGGGATGTCCCTGTGTGGGAAAACTTGACCAATGGAATATATGGACAATACAATTAAATACATATACTAACACTTCTTATTTTCGTGTCAGATGAAATGATGAAAGTATTTATTTCTGACCTGCGTAAAATTGCGTGCACAACTGACTTGATAATTACATAATTAGCACAGTAATACATGTATTTAGAAATTATTGTATTTATAATTGGTGATAAGAATACCTAATAGTTTTGTTATATCTGGGTAATAATTTATGTATAGTTATCTGCATGTTTAGTAGAAAAATTCTTATGCTAATTATTATTAAAAGTAGAGACTGTTTTAAATTTTGAATTTTTCAAAACTTTTTTTTTTTTTAAATTAAATCTTACAAATGTCTGGAATACTTATTAAAGTCATGCAAAGCATATGACAGTCACCATTAATTCTTCCTTACCAAAATACATTTACTTTTCTTTAATAATTTCAGCTTGCTTATTGTGTTGTGCAGTTTCTAGAAAAAGATGCTACTTTAACTGAAGAGGTTCGTCTTTTATTATAAAGTTGATTTATATTATAATTTATTGCAACAATTGGAAAATAATGTTATTTAGTAATGGTTCTGTAGCATAGATGCCAACCATTACGATATTTGCGTAGTTTATCCGATTTTGCTACAAAAACTACGCTATTACGATCAAAGTCGAATAGTTACCGATTACCAATCATCGCCGTTCAATTTTATAAAACGCAGATTTTTAACATTACTTTTCCGTCCTGGTCCGGTATTTGGAAAACGCCAATGCAATGCTTCCGGTTTATCTGGAGTTATCAACCTATTGTTGAGTAACTAACTGACTTCCGAAGAGGCAACCTTGCATTTTATGAAGTAGCTTTCCCTCTTTCTCTTCTTCTCCTTGACAAAACGAAAATGTACAAGTCGAGAACATCTGAACAATTAATTAATAGAATACATACTGCAGACAACATGTTAAACGACAAATTTTAGTGCACATCACCTAGAAACCACTCGTCAGTAATTTTTATTGGTAAATGCATGTTTATGAATGATTACTGAAAACCCTAAAAAATACGGAAAATTTGATAGTTTGTTACTGATTGGGACAAAAGGGGGTTGGTATCTATGCTGTAGTCTAGATTTTTTAGTCAGAATGGTATTATGAGAAGGAAACACTTTGTCTGACCAAGTTAATAGTTTCTTAAAATTAACTTTTAAAAAGAAGATGCATTTTTTAACTGTCCAGCAAGAAAAGATTCTAAGATGTAAAATTGTTTGAAAATATCTTGAAATACAGGTTTAAACTGTACTTGATAATTAGTCATGAGAGGGTCTATGAATATTAAGTATAACTTGAAAATTCTACTGAGCTCCTTGCAATCTTCATATACATTTATCTGATTTATTTTAGGTTATTAAAGGATTGTTGAAGTTCTGGCCAAAGACTTGTAGTCAGAAAGAGGTAAGTTTAAAAGAAACAAAATAAGGTTTTAAGGCTTTAAAATTAATTTTCTTTTCAGAAATATTCTGAATTTTAGAACATACAATTTTAATACCAGATTTGGGTTTTTTGTTAATATATATATATTTTTGACTTTATAAATGATTATTATTTTTGGAATACCATATTATGTTAATTGTTCTTTGAATTTGTTTTATATCATGGTCATTATTTTGGCCAAACTATTAAATTAAATTTCATCCTATTGTTACATATATGCTGACATTAAAATTATACAATATATAACAGGTGATGTTTCTAAGTGAGATAGAAGAAATTTTAGATGTTATTGAGCCTACTCAGTTTCAAAAGGTTATGGAGCAACTGTTCAGACAGATAGCTAGATGTGTATCAAGTCCACACTTTCAGGTAAGTTATATGATTCTTTAAAAGATATTCACTATCTTTTGAAATAAGTAGTTATATTTTATTTATAGAGTAGAAAAAGCATCATATTATATATGGAACATTACATTTGTTGTACATTGATATGTAAAGCCAGCTGTCCATTACTGAGAGATGATAAATGCTACTTTATACTAAGAGAGGTCACTGTTTTCATATTTGTAGCTGTTATCTGTAAAATTTCCTTCAACACTTTATGTTTAAGAGTTACAAAACTTTTAATTTTGAAAACATACTAGACATGCTAGATATACATCAGTACCTGAAATATTACTTATCTCAACATTTTTGTTGTGGAAAAAAATGAAGGGAAAAAGTTCTGAATTCACTGAAATTGCACTGAATGCTAGTTCATCTTGTTACATAAGCCAATGAATTCAAGTGAATAAACATGTGATATTTTACTGTTTTAGGTCGCAGAAAGAGCATTGTATTATTGGAATAATGATTACATCATGACCCTGATAGAAGAAAACTCCAATATAGTGCTTCCAATTATGTTCCCGGCATTATACAAAATTTCCAAAGAGCATTGGAACCAAACCATTGTAGCACTTGTCTATAATGTTCTCAAAACCTTTATGGAAATGAATAGTAAATTATTTGATGAGTTAACATCGAATTACAAATCTGAACGACAAAAGTAAGTATATAAAAGTGTTAAAAACCAGAACTTTAAGACCTTGTGAGGCAAAACAGGTACTTATTCAAGTTTTAGTGTGTAAAACTATTATCAGCTAGGTTCAAAGGAAAAGTAGAGAAAGCTTGAATTATAAAAAAATATTGAAGTATAACTTATAATTTCTCACACATTTTATTCTTAATTCCTTTAATGTTTACATAGTACTTTAGAAAAAAAAAGGAAAAATCAAATTTTACTGTGCTTGGTGTCAACATAGGGGTAAGGAAAAAAGAAAGCTGAATTTGAATTATCATACAATACAAACTGGCAGTTTAATAACTTGAAAAGTTATCACTGGCAAATATGATTGCATACAGACTGTCAGCAGTTCATCTGTTTAACATTGTTATTATCTGATAGTCAGATACCGTTAGTTAAGTTTTCCTGTATAAGTTCATAAATTGATAATTCTTTTGACAAAGCATTATGATTTTATTGATTTCTAAACACCTCCTTTTTTCCAGAGAAAAGAAGAAAGAAAAAGATAGAGAGGAATTATGGAAGAAATTAGAGAAAATAGAAGTTAATAGTAAAGGAAAGAAGAAGTCTTAAAACCACATCAATTTAGGAGCTGTGTTATGAATTTTGGCAATCCAGACATCTGTGATGCAACCATTTTGCTAAATATATCATTGACTTGTTGAGAGAGTGAAGAATGAAAGTCGTCAGCCTTTCCCTGGCTATATTATACCAATCAACAGCCAGTAGAGACAGGGCTAACCCTTTATAGACAAAAATATGTAATAAGTCCAGATGATTACATCAGAATATCTTTCCTCTCTGTATTTAAATAAAAACTAAAAGTGTAGTACAGATTTGAAAGGAATTACAAAAAACGTCTTTAGATTTGACAATATTTATGAATTGATGCACACTTCTGTTTTATCTGAAATTGTATATTTGTTGTATTAATTTGGGAAGGTTTTGTTGAAAAATTAAGTGAAATGTTTTTTTGCCTTTAACTTATTTTCCCTCTGCATTAATGATATGGGACTTATCAGTTATACTTTATAGGACAATATTTGTAATCTTGTAGTTAATCATTTCATATTGGTCCATTTAAAATATAACGGTGTATTAGGTTATAGTGATGTTCAAGCCATAAAAAGATATTGCTAGATATATCTTTGATTTGGATTTGTAAACAAATTTAAAAAAATAATTCTGATGTAGAAATGCTCAATTTTAACTTTGAAAATTAATATATTTAATTTAGATGGTATAAATATTTTAAAAAATGTGGACAGATGTCGGAAATGTAAAGGGGGTATGTGATTGTCTAGCAATATTTTATTATAGCCATACGTTTTTTTTACTACATAGCACCATAACATTACATGGTGCTAATTGTTCATGTGTAGATATTAATAAATAATCTGGTGGCAATTCAATGTTAAATATCCCCTTCCAAGTAGAATGAAATTAGAACAAAAACTTAGGGCTCTGCTGGTCAGGGTCTTCTCATAATCAGGATCCTTTTTATTTCTCCCAATGTATCAGCAATAGAGTGCTTGTTTATTTATAGTTTCTTAATAGTGCTTTAAAATGCAGAGACATGTCTTTGTATAGATTCAAAACTATGAACAAAAATATAAATATTTAGGTTAGATGTTTATATATAGTCATGTAATGTTCTGGCTGCGGTAAGGGATCACTTCTTGAATACTGTTAATGTATTGGATCATTTGTAAACACAGGACATAAAAACTTAACAAGTCTCTTCAAACATTTGTGAAAAAGTTGATATATACAAGGTATTAAATGTGTGATATTGCTTTATTACAATGAATTGTGGGTAACTTCAATGCTTTTGAAAACAAATCATCTAAAACGATATACCTCCAATCTCTCATCAGATATTTCTTTTGTCGGTAGGTTTATAAAGTGCAATACTCCTGTGTTATACCCCCATTGTTCTTGTGTGTTAAATTTTCTGTGGAGGAGTTGCTGTTCTTTGTGTTAACTTTTCATATTCTCAATCTTTAAAGAAAGAAAAAAAAGATCCTTTTTGAGCTTTTCTAGGGAAAACTTGAATCATAAATATGAAAATTGTCCTCGCTATTTTTATTGTAACTTTCTGATATACTGCCAAACTTGTATAGCTGGAAAATTGTTTTAACAAGAAGTTATGCTTGTGATTGTAAATATGGTTTGTTTTACTTGTTGTGAAGGGTTTATATATTTGTTCTTCAATGATTAAATGTTATTCATTATTATGAAATAGTCATTATCATCGTATAATTTCTTGAATTCATTTTCCCTGGGCTTGCAACTTTTATTGATTTTTCGTATGATTTTATTTCTGACAAACAGGGTAAGCAAGATCTCTTTAATTTCATATTTTAAGTAGGTAGTGAGCCAGTTTCTCTAAATGGAGAAAAGGAGGATTTTTTTTGTTATTTTTTAGTTTTGATAAAAAAAAAAGTTACCCATAATTCATGTGTAGTTATGACGTGTGGCGCCAAGCAAAATGGAGTGTAACGGATGTGGATGCTTTATTTAGGCGTTGTCTCTGTACATGCTTTGTTATTTATTGTGATAAGGGAAAGCCCCCTTGTTCTGTAGATACCTGATTGTATGATAGACGTGGCCTGTTATATAAAGTGTATGTTTTATGCAATAAAATTATTCATGTACATATAGAATGTGAATATTTTACATAGTGTACATAAACACATGACCTCGTCGTGTATATAATATCTGTAGGAGATTTGGAGGATTAAACGAGAAATTCATTATTCTTCAGGTCTTCTACAGTATATAGTAATTAGAATATTAGTAGACAGATATTGAAAATGATATTTAGATGCTCTTTGTCTCATAATTTTCTGTAACAATTGTTTAAGTGTTTGATGTTTCAGATAACATTCTAGTGTTTTTTGGAGAATCATTATATAAAAAAAAACTGTTTGAAAAAATACTAAAAATACGTCTTTCATTAGTAAAATTCACAAGAGATCATTTTCAGCATCTAGAAATTCTACAATGTTCATCAAAATGGCATTCCCAATTAAGAGATGGATAGATTTTGGCTTTTTTATTAGAATAGTTAGCATGTGCTGTAAAATCCCTATCAGATGTCCATTATTTTGTAACAATTAAAAAAAAATTGCTGCCATTTTATCGTTTATTTTATTCCAAATTTTGTTCAATTAAAGTTCATTTATCATAACTTTGCAATAACTTTCAGAGAACCTGTGACTTGTAAAATAGAGGAAATTATTGTTCAAGATCAGAATAACTTTGGGATCCTGATGCTTTTGTCTAGCTGCAACGTATTATAGGAAACTTAGATTGGACGATCTTTGACAACATTTAGCTTTAGTCTGTTTAAGTGAACATTTGTCATTTCAGGGCCCTTTATAGCTTGCTATGTAGAATGGGTTTTGCTCATTGTTGAAGGCTATGCAGTGACCTGTAGTTGCTAACTTTTAACTTCGTTTTGTCTCCTGTGCAGAATTGTCTCATTGGAAATCATACCACATCTTCTTGTTTCTAAATCAGAATAGAAGTCTGGGTTACAAGCTGATTAGAAATGCCAAAACTTGCACATACACACAGCTTATATTTGAATAATTCAGGGTTTGCTTCCATGTAAGATTGATGTATTATCAGACAATTAAGACTTGATTCTGTTCCCATACATATATTATAAAAAGAATTGCAAATCAGTTAAAATAACGATCCTATGTTAATGCATTGCTCACAATGATCTGACAACACTCCATCCTAAATTTTGTTTTGATAAATTTATATCACCCTATGAATGTCTGTCTCCAAATTTTAAAGGTGTGTATCATTATGATAAGACCTGAGGACCCTGAAAGATTGTCAAAACAGAAATTAAAATGGAGAGATTGCAGATCCTTGTAAACAAAGCATGGAAACAAGACCTGTATTTTAATCAGATTGCAAATAATTGAAACTTGCATAATGGCAACAAAATGAGAGATTGATTGTTGTTGTTCCTTATATATGAGTGACAAAAGCAGATCTGCAGAGGTTGAACTTGCTGATCCTATGATACAGTACATGAAAAAAATATTTTACAAGACCACGAAAATATGCAAACTGGATAGATAAAAGGAGATGTGGGGCATATGTCAATGAAACAGAAACCAAGAATGCCATGGGAAGAAATAGACTGAAGCAGAAAAAAAACCTGAAGTTTTTAGGAAAGTACTCAAGTTTTCAACTTAAGAGTTTGAATTCCTTTTAGTATCTTAGAACCAAATTCATGTAAAAATATTTTTAGGCTGTTTGGAAAAATGGGCCTTTCTGTAGAAATGTGATCTATTAATTTAACCAGTGCACTTTTAAGACTGTCCCATACAATATTTCACCCTGAGTATATGCATGAAGTCTATTCCAATGGAAGTTGAATTACAAAAACTTATAAATTTATAAAAAAAATAATTCTCATAATTTCTCATGACTTTTGTACCCCCCAAGACCAATACAAAGATTCTTCTCTTGCAGCAAGAACCAGTGAAGAGGTATTAAACCAATCATAAAAAGCTTTGTTCTTCAGAGGTATTATAAAGTTGGATACTTGCTTATCCTGAATGTTATGGTTGAAAGTTTCCTCCTTGCAAATGCCCCTTACCAAAGACCTCATTTGTATGGTTTGGAAATTTATAATTGAGAAACGGACCGAACTATGAAAACTATGTTTCTGTTATCCATGAAATGATGTCAAGGACTACAAATCAAGTAACCCTCTTTGAAGGATATTTATATTTTGTATTGATGAGGTGAGAAAAAAATGGGTTTATTGTGCACCTGATTTTTCAGGTATGAGTGATAAGACACCTATATTTGGTTTACAGAATTATTTCATCATTGTAATTGCCTGAAATATTTTCATTCCTGAATCTGCATGGCAAGTTGAATGCAAACTTTTAAAAATGTTTCTTGGATGGCCAATATCTTTCAAATCAATACATCTGGAAATCCTGCTTCTTACAGGAGACAGCATTTTGAGTATATGATTGTTGACGCCTTTGAAGGTAGGAAATATTCAGGAAGCCCCTTTCTTCTGCATATTGAACCTAATTTCTATCAAATTTGGTCACCACAGCTTAGACTTACAAATCTGTGAATAAATGGATTGAAACACCATTAAATCATATGGGAGTACACAATATTACATTTCCAACAGCTGTGTGGCCACAGCGTTTGTTCTTACTTAATTTATCATGCAGAAAAATGTTGATTCAAGAAGAGGTATGCAGCTTACCAAACAAAAAAAACAAACAAAAAAACGACAAAACACATGTAACTCCTTTGAAAAAAAAAACAAACAATCTGACCACAGCTTCATTTTATATTTTAGAATGAAAAAAATAGCTTTTCAATATTCAAAATTATAAGTTAGGTTTATAATTTTTTGAAAAATCGGTATAAAAAAATATGTCTTAAAGATATGAATAGAGACTACTATAACAGTCTAGTTAATAAAGTAATTTTGGATAGAAATAAAAACCTAATTTTCAAGAATAATAAACAAACATCACAAATAATAAGGTCTAACAGAAAGGTCTTTTTAAGGTTGTTATAGACAAGCAGTGAAGAGAATTACAAGTTCTAACATTAAAAGCAATAAAGACCCTGCAATGTTCTCATACATGTGTTTGAGCAGAAGTCTATTTCTCTGGTAATGCAGCAAAGGCACTTGTCTCAGAAAAAAAAATTACCTATATACCTTAATATAACACGGTATATAGGTAATTTTTTTTCTGAGACAAGTGCCTGTGTAATGCAGCATCCAATGTCGTCCATAAATGAATACCACTTAATCATGTTTAGTATTGGGCATCTTAAAGCTTTGCTATTTATTTGTTTATGGATTATGTTTATTAGGATCTATTTAAATATGTAGACTTTTCTGGTAGAGGATTCATTTGATGTACTCCTTTACTGGAGAAAGTCCAGTATTAAAGTTACAGTATTAGTCTTTAGAACGTTTTAACTCATGTACATTTTAGATTGTTATTCAAGTAAACAATTGACGTTGATTTTTTTGTTATCTCCCTTTATGACAGTGTTAGGCAGCAAACTCGTGTGTTGGGAAAAATGCTTTCAAGATCATCAATAGGCATAGCTGCTGCTGCTGGAAGCTTATGTTTTTTAGGATATTGCATCTATTTTGATAGAAAAAGGAGAAGTGATCCCGATTTCAAAAGAAAACTAAAAGAAAGTATGTTTGAGAGTACAAATATTTTATCTCAGTCATGTCAGTTACAACTGTCAATGACAATGTGGTAATTACGTAAGAAAATAGGATGCACCTTTAATTTTTAACATACATGATTCATGAGTTAAGAAATTTGATGTGTGTCTTATTTAAAAGTAATGCATAATTTTTTCATGTTGAACTTGAGTAACTTGACCACAGGCACTTGTTTCTGTCAATGTGCGATTTACTATCCATACCAGTACAAAAAAAACACAAGGTATTTTTTTTGTACTGGTATGGATAGTAAACCGCACATTGACAGAAACAAGTGCCTGTGAACTTGACAGAAATACAATGAACTGAGGCAGCAACCATTTGATTTTTTTTTGGGGGGGGGGGGGCTATGGTTTTTTTTTCTGTGCAAACTTTTTTTTTCGCCTTTTCTTGTTGAACATATAAATCTTTGCCAATGAAAAATCCAATAATTATTCCATAATTAAGATGAATAGATCTAGTCTAAAAATGCCATATCTTGTCCATATTCAAAAGTTCAAATGCATTGATTGTCAAAAAAAGGTGGGTTTCAACCCTTGGAGAAGACCTCTGGAACCCGACTGAATATACAAAGAAGTAACGTGCCCATGAAATAAAGTGAGTCAATATCATGATATTATTTTAGTCTACAAACATAATTTGACAAAGCACTTAGTACATAAAAAACTTTTTTAAAAAATGAGTTCATAAACATGGGGTGATAACAGTTAATCTGGAGTGGTAAGTAGATCCTGCTCTACATGGTCGTGATCTTTATACATGTTAATGGACTAGGATCGTTGTTTTGCTGCCTTAGGATTGTGTTGGTTGTTCTCTCTTGGCACTCAGGCTTTTTCAACCAATAAAAACTAATTGTCAACAAAAAGCCCAAAAGTACCTTAAAGTGGTAAACACTAATCGATCAATTACTTTGATATGCATTGTTGTACTGTAGCAGCAGTCTGTTATCAAGACTTTTAAGGACATCTTGATAGGAAAAGAAGCTCTGGAATATCATCAATGATCATATCCGCTGGCGTATCTTAAATATTGCTACTTTGTAAAATCATGCACCATTTTCTTCTTGTCAAGACCATTAATTAATCATTAACATATAATTTCAGAAAGAAGTCGAGCATCACAGAATAAAAAGCAAGGTGGTGGTAAAACTAATGTCCAGGTGAGCTTATTGATATACATGTTTTACATGAGGCCTAAATTAATATATTGTTTGTTTCCCCAATCCTGACCCTGCCAAGCCAGGTGGTGGTACATGTAGGTAGGTAGGGAAATAATTTTATTTCTCCTAAAAGCTTGAACAATATCGTACAATCCGGCAAGCCAGGAAATTGGAAATAAATAAAATGACGATTGACCTAGTTTTGACAATAAAATTTTATGAGTAGCACTGTTTTTGCAGGGTCGGTCAGGATTGGGGAAACAAACAATATTTTATTTTAGGCCTGATACAATGTACATTTTTTAGATTTAGAAAACATTTCAAGATAAATAGTCTTAACAATCAGGTAATGGTCAAGTTGATCTACAATTTTTACCAACTTCTCTGAAATTAATAAATAAAAATAAAGCAATGTGGTATTATTGTCATTGACAACTATCCATAGATAATAATGGAAGGACAAAGACTAGGTACAGGCTACTTTATGTCCTTTAACTCTTTCCTCAATAATGATGCCTTTTGACGCCTGTGTAGTACCTCAGTGGAAACACTCCGACAAGAAATGTCTGCATTAGACTTGATAAAAATTTGTATCCAATATTAAAAGGATATTCATTAGAATATCTGACTTAAATTTCCTTGCTGAAATATTTGTTTTTTGAAATGCCCTAATACTTCAAAGCATTTTATTAAAAAAAAATCCTATGCGAAACAAGTATAAAAAATCCCATTGAGGAAAGGGTTAACAATAAGAACTCAATCCTTCCATAACCTGGGAGTCTAGGACAGTGGTGTAATAACACAAACATGAAAACAAACTGAACAAACCATTTAATTTGTAAAGAGCTTGACTAATTTGAATGGTATACATTAAAGGGATAATTCGCGATTTTTCACTTTTCATCTTATTGTTTCATAATACCATAAAAAACATATTCACCAAGTTTTATTTTGATATGAAATCTAATAAAGGAGAAACTTGGGAATTATTAATTTTATTTCTTGAAACTCCCTGACTTATGTGACGTAGTTTAAGTCTTTGATGCATGCCGGGAGTGAAAATATCTCATTTAAGTCTTGTTCGTTAACCATCTAATAACGCGATTTAAAGCGCATCGACGACTTTTGGTGTAGCTATTAACCAACGAAAAATAAGTGATAGCCATGCAACTTTTAAAATTAGATCGTGTGGATATTTTAAAACGAATCTTAATAATAAAATTAATTCATACAATAGAACATTTTTATGATTTTTTTCTAAAAATAAACAAACATATGAAATTGACATGATCTATAGTGCAATAAAAATACACGTTTGTATTCTGACCTTTTTGCTTCATTCCAGCAAACGTTTTCAATTACTTGTACGGTGGAAATAAAATGTGTATTGTTTGTGACACCTAAAGAATGTTGAGTGCGTCGGTTAACTCAAGGTAATTAAAGGATTAGCATTATATAATTCTAAATCCTTTGATCCTCATTCAGTGAAATCTAGATGTCACGGTTTGCTAGCTTGAAGGTGTGAACAACATTTCGTATGAATTGAAAACGGGAGTCAGTCAAAGTTTTAGACACAGAAATCAAGGACTTAAAGACGTCCCTTCAGAAATGTAAAAAAAAAAAAAATTAACGGGAATAATAAGGTCGCACAATAACTGGATAGCTGTTGCATATTTTTATATTTTGCATAAGCATGATAAGATTACTTTTAAATGAATTATGGCTTTTGATTAATTCAGTAACGATAAAATACTTAATTATTTTAATTGAAGTATAAATTCATAAATAAAATAGCCTTCTAATCACGAGTGTATGAACTAAAAATTGTACTATCTTAGATTAGGATCGGCAGCCTTGAATATTTCAAACAGATCATTAACAATTGCAATTATATAATTTAGTCCATCCAAAGTTATCTTTAATTACCTTTTTAGGAATTAATGTTTTCATCAAAATATTTCAAATCTCCCAACGCACGAATACTTCAGATATTTGATAAATTTAAAAAAAAAAATTGACAGAAAATTTAAGAATCTTTTTGGAATGGAATCGAAATTTACGAACATACCCCCCGGTATATGCTTTTCAAGTGTGAAAAACATCAACAAAATTTATACATAATCGGGAATGTCCTTAACAAAATAGTCATCGTCTCACATCGTAACTATATCGGGCCCAACTATATATAATACTTTAGCTATTTGACCAACAATGTATAAAAAAAAAACCAGAACGAATTAAATGTCATCTTTCCCTATCGTTTAATGTTATTATAAGTCTGTTTCAACTGGCAAGATTACCCATAAAGCGGACAAGCAGTTTGTTCTTTAAATTGCTGTCATTGAATATCAAGAAAGAAAATATATCCCGAAATTGGTTTGAAACTTTGATACTCTAAAGTTTTCCTAGAAAATATTCACATCCCTTAGGGATTATTAGTGTACGTCCAGTTGCGTACATATAATAACATGCATGTCGGAACAATTGTGATGATGACGAATTCCTTCCTTTATTCGAGAACAATCTAATTGATATATAAATGTCCATAACTTCGATGAGCCAAAGAAAGTTATATATCAACCTGTATTTAAATCTCTTCTTCTTCTTCTTTTGGTATACAATAGTCTTTTGACATTTGATGATTACATACTGTTGGCATACGTGGACTAGTCTACTAACAAAACTTTTACCCCAATTTACACAAAATGTATGTTTCTTTCTTATGTACAATGTATACATGTATATATTTGAATTTGCGCTATAGTTCCGTAACTTTTTATCCTGGCGTATATACGAATGGTCGACAAGTGCGTACATTTTTTTAAATCAAAATTTCTGGTATGGTCCGATCTGTCCTTCACCATTGACAAAAAATATGTATATAGATTTTTATTTCATCAAATCTGTTGTTTATTTTTAGGTATTATCTATATTTTTATAAATAATTTTCTTTACACCAGAAATTTTATTCATAAACAAGCGTATGAGTTTAGTAATGACTAGTATATAATATCACTTTCGGACACGCAAGATAGAGATGCATATTATACACCTAATAGTTCAAAATGGAAAGTTATACATGTAACAGAGATTTTTGTATTATATGTCTCTGGTTATAAGTTATCGGCCGTGTACACTGATCAATACCCTAAGAAGTGAAACGATGCATGAATTTGCAAGCTCGACAGGAAATCGCTTGAATACCTGGACGTGTCACACCCCCTGCAATACCTTTGGGAGTAATACCTTTAGCCATGCAGGTGATCAGTGGAGCGAAGATCCTAATTTATTTGAATAAAGTTTATTACATAAAAGAATTATGAACTAATTAGATTTCCGAAAACAATTCAAGTTTCACGGAACACTTATTTATGATTTTAAATTTTTACTTTTTAACTAATTCCAATATTATCATTATTGTTAAAAATAACAGATCATGGTTATTAAAAAAAAAAGATAAGAAAATTTTCCGTATCAACTTAGTTATAGTTAACTAGTCGGATAAAACAACCGTACGATTGACAAGATATCGACACGCAATTACGACTACATCGGGTTACTGTAGTTTTGGTCCTTAGACATATCTTGGGTGCAAATCATAGAAGGTAACAAAATGGCCGACCGGAGAGAATTGATACTCTAAATTTAAAATCTATGGTGATCTCTTATCTAGCAGAATAAAACTTTAATATTCATGAATTTGAGCATTTTTATACAGAATGAACATAATATCAATTTTTGATTTTTTTGCGAAGTTTCCCTTTAAGCATAAAAAACAAATAACAAAAAGATTAAGTCCAAAGATCTAATATACACCTGATATTCCATTTTAGAATAGTATCAAATTTATTTGTACTCTCAAAGAGTGTTTGTCACATTTCTCAATTTTCTTACTTCACAATGCATGTAGTTTGTATTGTTTTTTTGATTGGGCACCAGTGTTCCTTTGTTCTTTATTAATGTTTTATTATATTTTCAGTTACCTGATTTAAGTAGTCCAGAGGCTATGCAGAAATTCTTTTTACAAGAAGTACAAATAGGAGAAGATCTGTTAGCACAAGGTATAATTGTTAATAATAATCTATATCTTTAAACCTTTTTAACAACAAATTTTATTTATGACATTGAATACATTTCATTCTGGAATTAGATACTGTATGTCCATGGTTCCATCCATGGCCTAATAAAACCATAGTTTTGGATATATAATTTGACTGCTTCTTTGCCAAGCAAATGGCATTTAGGAGTAAAAGATAGACGTGTTAGAACAGTTTACAGGTATTTTGATAGACTGTCTGAAAACTTTTGAGCAACTCAGCATTTAGAAATGAATTAAACAAGATGTCAAGCAGTCATTTTTTAATCAATTATTATAGTTTTAATCTTCAGTAATTTACAGTGATTAAACCTAACTACATCATATAGGCAACTTGTGCAAAGTGGGTTGATTTAAATGAAAAGCAGAAAATTTGGTCTGCCAATGGGAAAAAAGCATAAATTTTGTTTGATGTATTCAGAATTTTGTACCTTGCAAAAAGTCATTTAATATTAAGTAATGAAATTAGTATAAAGTAAAATTGTGTCTGTTATAAACAACTTGTGTAATAAACATATTAAGAAAAATGCAAGATAATTGAAAGATGTTCCTTCAAGTTACAACAATTTTAATGCAGCTTTGTATGTTAATCCACACTGGTTTTCAAACTGGCGGCCATGAAATAGCCCAAAAGTGGTGCTGAAAATGGCGTATAAACACAGAAAATCAAAATCAAATTTCATGTTTACACACGTAATCACATACTATGTTTTACTGTTTACAGGAGAAATCGAAGAGGGAGTAGAACATCTGAGTGTTGCTGTAGCAGTTTGTGGACAACCTCAACATCTCCTACAAGTCTTACAACAAACATTACCACCACAAGTGTTCCAATTACTCATCCAGAAACTGCCAACAGTAAACCAGGTTAGTATAGATATATAATGACAAAAATATGAGTTAGTTGTATACTGAGGATTCATTTATTTTCGTGGGTACCAATTTTCGTGGAAATTCATGGTTTTCCTGAAACCGCATACACGCCTATGCCGAATTTGCTATATGTTGAACATTTAACTCGTGGTCTATCTGTTCCCACCAAATCCACAAATATTGATATAGAACGAATAATAATGAATCCACAGTAAGTGTTATAAGGCAAACAGGAATAACCAACAGTTAACTAGGTCTGTATCTTCAAATATAAAATTTGAGATTACAAGGCATAAAGGAATAACCGACAGTAAAACAAGGTTCTTATCTTCAGACGAAAATGTGAGTTAACTATGCAAATGTTAATGAGCATGTAGGTACCAACAGTAAACCAGGTCAGAATATTCAGACATAATGACAAATCCCACACTGGCCACAGTAAACCTTGTAAAAATATATAACCCACAATAAACCATAAGAGTAATAAAGTTTTTTCTGGGAATTCTGTTGCTACCAACATATTAAATAGTAATGACATTTAGTTTATATTAGGAGATATCCACTGTAAATTATTACAGGTTATCTTGGAATAAAGAATAAATGAGTTATTGTTGGTTGCTTAATGTCCAGTGGCAAATATTTCATGCATATTCAGGACGATAAAGAAGCTACTCACACTCAACCATTGTAGTACACACAGAAATGTGTTTCTAAGCACAAACTATCTCACTTGAACAAATGGTGTAATGATGTTGATAAATAAAAGGAAACAGATTTTGCATTACTTGTATAGATTCATTATACATGATGTAAGGGACTGAAAGTTTTCAATAATCATGCCTCACATGGAACAGAAAATCCATGAACACTATGACATGTTGCAGTCATAACTAAAAATATTACCATTAAGATTAGAATTCCTGCTCCCTTGCAGATCAATGTTAAAGTCTTTATATTTGTTTCAGCGGTTAAGTCTTAGTAAAGGACCTACAATAAAGAATTTAGAAGAGGACGATGTGGAGTAAGGCAGGACCAATTGATGTGATAGTATTCCGTTGTGTGATCAAAAACTTATAAATATTTTATATAAAATACAAAATAGAATGTATTGTATGGTGTTTTTAATTCATATCTATTGTAATGAAAAAGAAGACACTGATTTTTGTGTAGCTGGACTGCCAGAGTCAAACAACACACATGGATCACTCTCAGGTGCATTCATGACTCACAACATTTAATCAAACTTGCTAAGATTCTTGTTTTTAAAATGAAGGAGGCCTGCTATTTTTAAAAGACCGCAAACAAATTTTGCGTTCATATATTGGTATCACATCCTTGTCGTCGGCAGTGTTGCCTGAAGACATTTAGTTTCCAACTTCTGTTGCAGAAAGCTCAACATAGGGGGGCTTTAGCTAACTTTTTAAAAGCTTTATATTTAAGAATGTAGAAGACCTGGATGCTTCATACTTCGTATATAGATGCCTCATGTTATGAACTTTCCGTCAGTCACATGTCAAATGACCTTGACCTCATTTTCATGGTTCAGTGACTACTTGAGAAAAAGTTATTAATTTTTGTAATGTTAAATTCTCTCTTATTAATATAAGTAATTGGATAACTATATTTGGTATGTGCGTACCTTGCAAGGTCCTCATGCCCGTCAGACAGTTTTCACTTGACCTGGACCTCATTTCATGGATCAGTGAACAAGGTTAAGTTTTAGTGACAAGTCCATATCTGGGATACTATAAGCAATAGGTCTAGTGTATTCGGTGTATGGAAGGACTGTAAGGTGTACATGTCTAACTGGCAGGTGTCATCTGACCTTGACCTCATTTTCATGGTTCAGTGGTTATAGTTAAGTTTTTGTGTTTTGGTCTGTTTTTCTTATACTTTATGCAATACTCACTTTATAGGTCTACTATATTTGGTGTATGGAAGGACTGTAAGGTGTACATGTCTAACTGACAGGTGTCATCTGACCTTGACCTCATTTTCATGGTTCAGTGGTCGAAGTTCAGTTTTTGAGTTTTGGTATATTTTTCTAATACTTTATGCATTAGGTCAGCTATATTTGGTGTATAGAAATATTTTATGATCTATTGTCTGTTACGCAGGTTATATTTGACCTTGACCTCATTTTCTAGGTCCATTGCTAAGTGTGAAGTGTTTGTGTTTGGGTCTGTTTTTCTTAATTTATAAACAACCAGATGCTCCGCAGGGCGTAGCTTTATACGACCGCAGAGGTTGAACCCTGAACGGTTGGGGCAAGTATGGACACAACATTCAAGCTGGATTCCGCTCTAAATTTGGATTGTGATTAAATAGTTGACACAGCATAGGTTTCTGACACAGAATGAATGTATTCAAATGAACTTAAAATTTTTGTTTTCTCTTAGAGCAATTCACTATGCTGTTGAATATTAATCCTCTCAAAAAAATGTTTGAAGAAATTTTCTTTTTATTTATGAAATTTCAAATGAGAAAAATTGAACCCAATTTTTTAATCACATCCCCCTTTCCCTTATTCCAAAACTAATTTCAATTAAAATATTCTAATGGAGTTTGCAACAATTACTACTCAATTTAATACATCATAAAATATTAAGATGTAAAAAAACTGCTTGTTATCACTGAATGGTAAAGATTATTTAAATTTATCAGTTGGTAGTAAAAAGTGAATATACATTGTATATTGTATATAACAAAGATTTAAGTTGATTCAAGACAAAGAAAGATAACTCCAATTAAAAAAAATTCTTGCAGATATTTCTTGCTTACTATACTGGACAAAGAAAGATAACTCTTAATTAAAAAAAAAATTGCTATTTCACAATATTGTGAAATTAGATATTTCTTGCCATTGCACCATACTGTGCAATTGAAAAGACTTGCTATTGCACAATACTTAATATAATAATTTTAGATCCTGATTTGGACCAACTTGAAAACTGGGCCCATAATCAAAAATCTAAGTACATGTTTAGATTCAGCATATCAAAGAGGCCCAAGAATTTAATTTTTGTTAAAATCAAACTTAGTTTAATTTTGGACCCTATGCACTTTAATTTAGACCAATTTTAAAACTGGACCAAAAATTAAGAATCTACATACACAGTTAGATTTGGCATATCAAAGAACCCCAATTATAAAATTTTTGATGAAATCAAACAATGTTTAATTTTGGACCTCGATTTGGGCCAACTTGAAAACTGGGCCAATAATCAAAAATCTAAGTACATTTTTAGATTCAGTATATCAAAGAACCCCAAGGTTTCAATTTTTGTTTAAATCAAACTAAGTTTAATTTTGGACCCTTTGGACCTTAATGTAGACCAATTTGAAAACGGGACCAAAAATTAAGAATCTACATACACAGTTAGAGTTGGCATATTAAAGAACCCCAATTATTCAATTTTGATGAAATCAAACAAAGTTTAATTTTGGACCCTTTGGGCCCCTTTTTCCTTAACTGTTGGGACCAAAACTCCCAAAATCAATACCAACCTTCCTTTTATAGTCATAAACCTTGTGTTTAAATTTCATAGATTTCTATTTACTTATACTAACGCTATGGTGCGAAAACCAAGAAAAATGCTGATATGGGTCCCTTTTTGGCCCCTAATTCCTAAACTGTTGGGATCGAAACTCCCAAAATCAATACCAACCTTCCTTTTATAGTCATAAACCTTGTGTTTAAATTTCATTGATTTCTATTTACTATAACTAAAGTTATTGTGCGAAAACCAAGAATAATGCTTATTTGGGCCCTTTTTTGGCCCCTAATTCCTAAACTGTTGAAACCAAAACTCCCAAAATCAATCCCAACCTTTCTTTTGTGGTCATAAACCTTGCGTCAAAATTTCATAGATTTCTATTTACTTAAACTAAAGTTATAGTGCGAAAACCAAGAAAATGCTTATTTGGGCCCTTTCTGGCCCCTTATTCCTAAAATGTTGGGACCAAAACTCCCAAAATCAATACCAGCCTTCCTTTTATGGTCATAAACCTTGTGTTAAAATTTCATAGATTTCTATTCACTTTTACTAAAGTTAGAGTGCGAAAACTAAAAGTATTCGGACGACGACGACGCCAACGTGATAGCAATATACGACGAAATTTTTTTCAAAATTTGCGGTCGTATAAAAAGTCAACTATATTTGTTGTATTGAAAAATTGTTAGCTTTACATGTCTGCCTGGCATGGTTCATCTGACCTTGACCTTATCTTCATGGTTCATTGATCAATGTTATGTTTCTTGGTTAATGTTGAGTTAATGTGACAGTTGCAATAAAGCTTTATATTTAGGTCTATCAACATAATATCAATGATTAGTTAAGAAGGCGTGACATTTTAGTGTGTGCACTTTTGTGGGGTTATGGTCCCAACAGTTTAGGAACAAGAGGCCAGAAGGGATCAAAATAAGTATTTTTCTAGGTTCCAGACAATAACTTGTTTGAAAGTGTATCGATCTTTCTGAAATTGTCCAACAATGTTCCATACCGAAAAAGGAAGGTTGGGATTAATTTTGGCCCAAACTGTTTAGGAATTAGGGTCCAAAAACAATACTTTTCTAATACTTTTATAAATTGCTTAATTCTTGGCCAATTTCAATGTGGTTTTATTCTTGAATTACTGGGGTTCTTTATTTACAGGATCTAACAATGTATTAAGTTTTTTGGGAATTTATTTTTACCGTTTTTAAATTGGTCCACATGAGGTCCAAAGGGTCCAAATATAAAATTTGATTGATTTTATCACAAATTGAATTATTGAGGTTGTTTGATATGCGAAATCTAACTGTATTTAGATTTTTAATTTGGGCCGTTTTCAAATTCATGTACATTGGGGTCCAAAATTTAACGTTGCATAATTTCAACAAAAATTTAATTTATGGGGTTCTTTGATATGCTAAATCTAACCATGTATTTAGATTTTTGTGTTTTGGTTCCTGTTATCAAATTGGTCCACATTAAGGTCAAAAAGGTCCAAAATTAAACTTTGTTTGATTTTATCAAAAATTGAATTCTTGGGATTCTTTTATATGCTGAATTAATCCATTTAGATTTTGGATATTGGTCCATAAGTGGTAAATTCGAATTTTTTAAGTTCATAAGACCACATTCATTGTGTGTCAGAAACCTATGCTGTGTCAAATATTTAATCACAATCCAAATTCAGAGATGTATCAAACTTGAATGTTGTGTCCATACTGGTCCCAATTGTTCAGAGTTCGACCTCTGCAGTCATATCAAGCGGTGCCCTGCGGAGCATTTTATTGAATTTCAATCACAGTTTGAGGGAGTTTCTCATAACTAAACATACCTGAGCAATTTCTGTTTATTAATCTGCACTTCCTGGAAAGTGGCTTGACAGAACTTTATCAAATCTGTGCACAGATTCTTCTATTGGTTATGGAGGTATGCACCTACTATTTTAGGTTTAGATTCTCAGTTACTGTTTGGGAGTTTTTTCATAAGATTGCTTTTAATGACTGCTTTCTTAATTTGGAGGACAGAAGACACCACACATCTTCAATAGAAAACTTACATTTTTTTATTTCATGATAAAACATGGTAAATTCCAATCATTTTAGTAAAAATGAATTGTTTTTACATCGATGAGACAGTATCTCAATGACAAATAATAAACGACATCTAGAGGTCAACATAAAGTCAACATCTGTAGAATGGTCTCGGTTTTATAAATCATGCCAAGGTCTAATGACATAAATAGTTTGACATCTCTTCCAAAATCACATATGACTAAAATTGAGAATTGAAACGGTGAATTTGTCAAAAAGACAACAACCTGACCAAAGAGCAGAAAAGATATTTATTCAGCTATCACAGCTGCACAGAACCCTCTCTTTACCATTGGTTTTGCTAGATAGGCCTTTTGTGGGGAAAATTTGATTGGTTATATAGGGAATGACTGGAGCGACCCCCTATTAGGTCAGTCAGCACCCCCTATAAAAAGTTCTGGATCCCCTACCGATAGGAAAGTTCATGGATGACCACATTTCAATATCCTAGGCAGCCCATGGGTTTTTATACCCCCACTTTAAAAAAGGGGGGTAAACTGTTTTACCCCTGTCTGTCCTTCCCTCCCATGAATATTGCTTCGCATTTTTCTCAGGAACTACAATACAAGGATTTCTGAAATTTGGTTCCAGGGTTTATCTAAGTTAGCTATACTGTGTGATGCGTTTTCAGATTGATCACTTGACAACTTCCTGTTTACCAAACACTTGTATGATTTTACACATGATACCCAAGTTGAAAATTTTCGTCACATTTTTCTAAGGAACTACAATACAAGGATTTCTGAAATTTGGTTTCAGGATTTATATAAGTCACCTATACCGTATGATGCGTTTTCAGATTCATCACTGGACAACTTCCTGTTTACCGAACACTTGCATATTTTTACACTATTAATATTATCCACTTGCGGCAGGGGTATCATCAGTGAGCAGTAGCTCGCAGTTTCACTTGTTAAAATATGGAGCCAAATTATTTATTTAAAGAAGCAAAACCAATTAAAAATCTGCTTGCAGACAATAATGATGACCAGAAAGAAAATGTAAGAGTAACATCCTGTACAACAGGTCATCATGCTCATGGCAAGATATCTTATCATTTTATGTTGAATAAAAGCTAAATAGGGATAGTTAACAGGTGGCTTCAATATGACTATTGTCCTTGACCTCATTTTCATGGTTCAGTGAACACGTGAAAAGTTAAGATTTTTTTTGTATTGTTTATTCTTTCTTATTGTGAGTAAAAGGATACCTATATTTAGTATGTGCTTACCTTGTAAGGCCTTGCAAGATAAGTTTTTGAGTTTTGGTCTTTTTTCTGATACTTTATGCAGTAGGTCTACTATGTTTGGTGTTTGGAAATATTTTATAATTACAGATCAGTCTCAGTTTTATTTGTCATTGACCTCATTTTCAGGGTTTATTACTAGGTGCTTTGTGATTTGGTCTTTTTTTTTCTAGCAATAGGTTATAAATTTGTTGTATTGAATGATTGTAAGGTATATATGTCTATCTGACCATGACCTATTTTCATGGTTCATTGGTCAATGTTAAGTTTGAAACTATAAGCAATATATCAACTAAAACTCAAACTTAACATGAATAAATCAATCAATCAATTACTCATGTGTTTCATTAGTGAAATGAAGTAAAAAAAATTAACAGGCTTTCTGTCATCTTTGGACATTGCTTCCTTGAATTTTGTTGTGTGTCAGTAGAACTATAGTTTAAAAAAAAAAATATGTCCATCAGATGACCTGAATGCCCATGCTCATGCTTTAATTGTCAAAAGGGGCATAACTCTAGAACTGTAAATGACTCAGTGCTCAAATTTGAATTTGAACCCTGTCTGTAAGTATTGATTCTTAGCATTGTGTGAGTTTCATAAAATTTGCATAATGCAAACTTAAATTAGAGTGCGGAAACAAAATGGAGCGGATGGAAGGACTGTCAATGCAAGGGTATTAACACTAAATTCTCATGTTGCTGGTGATTTTAACTAATAACATGAATAACAGATTGATTTTCAAGATGTACTGCAGTATTTAAGGGTGAATATTTACAACAAGTCGCAAACACTGAAAAATTCAGTGCTGTAATGTACGATTATTAATTTAATCTTGTGAGTATTGTATTACATGTAATCCAAAAATATATAAACTTTTAGCTAACACAAAAAGTCATGGGACAGAAAATCACAAAATTTATCATGTTGATATTAAAGACAAAAAGTCACAATAAGTATCTTTTGTATATGAGAAAAGTTCTTACTTACTCTGTAGATTCTAAATTTTAATTCACAGTGTAGGTAATTGCTTTTAAAGTTGTGACTTTATGTCGACATATATATATTTTTTATACAAGTCAAGTTTCAATAAATTCAAACAAATACTTCTTTAATACCATCTAAAAATATAAATTATAAATTTGCTGTTTCTGGTAACCCATTTAAAACTAGTGCTAACATCTTGTCCAATGGTGTAGATTCAAACTCTCCATAACGTTTTTTATGAAAATATTCATCTTCTTTCCAAGGCTGTGGCATAATTTTCTTAAATATCTGGTTACCTGTATCAAACCAAACAAAGTTCTTGACTCCTCCTTCTGTATTTATGTCTAAAGTGTTTAATTGAAAGCATGTAAAGTTCAGAGTAGTTTGATCCATGTTTACACACTGAACGCTAACAGGTTCTGGCAACTTCACAACATCTTCTCCGAATCTTTCTCTGGCCCTAGCTGTGGCATATGCAAAGCAGAACATGAGAGATCTACACTGTCTGTCAACATTGTTCCAGTGATCACTGTTCTGCATGAACAAAGTATGTGGCCTGCCAAAGGCATATGGTAATTTAAAACCATTGCAGGTAGAATCATTATAGAAATGCTCTTTAATCAAATCAATTGTTGGCTCGACAGGATATAAATCTGGCAAAGCCATTTCAGTAGATTTGTCAATTATTTCTTGACTAGCAAATGGCTGTAAATCTTGATTTGATCCTAACATGTAGCTTGGTGATCCTCGTATCAAAATCTTCTCATCATTGAACATATAATGTGTATTGATAAATGGTGAATGAATGAGTCGTCTCCCCTGAACAGCGTTGGGGAACTGTGCTGCTGTACTTTGACACATCCTCACAAGATCTGTCAGGAATATGCCTATTGATTGACTTGGAGGGATACCATATTCTCTTGGAAATTTAAATTTAAGATTTTCCTTGTCAATTCTTCTAGGGAGTTTAACCCTTTTGCTTACCCAGTCCTGTGAATGCATTATATAACGCTTCAAAAGTTTTTCCTTGTTGGGTATTTCTATCTTGTTTACCAAGTCGGAAACATTTTGAGGTAACCCATCAAAATTCTGTGTCTTGGTCAGGACACAAACTTGGTCAATATTTTGCAAAAATTTGCTGTTATAGCTATAACATTTAACTGGATTTTCTTTATACAGCGGATTCTCTGTAGGGCTAGGTTCCTCATAGAACCTTGGATCATCAGCTGGTGGCTTCCATTCTGTTTTTACATCAGTCCTGAATTCCTCTAATGGATCAACAATGTTGACACCTATAAAAGAGAATATTTTTTTTTAGACCTTAAGTAATAGTTGCACTCTTAATTCAAAAAGTAGCCTGTATTGTCATGTTTAGCATATATATTCTGTTCTTTTAAGCATTGAATTTCAATGGGTCTGAGAGATATGAAAAGTGTTCACATTTAAAAACTTAACACTGTCACATTTTTATCTGAATATAAAGTCTCTATTATATGGAGTGCCTCAGAAAAGTGTGACAAATGTATATATATATGCTTTCTTCCAACAAATTGAAAAAAACTTAAATTATAGGAAAACAGTAGCACGAGTAGGTCATGTTGTGTCATACAGATTTTAAAATAGATATAGGAAGATGTGGTGTGAGTGCCAATGAGACAACTCTCCATCCAAATAACAATTTAAAAAGTAAACCATTATAGGCTAAAGTACGGCCTTCAACACTGAGCCTAGGCTCACACCGAACAACAAGCTATAAAGGGCCCCAAAATTACTAGTGTAAAACCATTCAAACGGGAAACCCAACGGTCTAATCTATATAAACAAAATGAGAAACGAGAAACATGTATATATTACATAAACAAACGACAACTACTGTACATCAGATTTCTGACTTAGGACAGGTGCAAACATTTGCAGCGGGATTAAACGTTTTAATGGATCCAAACCTTCTCCCTTTTTCTGAAACAATAGCATAACATCACAACATAGAAAAACACACATTAAAATATCAATAGGCAGACTTAACTCAATCAAAAAACGTATGATATATAAATTTGATCTGCGATATCTGAATACAAATGCACAGTTAATTAAATATTTGAGACAAACATTCATGACCAAAAAGCTAACAAACAAGTTCAAACAAAGCCATGGCAGGACATCAATGAGAAATATTTAACCAATCAATATTCACTTTAGAAAAAAAAACGGTTTTAAAAAAATAATTATAATCTTGAAGTTTATACAAATGTAGTAAGAATAAGTGAAAAATTGAAGATATTACAAATAATCAAAGCTAGTGTACAGACAAGATCCATATAAATAAAAAATAACAAAAAAGATTTTACAAGCACACATATCTTACAACTTATCAATGTCAATTTAGACAAATATTAAGTCATACATCAATGTAAATTTTGAGAAAAACTAGCAAAAATAATTGTAGGGCGAATTTAGGAAGGATTGAAACATTCCCAAGACTGCAATATAGCACCACTTTTACAGTTGCAATTTAGGCAATTATAGAGTGAGGACATAACAAAGAAGGGAATGAAAGTGGTATCAAATTGTTTAAAAGAGATCTAGACATGAATGAAAGTACATGTAACATAGCATGTTTGAAGTAAGACAGAAGTCTGAAATTAATGCATATGTAATACAACACCTTTTGAAATTACAGTCAATATGTGAATCTTCTTTAAAATGTTATTTCGCCACAAGAAATAAAGCAAAATAACAGGGAATAAAATTGAGAATGGAAATATAGGGGAATATGTCCAAGAGACAAAACCCTGACCAAAGATCAAATAACAGCCTATCAGTATTAAAAATGTGCAATGGAGTGAAATGACTGCATGCAATGCAACACACTTTGCATACAGACAATATTAGCTTTTTCCTTAAAATGTTATTTTGCCACAGGCTTTACAGGTAATATTAGGCAAATATCAGTCAATCAGTGTTAAAAAAATGTGCCATGTCATATTCATATTGCTGAAAATATAGAACAAAATCTGTATTCATCTAGATCTGTAACAGTCAAATGACAGTGTTGTATATTAAAGTAAATACAAATACAGTGTACTTAATCATGAATGTGTTTAATTCATAGTAAGGAAGGTACCAGTTTATACACATCATGCCATATAGATATGAAAATTAAGTATGAGTGCCAATGAGACAACTTTCTATCCAAGTCACAATTTGTAAGAGTCAATGTATGACCTTCAACACAAATCTAGTCTAGGTTCACAAAGGGCCCCAAAAGTCAAGTGACTAGTGTAAAACCAAGCAAACAGGAAAAGGTAAGGCTTTGATTTAAAGGTAAAAAGGATTTGAATCTGTGCTAAATGCTGATTTCATTTTTTTGTCTTCATCATTTGAACTCAGGTGCACATAGTTATAGCATTGGCAGTCATATTGCATTTACTCATTTTTATATTGAAGTTGGGAGTGAGAAAATTTCAGCCATTAAACAGGCAAGCCTAATAATAAACAAGATGCACGAATAATTCTTTTGAACCAATCAACAATCCTTGGGTGAATCCGCTACTCTCCTTAGAAACTATATGTTTTTATTATACTTTAAGCAAATTTCTCATATATATATACTCTCTATTCATTTCATTGGACACACTGCATCTGTTAATTTTTACCCACATTTCATACACTATCTGACCAAAGCAACAAGGGATAATATTAACAAGTTTCAATGCCTAAAATAAACATGCACTGAGCCCGAAGTTTGCCATCGTTTTGTTGTTGTATAATAAGGTATTTGCCAATTCCCGTCCTTGACTCTGTAATTAGGCCATAATAAATAATAGGTTTGTTTGCCCAAACGCTACCTACCCAGAAAAAAGATGCCTACTCAAATTCTTTTATTGTCCTGATTTGAAGAAGTTTTTTTTTTAATCAAATAGGCATGAAGACTAATAAACACCTGATACTTCAATTTCTTTATTTTGAAAAAAAAAGAAAATGCCTACCTACCTACCCACTGTCTCAAACTTTGGGTAGGGTTTGGGCAAACCAAAATATTTTAAAGTGTGGCCTTAGAGATCCTTTTATTTAGTTGCCTTCCTTATGAGGGACAATAATCTTTATTTACAATGGAGAGCTAGCAGAAAGAGCAAATTTATCTGTGCGTAATGTGAGTAATCTGTTAGGTTTTCAAATCTTTTAATTACATTAATTTGTTGTTAAGGTAAATACTTTTGACATAAAAAAATATTTTCATGAAAAATTAGTTTATTACCGCCTATACATCACTTTTAATTCATCATTCTTTGCATTGGATTTTGTCTGGTGAGGAACCAGTCTACGATTGTCAAAGGGAAGCAATTTGTTCAAAAGGTGTGTAATAAAAGAATCAAATAGGTAATTGGCAAATGGACTATTTAGAACTTGTGACTTAGAATTCCAAATAATTATGACATTTTGAAAGACTTTTATCCTTTTTTCTTTGACGCTTTAAATCACTGTAAGGCATCAAAGCATTAAGTATAATAGGCTGTATACTGCAGCTGTGCTATTTGAAAAGTCAAGTTGCATTGACCGTATATTCATATGTAATATACAGTCACTGACCCTATATCACCTTGTTTATAACGTTGACATTTTGTTTATGTATAGACTCCCCTGACCAGTGCTCGATAACGACCAGTGCTCGATAATGCGCTACAGAAATTATTTTTTTAATGAAAGTACAACATTTTTGATTCAATTTTTTTTGTATTTATACCTGAAAAGGGGCTTTACAGGAAATATACATTTCGCATGATCTTAATTTAAATGGAAATTAATAGCAGACGATGAATCGACAGTCGTGAATCGAAGCTGAAAAAATCGCTCTTGGTTTCAAGTTTAAAAAAAAACTTTTAACTAAATATTTAGTAGTTAAAAATAACATGGATCGATTGCAAATTCATTAACAATTCAAATGATGTGATTCCTACAGTTATATTCTATTTAAGGCATTTGTAACATCATTTTTTGTTCCCCTAGAGCCCCTACATATTTTCACTTGCCCGTCGCCATTTTTATGTAAACAATATATTTTGGGTAAACTTGCTTGTCTTTTCATGTATATTCCGGTTTGGTTGTTTCATTTGTCACTGATGAGCCATGGTACTGCAATGTTTGTGTACAATCTAAGGAATAATGACCTATGAACATGTTTTTACCGAGTTTTTGTTTTTCAAACAATAAACATTTTGTTAAATTTCAGAATCTCTGAATTTCTATGAATATATTACCATTTCAGTAAAATTTAAATGTCAATTATCAGAAAAATTTTCATTTTATCAAGTAGACATCATAGTTTTTATTTTATTTTTATTCTGAGGTTTTTAATGCATTATCGAGAACTGGTCAATTTATATTCAAATTTGGCTTATTTTTAGTATGTGAATCAAGCATGCCCCAAGGTGACATCGTGATAGGAATTAAACAACCAATCAGGTTCTTTTATTTCAAATAAGGTCAACTATGATCAAACAAAAGGTCATGAATCATGTACACAGTCAAAAACAATGTTAAATTATCGAGCACTGGTCAGTAGAGTCTAGTTTTTATTTATGACGTCAATAAAACATACAGGTTTGCGGAAATTTAATGTCGTCCGCTCCAAATTAAGAAATGATGTTTTTTACCCAAATTACTTCATTTAGAAGTTTTCAGAGTTGCAGTATATAAATATAAAGAATAACCATACATTGTCTCGAAATATCAATGTTATTTGTACTCAGCTAGAAACAGGTAGAAATGCTAGGCACAGCCTTCTCTCTACCTGTTTCTGAAGCCTTGTACAAATAACGTTGATATTTCGAGACAATGTATGGTTATTCTATATGTTTAGAAGTCATAATTATTTGGACAAATCCAGGGTGACAAAGTTGCTTTTACGTCTCATACTTTGACAAATTGCTATGCCGGACTTGGAAATTCTTAAACAGGTCTCATTGTGTTTTCTTTGTTTTAACAGCATAGGCAACAGCAAAGAAGTCTGTGTTTTACATATGTGGTTGGACTATAAATAAATTTATATCTATGAATATTTTTTTTCTATTATATTTTTTTATGCTACCTAATTTTTCTATAGCTTCTGGCACTTGTAGGGGAGGATTTTTGTATTTTCCCCTAGTCTTCCAGACAGTCTTTAACCATTTAACTTTGTTAATTTTATAATAAAACAGTTCTTTAGTGAGCCTCATGGTTCCAAAATGGGTTGTTATCAGAGCTATGGTCTATCCCAAGGCTTTACGGAAACCGGAAGTTTACATGAGCAAACGATAAACCAAGAAAAGTATCGAAGATAAAAAATGTAAAACTCGCACTTCAGAAAAAAAAAAGTAAATATGCATCGTCTTTCCAGTCTCTTTTCTGTTCGGAGCATCAATGTTCTCTGTTTATGGAAGATAGTTGTCTTCGTCTGCACATATAAATGAGCTGAATTTTGTGTAAAATTGTCCCTGTCATAAATAATCACCATTCATGTTTTATCCTGTTTACATTCCAAAATAAGATAAACAGTTGTGTGTTGTAGGGTTTTTAGACGAATAAATGAGACTTCCAAGGTTTATATCGATTTCAACCATTTAAAATTCCCCCTTGGAATTATAGACTTTAGTATTGAATTGTCACATTTCTAACTACTTGGGGCTCCTTAATATCTATACAAAACATTTCAATTAATATCATGTCTGTGCCAGACTGTGGATAATCCTCTTTTTAACGACATTAACTTAAGAGGTATCAGGTCTGTTTGCGCCCAATACACTTCCGCACCCTACAAGTTTGTACCTCGTAGTTCGCACCCAATACTTAACCAAAATCTCACTTTATTTAGAAACTGATTTTTGCTTTTTTGTTAACAATAGACGTATTTACACTTGTATGCAAATTTGTCCGCCATTACGTAAAATCACACAGGTTCCCGTAAACTTTGACATCATAATTTAAAATATTTGACGTTACAATTTAAAAGTGATTGTTGCTTGACGTCAAAAGGTGATTCGGAGTCGATCTAAGGTCATTTGGAGGCAAGATACAGCTAGATACCAAAAGTGTAAATACGTTTATACACTATTTAAATCATGATTAATATTTATTCAACTCACAAACAAAACGTTGTCTCACTTTATTTTGACACAATGACAACAAATTATACTTATAGGAATACACTTGCCGAAACAAAGTCATTGAACACAAAACCAATAAAAAAATGGGTGTGAATGTGTCATGTGTGTAGGGTGCGAACAGACTTTGGGTGCAAACATGTAGGGTGCCAAAGTGATTGGGTGCAAATGTGAATGGGTGCAAACAGATCCAGATTCAACTTAAAGTCATAAGAAACCTCAAATCAAAAAAAAATAATGCATATGATTTTTATAACTCAATGGATAGTTTTCATTATAAAACTTATGTACATATACCTTTTTCTGAAGAAAATTCTTTAATTTATTCATGTTTAGAAGAAGTTTACTTTATTTGAATAGCTTCCTTCCAGCAAGCAATTCCCCCGACATATTTTCCGTATGCAAGGTGACCTCAGTGTGACCCATCTCGTAAAAATCCGGTGACCACAATACGCATGGATGTCCTAAAAATAAACTATTATCTGAATTTACATGTTAAACACGTGCTCATTTCCCATGCTTTTTTGTTTATTTTTCGTCAATTGTTGACAAACAGGTGACAATCGTTAAACTTCGGCTTCAAAACACGAACTTTAATTACCTGCCATATTTTCACAACAACACTGACCGATTGAAAAAAAATTGACAATTATACGAAATTTACACGAAAAAAATGATAAATTCGAGCACAGAAGACTAAGTTTATGATGTTTGTATGCATTGATTCAAGAATTGGAAGAACATTATTGTTCACCGGTCACTCGTTTCTTATGACTTTAAGATACAAGATAATTTATAATGCCAAACAAGTCACAAGTTGCTGAGCAGACTAATCCTTACACTACAACAAACATCTAAACAAGATACAATGATTTGAACTGAGTTTCAGCTAATTTCCTAAAGCATGTAGAGCAAGACTTTAGTTAGCTTGCTTGCTTTGTTTTTATATTGTACAATCATTAGGATAACACCCAATTAAATTCAAATATTATATATACAGGTTAAACTTTGCCTATATATATTGTTTAAAGATGTCAATCTTATTTACAAAGCTTGTATAAACAATTATACAAACAAAGCAAGCAAGCCAACCAAAGTTTTGCTTAACATGCATTAGGAAATAAGCTGTAATAAACAATATAGTTGGTTGTAAATGATTTGTTTGATTTTTGTTAATTAAAATTTTATAAGAAAATAAATCATTATATAATTGTAGTATTTATAATGCAATGATCCCCAGTATGAACAGAAAAGAACACACTGTTTCTTAAAAACTAAGTTATTCATGATGATGAATATACAAATAATTACTCTACAGACTATGTCACCATCATCATCATGTATATCAAATCTGGGAACAGTATATATCTTACAGGAAATGAATCTGATTGGTTTTCAGTATAAAATTGATAGAATCTCTGACTCCCAGAGACTTCATGAATTTTGGTAGGGTCTGACTGCAAACCATCTGAACTGCTCAATAAATTAACCACGTAAACTCTAATCCTAAATAAATACAAGTTTTATCATAAAGAAAATATGTTTTTTCATATAAAATTAGCAAAATTAAGCTTGATTCATTTGATGTGAAGTGTTTTATAATGGTTTGAAAATTTGGGAGTCATTGAAATGACAGAATACAAGTTGGATACACTGGCATCACTAAAATTAGTTTGAATGACATTTTATTGTGATTATCAGAAATTATTAATAGGATAAAAGCGAGTCCCTATTGAACACATGCCTGTTTCCCAAACGTATCTTTATTAGTTATGACCTAACGATAAAATCCACTACAATTAGGTAGTGTCACATCCCATCAATATAAATGTTCCTGATCAAATCATTTTAATTCTTGAACTTTATATATACATATATGAGGGGGGGCGGGCAATATCTTTTTATGTTAAATGGTTTTGGCATATTTCAAGGTGTAGAGAACTGTTATCCGAGATAAACTTAAACAGTTAATTGTTTTCAACCCACTGTGTTGACTGTTATCAGCTTTTTTTGCATCTGTTGTTAACTGTTTTTGTCAAAATTGAGGTGTTGTTAACATGTAACAGACCCCCTAATTCCCCCGTCATAGGTTGACCTTGATCATGTTGATGATTTCTGCACTAATGTACAGTTTTGTATACACGTAGAATCAAATTTTTATCTTCATTTTTTTAATCCATAATTTTATTTTCGTGTTTTTAGGTTGAGATGTCTGGAACAGAAAACACAGAGAGCACTGAAGAGCAGTCATGTGACATATGTAAGATTTCATATGTCACTGAAAAGGTTGGTGTCAATTGCAGTTGTACTATTATGAACACAAATTTTTATGCAAGTGCTTTTTGCATACCAAAATATGCCTCGTACATACAAATATTATATATACTCTTGTATTATGCTGTGTTGCATAGCAGTACATGTATCAATTGTGAAATATACACTGAAGTACTATAGACTATTTGTCAATTGATACTGATTTGATTCTGTTATTGCATTTTTTTCTGTTGTGGTATGACAACTTTGTTTCATATATAATTATTTTCTTTAACCTTTAATTTTTCTTCCAGGAATTACAAGATCATGAATGGTCACTTATGCACCACATCAAAATTGAACAAAGAAAAAAGTGAGTACTGTGGATTCATTATTATTCGTTGGATACCAATTTTCGTGGATTTTGTGGGGACAGACAAACCATGAAAAAAATGTTCAACGAATACCTAATTTTCTATAGGCTTGTATATAGATTTGTCCAAAACCACGAAATTAGACATCCACGAACCTATACGTTTTCCTCAATCCACGAAAATTGGTATCCACGAAAATAAATGAATCCACAGTAATTATTTCAAATGTAGCTGCTATAGATAAATCTTTCAATTTGTTGTTGTTTTATGGGGAAAATAAAATACATATATACATGTACTGTACACACCAGAAAAGCAAATCTCACTTTTCTTCCAGTGTATTAAGGTTCAAAACCCCTACTGCATGTTCAGTAGGCCTGTGTATGAAACGCAATAATATCAATACAGCAAAAATTTTAAAAAAGATGTGACTTTTGTGCATATATACTGTAAATTCAGAAATTATTGCGTGCATTTATTATTGCGATTTTGTCATTTTACACTTGAATGCGATTTTAATTTTTACGATTTTGAGAAAAGTCATGCTTAATTCAGTTAAAATATTACAAAATGCGAGTTTTAATTATTGCGTTTACAACTCAGTCGAAATATTCGCAATAATAAAAACCTCGCAATAATTTCTGAATTTACAGTATATAACAAAAGAAACCTCATTTACAGCAATCAAATTTATTATTTCATTGCATTTAAAGAAAATTTTCATTTTGTGGTAACTAGAGCCAAGATTTTAAGGAAAATCTGCAGGAATTTATTAAAGAGATTTTTGTTGTAATACTCGAAACTTAGATTGCTCACGTATTTGTCAATGTTGTTCCAAAAAAAGAGTCGCTGACATCAAGCAAATATAAGATGCATATTCATAACTCAAAAAATAAATGACTGGGTTAAACGTGAGACAAAGTTCACTTGATATAATGCATTTATAAGGGACACAACTCTGTTATATTTTCATTTTTATAAAAAAAAAAAGTTATATAATTACTGAATTCTTGCTACGATTCTCAATCCTTGCTCATGATATATTAGGGTGCATATAGAATATGTCTTATGCAATGAAAATGAGATACTAATATGTGTGTTTTGTTTACAGGGGTGCAGTACACAAATGTTCCTTGTGTTTTACAATATCTCCAAACCTGATAGAATATGGAAAACATTTGAATGGAGACAAACACAAACAAGCAATAGAGGAAAGCAGAGTGCAGATTGAAACCTTAGATCCACAAGAAATACAATCCAGGTTACATTCTAGGTAAGACAGTACTATATTTGAATACAATAGGAATGGTCAAGTTTTGAGTTCGATGCATTTCTGTCAAAAACTCTGGTTTAAGTGAACATCATTCATGCTCTTTAAGGGCATCCTCACTTCCATTCCAATGTTAAGCCAGTAGTTGGAAATTATAATGCTATGTTGCACGAATTGTTCAGCAAATTAAATTATGAAATTGACAAACAGCATTGCTATCATTAGGGAATTGTAATTAAGTACATTGTACTTACAAAACAAACATTATTTCTAGTTTCTCCTGCACAATGACAATCACTAAGATGCTTGATGAATGTTAATAGTGCAGGGATAAAGCAATTTCCTCTATCTGGTAAATCACGTCATAAAGGCATGCATAATTGATGAGTTTTTTTCGGTGACGGATGAAATCGAAAGTGGTCTATTAAGTAAAGGTTTTCTCAAGTATGAAATGCTTGTATGTGAGTAATTCTGCAGAAAAGCTTGTCAAGGTTACACACATAATACCTTACTTCAGATTAAAGTTTATTTTATTTGATTCCAATTTTCATTGGAAATTTAATCTATGTCCCATTTTTGACAAATTCAAAAAAGGTAAAATATCAAAAATACTGAACTGCAGGGGAAATTAATAAAAGAATTTCCCATAACAAATGGCAAAATCAAAAGCTCAAACACACAAAACAAATAGAAAACAACAGTCTTAAGCCTGATTTGATACAGGCATTTCCTTATGAAGAAAATGGTGGATTAAACCTAGTTAAACCTCTTATGTGCATGACAGTCACATTAAGGCCTATAGGTGCTTTGTATTCTTTTCAATGCTTTATTCGTGGTTTACTTGATATATATGTACTCAAGAAATTTTTAAAAAAGATAGTACTTCCACTTCAAGGCCACTTGTACTATTGTTCTACTGTTAAAATAGTGTTAAACATTTGTACACATTGTAAGTGTTATAATGACAAAAGTTTTTGTATTAATAATACAGAATAAGGAAATGATCGATACAAATTAATAAAGACTGGAATTTGAAATAAAATTATCCAAAATTTCAAGGTTAAACATATAGTATAAAACAATATATTAAATGTTATAATCCAGATATGAATGAATAAATGCAGTTGTAAATTATATGTGAATGATTGTTGTTTGCTTTTCGCCAAATTAGCATAAAAAGGCTATATCGCTGCAACAACTAATTCGAATGATATGTGAATGGTCAGAGATAATGGTCAACAAATACCCTTCATCAAAATATTATGTATACATGGGACTACATGTATATCATATAATCATTCATATGCCAAGCTCCAAATTGCCCTGATCCATACAGTTTTGCACCCTTTTAAGATATACCTTGAGCTTCATGTAACATATTCACTATTCTTCTGATTTATTACAGTGAAAAAGATGAAGATCCTCATTCAGAAACAGACAGAATGGAAACCAGTTATGGCAGAGACCCAAGAGGACACCAGAGGTCATATTCCCAACCTGCAACTAGGGGTCAGTTCTTTGGTAACAGGAGACCTTACAGAAACAGACATGGTCAGTTCTATGACAAAGGTTATAATTACCAAGACAGCATGGAAAACCCTTATTGGCATAAAAGTGGAATGATGCAGATGTTTCCTTATCAATGGAGACAGCCGTGGGATTCCACTTCTCCAGATCCTTGGGAACACCCCAATCAGACCCCTGAAGACATGGAATTCCAATATCAGGATAAAAATAGAAACAGAAGACCAAGCCACCAAGAGTCAAATGAACAATATTCTGGACGGGAAAGGTACAATAGATATGAATATGTACGACCAGAACGGGACCAGGATGTTGATAAACGTAGAATTGATGTAGATGAGAATAGAAAATCGGTCAGGTTTGAGGATGAATCCGAGGAAACGTCAGGATATTTGTCACAGCCTCAAGTGAGTCAGGATTTTATTACTTCAAAACGGAGGAAAAGAAGTAGTGACATTCCAGAAAAAGAACAGCCTGTTGGTGGGAGGACAACTAAAAATAGTAAAAATCGATCGCTAGAGTCTCCGGTTGTTGAGGCTGATAGTACAACGGATATTGAAATGTCAACAAAAAGGTCATCAGTGGACAAAGACAAAGACAGAAAACAGGAGGTTAAGAAAAAAACAGAGGCAAAAGTTAAGAAGAAAAAAGCAAGTAGTAGTAAAACTTCTCCAAGGTCAGATGAAGGTGATACAGTATTGGAACGAGCAGAAAAATTATGTAAAGAGCTTAGAGATAGAAGAGAAAAAGCAAAGAAGGATGTGCAAAAAGGAAAGAAAGTAGAGAAAAATGAAGAAATAAATAAACAGTTGGCTAAGTTTGCTGAAATAAATAAAAGTTATGTCAAAGGTGTTCTTGATGATGCAGACTTAGATGTGCCTTTAAAAACATTTGATATGCGATCCAAAAAGAGTGATAAAATTTCATCCACTACTCTGAAAAAAGAAAAAATCTCTGCAACTTCCAGCAGTCCTGCCAAGGAAATAACTCCTGTAAGTTCTACTACAAAGTTCAAAAACAAGAAAGCAGCTTCTAAAGTAGAGAGCCCAAGCAGGTCCTCTGATAACAAAGTGAAGGATGTTAGTCCTAGTCCTATTCCTAGGAAAATTATAGATATACATAGCATTGAAAGCCCTGATGAATCTCAGATTGAAAAAACTTCACAGAAAAAATCAACTAGTCAGTCAAAATCTAAAGCAGGCAAGACAAAAGTAACAAGTAAAACTAGAGATATTGATGAAATAAGAAAAGAGATTGAATTAGAAGTTCGTCAGTCACAACAAGACAAAACTAGTAAATCTCTTTTAAATGAAAGCCTGACTCTACATGAAAAGGAAGAGGATGAGACGACTATGCCAGAGAAAAATGTAGAGGTAAAAGAAACTCTTGATTCAGCTGAACCATCTAAATTACGATCATCTGTAGAATCTACTAGCCGGGAATCCTTACTTAAAATGGTAAATTCACCAAGGTCTCGTAAAGAAAGACAACAGTTAGCTGAGTTTTTGAGAACATACGCTAAATCACAAAACCGATTATCATTACCGAGATTTAACTTACAGATGTCAGGGTTGTATGATAACCTTGAGCATTATGGAGAGTTTGGTTTGGAAGAGTTATCACCAGAAGTCCAGCTTCAAATTGCTGAACTAATTGAGGCTGATATCAAGCCGGATATTGATGAGCTGGAACAAAATTTACTATTGTCTAATATTAAGATAGAAGGTGCAGATGAATTTCCTGGAATAGGTTTGCAACTGTCCTCCAGTGTTGATAAATTAGAACTATTGGATAAATCTCTGAATGAGCGAGAAAAATCGACAGCAGGCTTTTCAGATGTTGAGAATATGAATGAATTGAATAGACTGAAATCAAAGATTTTATCCAGTAGTGAAATTAAAAAGGAGCCTTCAAGTGGGGTGAAAAGCCCTAATAGATCTAGTGGTCCACAATCACCGCAGTATAGCCAAGAAGAACGAGACTTCATAGAAAAATTTTGTAGTCCAGGAAGCCCAGTTAAGAATGTCAGTAGTCCACAGAAACATACTGACAGAGATGATATTTCAAGAGAATCACGAGTCAGTAGTCCTCAGAAAGATGTTGTCAAAACAAATATTTCAAAGGATTCTCAAGTCAGAAGTCCACAGTCAAATACAGGCAAAGCTGATATCCAGAGAGATTTTGAGGTCAGTAGTCCACAGAAACATGCTCACAGAGCTGATATCCTAACAGATTCTCAGTTCAGTAGTCCAAAGACACATGGTCACAATTCTGATGTTCAAAGGGATTCTCCTGTCAGAAGTCCACATGGTCACACAGCCAATATTCCGAGGAATTCACAAGAGGATTTCTTTAGACAAAGAATTAAAACAGAGATGCCTTTTATCACCGATTCACAAGAAAACACTTTCATTTCTGATGCTCATGTAGATCATAGAGAAAAAAGCAACCAGACCAAATCAACTGATGTATTAGGGCCAATTAAAACTAGCATTAGCAATTTCCGTAGTAGATCTAACTCTTTGTCAAGTTTACATGCAACTAAAGACTTTAATTTTAGTGATAGTCTACGATCAAATCCAGAAACAAACACCAAGTTAGAAACAGTAAAATCAATTGACCCATTAGAATTATGGCGTAAAGAACAAGCAAGGGAGAAATCTTCAGAAAAACCTGAAAAACTGGACCATTTGCAATTAAAATCTGATGAATACAAGCATATCAAATCCGCAGTTACAAATTTCAGTTCCGGTGGAAGACAGAATGATGAAAAGACTGCAGTTTCTCCGTACAAACTATCAGATGGGGGATTTGAAAGTTATAGAGGCAGTAGTGATAGTAATATTATCTCCTCCCCGTCTCAGAATAAAACTAACCAACTTGAACCATCTGTTACTGTGTCAGGAAGTCTTCCATGGAATAGTAAGGAACTTTTACCACACAGTCAGATAAAATCAGATATGATGCAGCCTGGGACTTCATGGTTTGATGCAGTTTCATCAGGTCAGCAGACGTATCATACACAAGCAGGTCATGAAACTGTGGGTGAAAAGATATTAGTGGCTCCCTCTGTATCTACTTGGCTTAGTAGTGGGATACCAAAGACTGAACCATTGTGTACAGTAGGGACTGTAGCATTAACCAGCACTACAACAGTAACAACCTGGTCTACCTCGTCTGGATATTTGACTCAACCTCAAGGTATGTTACATGTCATTGTTGAATTTTAGATGTGAGGTCACATAAGTAGCATTTGGTTGGGATAACATAATATTGATGCTTGTCATGGTTCTCACTATTAATATTTTATCAATTTCAGGCCACTCTTAAAAATATATTTCATGTTTCTAACCCATGCCTTGTAGTGTTTGGTACATGTAGATAGCTTGCATTTCTTTTTTTGCCAACAGCACAAGTTATATATTTTACAACAAAAGGGCAGGAAACTTAAAAAAAAACCAATTGTTTCATAAATTTTTTCTAGCAGGCTGTTTTTTAGGTTGGTAGGTAGGCAACATCAAATATTCTTAATTTATGTTTGGCCTCTGTGCATATTTGATATGTGTATCTTCACTGGTTATCTTTAAATAAATACATAGTGTTAAAAATTACTAAGATTTGGTAGTTAAAATATGTTAATGTCAAATGCTTTACAACTTTAATAATCACTTTCTGAAATTATGACACAGGCCAATTAGGAAAACTAAATTTATAATATGAAAATTATGTATGTTAAGCAATCAACAATAAATCATAAATCAAACCCCTTATCTTTTACGCTGAAGATGAACATGCTACCGGTAAACTGTTGGATAAGTATATAGGTTATGTATACACAATCAATATTTAGAATGTGCACAGCCAAAAGTATTAAGTCTAAGACATATAAAAAGTGCACAACCTGTAAAATTTTGCAAGAAATATTTGAACTTGTTATAGCTAAAATATTAACTCTTCTTTATTTTTTTACAGTAATGTCATCATCAGACATGAGCTTATCTACTATCAGTCGAGACATCAGAATGAGGCGACCATCAGAGACTTCTACAGCAGAAAGTTTGGTTGATACAGTATATGATATCAGTATTAAGGAGGAAGATATACGTCAGGAATTACAGGACGTCGATCAGAATATTACCAGGTTACGGAAACTTATAGAAGAATCGACAGAGGAGCTCAATAATTATAAAGAAAGGAAACAAAAAGTTTGTTCTTAGATTTTTAAAGTCTGGTTTTCATTAAAAAAAAGGGAAATATTCTGCAATAAAATTATTGTGAAATAAATTTCATAGAGTTTCAAAGCAATATCAAATAAGAAAACTTGGTATGATTGACAATGCAACAACTCTTCACAAGAGACCAAATGAAATAGAATTTACCAACTGTAGGTCACTGTACAGCCTTTTTACAATGGACAAAATCCACATCAGATACATGTACCAAGCTATAAAAGGCTCTGAAATGAAAAATGTAAAACACTTTTAAAAACAACAAAGTAAAGGCATGAATTATGTACAGAACAAGAAACGAAAAAATATATTTGATATACAGCAACAAACTACAATGTATATAAACCAAATTCAAATTCTCTTTGTTCTAGTTTAATGAAATTAAAGCAGCACTTACATAATAAAGTGCAACACCACAAATGTAACTGGTTAGATTTCTAGCACAAGATATGCATGCATTTTTTTTTGTTTTACTGAAATATTGTAATGAACTCACAACAAGTATACAGATATTATAGAATATTTCACATATTTCAGCTGAAAAAAGATGAAGAAAACTTAAGATCAAAAAGAATCAATGTTCTACAAGGTAAGTTATTTATAATTACTTCACATTTATTTGAATATTTTTGCTGCTGAAATTTAAAATAACAACATTTTCATAAATTTATTTATTTATTTCAATGGAGACTGAATAAAATAAAATACTTGAAACGAATAGAAATGTTGGTGATGAGAATTTATAAGTTTTAATATGATATATGAAAGGGGAACATTTTTGGTGATGGGCTATATCTTTTTAGTTTTAAATCAGATGTTCACCAATAGGTCATTTCTGGAATCATGTCTTTCACCAAAAAAGATAGTCAATTTCGCACGCCTTTATGACATCATTTACCAGATAAAAAGCATGTCTGTATCCCTGCTCTATTAAAAGTTTCCAGCACTTTCATAATTGTCATTCTGTAGGGAAGTATAGAAATAATTAATGTTTCATAAGTACATAATCATGATTGCCATATGACTGAGGGAGAGCAACCATCCTTTTAGATTTAAATATCCCAAAGATTTTGTGCAGTATAAAATAAAACTTTTTCACCCGTTTGCTCAACTTGTGTTGGAAATTTCTATGCATACATTTGTGGCACGTGGTGATGGAAGTCGCATGACAAAGTCTGAAAACCGTATCCCATAACTGGCATATCTTGATGATAATGCAACATGGAATCAAAAGCACCACATCAAAGTTCAAGGATAAGGTTTTGATTTTTTCATCATCAGACTCTATATCTAGATCTACTAGCCTCTCCTCCTAAATATCAATAAAGCAGTACAGTACCCTATACAAAAAAAATCTACTACAAATCCATATTGTTTTAAACTAGACATATGCACCCATGATTTTTTTTTTTTTTTTTTTCTTCTGCATGTAAAAAGTAAAATCACAAAAATACTGAACTAAGAGGAAAATTAATTCAGAAAATCCATAATCACATGGCAAAATAAAATAACAAAACGCATCAAAAATGAATGGACAAGAACTGTCATATACCTGACTTGGTACAGGCATTTTCAAATGTAGAAAATGGTGGATTAAGGAGAAAATGGTGGACTAGGAGTAAAGGAGTCGTGTTTGATTGCATGACAAAATAAAGATAATTGAAATATGAATGATGCATTGTATTAAAATATTTAATATCTTAAAAATATATTTAACAGAAATACAAAATTTTATTAATCTTATTGCAGAAGCTCGTGATAAACAAAAAAGACCAGATTCGAGACATGATTCAGATATATCTGATAGACCTACTCCACCATTATCTGCCACAGAGGATTCTGGAATGACATCTGGTGGTAGAGTTGTACCTATGTCGTCTGCTGAGAACTCCTGGCTAGGTCATAGTTCCAGGCCAGGGCCAGAATATCAGTTTGGAAATCCAATAGAACCACATATTTTGAAAGGATTGCAAGTTTTAAACTCAATTCAACAAAATAATGAAAAAGATAAAAATGAAATCCCTTCATATGGACCAAGAGCCTTTGATTCTACATTATCATACAATCAACCTTCAGATCTGCCGCCAATTTCAACTCACACCTCACTTCAACATATTCCATCAAATTTGATCGAAGCCTCACAACAGCAGTTGAGATCATTAAATGCAGCTGATATCAGGCAGCAAATGTCATCCAATGTATCAACACAACATATGTCATCATATCTTACATCACAACAGATGCCACCAAATATATCATTACAACACATGCCACCAAATGTGTCATTTCAACACATGCAACCAAATGTGTCATCACAACACATGCCACTAAATGTATCATCACAACAGATGCCACTAAATGTATCATCACAACACATGCCACTACATGTATCGTCACAACAGATGCCACTAAATGTATCATCACAACAGATGCCACCAAATATTTCACCACAACAAATGCCACCAAATGTTTTAACTCAACAACACATGATGCTACCCCCTCGTAGTATTCAATCAGTTCAATCTTCTCAATTTCAAGGAGCCTCAATCTCACCTCTCAGAATTGGGTCAAATGTTGGTATGCCTTCTGTTCAGTTTTCATCTCCCCATAGTCAAATGTCACCAGGACAACAGCAGACAATAGACCAACCAAAAGATATCACCCAGATAAAAGTTTCAGATATACTTTATGAAGGGGCTGATATGTCGTCTGCTTCAAATGTGCAGAAGACATCAAGGTATAGTTCCTTGCAAGAACCAATCTCAGATACTGAAAAACAAACAAATTTATCAACTACCTCTTCTAAATCTATAAATGAAAGAGTTTTGGATCAACAAAGAATATTGAATTCATCTTATGATAAACAACTTCTTAATTCAGAGAAAAATTTGGACAGAGATCAAGTTTATAGTGAAAAAATATTAAACAATCCAAGTTCTGAGCGACAATCTGAGGATGTCATAATGATGAGTGATGATCAGAAACATGGTGGTGATATTATAGTTATTAACGATTCACCTAAACGATCTGTGAAGGCTGAATATTCCGAAAAACCGCATATGAAATCCTGGCTGGCTGCTGAAAAAGCTGACTCTGAATATCGTTCATCTCGTTCCAAGTCCCCTGAATGGGATGAATCTCAAAGTCATTCAAGGACACAGCCTTTAGGAACACAGTCCCCTGTTGCCTTAAAACACAGAAAAGATGACGATGATGCCGTGAAGAATCTGCAGTCTCCATTACGACCTACTCCAACCAAAGACCAAAAAGTTAGTAAAAGACAAGCTGAACAAATTGAAATAGAGGAAGAAAAAAAGGATATTGAGAGTAATCAGACAACTGACTTAAAATCATTTGGATTTGTAACTCTGAGCAATCTAATGAACACTGACCAGACAAAATCTCCTCAAAATACACCAGTTAATTCACCAAGAAGGGAAGAAGTGAAAAAAATACATAAACATGAGGTTGAAATGTCTCCCAAAACTTTTTCAGGAAATGATGAATTAAGGAATACGAAATTAGGTGAGGAACCTAAAGTTGAAAGGCTATCCTCCAATATGGAAGAATATACAAGTTTGTCTAAAGGAAGTGATGTGGGTTCATCAAAGAATGATGGGAAGGGTAGTGATGCTGAAAAGTCTGATGTGATCAGACAAATATATGATAACAGAGAAAAAGTAAATATTCAATACATGGGTAGTCTATCGCAGGGAATGAATCAGGCAGAACTGCTGAAACAGTTCAAATCTGGAAAAGGGAAAGGAAAAGATGATGGTATGTCTTTCTTAGTGGTAGACGGAGATCAAAACAAAGACATGTATAATAAACTGCAATTACTGTTCAACAAACCACCGACTGGATCCAGTCGTTCAAATAAAGAAGACATACGAATGGAAACAGATGAAAAAAGTGATTCGGGAGTTAAAGACCATGATTCTAATTTTGAAAGTATTGGAAGCAATAATTCTTTAGGGGAGAAAATCAGACAATATTGTAAACAAAATAAGCCTGATGTATCTGAACTTTTGATTACTGTATCGGATGGTGAACAGAGGGAAGTGGCTGATTGTTCTGTGGTTAGTCCTGGACCTGAGAAATTAGAGGAGAGAAGGTGTTCATCTCCTTACAAGAAACGACTGAAAACAAAGAAAGAGAGAGACAGAGCTTCAATTCGTAAACAAAAGGAAGGCTGTATTTTAGAATCAAGCTCTGATTATAATTCTCAGGATGAAGAGGTCCCTCCAAAGCATGGACACAGGCCTAAGGTTAGAATTTTACACCAAGTTTGTATATCGAATTTAGGAGACTCATGTTATGATTTTACTTCTCTGTCCAACCCTATAAATAAATTCCATATAAAAAAGAAAATGTGGTATTATTGCCAATGAGACAACTTTCCACAAGAGACCAAAATGACACAGAAATTAACAACTATAATGTCACTGTACGGTCTTCAACAATGAGCAAAGCCCATACCACAAAGTCTGCTATTATAAAGTCCTAGAAATGACAATTGAAATCAAATCAAATAAGAAAACAAACAGCCTAATTTATGTCAAAAAATGAATGAAAAACAAATATGTAACACATTTAAACAAACGACAACCACTAAATTACAGGCTCCTGTATGCATGATATGCATATCATTTAAAAAAAAAAAAAAAAAAACAGCTAAAAAAAGTCTTGAAAAACAAACCATAACTTGCATGTGGACCTTGTGTATGGAAATACAAGCATCATAAATAGTTGAATGAAGCATTCCTTTAGAAAAGATAAAAATGTATAAAGATCTTTGGAATTTATGCCAATGGCAATTAAAGAGAATGTGTTATAAAAAAAATTGTAAAGAGGATGTATGAAATTGATTTAAATCCTAAGGCCAATTTATCATATCCCTTGATTATATTTTGAGTATCTCGTAAAGCCTTTTATAAGAATACTATAAGATATTAAAACAGTGATATTTAATGTTATCTTTCATTTTAGATAAAATCAAACAATATTTGCATTTTAATCATTTTAGAGTGGTCAGAAATCCAGAAATTCTGATGTAGAAATTATATCTGACAATAAAGATGATAGCATGTCCTTTGACAAGAAGTCAGAAGATCTAAGATCACATGATAAGGGGTCAGAAGTCATTCCACACAGGTTACTAGAAGAAGTACAGTTGGAAACTGAATCAGACGACAGTCGAGCACAATTTAAAGATAGATTTTCTGAAAGGTATTTACAACATTTTGATATATACTACAAAATGTCATATACAGTACAATGATGTTGATGTTTAGTAAATTAGTAGAAGATATTTAAGTGTATAAGGATGATGCTAGTGTTAAAAAAACTAAGTGAAAAGTACCACTTTTTGAAAATATCAAATTTTTGACTTTTCCAACAAATAACACTTTTTGGAGGGATTGATGGAAATGAACATTTTTAACATTTCAGTTATAAAATAGCACATACATATTAAACAAAAAAAGATTTCATTTCTTGTTATCGTTTTTAAGTATGATTGCATGAAAATTGCATTACATTTTAGCCAGCATTACAGTTGCTTACTAGTGGCAAATATTTTATGCATATTTTGGACAAGAGAAAATTTTGTAAAAAAAGATGATGTAATTCTGTGATATTTATAAATGCTGCTTTGCATTTCCCAATCACATTTTCAATTAATCTTGCATAAGAAGGTGATAAAATTGTTAAATAAAATTTCAATATTAGTACTTTTTTCCATTACTGTAGGTTCAAACTAAACCCTAATTTATTGGCATCACTGAAAGCAGCTGTAAGATCAAGTTTGTCAAAAGAAGATTGCAGAGAAACAAAGGTTGATTATAAAAGATTTACAGGTCCTCAACAGCAGGTGTCTGGTATACAAATTGTTGGAGATGAGATTTATGTGTCTTACCTGGGAAATTCTGTTAGAAAGTTTAATTTTAAGGTAAGATAATAGGAATGGCTCATTACTTTATGCCCCTGTCGTAGTGGAGGGGGCATTAAGGTTTGCCTTTGTAGTCTTCACACTTAACCACAAGTCCTAAGGCATTGGCTTGTATAATTTTTCTCTACAAGTCAGCAGAATCCAACTAAAATATTCAAAAATTTGAGCTTTGTGCTTGTGAACTCGAAAGATTAACATGAAGGTTTCCTTTGTCCTTCTGTACAACTCGAAACTGGTATCCATTTTATAACTTTAGTTTGCCTCCACTATGAAACTTACCTCATTATTTCTGTTCTGGAGTTATGCCCCTTTATAACTTTATATACAAGAGAGGGCATCATATGTGTCCCATGAAAACATACTCCATTTATATTTTGGAACAACCTGAATACATTTATAGCAGTTTTTGTGTTCATATTACTTTTATTATGGCAAAATCATATTCATGATAATCAAACAGTGTGAAATGCAGCATATGTCATCTACACAAATTATTATTTTTTTGTTTTTTTATTACAACTTTCTGAATTTATATACTTAGACAATATACGTATAGTGTCTTGAAATATGAAATTTATTTGTATGAGGCTTAGAAACGGGAAAATGCGAGGTTCTACCGAGCATTTTCCCGTTTCGTGCCGAATACAAATAAATTTCATATTTCAAGACACTATACGTATATTGTCTTTATACTGAAATCGAAAAAAAATATTTAAAAATGAAAAAACTATGTTAAAAAATTGTCAAAAAAAGTGTTTGGAATTTCCCTCTTGGGGTACCATTTTGGGGTATTTCCCTATGAGCGTAGTCCAGGCGGTAAAACATTGACATATTAAGGAATTAGAAAGGGAAAATGAACTTAATTAATAACATTTGATAATCATGATATATAAATAACCAATTTGCAGACATAAAAGTTTAAACTCATAAAAGTTTGACCATTGTTACTTTACGTTGTCATGGTCGTGACGTGATGTTGTTGATGAAATACAATAAGGAGGCGGGGCTTATAGGTAAGTTGGGGTCATTGACGTATAAAGCTAACGTTTATACGTATAGCTTTATCTGTATAGTAAAATAACTGATTGCAGTATAATATTGTTTATACAGGTTTTGGATTTAAATTTAATGTTAAATTTGATAGATAACTCACACTTTGACATCTCTCCTACTTTATTATTTTGTTTAGAAAATATATGGGTTTCAAATGGTCATTAAAATCCTCACTTTTTATACCATTTCCTTTCAAGCCCAAGCAATATTTGTTTATTTTAAAAATTGAAATGATATGCAAAATTTCTTTTTGACCTTGATTTCATGGATCACTGAACATTAAACATATAATAGTGTTATAAGTGCATGGTGTCTTATGGATTTATATTCAACAATATTAATGTTAATTTAAACCAACTTATTTTTGCAACTTTCTCAAGTAGAAAAAGAACACAAATATAAATTGTCAGGAAAATGTAAAAATTGGATTTTTTCTTATTAAACTTCATCAAGTAAAGCAGAAAATTGAGAAGTGGTCAAGAAAGGGTGAAACGTGAAATAAACTATCCGCAAAAATAAGTTGTTTTGCAGTATCGTATCTTTTATATTTCAGACCGGTGAATTACTACATGCATTTGACTGCTCTCCACATCAGATCAGTTGTATGTTTGTCCTGAGAAATAATGATTCCCTTCGACTATACACAGGAGGCCCCTCACAACATTTATTAGGATTCAATGCTAATGTAAGTTTTTATATATTAACTTTTAAAAAAAGTTAAGTTTGATAAGAAGAAACGAATGTTTTAAGCTTTTTAGTTTGAATCATTTTGCTTGTTTTAATCATGTAATTTAAAAAAATTAAATGATTTGATGATATGCCTTTATTTTTTATGAACTTGTTACATGTATTAGTTGTGGAGTCTATATTCGCCATCTTGGATTGTAAAAAACAGAGAATCTAAGGTCCATATTTTCTATCAAGTTAGCAAAATTTGATGCAGGAATGCAGAAATTTAATGTGAATTTTCATTTAAAAGAACCAATTTATAAGAATATAACTTAAAAATATTAATATTTTTACAAGTGTAGATTAATTTTGGTTGTTTTTGAATATTTTCAAATTGGCATTTTAAGGGGAGGTAACTCTATAACAGTGCATTTTCTGAAGGACTCTACATGAAATTTTCCTATTTTGTCTTATAGCCATAAAAAACGTACGGTGACCCTACCTTTTCTTTTGATATTCTCAAAGCATTGTCTGAAAGCAATCTTTTCCTAATTTATTTTACAATTCTATCATTTTGTTTTGTTTCTATTCACAAAATGGTGTTTTTTCCTGTATAATCCATACAAAATTTGCCATTTTGTCACAACCTGTAGCTTGAGAAAATGCACGGTGACCTATCATTTTCATAATATTTTTGATCATGTATCAATAGATACTACATTTTGACAAAGTATGAACAAATTCTATCATTTTTATTTTAGACTCCCATACCACCTTAAGTAAGAAAACGTTGCATGTTCTAATATGTGTAATAGATCTATATAAGCCGAAGTATACAAGTGACATGTCACAAAGTCTTGACGTTACAATTATAAAACATTAGTGACTTTCCCGCGTTGTGTTCCCGCCGTATTTACAACATTCTGGGTGCAGCAAAAAGTAAAAAATCTATATACAATACAATCTCAAATTTCAAATTAAAAATATTTACGCTTTAAAATTAAAGTCTCTATGTATAGAAAATATTTACTGTCTCTGTATAGTGGTATTAAAATTTGACACTTTAACACTTTTAAATAATGATTCACAGTCCGTATAAAAAAAGGCTTTTATAGCTGACTATGCGGTATGGGCTTTGCTCATTGATGAAGGCCGTATGGTGACCTATAGTTGTTAATGTTTGTGTCTTTTTGGTCTTTTGTGGATAGTTGTTTCATTGTCAATCATACCACATCTTCTTTTTTATATAGTCAACAGTTCACATCTGTTCTTTATCATCTTGATTTGATGGCAGATTTAACCAATAACGGATTCTTTCATCAGCCATTACACTTTGCTTGACGTCTTGGACAAATGCCTTGTGCGGTACTCTGTTCACATGTTGATTAAATATTTCAATTTTTTTCTACAGCATTCCTATAAAGTATTTGATTGTATCCATTAACATTTTCCTTTATCCAGAATAAATAGATTATTTTCATATTTAAGGAATGACTGTAATATTTTTTTCTGTCTATTCAAAATAACATAAAAAATTTGGTGCACACTGAATAACGCACATAGCAGGTTATTTAACAGTGTGCACCACATTTTTTATGTTATTTTGAATAGACAGAAAAAGTATTACAGTCATTTCTAACAATTTAGTTCTAAATTCCATTGTAAACCGTAGAAAACCATGAAAAAATGTTGATGACGTCAAGATCACATGACTAGATTATGTCTATGGGCTGTTAACAAAATAACGTCAGCCAATCAGAAGACGTGTTACATCTAAAATTAAATTATTCCTTGATATTAGTTAATATTTGACAATTTAATGCTTTTTTGTAGACTGGACAGTTGTTTAGGACAGAAAATTTGGAGGAAAAGTTACAGTGTTTTCATCATAACTGGGGGAAGTTATTTATTGGTACATATACTGGATCTATATTGGTGTGGAGTACAAAGGTGAGTTAATCAAATATTTAGATGTCACCAGTCACATGACCATACTTATAAGGATTAACTTTATGCCTTACTATCTGATTATATTTCATTTAAACATTAAAAATTGTTATGGAAGACAAGCTTTTATCACTAGATCTAGAATGTACCTTCATAAAGGTAAACCCATTGTTTCTTTCACAACACAGTCTTTATCTATCCTTAAGGTTGATGAAATGGAACAATAACGAGCTATTCAAAAACAGTATGGGTGCTAGAAAAGACTTTCATTTTAAAAACATCCAACCATGCAACTTTAATTAGAAATTTAATGTATTATCGGATAAAAAGTTGTTTGAACCAAGTTATATTGTTATTGATATATGATGTCTTCTGACCAACTATGGTTCAATGAATAAAACTTGCGTGCTCAGTACTGTCTTTAATTTAAAATTTTGGTCTAGAAAAATTTTCTTTTGACATTCAATATATATTTGCAAAATGTATTTGTATATTTTAGACTGATAGGAATATAGATGCATATGTTTGTTCCGATCGACCAATCAGTTGTATATCCTCAGCAACAGAAGGGGCCCAGAAAGTTATTCTTGTGGCAGCATATGATTCCACTGTATTTGTTCTGAGTGCCACATCTGGACTGTTGATACGTATTCTGGAAGGTCATACGAAAACTGTATTCTCTTTACAGGTAAGTCATGCCAGTGTAGGGTGTTGGTATTAAAATAGTGTTATTAAAATATCTTAAAGTTTAAAGGTATGTGTGTGTATACTTTTTCATATCGGTTAAAAAAAGGGCATGTCACAAAGGTGGTGTGTGATGGCATGGGTATTTACAATTACATTTACAAAATATTGGTAGTTCAAGTTTACTGTCAATTCAGGAATTATTGTGGTGTTTTGATTATTGCGAGAAATGCCACAGGGTTATAAGTGCAACAATTCAAACTCACTTTTTGTAATATTTTATATTACTTAAACAGGATTTTTCTCAATTTTGCAAAAATTTAAATCGCATTTTAAAATGACAAAATTGGATTAATAAATGCATGCAATAATTTCCAAATTTACAGTAACTTACCGGTCAGCCATTGGTAAGGGTATACATGAACATTAAACTTGAATTCCATACTTTGAATAATGACTTACCGTATATAGCTTACACACTTTAAAAGACTCTGCACATGATTACCTCATTCAGGTTGTTGGTTTTTACACCTGTATATTTAATATTTGATAGGTTGATGGCAGTATTGTGTTCAGTGGATCAGGAGATAAAACAGTCATGGAACATAATTTACAGGTAACGTTGTATATACTTTAATAGAAGCATACTTGTGGTATTAGTGTTAATATATGCTTGAGAGATAGCAGTTCATTGCATTTGCTTTCTTAATGAAGTCGGAGCATTTTATTGTTTATTGTCACCATTTATAATTATCAATGGGATATGGTAATGACTTGAACAAGTCAGTACTCAGAGAAAGTTTATGAGAAATCCTTTTCACTGAATGGGCTTATTTGTAATCATATTCTATTGACTACCTTGTGTTAACGTTTGATTTGAGTATTTTTATATGAGAAATTGGAATTTGATCCTTAGAAGAGGTGACATTTAGTCATATTTGTCCCAAACTTCCTAAAAACTGTGTTCCCACCTCTAACTTTAGTTTGATTCAACCAAATGGTATAAAACTTATATTCAATGCTCATTTTCTCAAAACACAGATCATTGGGTAGCGTCACTTTGACTGTTCATGAGTTATGCCCCTTTATAAACATAAAATTTGCTGATTTATTTGTTTCTGTTCTTTAAAACAGGGAAAAAAGATACCAGAGGGACAGTCAAACTCAAAGATTGAAAATAACTGACATTTAACTGTAGTTTGACTCAACCAAATGTTAAGGAACAACACTTTAACTTAAATTAATTTGGCTCGTTTAATTTTCTTAAAATTTTGACAAAGTATTTACTTTGACCCTTTGACAAAAATATAAAAATTTCAAAAAATTTGAACCAACCGTTTTATCAGAAAAATTACACTGGTTATATAGCAGATTGACAAACACTTATTTCGATCATTGAGAAGCTTAATATTCCCTTATGAACACTACACCATTTAAACGTTCTGCTGATTTTACAGAGTTATCTCCCTGTAGTGTAAGGTACCACCTTAAAATCACAAAAAGGTCTACATGAATCCTGCATCTTTATGTGGAAGTTGACTCATGCATAACACAAGCTGGGCATCTGCAGCCCATAGACACATTCTTCATTTATTTAGTATTGTTACAATGACAACTTGCATATACAACTCTTTTGAGATTGTTTGACAGAAAGCTTTCTGTTTAGGTTGGGATTGATTTCTGAAGTTTATGGTCCTAACCAAATGTTTAGGAATTGGCATGGGTTTCATTTCTTGATGCATATCATACTTGTATTTGGTCATTCTTTTTAACATAAATCAGACTGTTAGTTTTCATGTTTGAATATTTTACATTTGTCTTTTTGGGTTCTTTTATAGCTTACTATGCTGTATGGATTTTGCTCATACTTGAAGGTCATACAGTGACCTATAGTTGTTAACTTCAATGTCATTTGGTCTCTGGAGTTGTCACTTTGGCAATTTTACCATATTTTTTCAAACTCGCATTTTGTCAACCTCAGGAATGGTTAAGTTCATATACATAAAACTGTGTCTCCAAATCCTTTTTCATGTTTTTAAGATTTTGACACTCTTGATATTTGTTGTGTTTTTAAATACCATTTGAATAAACAATGTATCTTACTCTTGGGATGTGTTGACATATATAAGGATTGCCAGCTTGACTCACAAAAAAGTAAAGCATGAAGAAATAATACACTATTTTGTAAAATATTTCTAGTAGCTAGAAAGGTTTTTAAATTGTAATAAGAAAACACACAGCAAACTCCAAAGGAAAATGTATTCTATGGGGTAAAATGTTTAAGAAATTAATTAATAATTTTTATTTCTAATTAAAATTTTATTCTTGAATCATTTCACATAAATTCTCTGATATATAGGGTGTATTAGATAATATGATGTCAGATAATATGTATTTAAAATAGAGGACCCATTATGGGGAAAATCAGTACAATGATTAGGATAATTATTTATGATAATAACTATGCAAAAACTAGACAAAATACAATATGTAATAAAACATGTGTTATAAGATTAGAAATGCAGAAATAAGGGTAAATGAAGTAATGAGAGTAAATAAAGTAATGAGGGTAAATTAAGTAATGAAGGTAAATTATGCTATGAGAGTAAATTAAGTAATGAGGGTAAATTATGTAATGAGGGTAAATTATGTAATGAGGTGAAATTAAGTAATGAGGGTAAATTATGTAATGAGGGTAAATCAAGTAATGTAGGTAAATCAAGTATTGAGGGTAAATTATGTAATGAGAGTAAACAAAGTAAAGAGGGTAAATTAAGTAATGAAGGTAAAATATGTAATGAGAGTAAATTTTTTAATTAGGGTGAATTAAGTAATGAGGGTAAATTATGTTATGAGGGTAAATTTAGGCGACAGCAGTTTACTGATGTTTAAATCTAAAAAATGAAGAGACAAATCAAAGTATCTAAAGTGTAAATACCTGTAGTGCAGCGGCGAAATCTGAAAAGACGCTTAGTTAAGGAGTTTAATGCACCCAAAGAACACACACCTGGATTTCTTTTTAAATGAAAGAATACATGTTAAACTTATATTTTAAACTTGCCGTAAGAAAATCGTATGGTCGAATTTCCGTATAAATGGCTTTTTAGAGCGTTATGTAGTGTATAAAAAAAATACACTGATATACTTAAATGTTAATTATTATTACGAATCACAATATTACGGCAATTTTTTTAATTTGATAATGTAAGAATATATAACTGACGATAAAACTAGTCAATAATTGTTTTAAAAATATTTACCATCAACATTTTAAAAACTGTTTTACTTCAGTAGTTGTGGTTAACACGATTTTTACCAGTTTCCGTTAATAACAGGATAATTATAAAACACTTTATTTGTGTTTATTTGGCATAAATATACACTTCGATATATACTTTATACAAAACAACTTTCGTTTAAAACATTTCTTATTCGATTTACAATAAATTTTTGATTTGAAAAGAACACATCAATCTGTTACACAATTTATATAATTCCGGAATTACTGTTCGGGACGTTTATTTTTGTTTAATCCTCACTCCGTTCAGTTCTATCACTGTACAAGCCAAATGTCGATTAGCATTTCACATTGAATTTGTTCAATTAATATCAGTTTTAGGGTTAATATTTGTTTTTTACACTAGTTTTATATTTGCTTTGTTGTTGATTTCATTGTTTTTTTTTGTTATTTTGAATACCCAGAGTGGTAATATATTGATTTTTTTTATCATTGTTTACATTGTGTTAAGTAATCGCTTAAAAAATATTCCGGATCTGTTGTGAAAATTTTCCAGACAATGTCACAGTTCGGTAGTCCTTTAAAAGTTACCCCAACTAGTGCCAAGAGAGGGAAGTCTTCCTTAGATTGGCTGGAATGCATTATTTATCAGATTAAAAGCCCGGAAAAATTATATATTTTCACTGACAAAGGCAAAGTTAGTTTCATTGAAGCTACTAAACTACGGAAAGATGAGATATATATTTGAAGATTGGAGTTGTCTTCTTTTAATCATTTTTTTTTCGGAAAATATTGATGTTAAATACCATAGATCTTGTTGTAAATCTTACACCAGTAAGCAGAATCTATCTTGTTATAGATGGTGCTAGCATTTTTTTCACCTGCTGCAAGCACATCTAGAATCACAACTCGATCAGAGTGGTATTCCTGTATTTTTTTGTAAGAACAAAACTTACAAAAAAGATGCTAAATTGCACAAAGTGGAATCAGAAGAAAGAATTAAGAACATACTTGAGGCAGCTAGAAATAATTCGGATCATGAAAATGAGTCAACAGTTTTACATGAAAATTTTACTGAAAATGCCCTTTATCATTCGGCCTGTATAACTTAATATCTACTGAAAATACCCCAAAAAGTAAAAGCAGAATCTTCTTACCACGATACTGCATTTGTGAAGCTGGTATCAGAAATTAATTCAGACCTGATGGTAAAGCATAAGGCTTTTATGATGTCCACCTTGCTTCAGAAATTTCGTTACTTGCTTCCACAGGACTATGCTGCCAAATACACAACATAAAAATTGCAAAATAGGTTAATTAATTATTACGGCGATGCAATTATCATACTACCACAACAAGGCCAGGGTAAATCAAATATCATGTTCAGCAGCTCTACATCTATCGGTGACGCAATCAAAGCTGCAAGTCATCTAAAATCTGAACTCAAAATAGCACAGTTAGATTTGGAAATTGGAAGTTCCAAAAATATAACAAGTGAAAAACAGATTTTACACACAGCTGCCAATATCTGGGAATAGCTCCAGTCCCCGACATTTAAGTACTGGGATATGTTCCTGAACGCTATTGAAGTAATGCTCCAAAACATTCGTGCAGAACGGGAAGGTTTGTGGTCATTGCATTTACATACTACTACTGATATGCTGCCATACTTCTTCATAACCAACAGAACAAATTACTCCAGATTGATCCAGGTTTATATTCTTGATATGATTGATATCCCTCATAAATTCCAATCATCATTTGATTCTGGTGAAGTTGCAATTCACCAAAAAAATGGAACTTTTAACGGTATTTGGAGTGACATGGCAACCGAAAAAAAAACATTATAAAAGACTCTGAAGGGCATTGGGGGATTGTTAGATTAACCCGCAAAAAATCTTCTTTGATTAGATGGACATTAACGAGACATGTTCTCGGTCATTTCAGTTCAGAAATGCGTGATAGAGGTGGCTTGTCCATAGAGAGTGATTTATCTCACGAAGAAATAAAACCATGCAGCAGCAATGACACGAGATAACCAACAGGTTAGTGATTTGATAGATCAAATCATCAACAAAATGACAGATCCTTTTGATGTTACCTTACATCCAGTTCCTCTCATAAACATTTCCACTGGGATGCACGCATCTAAAGAAGTTCAAGTGCAGTGAATTGTCAAGTACACAAGAAGATGCAGATAGACGTATTATTCTGCATGCATTGAATGCTGACAAATCTGGATGACTGCACATATCGCCAAGTCTACTATTGGATCGCCTCTACAGTTGGTTGGAAAGAAGGAAAGTGTGGTCTTGAATTCGAACCTGTCTTGTTTGACGGTCAAATGTCATCTGACTTCCTTCAAGATTTGGTGTGCACGTGCAAAGGAAAATCAGTTTGCAGTAAAAGTTGTGTGTGTTTTGAACAGAATTTGTCCTGTACTGAACTTTGTCAATGTCAAGACTCAGACATTTGTAAAAACATCAATACACACCTGGCAGATATAGATGATGATGATGATGATGATGATGATGATGATGATGATGATGATGCTTGTTTACCTGACCTATTCACGTCTTAATAATGCTAATTCATACATACACTTGTTTTGCTTTTAGTTTTTGTCCACTTTTTCTGTTGATTTAATATACGTTTAGTTAACTTTGACACTGAAGCTATTTCCGTTTATTAAGAAAGGACGATCGGGTTTTCCGAATGTTAAAAAACGTCAAAAAACATTGATTTGATGCTAACATATTTTATAAACCTTATATGAATACATTTTGATTTTACAACAAAAATATTAATGGCAGCTTTTATCTGAAAAAAAAATGTAAAAAATTTACGAAAATAACCATCATGACCATTGAAACTGAAATCAATGAAATTAACTTTTATCCCAATTTTACCTGACTTTAAACTTTTGTATAGTAGCAAGTCGTCTTCAAACTTCATTTTTATGGAAAAAAAAATATTACCAAAGTTCAAGGTCATCCTTGTATGGAAACTAAATGAAGTCATAAATAAACAAAATGCATTATATAACGAAAAACGTCAATTTTAACGTTGAAAATGACGTGTTTGGAAAACAAAATGGTATTCACAACAGTTTCCATATATGTTGAATGAAATGTTGTCCCCTGATTGTTTAATATGTTTTATGTTCCTAAGTTTAGCCCAAAATAGACAGTAAAGACAAAATTTTGTAATATTCAATTGTTGACCTTTGACCTCAATTATGCAAAATTCCGACCTCTTCTCATGCTTACGGCATCATTAATATTAAAGTTAACAATTTTATCTTTTCAATGATATATAATTTAGCCGTGTGTTCGGTGGGTGCATTAAAAAAAATATTTTTGGATTCTACCGCTGGTCTACTGATGATTATGTCAATTATTGATAACTCATATGTTCTATATTATGACAGCTATAGTTATCAGTCAAGTTTAAATATACATGTGTACATTGATAAAAAATCAGTAAAGTAAAATAAATATGATAATCAGGATAAATAATTTTAACAAGATTGTTAAATGAAATTTTGATGTCTTTCACCACTTTTTTTGGCATCTAAAAACAAAGGCGTTGTATAAAAAGAAGTCTAGTGCAAAATTAAGTTTTAACCAATGAAGAACTGAGATTGAACAATCTATACATTAATTACAAAAATAAGATCAACCAAAAAAAAAGTTTGATTTAAAAATAAGACAAAAATTAACTCTTTTCCTGCGTTATACTCCTTTCAGTTTTTCCAATAAAAAAAATTATGAAAAATGCTTAACAAGCCTTAAATTTGAAAATTTTGAAAAGTTAATCTTATATGGAAATAAACTGCTCATATATACCACAATCTATACATATATAACATTATTTTTGTAACTTTATATATAAAAGTAAGATGACAAAATCATAATTATGTCATTTTAAGTAGTTTTACAATAAACAGCATGTATAGAGAAAAGAAAAACATCAAACTATGAATTTGAATTGATTACTGATGAAGCGATAACTTCAATAGTATACAACTTTAGAAACAATAATACCATTAAAACCATCAGGTTTTTTCTGTGTTTGAACTATATAACATTGTTGTACTGATAAAATGTGAATTATTAGTCTTTTCAAATAATTAAAGTCTCTCAGCTGACCTTGCTAGTCCATCTTGACCACTAAAGAATACTTTTAAAATAGCAAATTGCCAATTTATCCTGGAGTTAAACTATATATTTTGTACAATGTCACTAATTTTGATATCTTTATCATGACACAAATAGTATAATCGGTACAAGGTTATATTTAAAACTACATGTATGGAATCAAAGACGTCTTAAGACTATAAATTTGTATTGATGACTAAATTATTGAAAATGTCAAACGTATGCAATGTAAGATGCATTAAAACTGCTATAAAGTTAACTTCTTCTGTGTCTGATTTCCAATATCTTATTTGATTTTATCGGATATATATCTTGTTCATAAAATAAAGTTTGGCAGGTTTCTTTATTGTTTCCATGCATTGCTAATCCACCATTTTATGAATTTAATCATGAATAAAGTTTTAACTTGATATTTTACTTCATGTTTTTTGTCTATGCTCCCTCTTTGAAGACAGGTCTTAATATTTGAAGCATGATAATTTTGCTGAATATAATGGTACTCTAGACTACTCTATAGCTTATTGGTAACAATTTTAGAATCCTGAAAATTCCACATTGCATAGAAATAGTTCTTTCTTTCCTTTAACATGGCTTATTGTCCATAAGTTCCCATGTATATCAATTGTAGAAGGCCCTAGGTCTGTTAGTCCTACTAATGATAAATTTACAATTGTCAATAATTCTCCCAGCTGTGTGATGATATGGAAAGTAGGATGATCACATTCAGAAACAACAAAGTTATTGTTCTTTGTACTCAAGACTTCAAGAGGCCTAAAAGGAATGTCTTTTGAATTGAGAAAGGGATTTCCTTCATAATTCCATTCAATCCTTCCCTCCCTACTCATAAATACTACATTTCCAATACGATTGCCAGTTTTAATGAAACAACTATCAATATAGCAGATAGCTCCATCATGAATGGTTGTACAGCATCGCACAATATCTCGTTTAACATATTGTCTTCCATGATTTTTGTAGACTTGTATAATTTCCCCATCAAATCCCAATCTTATTATGAATGGTAAGTCTGCTTTATCTTTTACAGATCCTAATACCATTCCTACTATAATTTCATTGTTAGAAACATCAATAGAAAATGGTACAGATGGGGAAAGATCTTTGAAAGTTCTTATTTCACCTTTATAGTTTAAGTGAAGGATTGCTGGATGCCTAGAAGTTGTACAGAGAATGTCCCAATCTAAAAATCTTGTTTGAATTATTGGAATTTTTTTTTTAAGCAGTGTTATGTCTGTGGTTCCTTCTTTCACTAGAAATTGTTGCATTTTATCTCCATCTGTTAACCAAATGTGGCCATTCTTGTGAGCTGAGAGACTGATAGTTTGTGACATATCTATTTTATATTTTTCTTTTATTTCAAATTGAATTTCTAACTCAATTGATTTTGATTTTGACTGAATTTTATAATTGGGAACATACTGTAGTATTTTGACATTGAATGGTTTTTGATTTGCTGACTGCTCATATGACCTTAATTGTTTTTGCAGCTTACTTGTAGCCTCAAGAAACTCTGATGTGTTTCGTGATGTGTGTATTTTTTCCACTTTTTCTAGGGCAATTTTGATATCTCTTTCATTTTCTAAGATTTCGGACTCTTTCTCCTTTAACAGCATTGCATGTCTTTTGGTTTCTTCCTCAAGTTCTTGATTTAACTTTATACACTGTAACTGAACCTTCTTAGCATGTTTTTCTTCCTCCAAAATCTTTTGTCCTGTCTCATAAGACTTTGATTTCTCAATATGTGCCATTAGATATAAATTTTGTTTTAGGTTAAATATTGTTAAACGAGCACCAGCAAGAATTTTTTTTGTTTCTTCCATTTTCTGTTGACATATTGTTTGTATTTCTTCAAACAGATGTTGTTGGTGTGTTTTCGCAATGCACATTGGACAAACCAGCAACCCACACGTTATACAGTACATGCAGCATATTTGTTGTCTATGATCTTTACATTTGACAGGTTTAAATTCACACTTTCTATCCTCCTCATGAATATGAGAATGAATATTCTCTAAAGCAACAATGTCATGGAGATCAGCATTCTTGAACTTGCCATGTACCTTATCGCTACATTTCTGACACATATATAGATCACAGTCCATACATTTCACTTTTATATTTGTATCTGTTTCACATAATCCACAGAGAAGAACATCTTGCAAAGTTTTAACTGTTCCAGAATAAGCCATGTTTTCACTCTTATATAACTGTTTTCATGCTTATAATTTATGAATGTGAACTTAAATACATTAAGTAGACTTTGTACAGATAATTCCTGTACTTTGTCCAAGTAATCATTTTGTTCAAATATGTACAGACATGATGCATTATCTTAATACTTTGAACTTATTCATAAGGATAAAGTGTGCAGTATTGCAATACTTTTAATTTGATAATACAATGTACTTGAAACTTCTTGATTGTAAAAGTTTACATTTGACAAAATTAAGATAATAAAAACAGACTAACTGACCTATTTAAAATACTATTTCTGATGATAACCATCAAATTTTAAAAGTATTTTCAAATTGAAGTAGTTTTTGTCGAGCCTACAACTTTTGTTGCACAAATCTCGACATAGGGATAGTGATCCGGCAGCGGCGACGTTAGCTAACTTCTTACAAGCTTTATATTTTAGAAGGTGGAAGACCTGTATGCTTCATACTTTGTATATAGATGCCTCATGTTATGAAGTTTCCGTCAGTCACATTTCCAATGTCCTTGACCTCATTTTCATGGTTCAGTGACCACTTGAAAAAAAATTCAGATTTTTTTGTAATGTTGAATTCTCTCTTATTATAAGTAATAGGATAATTATATTTGGTATGTGCGTAGCTTGCAAGGTCCTCATGCCCGTCAGACAGTTTTCACTTGACCCGACCTCATTTCATGGATCAGTGAACAAGGTTAAGTTTTTGTGGTCTAGTCCATATCTCAGATACTATAAGCAGTAGGGCTAGTATATTCAATGTATGGAAGGACTGTAAGGTGTACATGTCCAACTGGCAGGTGTCTTCTGACCTGGACCTCATTTTCATGGTTCAGAAGTTTTTGTGTTTTGGTCTGTTTTTCTCATACTTTATGCAATAGGTCTACTATATTTGTTGTATGGAATGATTGTAAGGTGTACATGTCTAGCGCGCAGGTGTCATGTGTCCTTGACCTCGTTTTCATGGTTCAGTGGTCAAAGTTAAGTTTTTGAGTTTTGGTCTCTTTATCTAATACTATAAGCCATAGGTCAACTATATTTGGTGTATAGAAATATTTTATGATCTATATGTCAGTGGTGCAGGTTTTATTTGACCATGAACTCATTTTTACGGTTCATTGAACAGTGTTAAGTTCTTGTGTTTTGGTCTATTTTTCTTAAACTATAAGTAATAGGTCAACTATAATTGTTGTATGGAAGTATTGTTAGCTGTACATTGTATATGTCTGCTTGGTATGATTCATCTGACCATGACCTCATTCTCATGGTTCATTGGTTCTTTATTTAGTTATCTTTGTTAATGTTAAGTTTTTGTGACAGTTCTAATAAAGCTATATACTTAGGACTATCAACATAATATCAATGATTAGTAGAAGGTGAGACATTTCAGTGTGCACACTCTTGTTGTTGTGTTTTTCTGAAAAAAGAAATAGCCCTTGGGGAAAAATTATATCTTTACATGAGGTTAGTTTTCCATGTATTGTAAAATTTCAAGATAGGGAGAGTAGGGTGACTATGAAACTCATTTTTCTTAACATAAAGTAAATTTTACGAGCAGCTGAGGGCGACTAGGAAAACAAATATTTTATATTTTCCAGTGTCGGATCCAGGGGGTTGGGGCGGGGTGGTGGTCTGGGGGTTGTAACCCCCTTTTTTGGGACAATCAATGCATTTGAATGGGGATGTGTAGTTGGAACCCCCCTTTGTCTTGGGTTAGGAACCCACTTTTTTTTTTACAAATGACTGGATCTGCCCCTGTTTTCACACTATGAGTGGGAGCTTTTTTGCATTCACCTCGTTTTACCATTTTTTTTAACTAAAAAAATTGTCACTTGTTAGAGAAGTACTTCAGATAAGGAATTATTTGAATCTGGAATAATTTTTAATTCTGGAAAATTGATAAGAAATTTTTGATGAAAACTAACCCAACTAAATAGGCTAAGGTTAATTTTTCTTTCACTATCATTTCAGTATGAACTAACTAACACCCTTACCCTTAGCCATGCACACATGGCTAATCCTATTTAGTTGGGTTAGTTTTCAACAAAAATTCTAATCAATTTTCCAGAATTCCAAATTATTCCAGATTTTAATAATTCCTTGTTTTCAAATAATTAGAGAAGTACTTCAAATAAATTTATATCTAGCCAGCAGCTTGGAAGTAATGTGTAAACACTTTTGGAAACAACTTGCTCTTATTTCCTATATTCTGATACTTTCAATTACTAGAGGCATGGACTTAGTGCAACAACATGTGCATTCTAGCTTACATGAAAGTTATCTATCTGTTTCTTTGTCCAAAATTTTCATGGCAGGTAGGGTGAATAAAAAACTGACTTTTTTACAAAATGATAGTTTTTAGTTGTGTATTTAAAATATATAAGACAGGAAAGGGACTTAAACAACTGAATATTTTTACATAAAGTTAGTTTTCAGAGGTATATTTTAAGGCATTGTAGGTGACCAAGCTACTATATTTTTTTAGGTTTTAGGTTGTCATATTAGCTCAATTGACATCAGCTATTTGATTTCATTTCTCAGTATAGATAAAAGGAGATTTGTAAAAAGAAGATGCGGTATGATTGCCAATGAGACAACTATCCACAAAAGACCAAAATGACACAAACATTAACAACTATAGGTCACTATACAGCCTTCAACAATGAGCAAAGCCCATACCACATAGTCAGCTATAAAAGGCTGTGATAAGAAAATGTAAAACAATTCAAACGAGAAAACTAACCGACTTATTTATGTAAAAAAATGAAAGAAAAACAAATATGTAACACATAAACAAACGACAACCACTGAATTACAGGCTCCTGCCTTGGGACAGGCGCATACATAAATAATGTGGCGAGGTTAAACATGTTAGAGGGATCCCAACCCTCCCCTAACCTGGGACAGTGGTATAACAGTACAACATAAGAACCAACTATAAAAATCTGTTGAAAAAGGCTTAACTCATCAGATAGACAAAAAATATAAGTGGACATGGCCAGGTACTTATACATCCCGACACAAAAAGACACAATGAACAGATCTGTGAGTACTCGAAGTTATCTGACAGCTAGTTCAAAGCCACTAACAACTAATAAAAAAATCATGCCTCTGAGACTAAACAATCAATCCGTACACATTAACATACAATGGATTTAGTGTAAAGATGGCATTAACAGCCAGAGAAAAAACATGACCTTGTGCAATGCCAAGATACAGGTATATTAATAGATGAGATTGCTCAACAACAATAAAAAATTATATCTTTGTTTTCATATTTTGCTGAAATTAATTGTATATATGTAATCTTGTCTTTTGTCTATTTACTGTGCCATTGAATATTAAACTTCTATTTTTAGACTGGAGACATGAGTTGGACATATACCCAGGCTGCAGGTATCATCACCACTGTTTGTGTGTATGAAGATCTCTTATTCTCTGCATCATTTGACAAATTTATCAGATGTTATACTAGACAGGTAATATTAAAATGCTTGTTAAGGGTTTCATTTAAGAAACATTAAGTTGGCTTTCATTTTTAGGTCACCATGGTCATTTCTTCAGGAAAGAAAATGTATTTCATCCTTGTCAGTTAGATAGCATAATAAAAGCAAAGCATTTATTTTAATTAAAACTGTATATGATTATGTTGCAACAAAGTCTGATGTCAATATTTTCATTCTTATCTGTATTTTCCATATCCTGTTTCCAGGACCACAAGTTGAAAGCATTGTATTATGGAGCAGATAGAGGACTGGTTACACAGATGACAGTTATAGATGATAAGGTACCAGTTCATTTTACTATATTAGATATAGGTGTTTAAAGGTCATACAAAGATATAAATGCTCTTGTTTGTTAACATTTACATACAAGTAAGTACATAACACTAATATGTATAGTATATATAGTAGGTTATCCTAATAATTAAATGTAGGACATTTGATTAATAGAATTTTGAAAAAAAACTTAATGATGTAAAATAACTTGAACAGCACCAATTTTATTGCACTAGATTGGCATTTTGACATTTGATGCCCCTTCAGTGATGCTCATTCAAGTACTGAAGTACTAGCTACTGGGCAGCTGATAACTTGGGTGACTGACATATAACCAGCTGAAGTATTTACCTGGTGGATGTATGATCAAGATTTTATGCCCCATTTTTGGAAAGATTAGAACTTGTTCTAAATCTTTATTTAGGCACCACCCTCCCTAACAACAGGACAGGTTAGCTACTGTTACTAAATGTATTCACACTAAAATATAGTTCCCTATAGTTCTTGTGTATGTGCACATAATACACAAATAAACTGAAAAAAACTGGGTATATTATTGGAGCAGTTCATTCAAGAATGTATGTCATTAATGTGTATTGATGTGCAGGCTTTTTTAAAAAACATTTTGATTAGGTAAGTGGGTATTGATTCAACTAGTATGATTGACAACTGTCATTATCACTAAACAATCAGAGACAAGGTGGACTTCTAATTACAATGCCCCACCTCCTAAACTGCCAATCAAATTGACCACATTACCTATCTACATCAGTCTTACATAATTGTACAGACCACTCCAATATGCATCTAATTCTTAATACACAAGTATTGACCTCATAATTGATTACACAAATGTGTGTATTATTTGTTGGATATTTATATGGATGATAGATTTATTTATTGCCAATTACTTATGATCTACATTACATAAAGTAATTCTGTAAATTATATCTGAAAGATAAATGATTAATGGATTAGCAAGATCTTAAAAAAATGAAATATGAATATAAATATGAATATATAAAAGGTATTCAAGTATGGCCTATAATTTACTTTTGAAAAATTTCCAATAATCATCTGTAATTAATCAACAATTTAGATTAGTTTACTTTTTTTTTTATCAGGAATTGGCTTGAAACAGTTTTAGAATTTATAAACTTTTAATTATAAAAAAACATTGTTTATTAGCTTATTTCCCATCAATCATTATGTCTATTTTAGTCATTTGAATTTTTATTAGAAGTTAATATATATTTTTGCAATTAAGAAAGATTCCACATTTCAATAACATTAGTTTTTTAATTACTTTACATTGAAAAATAAAATTGAAAATGCCCTGTGTTGAAAAATACATTAAAATTTGAAAGGTACTCTAAAACTTTTAATTTTCAATGCCATAAAACCTCTGTTTCAACTTACAAAATGCCCCAAAACAACATTTTTAGATTATTTTTGTTGGCACTTTAAAGCTTTTAGCTGTTGGTCTAAATTTATGTTTTACAAGGATATTTGGTAACATTTACTAGAAGAATTTTTGCATTTTTTTGTTTTTTTGAAACCGGCAACATAATTTCGATTAGATATAAACTGCAGTTTAAATAAAATTGTGCAAATTAAGAGACCCAGATTATTTAATTTGAGCACCTTTATCCTCATACTAGAAAAGCAAGTTGCCTTCTAAAGACCAGCTGTAAATGCAATTTTCAGCAATAGTGTTTTATAAATGTTCATTTTTCCCCACCATACCTTAATATGAAATAATTCAAACTACTGTTCTAATCTTTCCATGAGTGATATCCATCACTTTGATTATGACCTATTTATGGGCATTATTTTTTCTGGTCTGTGCATCTGTTTGTTTTTGTTGTCCGTCTGTCCATCTGTCCTGCTTCAGGTTAAAATTTTTGGTGGAGGTAGTTTCTGATGAAGTTTAATCAACTTGAACTTAGTACACATGTTCCCTATGATATGATCTTTCAGATATAATGCCAAATTAGATTTTTTCCAATTTTCACGGTCCACTGAACGTAGAAAATAATAGTGCGGATGGGGCATCCATGTACTTTGGACACATTCTTGTTATTTTTATTATACCATCTTTACAACATCAGATCTGTTGCATGGAGGGTTTTCTTATCATTTGGAGGTGTTATCCTAGTTGAATATATTCATTGTGTGTAACATAATGTATGTTGATCATAAATCATCTATTTTAGATTATAACTGGTAACAGAAATGGAATTGTAGAAGTAATTCCTGTCAACAGAGATAAAGAGACAATGTGCCAGGTAATTTAGTAGATTCATTTATTTGAAATGTATTACAGAAAACTTTATAAAGTTTTGCAATTCTATATTTGTTGATGAGTAGTTATGTTTTGATAAATAAGGTAGTGAAGCAAATTATGATCACAAGATATTAGGCACCCTTGAAACTTTTTTCCAGTCATTAAATTTGATACATAAGAAAAAAAATATGAAACCATAGTACATACATTTAAATTAATGTCCAAAGATAAACTTTTATACCATCTTATTATTCAAGTGAATTTGATTTATAAAAACCTAATTCCTTTCTTTATTGAAGTGACAAAGGCTATTAGTGATTGTATGGTATATTTTTTACAGTTTGAAGGCTGTTGTCATGTTTTTGGAATAAAACCTCATTTATTGTCACATGTGATGTCAGACCATGTGACACCTGACACTAAAATGTTCCGTTGTTTATGGAGAGGTTGTAAAGATTGGTTATCAACAAAAGAGGGGCCTCAGGTAAGATACCTTATTTATTGTGTCATGTGATATCTGATCATGTGACACCTGACACTAGATTGTTCCATTGTTTATGGAGAGGATGTCAGGTAAGATAGATAAATTACTTAATTATTTGAATTACCAAATCTTTACATATAAATATTGCACTTTAAAAATGTCATTGAGATCATATGTATTTATGCATATGAAAATGAAATGTTGAGATGTTATAAAGATTAAAAGGAAATATCTATCTACTAAATAAAGGACTAGAAAGCATGTATCTACTGTTACACTATTGTTTCAAGTTGGGTTTGTTTTTCGTCTGTATGTCACACTTCAGATTAAATTTTTTGGTTGTGGTAGTTTTTGATGAAGTTGAAGTTCAATCAACTTGAAACTTAGTACGCATGTTCCCTATGATATGATCTTTCTTATTGTAATGCCAAATTAGAGGTTTTACCGAATTTCATGGTCCACTAAACATAGAAAATCGTGTGATTGGGGTGTTCATGCACTGTAAACACTTTCTTGTTTCATCCTTTATTTGATATAAACCAACTGTAGTTGATTTTTATTCTTTAGAAATCATAATGACTTACCTATGAATGTGGTTAAATAACATTCCAAAAAAAAGTAATTTGTAACTTTGTTTTTTCAGGAAGCAGAAGAGCACATGAAACATCATATATTTACCTGATCAACATCTTTAAAATGCTCCACTGAAACAGCATTGATCAAGTTCTGTGATGGTGCTTGTAGAATCACATCATTTCACCTGGTGCTGATAGAAAGACACATATTATACATAGGGAAAATTCCTGATAGGGAAAACAGTATTCATTCACTAGTCTTGTGTTTTGCTAGTCTTCATGTATATAGAAAATACAAGTATTATTCCATTATATAGGTAGATAAATTCAGCACAACATTTTGAGGCATCAATCATACCAATCTTGTTCAATATTTTGGAAAGGAGTTAATAGATGATTAACAAGGAATTTACTTAATTAAACACTCAATAGATTAAATGAATTGTTAGACAGAAAAGTACAATGACAGAGAAAAGCTGATCCGATTATATCAACCTTTCTACTGAGTACAGGTATCATTCATGAAACACTTGCCACTGGGCATTGGATAGGCAAGCAATCAACAAACAATCAATCTTTTCACCTATCCAACTTTATAGTTCTTTTTCGATTGATATTTTCAATTGATTCTATATTCTGAAGAATATGTTATGTAGATATATGAAAGAACTCCAGATTTACATATGTAGCAACAGATATAGAGAGAGGAAGAGCTTTTAAATGCAGGCTGTTTAATATGTTATATAGACAAATTCAAGATAAAAAAACACAGTTTGTTAATTAGTTATTTGAGTGACAGAAAAAATGCAATCAGATTATAAATTGTATTAAGATAGAGCAAATATGGGAAGATGTGTTATCAGTGAGATGTTTTGTCAAGATAGAGTAAAATAATAAATAGAAAAAATATTTAAAATTATGAAATTACACACTCATATAAGTATATATTGAGGAAAAAGAGGAAATGCTAGGAATAATGTTTATGATTTTTTTGTTAGTGCCATACTTTAAAATATCACTTTTGTTTGTGTATATTGACACACTGTATATTTTGTTTATGACTTTATTTCACTTGTTTTACACACCACACACAATTTATATATATGTACAGTAGGCATCACTGTGATATGTACAAATAAATTTAGTAACTATTTTTGTATCTTATATATGCCATTTGATAATCAGCACTATACAACACAGCTGAAAAACAATTTTGTTAAAAAGTGTTTGTTTTCTGAGTTTGGGTTTACCTATTTTTGTACTCCCCAATTTAAGCAATGTTCTGTAAGTATGGGTAACTGCTTCACCATGTCTACCTTTAAATCTTTTTTGTGAAGTGCTTGTTCAAATAAACATGTGTGCCTGTCAAATGTCATGCACATGTAATCCGTAGGAGATATTGGTTGTTGTTTTTAAAAGTTTTTTTATAACTATTTTCAGTGAACTGTTTAATATTTTGTCGTCAGAGTCAATTTCAGCCGACTGATAAAGTGAGGTTTTGGCTCACTGTTACAGGGTGTGTTGTGACCTGTACCTGTTGGTTTTCCCATTTGAATTGTTTAGAAATTAATCTCTCATAACAAGCTCTATAAAAAATTTAAGATGTGTCCAGGAGGTTTTATATTTTTCAATATTTTATACCATGCTGTACCAAGTTTTTAAACTAGAAAACTCAGAGTATGAGTCTATTGAAATGTACACATTGGAAATTAATCCACTTTCATTATTACTATGTGTTAAACAATTGCAGATAAGGGTTTTTGTTATTGGAATGAAAACTAAATATAAATTATAGAATAGTATGACTTTCATTAAAATCACAAACCAAGAATCAGTCAACCTCTGAATATAAGTTTAGTTAACAAGGCCTATTTATACAGACCACTGGTTCAGTTATGTATCAAGGTCAGTGAAATCCAAGTCAACCTGTTGCAGCCAACTTTCATAACTGTTTTTACTTATTACAGTATGACTTTAGTAATTCAAATGTGACTATCGCATATCTTTGTTGTCAATATAATGGAATTGTATGTGATTGTCATACAGGTGAGAGGTTTAGATAGTTATAAAACCGGGTTTAATCGAACATTTTCTACATAAGAAAATGCCTGTATCAAGTTAGGAAATTGACGGTTGTTATCTATTCGTTTGATGTGTTTGAGCTTTTGATTTTGTCATTTGATTAGGGAGTTTCCGTTTAGAAGTCTCCTTAAAGTTCAGTATTTTTGTTGTTTTACTTTTCACTCATAAAAAGAATGAAAAGTGATAGCATTTTAACACATGTATGATAGTTATGTGTTACAACAGAAGAACAAGTGATCAGTATGCTGGAGTTTCTTATTTACAACATATTTGTTGAATTTGGAGGTATACATTTTCAGCAAAAAATAGCATCCCTTTGGGTACAAACTGTGCACCTTTTCTTCCTGATCCTTCTTGTTTTCATATGATGAATCTAACTTCCTTCAGACACTTGTCAAAAACAAGAAAATCAAAGAACCTAACTCGTTTAATTTCACATTCAGATACATTGATGAATTTCTTTCCATTAACTATCTTTACTGATTGGGTTCCATTTTATATATATTCCCCAGGACTAAAAATTAAAGAAGCAACAGACACGGCTTCCTTCGCCTCATTTTTAGACTTTCATTCTAAAATTTTGACTCTTACAAATGCCTTTAAGCTGTTATTGCGAGTGGGGCCATTTGTGTGGTTTCGACACATAGTCTTTTACGACACATCTAGTTTTTATACGCCTGTCTTTTAGACGGGACGTATTATGGTATACCATTGTCCATCCTTCCATCTGTCTGTCCGTCGTCCACACTTCGGACAATAACACAAAAACACTTTCACCAATTTCCATGAAACTTAAGTGAATTGTTTATATCTTTTGACGTAAGCTCCCTTTCGTTTTTTTTTAATTTCAGATTTTAAGTTTTGGATTTATGGGGCTTTATTCATAAAAAAGGGGTGATTTTCAACACTTCGGACAATAACTCAAAAAGGCTTTCACCAATGTCCATGAAACTTTGGTGAATTGTTAATATCTATTGATGTAAGCTCCCTTTCAATTTTTATAAATTTCAGATTTTAAGTTTTGGATTTATGGGGCTTTATTCATAAAAAAAAAGGGGATTTTTTACACTTCAGACAATAACTCAAAAAGGCTTTCACCAATGTCCATGAAACTTTGGTGAATTGTTTATATCTATTGATGTAAGCTCCCTTTCAATTTTTATAAATTTCAGATTTTACATTTCCGTGTTATGAATTTTTATGCTTAAAAAAGGGGTGATTTTCCAATTTTGGGACAATAACTAACACTTTCACAAAATTTTATGCAACTTTGATAGATTGTTTATATCTTTTGACATAAGCTCCCTTTCCATTTTTATAAATTTTAGATTTTACGTTTTCTTAAGTAATGAATTTTTATACTTAAAAAAGGGGGATTTTATGAAACTTTGGTGAATATATTAATATTTATTTATTTATTTATTAATGAAATGCACATTTATACCCCTGGGGGTTGAGGGCATATACAAAAAATACAATACAATATACACAATAGAAAAATTAACATATTAAACATCATATATAAAGTGGTAAAACAGTAATATTTATGCAGGGCTTGTGTCCACTCCCCTCAGTGCAAATGACTTTTTAATTAACTGAACAGTAAGCTGCATAATATCAAATGAAGATAGAATTAATTGTAATCTATCTGTTTCAGACAAATTAAAGTATTCTGGACATATATTATTTATATCTTTTTCAAGCTGATTACGTAAAGATTTCTTAATTTTACATTTTAAGAAAAAGTGGGTTTCATCTTCAACCGCATTTATATTACAATGTTTACATATTCTATTTTCTCTTTGAATTCTTTTATATCTACCCCTCTCTATTTCCAAGAAATGGTCACTTACTCGCATTTTACATAATAATTTTCTATTTTCAAAACTATTTTTTGAAATGTATTTGTCTATTTCATATTTTGTTTTTATTTTACTGTACAAGAATATTTTACTGGTTTCATTAGTTAATTTTAATTTTTCAAAGAAAATATTTTCAAAGCTATCTTTAAGTTCTTTTTTAATATTTTTTGAGAATGAACTTTTCTCTTGTTTATAGTTTATATCCTGAATTGTATTTATGTCTAATTTATTTACATTGGCTATATTTTCTACATATGAAAACCATGAAAATATACCGTTAGTGCTTAGCCATTTAGATAAACAAAAAGCATCATATAATAAAGGGGTGTTTTCATCACTAGAAATTCTTGCTAAGTACTTCAATGATTGTACTTTAATAAAGACATCTATGGGATACTGAGCTAGTTCTGCTCTTGCAGCTATATTGACAGATTGTTTACTAAGCCCAAGTATATATTTGCAAAATTTTAAATGTGTCTTCTCCACTTGGCTACTATCAATCATTGCTAAAATATCAAATTTACTCATGTCTTTAATTTGAGCTCGTCTTTCAGCTCTTATTATTTTTTCATAAAAATCCATATACCAAATTTCAGAGTTATACATAAGAAAAGGTTTAAGGTGGTATGGGTGTCTTTCGCCATCTTGGATTGTAAAAAACAGAGAATTTAAGGTCCATATTTTCTATCAAGTTAGCAAAATTTGATGCAGGAATGCAATATTTCATGTGAATTTTCGTTTAAAAGAACCCATTTATAAGAATATAACTTAGAAATTTTAAATTTTTAGAAGTGTAGATTATTTTTGGTTGTTTTTTGAATATTTTCAAATTGGCATTTTAAGGGGAGGTAACTCTAAAACAGTGCATTTTCTGAAGGACTCTACATGAAATTTTCCTATTTTGTCTTTTAGCCGAAAAAAACGTACGGTGACCCTATCTTTTCTTTTGATATTCTAAAAGCATTATCTGAAAGCTATCTTTTTCTAATTTATTATACGATTCTATCATTTTGTTTAGTTTCTATTCATAAAATGGTGCTTTTTCCTGTATAATCCATACAAAATTTGTCATTTTGTCACAACCTGTAGCTTGAGAAAATGCACGGTGACCTATCATTTTTATAACATTTTTGAGCATGTATCAATAGATACTACATTTTGACAAAGTATGAACAAATTCTATCATTTTTATTTTAGACTCCCATACCACCTTAACTAGTGATTGAACAATTTTTTGTATACTTTTATAGACACATTTTCTAAAGGAGAAAGATACTTAAAAATAGAAAACAAAACTTTAGTACCTTTCTTAGCCAATTCAGTGTGGGATGAAGTCAATTTCCCAGATGCTTCAATTATATTTCCAAGATATTTATATTTTAAAACTTTTTCTAGTTTGTCACCATTTAAGTAAAAATCATATTTTAATACAGAACTACTATGTTTTATAATTTCATAACATATTTTATCTGGTCCACAACTTTTCCCACTTTTTAATCTTTTAATTTGTGTTTTTATTTCAGATATATTTATTGGTGTATCACTTTCTTTTGATGTTAGCAACTTCTCTGTTTTGCATAATTCTTCAAAAATACTTTTCTCAAAAATTTTATCTATCCTTTTAGGTTTACACTGATTTTTAAAGTGATCTGCAAACTGACTTAAATCTAGCATGTAATCATCATTCTTGTCCTTATTAATTTTTATTGTTCTTAATAGTTTCCAAAATTCCTTGCTTTCATTTGGTGACATGTTGTCTAGTTTATTCAGAACATTGAGTTTAAATTCTCTTTTTTTAAGTTTAGAAACTGTTTTTAATTGTTTAGAATAAAAGAAGTATTTCAGCCTTATAGATTGATCAAAGGGAGATAACTTTAATTTTTTACTATACAGATTAAAAGTACTTCTTACAGTGACTTGACTGTTAGTGTTGCTATCCACCAATTGCAACTCATTCAAAATTTTTACCAAATTGCAATTTGTTTTATAAAATCAAATTGTTCAACTGGTCAGAATATTGAACAAATTGTTCAGTCAAAATGTGAAAGTGCAAGGTGATAAAATAAAATATACTTACAATCCTATAAGACTTTAACTCCACTTTAATGATGTTATTACTAAATTTTTCTATCAATCTGTATAGTTATATTATAGCCATTACCATACTAAAGGTAAAATGTTTTATTTTGAATTGCTATAAAAATGTCCAAACTAAGCTTTTATATAGTTTTTCTTTCGAAAAGGATTTTATATTTATCCTTAAAAGACAAGTTAAAAGAGCAACGGGCGTATCATGCGCTAAAGCGCAGCCCTTTATTATAGATCGTTCTTGTGTTATACTACTGTCCCATGTTCAGAGGAGGGTTGTGATCAAGCTAACATGTTTAACCCCGCCACATTCTGCATGTATGTGCCAGTCCTTAGTCAGGAGCCTGAAATTCAGTGGTTGTCGTATGTTTATGTGTTACATAGATATAGGAAGATGTGGTGTGAGTGCCAATGAGACAACTCTCCATCCAAATAACAATTTAAAAATTAAACCATTATAGGTACATATTTGTTTTTGTCCATTTTTTCAACATAAATAAGGCCGTTACTTTTCTCGTTTGAATTGTTTTACATTGTCATTTAGTGAAATTTTATAGCTGACTATGCGGTATTGGCTTTGCTCATTGTTGAAGGCCGTTCGGAGACCTATAGTTATTAACTTCTGTGTCATTTTGGTCTCTTGTGGAGAGTTGTGTCGTTGGCAATCATACCACATCTTCTTTTATATGATGCATGATGAATTAATAACATTTTACAAACTTGGAAACAATTGAAACTCCAATAACAAGTTACTTGGAAGAATTAAAGACTGCATCATAATATATATTTTAGCTACATACTAGTATGTTGTAATAAAGGTAAATATTTGAATATTTTATTTTATATATAAATGTCCTATTTAAGACTGACAAGCCTAGATTTAGTCCAATTGACCTTCTTTGACCTGATTATGGTCTTTGGGGTGTGTGATAACAACCATCTACCCTCAATATAATTAGTCACAAATCAATTGCAAATGTGATCTTGTTGACGAATTATAAATAGAATTAATTACAACTACATGTACCTGACTTGGAAAAAAATCCGAGAGTTACTTTAAAGTTTGAAAAAGATACGTCTCGTCTTACTTTTCGCACCTATCACAATCAACTTTAATTTATATGTTATTTATCGTAGTTTTTCATCGACTTACTTTTGAAATGTTTTGTATAGTATAAACATATTTTACTGTTCAAAATGACAAACGGATCAGACACAAGTTTTACAACTTAGTAACGTCTTCTCCGATGTTTTATATGTAGTTTTATATAAAACAATGTCCGCTGCATCTCTCCAAAAAGTGAATACAATGATCTTGATAGAATAATACGCGTTACTTTTGAATAAGGACTTGTTTTGTCTGACCATTCTGCTAGAATCCAAAGAATTTCACATGACTGAGTATTCCTTTGTTAAGTTCTCTGCTCTCTATCCATAAAGTCCCGCTGACATCAATTGTCATAACCCCTGGCTCTTCTAATCCCATTTATGTTAAGTCTATTATTGTCACTAATTCCCCCTTTGCTGTGAGAATATGAAGCGCATGTTGATTTGTGTCAGAAACTATGAAATTAGAGGCCCCTGTTCTCAGGACTTCAATAGGAGTAAAAGGATGTTCATCTGAATTAATAAAGTAGTTTCCGCTATTTTTCCATGGAATGATTCCATCTTGACTGATGAATAATACATCTCCTGTGTAGTCGTCAATCATACTACTATCTATGTAACAGATAGCACCATCACTGGTTGTTGAACAGGACCGTACAACATCTCCTGTAAGCAGTTGTCTCCCGTAATTTTTGTAGATCTGTATGATTTTCCCATTAAATCCCAATCTCATGATGACGGGAATGTCTGTTCTGTCTCTCACACTGCTACAATTCAATCCCACAATAATTTCTTTGTCTGAAACATGAACAGTATAAGATTTACTGGGAGAAAGATCTGTATTGTTTATTCTTTAGTTTTCTATGTTGTGTCATGAGTACTATTGTTTTTCTGTTTGTCTTTTTCATTTTTAGCCATGGCGTTGTCAGTTTGTTTTAGATTTATGAGTTTGACCGTCCCTTTGGTATCTTTCGTCCCTCTTTTTTTAGTTCATCATCTGCTGCCAAAAAAACGGATTTGTGGAATACTAGACGATGTAATTTGAACATCTTTACTCAAACATCTAATTTCAATAACGTAATGGTCTGTTTCTACTGATTTTATGGTTTCTATTTCATCTTTTACCAGTAGTTGACGTATTTGTTTTCCGCCATCTGTGATCCAAATTCAGCTATCCTTGTCACTTGTGATACTGGTAATTTCTAACGTGTCTAGTTCATATTTTGCTTTTATTCCAACTTGAATTTCCCTTTCAATTGCTTTAGAATTGGTTTCGATTTTATATCTAGAAATATACTGTTGTATATAAATAAAGGCAACAGTAGTATACCGCTGTTCAAAACTCATAAATCCATGGACAAAAAACAAAATCGGGGTAACAAACTCAAACCGAGGGAAACGCATTAAATATAAGAGGAGAACAACGAAACAACACCGAAACGCAATACACACAGAAACGGACCAAGCATCAGACAAAATACCACGAGAACAACAAATATAACATCAAAACCAAATACATGAATTTGGGATAGACAAGTACCGTGCCACGTCTTATCTTAATATCTCAAAAATAAGAAAAAACAAACGACACAACATTAAAATGCAACACACACAGAAACGAACAATAATATAACAATGGCCATCTTCCTGACTTGGTACAGGACATTTTTAAAGGGGAATAAAAATGGTGGGTTTAACCTGGTTTTGTGGCATGCCAAACCTCGCACTTTAATGGCAAAGTTAAATATAACATTGAAATGACAACATAATATTACAAGACTACAATACAAATAAATAGGAGAACATATTAGACAAAGAAAAACATGATTAATAGATAACAAAAAGCATCAGGTTTAAAATTCAATACGCCAAAAACGCGCCTCGTTCACACAACTCACCATTTGTATATTTGTATGAAATGATTTTGGACAAGTTGATTGCTCAATTGACTCCAATTTTTTATCTAGATTACATGCCATCTCCTGGAATTTTCGATGTCGTCTTGTGATTTGTGTATATTTTCTACTTTTTGTATTACCATTTCAATATCTTTTTCTTTTTCTGAGATTTCTAATTTTTTCTTTGACATTTGTTCTTCATGTCTTTTTTTCATTTCTCTGTGTTCTTGAAGTAGCCTCAAACATTGTGACTGAACTTCCCTTGCTTGTTTTTCCTCTTCTAATATCTTTTTTTCTATCTCATATGACTTTGATTTTTCGATTTCCGTCATTAAATTCAATTTTTCTAGGAACTTTTGTGTCTTAGTATGAGCTTGATCTTTCTGTTTTTTCATTTCTTCAACTTTGTTTTGACAGAATGCTTTTATTTCTTCTATTTGATGTAAATGGTGAGTTTTTGCTAAACACATGGGACAAACTAATAGTTCACAAGTTAAGCAGTACATGCAGCTTAATTGTTTTTTATGATCTTTACATTTGACAGATTTTAATTCAAATTTTGCATTAGTCTCATCAAGATGGGAATGACTGTCCTTTAAAGCTACAATGTCATGGAGATCAGCATTCTTAAACTTAGCATGTACCTTATCTGTACATTTTTTGCACAAATAGAGATCAAAGTCAATGCTTTCCACTTTTATTTTTGTTTCTGTTTCACATAATCCACAAGCTAGAAAATCCTGGGACCTTTTGACTGATCCAGAATAAGCCATGCTTGTTTTCACTTATATATTCATGTGTTTCTGTTTTGAAATTCATGAATATCAATGCCTATGTTTTAAATAGTTTTAAAACAGGCATTCCCCATACACTGTTCAAATTATCACTTTGTTCAAACATGTGACAAACATGATATATTATCTAATCTTGAACTCACTAATAAGGAAATTATTGTAATATTGTAAACATTTTAATGTGAATTACTTGTTTTAGTTTATAAAAAGCAATATTGTTGTTGTTATTGGTTTTGGAAGGCGGCTTACTTATGTAGTAATTGCGCCTTAAATTCATATAACATAATTTAAGATATTATGTATATAATTATACTTTCGGTCTTTAATTTATTTTTAGTATTACGTTTTGGCGAGTAATCTTATGAAACTTTGACGAACATGGTTGTTGAATTACTAGAAAATAATATAAAAGCAATATAAAAGTGATAGATTCAATGCCAGAGTTTTTCTGATATTTTTTATTGATATTTATATTCATGTCAATATCGAATGATAATATAGTCAGAAATATTCGATTGACGAATGTCATCTCGATTGTCAATTGGTGGCGTCTAGAATAGAGTACCCATAAAATTCTGAAATATAGGATCAAGTCCATGCATTGTCATGATAAATTGTTTATCTTAGACATTTTGCAATTTGGATAAACGTTAAGTATTCTATAAATAAAATATGAAAATTTGAGTGAAATCGGCGAACAAGTAATACACAGCTAATGTCCTTTAATTTAAGAACACGTGGAATTTTTTTGAAAAGTTTGACTTTATATGGTTCCTCATGTTTTAAGATTGAGTTTCTGTTGAAAGTCTGTGATATAACTGTTTTACAACAAATTTCACAAAATCTTAATTAACAATATCTATGTTCAATGAAAATAAAGGCATGGTGAGATTAAGCATGCCAGACAGACATGTTTATAGTGCCATCATTCTTTACCACAAATGAAGTGGTTCTATCGGTTTTAGTACATGAGAATAAAATAAAATCACAAACACTTATAATTGACCAAAGAACCATACAAATGAGGTCAAGGTCATATCTACCCTGACACGAAACATGACTGTCGGACATGTGCCCTTGCAAGAATTCGATACACTTTCACTCGACAAAAGACTTTTTTTCGAAAAGTCACTGCGCCAAGAATATGAAATAAAGTACTATGAACGGAAACTTCGTAATATAAGGTCTCTGCATTTAAGGTATGAAACATCAAGGTTTTCTACTATAATTTAAAGTTTTTCTCAAATAGTTTACGCCGTCGTCCCAGGTGACTCAACTCTGATGCTTACTAGTAATTCATCCTTTTTGGTTTGATCAGCTTATCTACATTAACATAAGTCTTATTAGGTATTCTCAAAATTTGTTATGTCCATAGACTCGGAAACCTGTATATAGCTTACGACTTTGCTTGTCTTTTTTATTATTGTTTCCTTTAGAAACTATATCAATCACACATATACCTGAATCCTTTAATTCTTAGAAAACAACACCAAATGCTTGCATACGTTTACATAGGAAGAGTAAAAGGAAATGAAGGGGACAACACAACGAACGAACAATAACTATGATTAAAAAAACAAACGTCAACCACTCAATTTCAAGGTCCTAACTTGCGACAGTCAAATACAGAAAGTGGTGTCAAACTAATTTGATGGCGCTAAACCCTCCCCTAAAACCTATGTAAGTGGTTTAACAAAACAATATTTTAAAGAAAAAACTATCAAAATAAGTTGAAAAGGCTCAACTCATCAGACCGATGAATAACAAGCAAACAAGTAACAAAAAACCTATCGGACATGGCAAGAAATTTAATCACCTTCAGTTCAAAACCAATAAAAACATTATGTTTCTAAGATTTAATGATCAATCAGTACATATCCAACATCCAATGGATTTAATGAAAAGACGTCATTAACAATCTTTTCAAACACTGTTTTCTTATAACAAAAACGTCATTTGTTATACTGAGCATTTGAGTAATACTTATTTTATGGTCTGTCAGTGAAATCACATCAAAAGAAAATGTAAGACCAAAGTTGTTTTTCGACCAATTCATGAAATGTTGCGAGTTTTGTCATTGAACCATCCGCTTGCTATAAAATCAGTCCATCAAGCATTGCAAATATTCATTGGATTGATCAATTCCCAATGTAGAACAAATGGAGAATGATGTAAACATATTTTATAACTTTGAAGTTTAGTATTATGCATACCCATATAAGTTATGATCCTGAACTGTCTAATTCTTACAGATTTCATAGCATTTAATTTATTTCCTCAGTTGTGATATTTGAAACATCATATGAAATTAATAAAATTTGACAAACTTTCAAACATTTGAAACTCCAATAACAAGTTACTTGGAAGAATTAAAGACTGCATCAAAATAAATATTTTAGCGACATATTTTGTAATAAAGTTTTGAACTTATGTTTAAATATTTCATATACAAATGATTAGTCCTATTACAGACTGACAAGCATAGGTTAAGTCCAATTTACCTTATTTAACCTGATTATGGTCTTTGGTGTGTGTGATAATAACAATCTACTTCAACTATAAACAGTCCCACATTAATTTCAAATGGGTCTTTGTTAACAAATTAGATATCGACCTAATTAAAACTACATGTACTTGACTTGAAAAAAAGCGAGAGTTACTTTTATCTTTGAAAACGATACGTCTTGTCTTACTTTTCGGACGGACCTATCACAAATAAGTGTAATTTTTATGTTATTCATCATAGTTTTTCATCGATTTACTTTTGAAATGTTTTGTATAGTATAAACATATTATTGATCAAAATGACAAACGGATCAGACACAAGTTTTTTAACTTAGTAACGTCTTCTCCAATGTTTTGTATGAAGTTTTATATAAAACAATGTCCGTTACTTCTCTCCAAATGGTGAATACAATGATCTTGATAATACGCGTTAATTTTGAATAAGGACTTGTTAGAACCCAGAGAATTTCACACGACTGAGTATTTCTTTGTTTAGTTTTTTGCTCTCTATCCATAAAGTCCCGCTGACATCAGTTGTCATAACCCTTGGCTCTTCTAATCCCATTAATGTTAAGTCTATTATTGTCACTAATTCCTCCTTTGCTGTGAGAATATGAAGCGCATGTTGCTTTGTGTCAGAAACTATGAAATTAGAGGCCCCTGTACTCAGGACTTCAATAGGAGTAAAAGGATGTTCATTTGAATTAATAAAGTAGTTTCCACTATATTTCCATTGAATGATTCCATCTCGACTGATGAATAATACATCTCCTGTGTAGCCATCAATCTTAATACTATCTATGTAACAGATAGCACCATCACTGGTTGTTGAACAGGATCGTACAACATCTCCTGTAAGCAGTTGTCTCCCGTGATTTTTGTAGATTTGTATGATTTTCCCGTTAAATCCCAATCTCATGATGACGGGAATGTCTATTTTGTCTCTCACACTGCTACAATTCAATCCAACAATAATTTCATTGTCTGAAACATGGAATGTATAAGGTTTATTGGGAGAAAGATCTGTGAAAACTTTTAATTCATCATCTGCTGCCAAAAAACGGATTTGTGGAATACTAGAAGATGTGAAGAGAACATCTTTATTCAAACATCTAATTTCATCAATGTCATGAGGTGTTTCTACTGATTTTATGGTTTCAATTTCATCTTTTACCAGTAGTTGACGTATTTGTTTTCTTCCATCTGTGATCCAAATTCTGCCGTCCTTGTCACTTGTAATACTGGTAATTTCTAACATGTCTAGCTCATATTTTGCTTTTATTTCAACTCGAATTTCCCTTTCAATTGCTTTAGAATTGGTTTCGATTTTATATCTAGGAATATACTGTTGTATATTTGTATGAAATGATTTTGGACAAGTTGATTGCTCAATTGACTTCAATTTTTTATCTAGATTACATGCAATCTCCAGGAATGTTTCTATGTCGTCTTGTGATTTGTGTATATGTTCTACTTTTTGTATTACCATTTCAATATCTTTTTCTTTTTCTGAGATTTCTAATTTTTTCTTTGACATTTGTTCTTCATGTCTTTTTGTCATTTCTCTTTGTTCTTGAAGTAGCCTTAAACATTGTAACTGAACTTCCCTTGCTTGTTTTTCCTCTTCTAATATCTTTTTTTCTATCTCATATGACTTTGATTTTTCGATTTCCGCCATTAAATTCAATTTTTCTAGGAACTTTTGTGTCTTAGTATGAGCTTGATCTTTCTGTTTTTTCATTTTTTCAACTTTGTTTTGACAGAATGCTTTTATTTCTTCTATTTGATGCAGATGATGAGTTTTTGTTATACACATTGGACAAACTAATTGTTCACAAGTTGAGCAGTACATGCAGCATAATTGTTTTTTATGATCTTTACATTTGACAGGTTTTAATTCAAATTTTGCACTAACCTCATCAAGATGGGAATGAATGTCCTTTAAAGCTACAATGTCATGGAGATCAGCATTCTTAAACTTTGCGTGTACCTTATCGTAACATTTTTGGCACATATAGAGATCACAGCCAATGCATTTCACTTTTATTTTTGTTTCTGTTTCACATAATTCACAAGTTAGAATATCATTGGACCTTTTGACTGATCCAGAATAAGCCATGGTTGTTTTCACTTATATATTCCTGTGTTCATATTTTAAAATTCATGAATATCAATGCCTCTGTTTTGAATAGTTTTAAAACAAACATCTCCCATACACTGTTCAAATAATGATTGCGATCAAACATGCGACAAACATTATGTATTATCTTATCTTGAATTCACTTAATATAAGGAAACTATTGTAATATTGTATTCATTTGAATGTGATAATACTTGTTTCAGTTTATAAAAAAGCAATATAAAGGGGATAAAAAAACAATTGTCCGAATCCTAAGACCATGTTTAAACGTTTTGAATTATTTTCATCTGTAGTTAACTTTCACTGATGCATTTAAAAAACAATTCAAAGCATAGAGGATGGCCAAGAAACTTTTTTTTTTTACATAACTTTTAATTTCAACATTTTTCAAATTTTCAAGGCAGGGAGGATATGGGGATTCAGATATGAATTCTATTTTTAAGTCAGACAAGTTTTCAGAGTGTTCCAAGTTGGTCAATGTAAGAAGGGTGAATAAGAAACTGAATGTTTAACAGCACCATTCTAAGACTGATGCTATTTTGCAATCACCTTGCCCATTCAGGAGTTTATTTTTAAGAGCTCATGTGTTTTCAACCAATAACATTTATATGTACATTTGTAAAGTCAGAATTTCAAATATTTGGTTACTAGATCAACAGATTATGGTCACAATTGTTTATTAGAAAATATTCTAATGTATACTTCAATTATGTATCTACATTTCTACTATTACATTATTTAAATAAATGTTGTCCAACTGTTGACAGTCTATTACATTAGGAAACACAAAGGAGTAGGTCCAGTAAGACCCCTTTTGGCCCCAAAATATAGCAGTTTAACAAAATTGTTAAAAAGTAAACATTTAGTTATTTATTGGGCAGTAGAATGCTTCTGCTATATTCATATTGGCTTTTGAGAATACAATGCACATATATATCGGGTACTAGCACCATTAAGTCATGCTAACTTACTGAAATCTTCACAATTCTAGCATTTTAGATCATTTTAGATGTTTTTCGTATAAAATGAAAGTGGCTGCATTCGTGTTCAACCTTAATATTGAAATGTAAGTTGTATTTGATGATAAAACATAAAATATATAAAGGTTGAGGATAAACACCGTGACGGATGCGGCCACTTTCATTTTAAACAAAAAACATCTGAAAAGTGACATTTTTCGGCATATTTGAAAGATTTGTAATATTTGAGCTAAATCAGTTAAAATATTTCACATAAACTAATTGAATCAAATGAAATAGACACTTAAGTGTTTAAAAAGTGGTCAAAATCTGTCGTCAGATGAACCTGAAATTTGAGTCCAAAATCGGTCCTTTACTTTCTCCTTATAATACAGTCTATAATATTTTGGGAGCTCTATTTACTGTACATAAAATATCTATATATGTATCATACTACTAATATTCAAGGTATGCATTTTAATAGATTGATTTTCAACTTTTGGTATTTTAAAGCCACTTCAAGCATCGCTTTTTGGCTATTTTGTGGCGGTCAGTTTTTATTGGTAGAGGAAGCCGGAGTGCATGGAGACAACCACTGACCTTCGATAGGAAATCTGACAATCCTAGTAAAGTGAGATTGGAGTTATGTGCACACGCATGAACGGGTTTGAAGTCACAACCTCATTGTTGACTAGCTTGTGATTCATCGAGCGCCCCCTCCAATTGTATTAAAGTCATATGAAACAAGTGACTGGTGAAGGGTCACGCTATGGTCACTTGCCGGAAAATATGTCGGCGAATTGCTTCCTGGAAGCAAGCGATTAAAAAAAGTGAACTTCTTTCTAAATGTGGACAAATTAAAGAATTTTCTTCAGAATAAAGTATATGAACATAAATTTAAAATGAAAACTATCCATCTTGTTATAAGTAAAACATATGCATAGATCTTTAATACCGTCTTATCATTCAAGTGATTTTGATTTGTAAAAACTCCTTTCTACATTAAAGTGACAAGGTAGATTAGTTTATATGGTATAATTTTACTATTTGAAGACAGTTGTCATGTTTTTGGAATCAAACCTCATCTATTATCTCACGTGATGTCTGACCATGTGACACCTGACACTGAAATGTTCCGTTGTTTATGGAGAGGATGTAGAGATTGGTTATCAACAAAAGAAGGACCTCAGGTAAGATAGATAAATTACTTGACCTCATTTATTGTGTCATGTGATGTCTGATCATGTGACACCTGACACTGAAATGTTCCGTTGTTTATTGAGAGGATGTAGAGATTGGTTATCAATAAAAGAGGGCCTGACATCAGGTAAAACATTTATTTGGAGGATTGATTCCTAAACACTTAAATAACACGTATAAATAAAATGTCAATGAGACCATATGTATTTATGTATATAAAAAATGAAATATAGAAATGCTGTAAAGATAGAAATGAAACCTCTATCTACTGAATAAAAGACCTTAACGAGTTATTTTAAGCATTCCTGTCAAGTTTTGTCATAATCAGTTCAATAGTTTGAGAAAAATTTAGTGCTTTTGTGCTTTTTTGTAAAATTGTTTGTTTTAAGATTGTAACACGATAATGACTGACTGCTGTACCCATATTTTGACTATTTTATTTATTATGTTTGTTTTGTTCACACATCGTTGTAAATATAACGGAATTTGATGAGACTGTCGTAAAAGTGAGAGGTTTAGCGCTATAAAACCAGGTTCAATCCACCATTTTCAACATTTGAAAATGTCCAAAGTCAGGAATATGACACTTGTTGTCCATTCGTTTGATGTGTTTTGTCATTTGATTTTGCCATGTGATTAGTGACTTTCCGGTTGAATTTTCCTCTGAGTTCAGTATTTTTGTGATTTTACTTTTCACAGCAGTTCAGGCAAAAATACTTCGACAAATTCGAACCAAGTTGCATCAAGGTAGGATATAGTGTGGACCAATAAATGATCAAATATTTATCTCATCTGCCTACAAACAGTTGAATAGGATACACAAGATGATTTTAGGAATGGACTTTTTTGTCTTCTTTATAAGGTCTCTTTTGGTCAATTTATACCTCTCATTAATCAAAATTTCAAGTTTTCAGGCCCATTAATAAAAATATAGGGTAATTTTCAATCAATTTTCATATAAATGTTTCAAAAAATTAGTTATTGAAGTATTAACCCAAAATGAATAATTTTTACTGTCTCCAAGGAGGTTTCAATATTAAAGTCCTTTCTACGTAAAAATCAAATTTACGCCGCGTTCCAGAGAGGGACAAAAAATGCTTCTCTTTTAGTGAATAATTTGTAGTTATAGCATGAACAATAATTTCATTTACTTATAACTATATATTTATTAAATGTCTGTCCTAGGAAAATGTTCTATCATAGAAGAATATAAGATAAAAGGTTAAAAAAAACACTCCCCAAAACACTAATTATGGCTTGTTCTGTCAACTGAATATTCATGGTAGAGTCTAATTTCAAGGAAGTTTTCTCATTAAATGTGTTTTGGAGACTCAATTTACTCAGAATATTATTTTTTTTGTAATATTTCACTTAAATAGCAAGAAATTTTAACACATATGGGGGTATTCACAAGGTGAAAGGTGCATGTACAGCTTCCCATATTAGGTGTTATACCACCGTTGATTTTCACCTATGAGTCTTTGTTGAATATGCTCATTTCAAAAAATTGTGCAGAATTTATCTTTGGTTCATATAAAGAAATACTTGGCATGCGTCGTAAAGTTGTATCCTGTCCAGTACTATCAAAAACAAAATCACAAACTAACCATCACTGGAAGTTAACCAATCACATTTCTCCACTTATTCAACCTGTGTACATGCTTTAGTAACCATGTAACCTCAAGTTTACAAAATATTCTATAGAAACCTTAAATAAAAAAATAATGATGCGTTGAAATACCCAAAACATTTGTTCACGAAACAGCAATGTGTTACTGCAATTAAATGTAGGATTTATTATCCACAACTTTCAAATTCAAGGGAATATTTTGTTCGGCCTATTTTCGTATATAACCGGATGTGATGTTCCATGATTTGGTGGTATTACACTTATCATAGATCAATGAATTTGGTTCAGTTATGTATCAAGAGCAGTGATATCCAAGTCAACCTGCTGCAAACCATCTTTCATTTTTTTTCACATAAATAAGGCCGTTATTTTTCTCGTTTGAATTGTTTTACATTTTCTTATCGGGGCCTTTTATAGCTGACTATGCGGTATGGGCTTTGCTCATTGTTGAAGGCCGTACGGTTACCTATAGTTGTTAATGTTTGTGTCATTTTGGTCTTTTGTGGATAGTTGTCTCATTGGCAATAATACCACATCTCCTTTTTTATATTGTACTCCTGTTTTACTTATTACAGTATGACTTTAGTAATTGAAATGTGGTTATCACAAACAACAGAATTAAAAGTGATAGTGTATATGTCAATTATATGATCAATATCAAAACGACTTTTAACACATGTATGATAAGTTTATTTTTTTTCGTTTTTATAAAATTCTATATTTTCACATACTTTAATATTTCAGAAGTCATTAACAAGGATTTGTATAGTGAAGACTCACTCAATGATTTGTATAGTGAAACTCACTGAATGAGTTGTATAATGAGACTCACTGAATGAGTTGTATAGTGAGACTCACTCAATGAGTTGTATAGTGAGACTCACTCATTGAGACTATACAAATGCTTGGTGTCCACAAAACTCATCAGTGCTTTTAAGTAGAAATTCACCATACTCTGACACATTTTTCTGTTTTCAAGTTTTTGTCCTGTCTTTGAAAGGAATTTGATTGATTGAGTTTTAGTTTGTATACGAAAATACAAAATTTTAATCCCTGTATCTATGATGAGTTTATTTCGCATGGCTATTTGATACTCTGGCAAACTTCCAATAAACAAAATCAGTAAAAAAGCTCAAACAAATGGTAAGCATTTTTAAATATCAAGCTAAATTTACTTAATATTTTGTGAAAACACACAAACGGTTGTCATCTCAACATGGCCCATTCAAAATATCGACCATTCGCCATTGCTTTACTTATGATATTTTGATATATTAATGGAAGAGATGATTTATGGTAGCCATTGATACAAATATCAACCAGAGTTTAAATGAGCTGGATAAATGCAATCATAAGCCCTCATACCGTCCTCAACAAAGAAAAAACATTTTCCGACATGAAAAATGTGAAAACTTTTCCCTTATCTGTAACAATTATCATGAATGTGACCTACCGAATTAGAGTATACCGGATTTGTTATCTCATAAGCATCACGATGGGTGCCACATAAGGAACCGGATCTGATTACCCTTCCGGAGAACCTGGGATCACCCGTAGTTTTTGTAGGGGTTCGTGTTGTTTATTCTTTAGTTTTCTATATTGTGTCATGTGTACTATTGTTTGTCTGTTTGTCCTTTTCATTGTTAGCCTTAGCGTTGTCAGTTTATTTTCGATTTATGAGTTTGACTGTCCCTCTGATATCTTTCGTCCCTCTTTTATAAATTTACAAAATAAAAACCAACAGGACAGACGTGAATCAGCCACAACCACTGAACAATGGAATCCTTTTTCGGGACAGGCAAATTAAGAATGCCCTGATTGTAAGCGCTCAAACCTGTCTGTAACCTGTGAGGTTTGTATTACAACACAGTATAAAGCGAACGTTATCATAAATATGTAACATTAAAACTCTCAAAAATGTTAGGAAATGATTTTTATGCTCTTTTAAAAGTTATTTGAACTGTTAAACTGATAAAGGGTAGATTTATGTAATTTGATAGCACTTGTTTCATTGACACTCATAGCACATTTTACAGCTGTAGGAGACGAAATATTTATCATAATCAGTTTTTTACTGGCTGACATAATTCACTCAATCATGACAAACCTTATAAGACTGTAGAAAATCGTGAAAATGATTATTATTCGGCTCCTTTAAATCCTTAAAATAATGGGATAATATATGTGGTATTTAAATCACTAATATTGTCAGCATATCATATTCGGAATAAATGAGATGTTGGGTCTTACAATTTCTTATAGTTCATAAAATGTTATGTTCTTCGTGTATCAAAGTCAATACTTTGGATAATACTACACCTTACAGTGCAGACGCATTTGTAATAAGAACAGTATTTTAGAAGAAACGTTTTAGGTAGTCACTCGCATATAATGTCATAAATGCCAAATACAATAAATTACATCTGATTTCATCTACAATGCATGTTTTAGAAGCCAAGTAATTGTTTTTCATTCGCAAATAACTGTTGATAAAGTGTTTATATGCAGCTTTTTTCAAATAAATTATATCTGTTGTATATCTACACTTTAAAAAGGTTTTTTTCCTGGGAATGGTCTTGATTAATGATACTGGTAACATTGTTTCTAAAGACTGAAAAAAGCGACTCTACTGTTAGAATCCAGAGAATTTTACAAAACGGAGTATTTCTTTGGTATGTTCCGTGCTACTAATCCATAACATCCCATTTACACCTATTGTCATCAGCCCGGGTTTTTCTATTTCTAGTAAAGTCAAATTTAAGATAGTCAGTAAGCTCCCCTGTGCTGTCAGAATATGGAAAGAATTTTGATACATATCTGAAACTACAAAGTTATCTGATTTCGTTTTTAACACTTCAATAGGAGTAAAAGGTGTTCAGTTGAATGAATCAAGGCGTTTCCAATATATTTCCATTGAATTATTCCATCTCGACTGATGAACACTACATCCCCTTTATAGCCTCCCAAAAAGGTACTGTCAATGTAGCAGATATCCCCATCATCGGTTGTTGTACAGCATAGTACTACATCTCTTGTGAGTAATTGAGTCTCACGATTAGTGTAGACCTTCATGATGTTTCCATCAAATCCCAACCTCATGATGATTGGTATGTCTATTGAGTCCTTAACAGAGCTACAATCCATTCCAACAACGATACCAATGTTTGTAACATGAAGAGTATACGGTATACTAGGAGAAAGATCTTTCAAAACTTGTATCCAACCATCGGCAGCCAAATGACAGATTTGTCGTAAAGCAGAAGATGCGAGGAAAATGTCTTTATTCAAACATCTAATTTCAGCGTCACCATGGTCAGTTTTTATCGATTTTATTGTTTTAATTCTTTCCTCTTTTACCTGCAGTTTTCGTATTTGCTTCCTCCCGTCGGTGATCCAGATATTTCCATCCTCGTCACTGGTTATACTGCTTAATTGAGACATGTCTAATTCATATTTTGCCTTTATTTCAAAGTTTATTTCCTTTTCAATTGTTTTAGATTCGGTTTGGATTTCATAGTTAGGAATATATTGCTGTATTTTCAAATTCAACGATTTTTGACTAGTCGACTTGTCAATAGAATCCAATTTTGAATGCATATGTCTTACAGCCGCAAGGAACTCTTCTGTATTTCGTAATTTGTATTCATTTTCTACTTGTTGTATAACTGTTGTGATATCATTTTTATCTTGTACAAATTCCAATTCTTTCCTTGACATCAGTTCAGAATGCGTTTCTGTCTTTTCTTTTTGTTCTTTAAGTAACCTCAAACATTTTGACTGAACTTCCTTTGCTTGTGTTACCTCTCCTAATATATTTTGCTCTATTTCAAATGACCTTGATTTCTCAATTTCTGCCATTAAGTTTGAATTTTCTATTAACTTTTCCATTTTTGAATTAGTCTTAATTTGCATTTTTTTCATTCTTTTAACTTTCTTTTGACAAAACTGTTGTATTTCTTCCATTTGATGTAAATGGTGAGTTTTTGCTATACACATGGGACAAACTAATAAATTACATGTTATGCAGTACATGCAGCACAGTTGTTTCCTATGATCTTTACATTTAACTGGTTTAAAGTCAGACTCTGCATCAGTGTCATCAGTATGAGAATGAATGTCCTTCAAAGCCACAATGTCATGGAGATCAGCATTTTTGAACTTGGCATGTACCTTATCTGTACATTTTTGACACACATAAAGATCGCAGTCCATGCATTTTACTTTTATTTTTGTATCTGTCTCACATAATCCACAAGCTAGAATGTCCTGAGACTTTTTAATTGATTCAGAATACGCCATTGTTCATACAAAATTTATGTGTTCATATCTTCATACATCCTAATGTTACTTTTAAATTGTCAAATAATCATTTTTAGAAAATGTGACGGAAATAGTAGTATCGTTCCGGAACTTATCTATCATAAGTTCGACAGATAGTGTGGGTTTGTAACATGATTTAAGTATCATATGAGATAATACTTAAAAGACATTGATTGTAAAGGTTTATCTTTTGCAACATAAAGTAAATTCATGCGTATCTTCTGATTAGATTTCTGAAGATCATACTCAAATGGGGACTGTTGTGACTTGGTTACTTTAATATTTTAAAATCATGTATTTTATTTCATCACTGAGGGTTCATTATCGTTATCTGTCAAATTTAGATTTTTTTTTTTTTTATAAAATTAACAATTGACGCCAAAAACATGAATCATTTACAGATCAATGTCAGAAAGACAATCTAATACTAGTACTTCCAATGCCCACTGTAGCTACAGCAACTAAGAAACATGGTGTTATCCCTTGAACTTATACTTCATGTTTTGTACATATTTTCTGCCAACAAACCAAAAAAAAAATAAAAAAATAAGGGTTACATGAATCGTCTTATTACTTGAAAACCACAAAAGATTAATTCATATGTCTGATAAAAAATGCTCTAAAATCTAGATCTTCCTTTGTCCAGTTTCCTACAATATAATCAACAGAGATTTTCCAAATAAAGGGGTAAAAGAAAGGCGAAAGATACCAAAGGAACATTCAAACTCATAAGTCGAAATAAACTTACGACGACATGGCTTATAAAGAAAATAAAAACAGACAAATAAAAGAACACGAAACAGAATATAGAAAACTGGACTAAGCAGTTAGTGTCTTATATATCGAAAACTATCATAAATCTCACATCTAGATATATAGACGACGCAATATCCAATAGAAGCCTCCTTAGCGACTAAAACTGTGCCACTTTTACAATGAAGTCTCGTACTTTAAAAAAAATTCTTATCTTAGAATGGAAAATTTATATGCACTTCTTTTTATTCAAAGGTCAAGACAATAACAATCAAAACCAAGGAGTAAACAAAGACTCATATAACCAAAAGACATTTACATCAACAGTTAATAAATAATAAATAAGAAACAACACGAACTCCACTAAAAACAAGACATAGGAATGTAACATTTATATGCCCCGAATCTCCAAGAGTTTAAATTTAAGTTAAATTTTAATATATCCCTACCTTCACTATGGGCCTTCCTCGGATTTAAGTTTTAACCGCTACTATGTGTTTTTATACTGGTTGCATTTCCAAGATATGTCTCTATGAGATAAAACATAGAAATAATATCTAGGAACTATAGTACGTAAACAAAACAAAATATCTATGAAAATTATATATCTTTCATAAAGAGGCGTTGCTTGGGAACCAGCTGTATTTACAAAGTGCAACATATACTATACATAAATAATAACTCTAAACAGAAAAAAAAAAATTGAGCAAAGCTCTACATCGATATTAAATGATCGAAACCTTTTGTAAATTCTTATAGGAGATATAAGAAGTACTGATAACATAGAAAATAACACATGAAAAAAATCCGTATCATATGTCGTATCATCCCGAGACATCAATATCAACCAAAGGGCTTTAGGCCCGAGGGATGATATTGGTCGAGGGTGATACGGCATGTGATACGGATTTTGCGATGTATTATACGCTTTATCATATATTTCAACAGAAGAGTATTATATTATATAACCTGTTTTCTGATCCATAGCACTGGGTTACTTTCAGTTTTACTTTTTTCTTTGCCCTAAAAGAACTGCTCAATAACTTATCCGAAGCACCTGGGTTGCCTTACAATTTGCGTGCTGTTGTTTAAAAAATATTTTGTTTATTATTGTATTTATTGGTGTGTTTTTTATTTTTTATAGTTGCATTTAGTGTGCAAAAAAATATGAAAATTGACGTTCGTGACGTCACATACAATATGAAAACTTGACGTTCGTGACGTCACATACCAAACAATGACGTCATTCCAAAAATTGACCTATTTTGAGGAAAAAATTTCTTAAACAAAAAAAAAATAACAAAACTAACTATTTAAAAATAAATAAAAATAGGGGTGTGATAAAGGGTATGCGATAAAGGGTGCGCATCAAAGTTGCGGGATATGGATTAAACAGCAGGCTATTTATCAAATATACAAAACTACTGTATTTACTACTAAACATATGATAAAACAAAATATCAACAGTACAATATCTATAAAGATGATTATATGGCTGAAACGATTGTGACACAACTGCGTATTATTGCTCTTAAATGGTGATTGTTTTTTCCCATAATTAGAGCTCCGCTGAATGACGGACGTCCTAAAGTGATTATTCTGTTCGACCATTCGTTCTGTAACACACGCTCTATAAGGGAGCTACCATTTGATTTTTAGGGGGGGGGGGGGGGGGGCTAGGATGAAATTTGAAAAAAATAGGCAGGACAGGAGTTTTTATTAAAAAAAAAGGCAGGATGAGACACTTGGGAAAAAAAGTCAGGACGACAATTTAGGTAAAAAGTCAGGATAAACTAAAAAAAAAGGCAGGATCGAACAGAGTGAAAAATAAAAAGGCAGGACAGAAATTACAGCCAAAAAAAATGCAGGACAACATTTTTCATCCTAGCCCCCCCCCCCCCCCCCCCCCCCCCATAAAATTCAAATGGTAGGTCCCTAAAGAAAAAAAACCAAACAATACACAGAACACAACATTGAAAAAGAGAGACTAGGTAGTTATCGAAGGTAACAGGATTATAATTGAATACGCCAGACGCGCGTGACTAAGCAACTCGAACACTACCGAAAACGGAAAGGGGGGTATCAGGTACTCCGGAAAGATAAGCAGATCCTGCTTCACGTGTGCCACCCGTCGTGTTGTTCATGTTAGTACACACCCAGTAAATTGTCTAATTCGGTCTGTCATATTCGTGAAAAGGGAATAGGATTGTAGTTACGAAATCAGAAACATATCCGTTATCATCTATGAAACGAATATTCCATAAAGGCCAACCAACTCGAGAGGGCGTCCATAAAGATAACGAAAGGGTGATTTCAAATTAACCATTTGGAACTCTTGGTTTAACAGCTTCCTTGTGAGCAGCAACACTCTAGTAAGGAAATCATGATATAAAATACAAAATATCGTATCAATAGACCATTTTCATATTACTTACTTTAAACTCCATGTTCTACAATTTTTCGCAAGGTTACCTATTATGTAGTAGGACATCCTGGTTCTCGGTCAATTATGAGCAATAAAATTTAAAGTAAAATCAAATATATGATCTGTGTAATTAAGTGGGAAAATTGCCTGATATAGTCAGGCATAGAAAGCATTTAAACAGTTAAGCTTCCTCCGCCTCATTTTTAGACTTATATCTCGAATTTGACTTACACAGTCATCTCAGTACCAGAATCTATGACAAACGAGACGATTTTAATTTTGAAATTATAAATTTCCCCCACCTTAGTAGCAACATACCAACTTCACCGGCATATGGGATATATATTTCCCAACTTATTCGATATTCAAGAGCTTGCAGCTCATACTCAGACTTTGTAAAACGTCATCAGTGTCTGAGTAGAAAGTTGATGAACCAGGGGTATGTCAAAGAACGTCTCGTCCTTTTTCTAAAAGAGTTCATCGGAAGGTACCAAGACCTTGTTGATAAATATTCCGTATCAACTTCTCAAATAATACACGATGGTCTTGATGTATAGATTCTGCGTACTGATGTTGTTTATCATCTTAACAACATCTTTTACTGTTCTTTCATTTGTCTTTGTTCTATTATAAATATTACTTTTACTGTTGAATGGTTTTATGTGATATCCGTTTGACGTGGCTCGGTACTTATACATCTCGTCAATGTGTGTGTATTGGCTTTAATTTTTTTGTAGTTTTTTTTGTATATGCGACTCTTTGTATTTCTTTTGTTCTAATTACGTGACTCGGTACTTTAAAAGATCCCGTCAGTATTATTTTGGTCTATTATATGTCATTATGATATATTTCTATTATGAATTACTATATACGTTGAACCACAAACGTCAAAATCATTCAATCGCGTAGTGGAATTAACTATTTTTGGATTCTCATAAATTCTACCTGTAACTTTTGGACTAGTTGTAATCTCTGTCTATTTCTGTAATTTGTTCTTACATACTTTTGATTTTTTAACTCTGTATGCTTACATTGCCTATGTAAATTTTAAAACTGTTTGTATGCACATTGAACGACAAATTTATGTGACGTTTACAAATTTTCTGACGTCAGACACTCAAGTCAATCCATGTGTTCGTAGATAGATGTTTTTGTGTTCTGTTAAATTGTCCCTTTTAAAATTGTTATGCGATGATGACTGATATTTTGACTATTTTATTAATTGTGACTGTTTATTTAACGCATCATGTAAATATAACGGAATTTGATGAGACTGTTATTAAAGAGAGAGGGTTAACGCTATAGAACCAGGTTTAATCCACCATTTTCTACATTTGAAAATGCCTGTACCAAGTCAGGAATATGACAGTTCTTGTCTATTCGTTTTTGATGCGTTTTGTTATTTGATTTTGCCATGTGATTATGGACTTTCCGTATTGATTTTCCTCTGAGTTCAGTATTTTTGTGATTTTACTTTCCCTAAAAAATGTACCGATTAAAATCTTGAATCTACTTATTTACATTGCTCTTGCTTGACCGAGTACTAGGATGTCCTACCATAAAGAAGGTAACCTAATGAAAAATATGTATTCCGGAGTCAAAAGTCGGTAAAATGAAAATGAAATATTGGAAATATATACTCCGTTTACAGGTGCGGCTGAAATGTTGCTAGATAGAAATAAAAAGTTCACAATTTGCAGCTGAAATAATCTCTTTTGTCGTAAAAGTTTTCAACCGAACCTTATTGTCAATTTTTAGATGAGCATATGAAACTTTACGTTTCTTCCTGATCATCTTCTTAATGTTATTATGATACAACAGTTCTACATTTGTAAAAGTGGGTCGAAAGATATCAAAGGGACAGTCAAACTCATAAATCTAAAACAAACTGAAAACACTATGGCTAAAAATGAAAAAGACAAAAAGACAAACAATAGTACAAAGGACACAACATAGTAGAGACTAAGTAGTTATCGAAGGTACCAGGATTATAATTCCATACGCCAGACGCGCGTTTCGTCTACATAAGACTCATCAATGACTAAGAAACTGGAACCCCACAGGAAACGGAAAGGGGCCGGGGTATTAGGTACTCCGGAAAGATAAGCAGATCCTGCTTCACATGTGGCACCTATCGTGTTGCTCATGTTAGTACACACACAGTAAATTGTCTAATTCGGTCTGTCATATTTGTGAAAAAGGAATAGGATTGAAGTTACAAAATGAGATACATATCCGTTATCATCTATGAAACGGATATTCTATAATGGCCAACCAACTCGAGAGGGCGTTCATAAAGATTACGAAAGAGTGAATTCAACTTCACCATTTGGAACTCTTGGTTTAACGGCTTCCTTGTGAGCAGCAACCCTCTAGTAAGGAAATCATGATATGAAATACAAACCTGGGAATATCGTATCAAAAGATCATTTTCATATTACTAACTTTAAGCTCCATGTTCTACAACTGTTCGACATGTTACCTTTTTTGTAGTAGGACATCCTGGTACTCAATCAATTTTGAGCAACAAAACTAAAGTAAAATCAAATTTATGATCGGTGTAATTAAGGGCAAAATTTACTAGATTTAGTCAGGCATATAAAGCATTTAAACAGCTAACTTTCCCTAAAAAATGTACCGATTAAAATCTTGAATTTACTTATTTACATTGCTCTTGCTTGACCGAGTACTAGGATGTCCTACCATAAAGAAGGTAACCTAATGAAAAATATTTATTCCGGAGTCAAATGTCGGTAAAATGAAAATGGAATATTAGGAAATATATACTCCGTTTACAGCTGCGGCTGAAATGTTGCTAGATAGAAATAAAAAGTTCACAATTTGAAGCTGAATTAATCTCTTTTGCTGTAAAAGTTTTCAACCGAACCTCATTGTCAATTTTTAGTTGAGCGTATGACACTTTACGTATCTTCTTGATCATCTTCTTAATGTTATTATGATACAACGATTCTACAGTTGTGAAAAGGTGCTCACTGAATTACATCATTCCATATGGTGCAATTCTGAAAGACATAAATCACATATACTATATGTTGAGAATATTGCTGATAAAGAAAACACTACAACTTTCTGGTCTTTGCGTTTTGCATGTTTTCATCATGTAGAGAAAAGGCAAATAATTTTTGATGCCAGTCTTTTCTGCTGTAATCCTTTTTTTTTCATGTTTACCAATTATGTCCGTTTGCTTGTTTAGCAAACTATAAAACTAAGTCTCATCCACCATTTTCTACATAAACAACTACCTTTTCCAAGTCAGGAAATGACAGTAATATTCGTTCGTTTGATGTGTTGGAGCCTTATGATTTTGCCATTTGAAAATGGTTTTACCGTTTTGGATTTTCCTCGGAGTTCGGTATTTTTATGAAATAACTTTTTAGTAGGCAAAAGTTGTCAGTTGATATGACTCTGGATTCCATCCACAATCGTCTTTAATCATGATTCACATCCAACAGACCATGGAGGTAAGACTGCAAATATTTGTTTTTATTTTGTTTGTTATACTTTTCGATTTCTCACTATTTTGATTAGACTTTTATGTAGACGAAACGCGCGTCTGTCGTATTAAACTATAAGTCTGGTACCTTGGATAACTAATTACTACATCTATGTGTAATAACACATAAACTGTGTTTAAGATGACATATATTTAACCTGGGTATTGCTTTTTTCTAAAGTCCATCTATACTTCCAAACGAAAAACATGTGTGTGCGAATTGATCTGGTTGACTAACCATTGACTTTATAACTACCACTAAAATATCATATAAGAAAGTTCCAATTAACTTTCTGCTGAGATTTCAACCATTTGTTCGAGCTAATATTAAAAACTATAATTATGTTGTTAAGGGGGTTCGCGGGTCTAAATCATTTATATAGGATTTCTCTATATTTTTCTATAAATGAACTTTATCTTATAGTTATTAGAAAAATAAAATAAAAAAATGGGGTCACCGTTCATTTGCGCTCACAATCTGCCTTCGAAAGTAGCATACAAGTTTTTTTTTTTGTTGAACTAATAGGAGAAATAAAGGTAATATCGAAATAAAAAAAGAAATTTATTACAGAAATCGCTCAAATTTTACAATAATTTAGTTTAAGTACAGCATCTATCAAAGTTATATTAAAAAATATAGGTCACCGATGAGTTAAAAGAGATATTTCAATTTTAAAGCCAAAAAATGGCATTTTTCCACCAAAGGGAGATAATTTGGAACTTTTTCAATGATGTTTACATTTTAAAAGTCATCTGGGGCCAACACGAATTTATTGCTTTGAATTTTTTTTGTACCATATGATAAAGTAACAACTACAAAAGGTAATAAATAAAATTTGTAATGAAAAACAAGTGTTTATTTTTTTTCTGAAATTTGTATACCCTCGAGCCTCCTTAACATTCGTGAGTGTTTTGCTGGTCTACTTACTTTTCTCAATGACAGTTAGACTATAAGGCTCCAAACAAAAATGCAAATAACATTTTTACATATAGCTCCTATCAATCTAAGGGATAGTGTGCTAAGATTTGGTATTGTATTGTATGGTTCGTATATACATTATCATATAGAAAATGATTGGTAGGAGATCTTGTGGTATATATCATAGTGACAAAAACCTATTGACATCAAAATCAAGCATCACAGGATGGAAGTATCTGGAAGCAAAATAAATGTACTCAAACATCTCCTCTTAAACACAATACTAATGCTGCCCTACACAATACCGCCCACAGATCTATTTCATATAACATAAACTAAAAGAAAAAGTAAAATCACAAAAATACTAAACTCCAAGGAAAATGCAGAAAGGAAAGTCTGTAATCAGTAATCAAATGGCAAAATCAATAGCTCAATCAAATCAAACGAATGGATAACAACTTTTATATTTCTGATTTGGTACAGACATTTTCTTATGAAGAAACTATTGTTAAATCAAGCTAGTAACTCCTTGTACTGTGAGGATATAAAAAGAATGATGTGTCTTTTACGAAACTATCAAATAATTGGACTCTGTATTCAAACTTCGATAGGAGTCAAAAGTAAAAACACAAAAATACCGAACTCCGAGGAAAATTCAAAAGGAAAATCCAAAATCAAAAGGCAAAATCAAAAGTCCAAACACATCAAACGAATGGATAACAACTGTCATATTCCTGACTTGGTACAGGCATTTTCTAAAGTAGAAAATGGTGGATTGAATGTTTATTTGAATTTATTTAGAAATTTACATTTTTTTTCCATTGAATAGTTTATTTTCTACTAATATACAACACATCTCTTATATAGCCTGCATTGAAATTACTATCAATGTAGCAGATATCATCATCATTGATTGTTGTACAGCATAGTACAACATTTCTTGTTAGTAACTGTAATATAAGGTTTTTTGTAGAGTTGTGTGACAGCCAAAAGAAATACGCTTTAATGTACAATTTCTACAAAAATTATAGCACAGTTAAACATTCTTAATCATGATTATCCTGTTTTTGCTAAGACCATTATCACCTTGCATATTTTAATGATTGACAGTTAAAAAAAGTTTCCAATATATTGTTTTTGCATTAAATAATACCTTCTATAAATCCATTTACTGTTACACTCGCTCCTTTCTTTAAAAGGGAAATTTTTAGGAATGTCCATGTTTGAATGATACGTTTAACTTTGGTATCAGTATTTGTAAATCTTTTGTCAGATACCAGAGAATTTCACATGGCTGAGTGTTGCTCTGTTCATTTCCTTGCTATATATCCATTAAGTCCCATTGATCAATTGTCATAACCGCTGGCTCTTCTATTCCTATTAATGTTAGATCGAAGATAGTTAGTAACTCCCCCTGTGCTGTAAGCACATGTAAAGCATGGCGTGTCTTATCCGAAACTATTAAACTATCGGGCTCAGAATTTCATTAGGAGGAAAGGGATGTTCAGTTGAATGAATTCAGGCGTTTCAAATGCATTTACACTGAATTATTCCATCTCTACTAATGAACGCGACTTATCCGGTTTAGCCTCTTGAAAAAGTTCAATCAATGTAACAGATATATAGCACCATCATCGGTTGTTGTACAACATAGTACAAAGTAAAATCACAAAAATACTGAACTTAGAGGAAAATTCAAAAAAGAAAGTCCTTATCATAAATACAACATCTCTTGTAAGTAATTGTGTATTTCGATTAGTGTAGAGCTTTATGATGTTTCCATCAAATCCCGCTCTCATGATGATGAGTATGTCAATTTCACAATAGACCACTTTTGAGTTCATCCGTCACCGGAAAAAAATGGTCAATTATACGTGCCTTTATGACGTCATTTACCAGATAGAGGGGTCGCCTGTATCCCTGCAATATTTACGTTCATCAAGCGTTTTAGTGATCGTCATTGTGCAGGATAAACTAGAAATAATGTTTGTGTTGTAGGTACTTAATGACAATTCCCTAATGACAGCAGTGCTGATTTTCAATTTTAAGAATTCATATTGCCGAATAATTTGTACAATATAGAATTATAAGTTTCCAACCACTCGCTCAACATTGGAATGGATGTGACGACGCCCATAAACGTACAAATGACGTTCACTAAAACCAAAGTTTTTGACGGAAATGCATCGAACTCGATAGTTGTCTATTATAACGAAGTTTCCATGGCCAATTTAAACTTTAAAGTTTACCTCTTCAAAACTAGACAAAAAAACATTTCAAATTAATTACTTGTATAATACTGTATGTTTTCGGAGTTTTCATATAGTGCAGTTTTAGGTCTTTGCAAACACATTGCTCTTTCATAGCGCTCACAAACAACACGACACAAAAATCGTTTTATCATGGAATTATTATATGATACTTTCATGGCATTATCAAACATTGCAGTACAGTCAGTATATGGAATAAACAAAAGTGCACATGCTGAATTATCATATCAAAATTTAATGCTTGAGTTTCTATTGAAAGTCTGTTAAAATGAAATCAACAAGATACATAAACTACATAAGTCTGAACAGATTTCTGCTTTTCCATTGTAAACGACTTTTAAAGGTTTTCTTTTTAATATTGATTTTCTATAGTAACTGTCTCATTGAAATAGACACCAGAATCCTTTAATTCTTAGAACTCAACATATAAAATGACATCAAATGCTTGTATACGTGCAAATAGCAAGAGTAAAAGAAAATGCAGGACAAAGTGATTAAGTGAATGACGAATAAAAAACCTGAAAAGAAAATGAACTGCACTTTTATTTGTACTAATCAGATCAAATTCACACTGTACACATGTGGTTTATCCAGCACGATGAATAAATAGAATTAAATTCTAATTAACTGATAAAACAATTACAGAGACAATATATTTTATTACAATAAAACAATGATAGGTTAATGTTCAGTCCATGTGGTAACATAAGAAGACACTTTTTGATAATGTCGGAGGATGTGTAGTATTTTGAGGCAACGACTCTTTAGTTAACTTTGAAATTACAGAAGCATGCGTGATATTATTTTTACATTAAATGCCAAAACAAACAAAAAAAGATTTCTGAGTAAGCAAAATTTAATTTATAACATTCGCCTTTAATGTTTTACAAAATCGATTTCGAAATCTAAATGCCAATATTCATATTTTTTTAAATTTGTGTGTCATTAGGTTGCTGTCTATTTAGTGAATGTTGATATTCTTTACTTATCTATTCATTAAATAAGTGGATATCTTTAAGAAAATAACAGAAGAAGATGTGGTACCGTATCTTCAAGCACGAAGAAATCAAATTTTGGATAACTGATTTGCCGGACAGACAGACAGACATAGTGAAGCTAAAGTCATTTTCAACTTCGTCAGTAGGGAACAAAAAATGCAACAAACGTCAAACCTCAACACTGCATTACAGCCTCCTGAGTTGAGACAGGCAAAAAACAGAACTTGGCGGGGTTAAACTAGTCCCTCCTAACCTGGGCGAGTTGTTTTACACTACAACATAAGAAAAAAGTATCAGAATCAGTTTAAAAAAACTTAACTCATCAAACCGATACATAGAAGGAAAACTACTTACAAAAACATACCGGACGTGACAAGAAATTTTAGCATCTCCAAAACAAAAGACCCTAAGTAAAAGTTTTGAGAGTACTTGCAGTTACAAAAAGCTAGTTCAAAACCTATAAAAACTAATAAAAAAATATTTTTTCTATGACTAAAATAGTAATCAACACACCCAACATAGATTAAGTGTAAAGACATCAATAACAATAAGTTCATACAGTCTTTTCTTAGAACAAATACAATCATTTGTTGTTTTAAGCATATAAGTAACATTTATATTATGGTTTGTGAGTGAAATCACATCAAAATGAAATGTTAAAAATCAATATAAAACAGAGGATGTAGTATGATTGGCAATGATACAAGTCTCTACACAAAAATAAACAACTTAAGGTCATCGTCCAAAGCTCATACCGCATAGTCAGCTATAAAAGACCCCGAAAAGACAAATGTTAATACATTCAAACGAAAAAACTAACGAACTAATGTATGTACAAAAAGTTTTAACGAAAAATAAATATGTAACACATCCACAAACTACAACCACTGCAATTCAGGCTCCTTACTTGGGACAGGCACATACATACAGAATGTTAAACATGTAAATGGGATCCTAACCCTCCTCCTAACCTGGGACAGTGGTGTATTCAAACTTGTTTATCGAGCAATCCATGAACAGTTTCGTGTTTTGTCATTGAAATATGATTTTCCTCGAAAATTTTAAACACGTTATAGAACATTAAACATTGCAAAAATTCACAGGATTGGTCAATGGTCCTAGTAAAACTACTTTAGTATGATGTAGAAATATTATCTTAGCGGAAACATTAGTGTTATGCATATCCATATAAGGTAGTGAACCTTAACTGTTTAATTCTTACAGATTTCACAACATTTAATTGTGATAACTTAAAATAAAAACTTCATATGAATTGATAGCATTTGACAAACATGCTAAATTAACAGGTTTACAGTTAAAACGCATATAACAATTTTTTATAAGAATTAAAGATTGCATTAAAATACATATTTAAGCTACATATTTTGTAATGAAGGTTTGAACATTTGATTTCAAGATAATGTGTTCTATTCTAGAATGACAAGTCTAGGTTTAGTCCTGTTTACTTTCTTCACTCTGATTTAGGTCTTTGTGCGAAAATAACAATATATTCCAAGTACAATAAGTCACACATTAATTGCAAATTTGTTCTTGTTGACAAATTATTGACTTAATTACAACTACTTAACCTTGAAAAAACCCAAGAGTTACTTTCAACTTTAAAAAAAGATACGTTTCGTCTTACTTTTCGGACCTTTATAATCCTGGTACTTTTGATAACTATCACATTTAATGTGTACTTTATAGTATGTATATCCATTTTAATTTTTAATCGATTTACTTTAAAATGTTTTACATGTAGATTTATATAAAACAATGTCCGTTTTCAATCAATTACATATCTCCAAAAAAGTGAAGACAATTATGTTGATAGAATAATAATACTCGTAACTTTTGAATCACGGCGTGTATTATCCAATCTTTCTGCTAGAATCCAGAGAATATCACAGCACTGAGTCTTTCTTTGTTTAGTTCTTTGCTTTCTATCCATAAAGTCCCTTTGACATCAATTGTCATTACCCCTGGATTTTCTAATCCCATTAATGTTAAATCTAATATTGTCACTAATTCCCCCTTGGCTGTGACAAGATGGAGAGCATGTTGTTTTATATCAGAAATTATCAATTTTTTGGATTTAGTAATTACCACTTCAACAGGAGCAAAGAAATGTTCATCTGAATTGATTAAGGAATTTCCTTTGTATTTCCATTGAATAATTCCATCTCTACTGATGAACACTACATCTCCTTCAAAGCCATCTGTAGACTTACTATCAATGTAGCATATATCATCATCGGCTGTCGTACAGCATCGTACAACATCTCCCGTAAGTAATTGTCTCCCATGATTTTTATAGACCTGTATGATTTCTCCATCAAATCCTAACCTTATGATGACAGGTGTGTCTTCTTTGTCGGTCATCGAGGTACAATCCATTCCCAAAATAATCTGATTGTCTGAAACATGTAGAGTATAAGGTGCATTAGGAGAAAAATCTTTGAAAACCTTTAATTCTTCATTAAAATACAATTGAAAGATACGTCGAGAAGATGCTAAGAGAACTTTGTTATTCAAACATCTAATTTCAGGGTCTTTAATTTCAATTTTTATTGATTTTGTGGTTTTTACTCCTTCTTTCAATTGCAGTTGTTGAATTTGTTTGCCTCCATCTGCGATCCAAATGTTGCCTTCCTTATCACTTGTGATGCTGTGTATATATGACATGTCTATATCATATTTTGATTTGATCTGAAATTGAATTTCCATTTCAACTGTTATAGAATTAGTTTGGATTTTATAATTAGGAACATATTGCTGTGTTTTTATATTAAATGATTTTGGAATTGTTGACTGCTCAATCGACTCCAATTTTGCATGCAGGGAACTTATAGCCTCAAAAAACTTTTCGGTGTTTTTTGATTTGTGATTATTTTCTACCTGTTGCATAACAATTTCAATATCTTTTCCTTCTTCTAACACTTTTGATTTTTTAAATGACATTAGTTCCGTATTTTTCTTGCTCTTTTCTTCAGTTTCTTGAAGTAGCTTCAAACATTGAGACTGCACTTTCTTCGCTAACTTTTCCTCTTCTAATATTTTTTGTACTAATTCATATGACTTTGATCTTTCGATTTCTACCATAATATCTATTTTTTCCATAAACTTTTCTATCTTTTTATGAGCCTGATCATACATTTGTTTCATTTCTTCAACCTTGTTTTGACAAACTGTTTGTATTTCAATCATTGAATGCGGGTGGTGTGTATTTGCTATGCACTTTGGACAAACTAATATTTCACATGTTTTGCAGTACATACAGCACATATGTTTTCTATGGTCTTTACATTTGACAGGTTTGAATTCCGACGTAACATCGGTGTCCTCGATGTGAGAATGGATGTCCTTCAACGCTACTATGTCATGCAGATCTGCATTCTTGAACTTGGCATGTACCTTATCTGTACATTTTTGGCACATGTATAGATTACAGTCCATACATTTCACTTTTATTTTTGTATCTGTTTCACATAATCCACAAGTAAGAACGTCCTGGGACTTTTTAATTGATGCAGAATAAGCCATTTTCTTTTTTGCTCACACATTCATGCTTCCTTAATTGTTTAATTATTACTAACTTGTAAATGCCTTTACAACAGGTACTAGTAGTTATAAAATGCTGTCTAAATTTGTCATTGTATTGAAACATGTGTTTTGTTCAATGTTTGATTAAAACGATTGCTTTAGTTGGAGATATATATTTCAATGTCAGACAATATCTTAGACCAAAGTTATAAGGAACAAAATACAAACAAATTAAATATAATAAATTAGTACGTTCATACTGTGTTCATCTTGATTTATAAATTTTACGGCTCAATTGATCAATTGCTTGATAGATTGTAATTGTCACATAACTTCTTTTGAAAATAATCGCGTGTCAACTTCAATCTTGTACATTCAGTTATTTTGCCAAATTATTGACATAGATGTAACTTGATTTTTAATCTTTCATCATAATATCAAAATGGTCTTTGCCTTGACATATTATTGTAATGTTACATTTCTTATGACTTAATAACTCGATAAAATCTTATTTTAAGTTAATTTAATTAAGTTCCATTATTAAAAGATAGTATCAAATTACACCAAGTGTTAACTACGTAAAAAGTTTATCAAGAAATATTATTGGACTAGACCGTCAACTTATAAATTAGTACAATTGCTTTCTGTTGAAAACACTAAGGAACTCTGTAATTTAGGAAAGTACTTACTCTATGCATTTAAGTGCAGGAATAATATTTAAGACCTATATATTTATTATATGTAGTCTGAAACTCATAAACTGTATAATATGTAACTGATATTTCTGACGTTTGTTATTTATGTGTATGTTAACGCTATACAACTTGTAAACTGTATATATTTATGCATATTATACTGATAAACTGTATTGTTTAAAGTAAATAAAGAATAGAAAAACTATTAATAGTCCAATTAAACACAACTTTTATGTAAAATAAGCAAACGTAACCTGATTAGCAAATTCTTAGACGATTGTTTTGGAAAAGGAATGTGAATATTTCTTTTGAAAATATCTTGCCCAATATGGTTTAATCAGAGACCTAATGGTACCATTTCAAACTACCTATTGGAAAAAACATTTGACAAAATCGTGTTAGTTTATCGATTGTGATCTACCCAATTAGTTTCGTCACATGGTGGTCTAAGTAGTTACTACTGTAATCACTAGCCAGTCAACACTGATGTCTCGTGTGGGTGCACTCGATTCCAATTTTAATGGACTAGGATTGTCAGTTTTCTTATCAAAGGTCGTGGTTCCTCCACCAATAAAAAAACTGGGCTAAACAAAATAGCCTAAATGCGGTGCTTAAAAGTTGCGTTAAACACAAAAAATCAATCAATCAATCTTTTCAGTGTTCGTAATTATAAGAGCAACATGACGGTTGCAACTTGTGGTTCATTATATGCTCAACCTTACGGAGCACCTGAGATCACCACTTGGTTTGAAGGGGTTCTAGTTAATCAGACTTTAGTTTTTATATGTTGTGTTTTGTGTATTGTTGTTTGTATTTTGTATTTTTGTTTTATCATGGCGTTTTCAGTCTATTTTATACTTATCAGCTTGAATGTTACTTTGGAATCATTTGATTTTGACATGTGATTATGGACTTTCCCCAGTTGATTTTCCTCTGAGTTCAGTATTTTTGAGATTTTACTTTTTGATTCTTTTTCATCAAATAAAAAGAAGTTGTAAAGGAAATTACTTTTTTGTCCCCCTGCATCAGTCTGTCATTTTCCTATTGCCATCATACTGAACATTTTGTTCAGTCAGATCTTCTGGTGACTTTTCAAATATTAATAAAAGATACACTAGTCAATACCAGATGAGTTCGAAAATCAGACATAAATAGTTCAGAAATGGGCAACCCTTAGTCCAGAATATGACTGCTAAAAAGGCCCATTTCAATTGTTCTCACCAGGTTGTTGCCTTCATTGTTTTGCATTCCTCTTTAAATTGGTATTCAGGGCTCAACTCATCAACACTTTGGATAAGTTTAATAATCATTTATGATGTACCATTATTTTTGGAAGCGACTATGAACAAATTCTATCTATTATATATATATATTTTAAGAAAGTACAAACTACTGAGCTGATGGTATAGTCCAACAGCAGAGGTAGCAAGGCAGTGATGTCAAAAACTAAATGAGATATATGTCATGCGACCGAAGTGGATTTAGTTTCAACAGGAACTTTCAAGATAATGTTTTTAAAGCCTAGGTTATACAAGAACCAAAACAGTATTAATGATGTCTTCAGATTCTTATACTAGCAAAATGAATTTTTTAAAGAACAATTTGAAATATAAGATTTTTATCAGATTGCATTGAATGAAACTTTCCTGGTACTGAAAAGGTATACACAAAGGGCAGAAAACATAATGTCCCCTCTACCCCAACTATCATATGCAGGGCATGATAAAAATGAATACAATAATTCATACATTTTAATAGGTATATGTAATAGACTATAATTATATTGGGTAACAGATTCATGAAATAGACTATACCAACAGTAAGTAACAAAACTTTACATAATAAATATACTGAAATGCCAGTTTGTTATCTGAAAAAAATGCTCCGACAATAACTTGTAGGTGGACTTTCATACTCAAACAAAATAAATGGAAGCCAACACATCTTCAATTGGTAAGAAGCAATATATAATATGCGTTAATTAAAAACTGTACAGAAAAAGTTTCATTATAGCTAATTTCCTAATGCATTTAGAGCAAGACTTGCTTGCTTTGATTGTTTATTGTACAATTGTTATTGGGGTACTGTCCAATCAAATTTGAATGATATATACAGATTTAACATTGCCTATATTTATTGTTTTAAGATGCCATTCTTTATCACAAAACTTGAGTACACGTTTATACAAGCAATGCAAGCAATTCAAATCTTGTTTTACTCTACAAGCATTAGGAAATTAGCTCTAACTTATAGGTAAATCATATACACATTTAATATTAGAAAGCACTATTAGAACTATAGGGTTAACACCTAAATGTAAGTTGTGTACAAATAAAGGTTACAAAAAAAATAAAATGGGGCAGCCATTCTATTAAGATAACAAGGTAATAAGACATAAGAGTATTACTTATTCTGATTGGTTATTCATATCAAATACCTGTGACTTATTTTGATTGGCTATTCGTACCAGTTTCCTATAGCTTGTTCTGATTGGTTGTTGATACCAGATACGGTACCTGAAGGATTTTCAGATTAATGAAGAACAAAAAGTAAAATGTTCTCATTCCTTAGGACTATTTAGCATTTTTCTGATACCATACTAGTAATTGAAAATCATATTACCAGGCAAGGGATATTGTCATGGGTAGAAAATGTTAGAAAAATGTCTGTGCCAAATCTTAACTCTTACTTTTGCTATATGATTTATTTCAAATTCTTATTGAAGCAAAGGTTCGAACCAAGCCTTTTCTTAATTATTTTGGCCTTTTGGAATGTACTACCAACCTCAAGCAAGATTGATACACCTCTTCATCTTCTAGGGATGTGAGCCAATCAGGGAATATCAACCTCACTTTAGATTATAGTTATTACAGTATATTTAAAGATATGTAAACCAATCAGAACCTAGATTATGTAACCAATCATGCAACAATGAAGGGTGCTAACAGGAAAAGTATAGCTCATCTATATTTTTTTCAAAAGATAGATGATTTAGCATAATATGAATTAAAATGGTTCATTCTGAAAAATGGGTTAACATAAATGAAAGCAACCCAAAACACAATAAAACAAAAAAAAATATCTACAGGTTATTTTATGGTCTTCACAGACAGACCAGTGTCCATATAAACGAAAGCATTCATTTTGAATAGCAGATTCTATTTTGTTCAAAGCTAGTTTTTAAACACGCCTGAAATGGTCTATTCTATAGAGATATATATTTAACTAAAACAATTTGTGATACTCGAATTTTCCAGCTTCATATGGTCAAATTTTAGACATCTGAAATAATTATGCTTTACTTGAACATATGTAGAAAAATTCAGCTGTGCAAAACCAATGTTTAGATGTGAAGATTTTAACGAGTGGAATGGTTCAAACAATGTATTATTCATTATTTCAATTATAGTATTCATATGTATTAAGTCTTATTATTCTACAATAAGGCAGTATTAATAAATGTATAAAAAAGATTAATTCAAATTAAACATTATAATTAGTGACAGATACTATATTAATCAAATGATTTTGACGGATTATACATATATATTAATATTGCAATACATCTGGTTTGTTCTATACATATATAGCACTTTAACATAATTCATGGTGAATGACAAAAAATTCAATGAAGGATGAAAAACTTGATTTAACATTTTTTTTTTTTTTTATCTGTCCAATTTTGATGTTTTATTTGGAAACAAAAAACGTCAAAAACAATCATTTAGTAAAAATAAAATAAAAGATTTTTTTTTAACAAAACGATCATCTCTTCTCAAGATTTCAACTTTATAGCAACTTTGCAAAAAATTAAGTGATTTTCTTTCAACAAAAACTTGATTAACATCATTTTTATAATTATTAAGCACATTAACAATGTCAGGGACATACCATATGGTGTTACTTAAATATAAGAGGGTCTGCATGGGGTTTATAGAATAAATAATGCACAAAAGGTGCTTAGTAAAGAGCAAAAATGAGAAAAAAAGTAGAGGATAATGGGAAAAAAAGAAATAAAGAATATGGAAAAATGAGACAAAAAAAGAAAGAAAGAAAAGAAAAAAGGACCCCCATCCAAACCCCTGTAGGACAGAACATGTTCATGCATCATAACTGATTATCTGCATTATCTTTAATTGTATTCCTTAAAATTAGGTTAATCAAGTTTTTCATCCAGTTTTAAATGAAAAGCAACTACTCCTGGATAACACGATATATATCAATAATAATAAACAAAAAACAAAAACACTTACAATAATATACAGATTGCATCAGATCATACAAACAACCAATACAAAAGGTAGGAAATATACTTATCACACGATCGGAGCATCATCTAACATTTAATAAAATTATGAGTATAATCTATAAACTGGCGCCAGTAATTTCGGATTAAATCGTACAATTGTTCCTTATGTAGAACAGTGTAAGGATCTAGGAATCAATACAGTTTTACCTGGATTGGATCATGAAAATTTTATAACTATGCGCACATGTCCACCAGGAGAATTGGCCGTTTCAGAATCTTAAAAATCATGGGTTATTTCTCATTTTTGTACCCCAAAATGAAAATAGTGTCGCATCATTGTTAAATTTCCATTGATTATGTCATTTTTAAACCAATTAGAACGTTTTGGTGTACACTTTTGAAAATATTACCCAGGATGCATTAGATTCTGAAACGACGAATTGAGAGTCTACAGTGTCATTTCTCAATACTTATCTGATTATATTAGTTAAAATATGACCAGAAAAGACCTAAGTGCATTGAAACAAGGAACAATTTATTTCTACTTATGGTACTTTACGATGGTGAAGAATTTTTTATTTACATTGTACTTTTGCATATGAAAATTAAGTTTCAATTTTATAAATCGTCAAATTTGCTCTCATTTTCCAACATCTAGAAACAAATTGATAAACATCATTTTACTGTCAATTTTAACTGATTTCAATAATTTTGCAGTAAAACAAAAGATTTCGAAGACTTTCACATAAAAGTGCATAGAGACAGAACGTTCTACATTAAACACGGGAAGTAGAAAAGTATAAATTTGAACACAGATACAAACATTTTTACATTATAACACAAATACAAACTAATTCTTACTGAATATTTCTATAACTTATTACTAACAATAATATTAAATTATTGGTTAATATTATCTCAAGTGGAATATGTTATTGCACAAGCTTCTAGGTGCAATAAATATTGCATTACAGATAATATTTCCCAATATTCTTGCATCAAACCTTTTTACTATTTGACAAAAATTTTAAAATGACAGAAATTCTCTATACTAAACATCAGTCACCCTTGTCAAGCTATTTTAGCACTGGTGCAATAACTTGGAACATCACATATTACATTTTGGTTACATTTGACACAGTATATAAGTTTCCTATACACAAAATTATGTGATATTACTACATTGGTCAATGAACATATTTATAATTTATTTTAGGCACAAAACTGATAGAAAGCGAAGATTTGTTGTAATATATAATTTTTCCCAAAAAATATTTATTGCATTATGTTTGTCCCTGAATCTTTTTTCCTAATGCAATGTCCGTTATTCAATGTAATATTAAATCAAGCAATTTGGTCACTGAATATTTTTTATAGGGGATGACACTCTTATAGGATATGGGATATAGGGGGAAAGGAGGTTGTCAGATATAGGGGATACAAAGAAAAGAGGATCTGGGGGGGGGGGGAGAAAAAAATCAAGAAAAGTGGGATTTGGGAATTAACCACCCCATGTCATCCCACTCAATATAAAGCAGGTATAGCTACTAAAACAAATAATTTCCTCATTGATTGTTACTGTAAATATCTATTCAAACCTTATATATTTGGAAATTGAATATATGTATAATGTATAAAGTTTTGTCAGAGCTTTCCAAACCCTAACCGTTAGCAAGCCAGCTGCCTAGAATAAGAATTGTAAAGGTTTTTATTGACATTGATAAAAATTATTATTATCAAAAATTTAAATTAAATAAAACTAATTTAATGACACCAAAAAGTCATGATAACTGTTCAAGAAGCACAGTAGGGACCTGTCGATACCTTCAAAAGGTCAGATAAAGGTCAATAAGCACGCTGACAACAGATATTTAAAAAAAAAATATATGGTATCACAGAAAAACACAGAAATGGTAATGCTCCATGATATAAAACTTAATTTCACAGCCAAGTTAATACATTTGTGTATAAAATAGAATGCATACAAAATAAACTGAAAGTAAAGATGGAAACAATTATGAAAGGGTTTTTTTTCCAAGTAGAAAGCTTCCAAATGAAGAAAAAATAAAGAGGTTCAAAATGCATAGCTTTTATTACAGCTGGACAAAGTAGAAAGTGACCAGACAAGACAGCTTATTTTAAAAGTAAAGGTGACCTCCATTACAGTTTAGGCTGTTATTCAAAATCTAATGACCATCAGACAAGACAAGGTTTTCTTTTAATAAAGATGACCTTAATTACAGTTTAGACTGTTTTTCAAAATCCACTGACCAACATTCATTTCGCCATATGCAATTGTATCACGGTTTGTTGTATCCCACAGAGGCAATGGTTACCATGGTAATAGTACAAACATTTAAAAACCATTACAAAACAAGCTGCTAATTACATAATAGGTCACATGGTTTAGAGTGTTTATCACATGGTTCCATCTATTTTTACAACACATTAAAAAACAGTTATTTGTAGGTTAACATGAGATCAGGTACCAATGTCACATGATTTTTGTCATGGTTATGACATGCATATAGTATGACAGGAATGTAGAAAAGTGAACGGAATGTTTTATAAAGGTGTATTCTCTGATTCTTTGGCAAAACCAACATCACGGAACTGTTCCGTTAATCTTCGACATTTCTCCTCATACTGTTCTTGTAAACATTTACGCATCTGAAATTAAAACAATATGTCTTTCAAAAATTATGAAACTGATAAAAACAAGAATGTGTCCATTGTACACTGATACCCCTCTAGCACTATCATTTTCTATGTTCAAAAGGACCATAAAATAGGGATCTAATCTATATTTGGATTGAAATTAGAAAGATCATATCATAGGGAACATGTGCACTAAGTTTCAAGTTGATTGGACTTCAACTCCTTCAAAAATACCATGACCAAAAACTTTAACCTGTCAGTATAAAAGTGTATTGTTGATTGCCAAATGGAAAGTCAGATGCTATTACTTGAGCATGAAGAAGCTTTTGTCCCATATTCTGTAACATCCCACGAAGGCCTAATGCAAATTTTAATTAGTGTTCTATTAACCTTTTTGACAACTCATGCAAGCTTCTGAAACATTTGTAAGCAGTAACAATTCATGAAAAAAACTCAACAAAGATAACTGGCTTATAATTTATGATTTATTATGCCAAAATGTTTTAAAATATTGGTTTAGTATTTCCTATTTTTCTGGCAAACCTCCATAATATTTTATCAAACTAGGACTGAAGCTTTTTTATAATTAAAAGATAACAGATTTTTCATTTTTTCCAATAATACTGATCATAGATGGCCTATGTATTTTGCAATTAACATTTTCCTCCAAACACCTTTTTTCATAATGTGGGTTCATTTATTTTCTTGGTTACTATTTTTGTGGATTGAGGTAACACACATTTTTGTGGATATTTGATTTCATGGTTTGGTGACAAGCCCAAGACAATAGAAAATTGATAATTCGTTGAACATTTAGATTCATGGTTCACCTGTTCCCATGAAACCCACAAAAATTGGTATCCAACGAATTATATCTAATCAAAAGTATTCCATTCAACATACCTCATCTTTTTCCCTTTCTAATTCTTGTCTAACTCTGCCTAAAATTGGTGTTAATTCTTCTTGCTTTGAATTTAGTATTTCTTTCAGCTGAAAAAAAAAGTGTCAACAAACAATCATCAAACTTACTAACCATTCCCCCCCCTCCCCCCCCCAAAAAAAAAATAAATAAATAAAAAAATACATTTTTTAAAGAATTAGTGAACAGAAATTACAAAAAGCAATTCCATTTACAAATTGATATATATTTATAAGCCGATATTTATAATATGTGTAACTTGAATATATATAATTATAACATATCATTAATAAATTGCATGACACTGATTGGATTGGATTGGTTCAAAAGAATGATCACTTTGAACTATCAACTATTAACTTTGAAAGTCAGTACTATAGGGTTTTGCTTGCAATTTATGCAATCTTTATTGAAACATTACTAAGGAAGAATTTCTCTTCATGGGTATCAGTGTTCATGGTTTGTTTGAACATCAGTGTTTTGTGGGTCCCTAATTTCTAGTTTTAACACATTCAAACTGGATGGGTAAAAAGTATACAAGTGTATTGAATTCATAACAGAAGTAAAGGAAAAGCCATGAAAATATGTAAATTACATACAATTATAATTCACAAGTACAATATTTACTGACATTTTTTTTTTAGTTTTACTAGGATTTTTTTTTAATTTTCGGTGTCACTTTTAAGCAATGCATTAAGGCTATTTTGTGGCAGCAAGTTTTTATTGGTGGAGGAAGCTGGAGTGCCCAGAAAAAACCAATACCTTTGATAGGAAAACTGACAATCCTAGTCAATTAAGATTGAAGTCAAGTGCAACTGTACCAGTGGGGTTTGAACTCACAACCTCAGTGTTGATTGGCTAGTGATTACAGTAGTAACTAGGAAGTAGGTCCTGTTTACGATAGGAAAAAAATCCCAGAAATTTGATTCACTATGTTCTTACCTTTTCTATTTCATTAACAACCATTTTTATGTGTTTTGATTGAGATTCTCTTTTTGTTCTGTAAAAAATAAATCAAAATTATTTATATTTTTAAGTTTTTAGATACAATTATTATAGTAAAAAATGTACATATTTAACAATGTAGTAGTTGTTGATATCATTTTATGGAAGCTGTTTTTCTAAATATTAAAACAATAAACAGTCATCTTATTTAAAATATTTGTAAGCAATTTTCTTAGTTCTAATTGCATATAACATAGGAGTTTTGATGCTTAATAGAAATCATTTACATAACATTTCTTGGCCTTTCCGCCTGGTGAGCTAAAATGATTCTTACCTTTATTCTCTGTTGACTTAAACTTTTATATATACTCAATCTACTTAAATTTAAATCTCCGTACTCGCTAATTTTTTAGCAACCAAGCATAAAAAAATGAGCAAGTGTGGGGATTTAATTTTAATAAGATTGATATTTACTGACCTTGACAATTCATTTTTGTCCTTGATGGTCTTGGCTAATCTCTTCATCTCCAATTTACTCCTGGTTTCCATTTCTTTCTTCAATTCATCAGAATCCATTTCAAATGTTTCGATAATCTGCTCCACATGATTTTTATGGTTGATATCTAAAAGCATCCTCAATGTGTCATAGATGGGTGTATGATATTTCAAATGAATGTCTAACTCGGCTTTGAACTGGTCTTTACACATATCTACAAAAATTTCTCCTTGTGTCTGTTTTAGTTCTTTATGCTGGTGAGAAAAATAAAATAATTAAAAGTATATCAACTATTTTATATCAGTACAGTATATATATAAAAGATAAGGTTATAAAAAGTACTGGTTCCGACTTTAAGCCCCCCTAATTTCAAAGAGCAAAAAAAATAGTTTTATTTTGTTTACAGGCTTTTTTCTCATATACTTGGCTCTTAGTTTTATAGAAAACATGTAAAAAAAAGAAATAAAATCAAATGTGAATTAAAAATATTCAAATGCAAGTATTGCAAAGCTTTTAGAATACTGTATTCCAAATTTAGTTGTTAAAAGTGGAGAAATATCGTAATAAACAAGATATAGTGGTTGAATCTGTTTCTCTAATGCGTTTTAGACAAAACAATGCATCTAGACACGTTTCATCTATCTTTATCAAAGATTTGCAATAAGTTGTGTTCATCAGGCATGGTCGCCTTTTTTGATGACATCACAAAAAATAATAATTCATTAGAAATCAAGAAAATTTCTTGATGTCATAATTGATGTCATAATTGATGTCATAATTGAATTTGGACCAATCTTTGCTGTGAACAAAGTTTCCCCTAGAAATGAAATTATATTTTCTCACACAGATGGGAAATAGCATGAAAATTAGAGAAAACAATAACTTAAGCCATGAAGAACATGATTGCATTTATATACAGACATTACTACACTATACTGTCTTCATAGTTTTATCGATCTCAGGAATTAGTTTTTGCACAGCAATTGAACGTTACACAATCACAGTCACAATAACAAGTTTTAAGAAAAAAACAACGAAAAAAATTCTACAATCTATAAATTATAAGTTATATAACCCGTGTTTACATAAACATGTTAGTAAAAGCTCTGGTACTATACACTAGTAGACACAGCAAAAGTGAACACTTTCATCTTAGAGAAACTAAATATCACTACAGAAGAACCTTACTTTAGGTCAGGGGGGAACTAAATATAACTACTGAATAACTTTACTTTAGGTCAGGGGGGAACTAAATATTACTACTGAATAACTTTACTTTAGGTCAGGGGGGAACTAAATAGAACTATTGAATAATTATTTTACTTTATCTTTTAAAATGTCATTTAAACTTGAATTTTCCATGTAACAGCTTTAAAACTGCTTACCCTTTCAGATCACCTGAGTTTTACCTGTGGCAAATCCAGCTCTTACCCTTCCAGAGCATGCAAGTTTTCAAAGTTGATATTCTCAATCTTTAGTTTTCTGTTAAGTATTTGGTGTTTTGACAGTTCCTCTTGTGTATTTTTTTTTTACATTTGCAAATTATTTGGGTTATTTTCCATATAAAAAGAAACATAACAATCTGGTAATCTAATTGTTTCTTTCTATTCTACAATAAATCTAGTATGTGAAGTTTTATCAATCTAGGTTGCAATGCCTCATATTTTTTAATACAGCTGTTCATAAAATAGAAATCGATATCAACACTTACAAAACTAGAGGCTCTCAAGAGCCTGTGTCGCTCACCTGTTAATGTGTTTACTGATGTCGACCATCTTCGTTGGTAGGAGGGGTCATTAGACACTTTTTTTAAAAATAGATACCCTAGTATTATGATTGTGGCCAAGTTTGGTTAAATTTGGCCAAGTAGTTTTAGTTTTCAAGTTACAAAAATGACAAAAAGTTCTTAAATATTGACTATAAAGGGCAATAACTCCTTATGGGGTCCTCTAACAATTTTGATCATGCTGACTTATTTGTAGATCTTACTTTGCTAAACATTATTGCTGTTTACAGTTAATCTCTATCTATAATAGTATTCAAGATAATAACCAAAAACTGCAAAATTTCCTTAAAATCACCAATTTTAGGACAGCAACCCAACAACAGGTTGTCCGATTCTTCTGAAAATTTCAGGGCAGTTAGATCTTGACCTGATCCTATGTCAGATTTGCTCTAAATGCTTTGGTTTTTGAGTTATAAGCCAAAAACTGCATTTTACCCCTATGTTCTATTTTTAGCCATGGCGGCCATCTTAGTTGGTTTGACAGGTCACGCCACACATTTTTTAAACTAGATACCCCAAGGATGATTGTGGCCAAGTTTGGTAGAATTTGGTCCAGTAGTTTCAGAGGAGAAGATTTTTGTAAAAGTTTACGGACGACGGACGACGGACGCCAAGTGATGAGAAAAGCTCACTTGACCTTTCAGGTCAGGTGAGCTAAAAACTAGTTGACAAGTATAAGTGAGATATAAATTTACAATTTACATACTTATATAGGAAAAATATATAAATATGCTGCAGAAAATAGGAGTATATAGTAAAGTAGTTTCATTGTGTCAGAAAATATAAAATTTGTTTGTAAAAGATTTCGGATAAATAATCCTAACACCGAAAATCTATTTCCTCTTTAATAACTGTTATACAAAACAGATATTTATTTGTTGACAATTTTCCAATACTGTATTACAACCAAAACCATACACGTGTTAAGTCTTCTTGCAATGGTAAATTCAAATTCCATTTTATGTTAGAACTTTTGAACCAATTGTCTGAAGTAAACCTTAATTAATATAGATAATATATAATATTTGGCTTAATTCAATACTGCCTTCTTAATCTTTATACATTTTTTTCTTCCCAAGTCATGGATGACACAAATTAGGGCAGCACAAAACCCATGTTATATCAAAGCAAGCATTTTTTTATTGAAATTTCAATTTCAATTTGCATTATATTTTCCTCCATTATTTAAAAAAAAACTAGTTAAAACTGTCTTTCTTTATGAATCATGTAATTTCAATCAAGAAATCAAAATATACATGCATGCAAGACATTCTTTTATATGTTCAATTTATTGCATACTGAGGACAAAAAATGAAACAAATTTTCACTGCATTCAAAGAATTACAAAAATCTGCAATCGGCATTCGAAGAATTAAAAAAAACCTGCAAACTGCATTCAAAGAATTAAAAAAATCTGCAAACTGCATTCAAAGAATTGAAAAATTGTGTCTGCTGCATTCAAAGAATAGAAATAAATCTGTCGTCTGCATTCAAAGAATAAAAATAATCAGTTGTCTGCATTCCGAAATAATGGGAAAAAAAAAATTTCCATCAGTATTCTGTGTCAAACACTTTCAAATTTCAAGCATATAACAAACTTGTAACAAACCATTGAAAACTGAATTGAAAAGCAAGGGGTATAATGGATAGATAGTATATACTAAAGAACAGAATATATATACTATATCTTGGGTGATAAATTTATATTCTGAATAAAATCTATATGGTTCCTTTTCATGAACTAGATTGTGCATATCTATTTGAAAGTAAAAATGATATTGCATAGATTAGAACTGTTTACCTGTAATTCAAATCTCAGTTTTTATTTTTCAATTCCAAACCATCCCCCCTTTTTTTACAGTGTCATTAAGATTGATTTTTTGGTGAATTATGAAATGTAAATCCCTAGCAAAACTTAGATCTAAATCTATTCATAAGTACTTAATTTTGAATCAAACATGTAAGCTTAAGTTTAATATTTGAATCTTAATAGTTCAAGGGTCCTACAGGTAAGAAAATATAGAACTCTAGCAAGAATTGTGAAACACAAGTTATTTTGGCTGATTTTGTATGCCAGACGTTCAAAAACATGCAAAAACATTGTTCAAAATTTCTCTTGAAAAAATATTGTTATAAAATAATCAAAAATTAAATAATTGGTCTTCAAGCTGAACATTTACATGTCAAAAATTTTACACCTATAAAGGACAAAGTTCAATAAGGGCTGTACTGAGTTTACAGCATTTTTTCAATATGGTATACATTTTTGTATCTTCAATTTAATCACTTTTGGTAACAACTAAATATGCACCAATCATAGTTCACGAGGGAATCCTTGAAAGGTTATAATCAACTGTTATATATCTGCTGCAGTAGGTAAAAATCTTCAAGCTAAATATAGGTTTATTTGCTAAAATAAGCCAATCAAAAATCAGGTCAAAGATCAAATTTAGAAAGCTATCACCGTAGAACCTCTGGGTCATTACCTTGCCTTTACGCTGTAAAAGAAAACAAAACAGAGTCAACTCCACATGCATAATCACTAATATATATATATGTATATATAGCAACGACCTTCAATTTCCCTTCCTGAAGGTCATTACAAATTTTACCTTATAATTATGTTCTTGGACAAGTTTACCATACTGTAAACGATTATTAGTTTCTGCTTCGTCCACAGAAGTGCCCCGTCGTAATGCCTTCTTTACAGACTTGGCATGAGATTTTTCCATTGTATCCTTAGCTTTAACCTGAGATATCATCAATCGCTCCTCTTGTAACTCATGTATTTCTTTCAAGTTTTGCCTGGCCTGTAAGTAATATGCTTTTTATGATTATCTTCCCTTCTTTATCCCAACTACCAGGTTTAAAAGGCAAGAAAAAGGATGCAAATGGAGTGTCCTCGATTTTCACGAATTAAACATTTTCTTTTCACTACTGCTAGAACTATACTGTCAGACTCCTATTATTTATCAACATTAATCAATCTCAGCTTTTAAAGATGTCTGCTGGTCATGTTTTTGAATTCTTGTCATATTTTCGATTTTCTCAGGTTTTATCCATCCAAATGTATTAAAAAAATTTTACACAACACCCCACTTTTGTCTTCATAAATCTGTTCAATAGATCATTTAAGATTTAGTGATCCGGCCGCATGAAATCCTTGTTATTTTTTCTTGGTTTAAAGGGTAAAAAACAATTCCAATGTTAACAAATAGTAAAGTCTGAAGAAAACCCTTTTCCCGCCATTTTCTAAATGTCTTGTATTTTGAAAACTACACACAAGACTAATGATTTTATTACTTTATTTTGTTTAAATATCAAAGTTGTTTTCATTTTAAGCAACCACATGAAATCCTTGTTATTTAAAATTAGAGCAGCAGACATCCTTAACATTCATTCAAATAATATTGAAATAAATATTGTTATATCATATCAAATATATGAAAAGTGAAAACTATAATGGATTTCAAAAGTGTGGTCCAAATATAAAAGCAAATGCAATTTATCTTTGGATCATAAATATAAAGAATACAAAAATAATTTTGATTAGGGGTCATACTTCATCTGACGCTTGCTCTACATTAAGTTTACTAGCTACAGAGTGTGTGTTTGCCTCCAAAAGTCTAAGTTCATAAATTTTACACTGAAGTCCATATAATGTCTAGAAGATTGGCTAATGAATTAAAGTTTGACACAAGAACAAAATCAACGAAAACACAAGAACAAAAATAACTAAGACATTTGATTAACATCTTTCATAAAACACAGATATGATCTGTCAACTTATTCACTTCATCTCTGGTTTACATAGACTATGCTCCATTTATCTAGGAGACATCTTTCAAAAGCTACGATCTTATACAAACACAGTACATGAGTAACATATCAAAACTGTATAAACTATATAAGATTAATATTTAACAATAAAAAAAAGTAAATTAATATATCTAACATTATTTGTGCCACAAACTTTTCAATTATCACAATGATTTATAACATTGAAAAAGGTTCAAATTTAAATACAGTCCCATGAAATAAAAATTCATTTATATTTATTGTTTCTTAAAATCTTTTTATAATAGCTGCATCAAGTAGAAGTTTGAAATATTTTTTCTCCATAATACAACCTTTATATTTTGCCTTTACAATATAAATTCTATGCTGAGGTACTAACCTTTTCATTTTTACGATTTAATGCCTCCAGTTCTTTATCCCGCTTGGATGTAATTTTCAAGTAAGGCTTTAATGTCTTTAGTTTTTCTATTGATGTAGGTTCTATTATTGATGGATCTGTAATATTGTTTTGGTATTAAAATACAATAAAAAGACATAAAAATATTCTGTTATTTAGATTTTCTGTTCTGTATACTTTATATATTTTCAGGAACATATATATTGACGGGACTTGACACTAACTAATTGTAGTCGATTTTATCGTCGGGTCATAGGTAAAAAGATTCGATATGGAAACTGACATGTGTAAAATACGGACTTGCTATTATCCTAATAATTTCTGACAATATCAATAAAATGTCATTCAAACTAGTTTTATAGTGATGCAAGAGTATAAATCTTGTATTCTGTAACGTCAAATTTGTTAAAATTGCATTCATTTCATCACAGAATGATACAGAATGTAAACAGGATAATAAAAAAATGGCGGCAATTGCCGCGATGACTCTCAAGTTCCCAAACGATTATAAATCACTTTATATTAAATAAATCATACTTATTTTGGTAATTTTATATGACAAAATATATTTACTTCATGATAAAACTTGTATTTATATATGATTAGAGTTATGTGGTTAATTTATTGAGCAGTTCCGATATTTTTTCAGTTACGACTTTCTATTTCTGTTAAGAAGAACCTGACAAAAGAGTGACTGAAATATTTGTTGATCAGACTCTAGTGATAACAAATCTGCTTTCACACCTGGCAATACTGGTAATAATAATAAAAGACATACCATTAAGTTTACATTTGAACTGCAATCCATTCTCACTGTTTATACTGGTCATTTGATGTATTGTAACACCTTCTCTTCCTGGAAAACAAGGAATACTATTGTTAGTGCTCACTAGACAATATTTATGACCTGAACATTAGTTTCATAGGGATTATCTTTAAATTCTTAACATTTCAGAAAAAAATATAGCTTGATTTGCTTTTCAAAAAGAAAACCTGATATATTTTTTTATGAATTAATCAACATTAAACTGTATAAAAATAAAACAAGTCCCATAAATTTTAGTCTAAAACAATATTAAAAATGTTCTTATGCAAATCTTATATTAAAAGCATGTTCTCAGTGGCGAACCTGCCATTTGGAAATAGTTAAGGGTCATAAGGTAATAATTTTTACTAAATCATTTGAGTGATCTTTACATACAGTACTTAAAAATAAGCAAAAATTCAGGCAATCTTTTTAAAAGTTCTTATAAAAAAAAATTGATAATAAGATTTAATAATTTTTTTTCAAATTGAATACAAAAAAGGTGCAGCCTTAAATCAAACAAACTATACTGGTACCTGTACTTCCATCACTGTTTATACTGATTTTGGTTGACACTTGTTGATGATCACCACCACTAAAACGTTTTGCTGTTGGTTCTTTTTTAATAGGGCTAGAATTTGTGACCACTTTGGTTGGTGAGGAGGCATTTCCATTTGACTTAACAACTTCTTCTTTTTCTCCTTCATCATTTGACCCCTATAATATTTTACACATTTTATTTTAAAACAAAAGTTCTGGTTCAGCATAAATTTAATTATGTATTTATTTTAGATAAGAATTAATAGCCACAAACATAATATTGTATACTCCTTTCAAAATAAATACTAAAGGGATTGTTAATTATTTCAGTAGAGAGGGATTTTGTTTGGACAAGTTGACCATCAACAATATGCCATTTCAGAATCTATGTATTCTTGGTAATATTTCAAAAAGCATACACCAAAACGTTGTGATTGGTTTAAAACGTCATAAACAATGGAAATCCATCCAATGCACAACATTTTTTTTCATTTTGGTGTACAAACAATGAAATTACCCATAGTGCTTTAGATTCCGAAACCGCCAATTCAGAGTAGACCACAAACATATCCTGTCTGCATCCACTAAAATCAATCTTTTACAGAAGAATTCAGCATTCCTAAAACATATTTTCTGTTTTTAGGAAAAAGATGTAACCATAATAGAAACCAATTGACTCATTGATCATTGTAAAATTTACATCTTTTATGAGATATTTTTAATTGTCAATTGAAACTCATTCAAATTTTGACAACTATCTTACAATATTATGTATAAAATTTTCTTTTTTGAGACCACTTGTCACAATCCTGTGAAATAATAATTATTTATAATGCTCATTTCAGATAATTCAGGACATGCTTAAACAAGGGAAGGCAGACTTAGAAATAACAAGTGAAAATGCGAGCTACTGCTCACTGATGATACCCCCGCCGCAAGTGGATAATATTAATAGTGTAAAAATATGCAAGTGTTCCGTAAACAGGAAGTTGTCAACTGATCAATCTGAAAACCCATCACAAGGTATAGCTGACTTATATAAATCCTGAAACCAAATTTCAGAAATCCTTGTATTGTAGTTCCTGAGAAAAATGTGACGAAAATTTTCAACTTGGCTATCATGTGTAAAATCATACAAGTGTTCGGTAAACAGGAAGTTGACAAGTGATCAATCTGAAAACGCATCACACGGTATAGCTGACTTAGATAAACCCTGAAACCAAATTTCAGAAATCCTTGTATTGTAGTTCCTGAGAAAAATGTGACGAAAAATTTTCAACTTGGCTATCATGTGTCAAATCATTCAAGTGTTCGGTAAACAGGAAGTTGTCAAGTGATAAATCTGAAAACGCATCACATGGTATAGCTGACTTAGATAAACCCTGAAACCAAATTTTAGAAATCCTTGTATTGTAGTTCCTGAGAAAAATGTGACAAAAAATTTCAACTTGGCTATCATGTGTAAAATCATGCAAGTGTTCGGTAAACAGGAAGTTGTCAAGTGATCAATCTGAAAACACATCACACGGTAAAGGTGACTTAGATAAACCCTACAACCAAATTTCAGAAATCCTTGTATTGTAGTTCCTGAGAAAAATGTGACGAAAGTTTCATGGGACGGACGGACTGACGGTACGACTGACGGACGGACGGATGGACGGGCAGACAGAGGTAAAACAGTATACCCCCCCTTTTTTAAAGCGGGGGTATAATGATACAACTTAACTTACATGAAAGTGTGTACCAGTACAGATCTGAACATAAGATGTATATGATAGAGTATAATCAGTATATGATTGCTTTACAATTGACCAGCAATACAAATGTGAAAGTATTCAACTGTAATTTGTCTTATAACCAGTAGAAAGTGGACCAACATGGACACATTATATTTTCTTATAAAAAAGGCAGTTGTTTGTAAAACGAAAAGACTATAGAAAGCAATGAATTTCAAATATTATTAGGAAATTACATAGTGAATAAAGAAACTATATAACATAGACTACAATACCATATATCTAGGTATTCATGCTTCTGGTTTTTTTTTTTTATTAAGGTGTAGGTCTGTAGGATAAATTTTGCTGCAAGTTATCTTTTCACACGAAAAGATTTCTAGATATACAGTATTTAGATTTATTCATGATCATGTGATTACATACCTCGTCCAATTCAAATATGGCCAGTTGTTTAGTATGTCTATCGAGTTCTGACAAGTAAGCAATAGGATTTATTAAAGCTGCTGCCAGTACTGTAAAAATGGAAAATAGATTTTCATGCTCATTCCAATTCAGATAAATAATGTACTGTGGATTCATTTTCATTTATGGCTACCAATGTTCATGGATTGAGGAAAGTAATGTTTTCCTGGATACTTGTTTCAAAGATTTGTCAAGGTCTACATACAAGCTTCTTTAAAATTATAACTTCCATGAACATTTCAATTTGTTGTTTACTTTTAACCATGAAAATTGGTACCCATCAAATATTATTGAATCCACAGTATCTTGAATGTCAGAGAGTATCATATATACAAAGGTAATGCAAAAGATTTTAGAGGAAAATTAAGCTAATTTGCATCAATAGTTTAATGACTTGTTCATACACATGCTGTAGTGAGATTGAGAAAGAGGAGGAATACTACCACTTACTATAATGTCATCATCTAGGTATCTTGATAACATTTTTGTCCTGTTTGTTTTTTTGGATTTAAGCCTTGTAATTGGCGGCGGAGTCTTTGATAAAGGATTGGTAATCCGCATTGCAAAGGCTAAAATACCAGTCAAAACATTTCTCAGTACATTCACACACAATACCTTTATCAAAATCTAACGGAATCAATGGATTTCACTAACTATTCACGATTTTAGAGGATAATTAGCTACAATATAAAATACTTAGTTTCGTTTATAAATTTTCCATCCAATGATATCTCTATTTGCCTATTCAATATAATTGTTTATTATTTATTTAAATCTGAGCCTTGCTGATTTATATTTAATAGTCAGTAAAAGATAAAAACACAGTGACTATTGGAAAGCTTCAAAATGATCTTTGGTGATCTTAATGCATGAATTCATCTTGCATGAAAACTTTTTCTTTTGGCTGTCTTAATATGTAAATTAAAGGAAGCCCAGTGAATTTTAAGTAAGAATTTAATTTTGAACAATAAATATGCTTTGTTATTGTGACGTTTATAACATCTACATTGTGACATGGGAAATGTAATGGGAAAGTGCACAATTTAATGATCTATGGATCAAATAAATTTTATATACAGCTCTCAAGGGAGATCACTTACATTCCATATCATCAGGAACGAAATCTTTGACACAAATATGTACAAATAAGGTTTGCAAATTCAATGGTAAATTAAACTCATTCCTAAGTGGTATATGTCGATAACCTGCAAAAGAAATAATTTGAATTAAATCAAATTTTTTTCAATATCGAATATGATGTTGATAAAAAATGATAAAAAGATTTTGCTTCCTGGGCAGAGGCAATCCACTAAAAATGTGATTCAATCAAACAAACAAGAAATACTTGTACATTTTGCATATGGAAATACATTTCAAACTTAACACATTGAGGAAACTTAACTATTCTTTGAACATAAAATAGCATTTAGTTTCTAAAGTGCTAGAAAAGACAGCAATATTTTTTTTTTATTACACAGACATAATAATAAACATGGATTACCTGGTCTAAGACCTTGTACTGTTAACACTCGATGTCCCAACATTTTTCCATTCTCTTCATAAACGGCAAGACGTATCACAGCTAAATTTGGTAAGACAACCTGCAAGTTAAGATATATACAGTTTATAAAACAGCTTTCCAGTGGATATAGGCAATGTCAAATGCCCTGTTCGGTTACATTGAAGGATACAACTTTTAATGCCCATTTCAGCAAACAATATCTGTTTTCTGATGATCAAGACCAAAATCTTTGAAATGTTAAAGAGCTGATAATAACCCAAAATGAGTCGGAGCTATGCATGAAGGAGATACATTCATCAATTTTAAAAGATTGATAAGTTTTATTCCTGCAAATTTTTAATATCTAATTAAGCAAATATAAATCCTTTAAATTAGAACTTGAAACCCTTCTAATAGTCCAGGGAATCTGAGGAAAAAAATGGCTCAACCTCAAAGTAATTGCAACAGAAATAATTTATATCAATTTTGTTTCATTGAATACCTGTTAGTGACATATTAAAAATCGGCGTTTCACAGACCACGGGAAATTTGTGTTTTAGGGGTAAAATGGTGATTTTTATGTAAAAATCGCTAAAAACTGGAAAAAATGATATTTTTTTTTAATTTTTACTCAAAGTCCCTATTTTTTTCAGAAAACGTTTCAATCATATGTATCATCGTGATCAAATATCAAAAATGCATAGTCTTCATTTTTTTTTTCTTTCAAAAAACGCTGATTTTGAATAGAAAATCGCTGAAAACTGGAAAAAAAAAAAAAAAAAAATTTTTTACTCGAAGTCCTTATTTTTTTTCGAAAACGTTGCAATTATATGTATTATCGTGATGAAATCTTAAAAATGCATAGCTGTAAGTTTTTTTTGGAGAAAAAACGCTGATTTGAATAGAAAATCGCTGACAACTGGAAAATTTATAAACCTAAAAAAAATCATCTCGAATATTAACTTGAAGAATTTTAATCCCTCAAAGATAGAATAGACTTCAACAGAAACATCGTATTCATTATTTTGACACATTAATGTAGTTTGAATAGTTACAGAAGAGGGAGACCAAATAAAATATTTCTGAATTCACATTGTGATAAAAGTAAATCTTATAAAAACAAAATTTCGTTCAAAGTTTTTGCTTAAATGTTATAGAGTCACATCACCAACCAATCATGTATATGTAAGAATTAAATGTCACTATCGTCCTCGTCTTCATGAATCTCAAGTACTTTACAGTTTGAACAGTTCAGTCCCTTACATTCGCTACATGCTGAGCTACAGTCAAGACCGTTTTTTCTACAAGTGCATCTGCGTGTATCGCAACCAGATTTGCATTTACATCTAATCACGTGCAATAAATTATCTGGAGCTGGAGGCAAAATTGTTCTAATTGGACAAAGTGATGTACCTTGTAGAACCCATCCCCAGTCTGATGGACTTAACATATGGACAGAGTCATTTGTCCATTCTTGGATCTGATAATATGCACGCTTGCAGTGCTGAGACGCTGCTTCTGAGGTAGGTGGCAAGGACTGAACATGTACACAAGACAAAGAATTGGTAAGAACTTTATGGTTAAATTTTCTGTAGCGTAACTGGTCTAAGCTTTCTCCTGTATCACCTCCGTATAATATAACAAGAGCTGACTGTCCTGATTGTATAACATCATCTGACGTTGCATCTTGTTTTAAAAATACTGAAGCTAACTCTCTAAAAAAGGCATTCTCACGCAACCGCTTTAGTCCTTCCTTCTTCCCTATACCGTAAAGTCTAGATGTCATGTCACACCCTGTGATAGCATGAATAAATGGAAACAAATCGACTATTTCATTTCCAAGCAACTCTTTAGTCTTTTTAATATCCCATACTTTAGACTTTCGAATTTTATCGGATTGAAAAACCAATGGTTTAGAATTTTCCTCTGCATGGAAAAGCAGTAGTATGAGAACATCAGTGTCTTCACCAACGACAACGGTAGGGTAACAAGATGCATATCGTACAGCAGTTGATGCAATAAGAACATCAGCATCAGCAGCAGATTGAAGAGAAATAAATCCTTCATTATCCATTTTATTACAAAGCATATTGATAAAGTTTTGCTTGTTTTCTCCATTAGCTAAGAAAATTTCCTTCTTTGATTTGAACAGTGTGCTATCTTTGAATGAGATGTGTGTACCAGTCACACCTTTCGATCTCCGTTCATGTACATGATCTTTTGTCGTTGGTCCGGAACCATACCCATCAAAGACATTTATTGGAATGGGATATCTCTTATTAATATGGTCGATGTATAACTGACATATTTCTGCAAATGTCGCACCTTTTTTCCATGGGATTCGCTGTATCAGGGAACCACCGTCGATTACGTGGCGAACATCGGTACCAAGGTCATCTGAAAATACACAACTTCCCGTGTTCCATATTTCATCTGCCAATGTTGATTTCTGTGCCTGTCGCATCAACCCAGACGGTTCAAACAAAGCAGCTGGTACAGCGCTTAGTTCGTACTTAAAGACTTGAGATACATCTGGAAACATGGTATTAGCAGTAGTAACTGGTCGTTAAACAACAATTGTGGATCGACAGATATTTCTTCATTATCTACTTTGATATTTAATTTTGAAGATAGAGTTGTTACTTGGTTTTTTCTTTTGAATACAAACTCGTCAATACATTTACCTTCCATTGACGATATTATATTGTGTCCTATGACCAGTGCATTGTCAGAATTTACGTTGCTGTCGCCAGTTGCTCCTGTTTCGATGTTCCTCAGATTTTTATCGATAGAAAATGGACTTCTTTCTCCAAGAAAGTCAAGAAATGTTGTTGTGTCTTTGGTATCCCGTACCTTCCTTGGAATGCACATTTCTTTGTGCTGTTCGCTCATTTCAAAGTTTACACCAGTTACTTGTTGCATGGCCTCATTCATCTGAATACACTGTGGCATAGACAAAATCCACAATGGTCTCTGCGCATCTGTCATCCCTCGACCTCTGGTGAGACCTCCAGTTGTTTTAATGCATCTCATCAAAACTTGCTTTATGATCAGATCCGATGATAAACCTGACCAAAACCGATCACTTCTTCTCATCACATGGAAGCCTGACATGAGAGCTTCGTTTATTGCCGGATTTGTTCTTGATAACCCATGCATTTGCTGCAGGTAAACATACGCAGATTTTAGATATAAGTTATGTCCTGCAGCAGCAAAGTATGGTAACATTTTTTGAATAGTTTGAAGATGAAGGGTCCAGTTTCCAGTTCTTTCAGCTTTGATGAAATTACGCAGCAAGTCCACCATATCCATATATAGAAATCATAGTCGAGCTGTCCGGTTTTCGATATGTGATTTTCTAAAAGTTGATATACTGTCGCGTATTTTTATCAATACCTCATTCTGATCAAGGGTGTCTACTGGAAGATGTCGTTCTAGGATTTCATCAAAAGTATAACTCAATTTATTTAAATCCTGGATAAAAATGTTTTCATTGTGAATTTCAGAGTCTTCAAGAGAAGAAAGATGTTCTACATTTTCAGTGTCATGATCTTTCAAGACAGTGGAAGATACTGTTTTGATAATCTCTTTTTTCTGTTTCAGGATCGGAAGTTTTTTGACTCTGATGAAATTCTTGCAGAAGAACAGATGCCGTTTTACGAAGAGTGACCACATTTGGTTTTCCACAGACGTCGGTAATAAAAGCTTCATCACCAAAGTGTGTTTTGATCTTTGATTTCATGTGTACTGTTGTGTATGCCAGATCTCCACAAAACTGTGTCATTTGATGAACGAGGTCTTTTACTGTCAATTGGTCTTCTTCATTTTCTAGCAAGTAATCCATGGTTTTTAGAAAAGCTGTATTTGCTTCAGTGTGATCTGGTCTACCTTGCTTTTTTCGTTTTTGCTCTGGTGTTCCACCAATTGGTATATTTTTCCCTGTCCTGAAGTTGACGCTACATTTCTGATGGTAAATAGCATCTGCTGCAGGTAAGTCTTGTGCATATTCAAGTTTTGCCAAAACGTCAGCAGCCCATGAATCTTTTCTGTCTTTGCATATTGCATCAATTTTCTGTTGGAATTCAAAAGTTCTCACTGGATATACTTCTATTCCATATTTTCTATCTGACATTTGCGCTGACTGTCCACAAAACAAACAGTGTTCTCTAAAATCAAAATACTGTGATGATCGCGTGAGTCGATCAAATCTATCGTTATCAGCATTCTCTTTACCAATTTTCTGAATCTCTTTAGCATTAGTATATTTTTTTCGACATTCTTGGTGTAGTATTTGGCCGGCTACAGCAAATACGTTTTGATGTCTATGTTTGCTGCTTACTTCATTGATTGTTTTTGCACCTTTTTCTCTTATCGTTATCAGAACTTGCCCATTCTCCAAAGGTTCGTTGCATATCACACAGTTACTTCCAGACATCTGAAATGAATGAAGAATATAATTTAGTTTCAAAGCAAAGAAAAGAATTATTTGTTTAGTTCACGCTCTACACATTGTTAATAAAACTTTACAATTGATATCATTAAAATAATGTCATGTTTAATCACTGTAGTTCGTAACTGGATGCAAATCGAATTCGCTAGTTTTAATACTCAATTCTGCAGTTTTTCAAAATTTGTTTGACGGTTATATTATGTTCTAATTGCTTAACAGTGAACATGATCGCGTGGGCAAACATACGGATGGTCATATAAAAAAGAATAAGCTTCATCATTCAACTTCAAAGAAATATATATTTGCATGAAACTTACTATCACTCAATTTTGCTGCTCTAGTGGTATAAACGGATAAATAACCATTGCTTTCTTTTTTCGGACTTGTCTTCGATCACCATTTCATCCTGAAACAGAAAGTTTTGATTTTTCAATCACAACCATATAAAAATTTAATTTGATTAAAAGTAAAATTACATTATTAGCCCATGAATAGGTTAATTAAAAACAATAAAGGTATTTCATATTTTATTTGCAAAGTAAACAGTAAAAAACAATGTTATCCACACTGTTAAAATTTTAAAAAAATGGTAAATTTAAACATAAGTTATATATGATCCATAAACCGTACTCCTGGCGGCCAACCAACGATAATAGAACGCCTAACACCACAGTGCGTACAGCTGGTCATTATAAGATACTTAAAAACAACAACAAAGATTACTACAAAAGCATTTATAGGAATGAAAATACAAATACTTGTTTTTACTCGTTCATTCTTTGTGTCACAAACGGCGTTCCATACTTTTTTTATTTTTAACGTAACCTCCCTGAGAAATGTCTTTTTTTCAGTGAAAAACGTTGGTAAACAGTTATTATACATTTAAAACAATTTCCAAGACTAGGAAACATGATTTATTGTAATAAATCAATGTAAAAAATGATGGAATTGAAAATGACAAGTGAAGGGGGAATATGGCAAAATAATGCAACTGGGGGGAAACAAATACTTTTTTAAAGATTCAAAACATGATAAATGTATTTATTTTTATACATTTATTATAATAGTCAAGCTTTACTCACCAGTTTTAAGTTCCACTGGGTCAAATCCAAGTCAAAAACAAATGCCGCTTGTTGACATATTGTAGTTGCAGTGTACAAGTTATTTCCCTTTTGACGTATGGCGCGCATTACGTTGCATGAAATTCAGTGGAATTTTACCTTTTTAATTCTCATAAATTATACAACTTTGCCGTGGTCGATTTTTGCCGATTTTTTATATGTTAATAATATAGTTGTAATCTTCGTTTTTCATGAAAAAATAATTCTGTTGCAATTTGTTTGAGGTTAAACCTCAGATTCTCTGGACTATAAAGACAAAATTATAGAAAAAGATGGTAATCTCTGACTTGTAAGTCTCATTTTCTTACCTTGGAAATATATTCTTACTTACTTTTTTAAATATAAAAGGGTCTTCATCATACACAGGATTAATTCCATTATTCATGATAGTTTTTGTTTTATACTTTTTCCTGACAGTATCTGTAGGTAAACCATACATATCTACTTCCACATATGTATTTATTTTCTTGTCTGATAACATCTGACCTGATATCACCTACAATTAAGGAAATTTTCATTTACTGTGAATTCATTCTTACTAATTTCACATGGACTTTGTGAAATAGCTAATCCATGAATTATAATTTCAATAATATGAAATAGATAAATGTTTTCAGTCACAATATTATTCAACAGCTATTTAACCTTACAGAAACTGTTCCTGATAAAATATCTTATGAGTCCAATTACTGTATCACCAAAGACTGTCAACCCTGAGGTTATGAGTTAGAAACCCTGCACATTGCAAGTGCATTCGACCCAAATCTTAATTGACTAGGGTTGTTAGCTCTCCAGTCAAATGTTAGTACCTCCATTGGCACTCTATCCTCCACCAATAAAATCTGAGGGCTATTCCAGAAAAAAATGTATGGGGGGGGGGGGGGTTTGGAAGGCAGTTTTTGTTAGTACCCACCACCCATACAATTGTAATTGAGAATTATAGTGCATTAGAGTGTGAAAAGTTGCTCTGATACCATCACCCATGTATTATTAATACAATGTGCCTTCCAACCCCCCATACATTTTTTTCTGGAATAGCCCTGACCGCAAGATAATAGCCAATAGTTCTGGAATTGGTGTGAAACAGTAATCAATAATACAATATAATCTTAAATCTAATATGGTGGATTCATTATTATTTGTGGGATATTAATTTTTCGTGGACATTGTTGTTACAGGTGAACCATGAAATCAAATGTTCAACAAAAATGACAAATTTCCTACGGTCTTATATGTGCAGACCCGGGAAAAAACAGGAAATAAAATATCCATGAAAATGCTAGTTTTCCTCAATCTACGAAAATTGGTACCCATGAAAATAAATTAATCCACAGTATTTACCTTAACATAAACTGTTCCTGCCACAATACCATCCACAGTGGACTCAGCAAATGGATCAAACCTTCTATCATGACGTCTCATAAAATCTGGTTTCAATACGTATCCTGACCTATTATTGTATTCAAATACTCCCTGGTTCAATTGCATTGCTAAATCTGTAGAAAGATAAATTTGTAAACGTTCTAAGACATCTTTGATAGTATCAACTGGACTAAAATACAAAAATTTCACTGTCAGATTTATTTCAACATAACAGCCAAAACTTCAAAAAGTTGCAAAAAGATTTTGTATTTCTTCAATTACAAAAATATGATTGCTGTCTATGATGATGATTTAATTTCTTTTAAGGTGGTACCTAACACTACAGGGAGATAACTCTGTAAAATCAGCTAAACGTTTTAATTATGTTGTGTTGTAAAGGGAAAGTTAGGCTTCTCAATAATCAAAATAAGTGTTTGTCAAACTGCTGATCAAAATAGGTATTGTCAAACTGCTATATAACCAGTGTAATTTTTCTGATAAAACGGTTGGTTCAAATTTTCTATTTTTTAAATTTTTTGTCAAAGGGTTAAAGTAAATTCTTTGTCAAAATTTTAAGAAATTTAAACGAGCCAAATTAATTTTAGTTTAAGTGTTGGGTACCACCTTAAATGGTCAAGTCATATGTGTTTGTACATTATATGAATTCTTACTATGTATGTTTTTTCAATGGAAATTCTGACGTCACATTGCTATTTAAATAGCATGAAAAAACCCATAATACGATCATAATTGTTTCAGGATAATTGTGTTTTAGTTTAATTTGCTGTTCATATGCTAAATAAGACACAAACCTAAGGTCTGGAAGTTGAGGGCTACCATTTGACAACCTGCATTCCAAAATATCTGAAATGGAGAATTTATTTTGGTTTATATTTGCTATAATGAAATCATGCAGTCATAACACAAATATATAATCTCGGCAATATAATCTAGTGTAGTTTTTATAATGTTTGAGGCTAAAGAATTAATGCATTGATTCCTTTTTTTATCCAATACCCATACCCAACTGCTTTAAAAAGGTTAATTGCCTGTCAGTATCTTTGAATGGTGGACAAATACATAGATTTTTGTACAAGGGCAAGTTAACAAAAAATACCATCTTTATGTTTGTAATGTCTATGCTTGTTGAATAGTGTTTAATGGTCCAAGTTGTATATTTACAGTGTTCACTAGCTTGCCAACTCTAAAAATTGTAGGTTTTGATCCCAACTTGTAACTAGTTATACTCTATTTAGCTTTATTGACAAGGAATACAAGTTATCCTGTGATTCTATCTTAGTACTCTGGATGCCAACATAAATAAAAGTTATGTCTATGATATAGCCAACATACCTGCCAACTGTCACTATTTGCGGGGGATTTTCCCCATGAAGGCTCCCAAGACTATGAAGAAGCCAAACAACAACATTAAAATGTATTTGCATGCCCCCTTGCAGGCTTTTTAGGACAATGACAGCCATCTTGCATGCAAAACCCCCATGGGCATTTTGAAAAGTTGGCAGGTATGAGCCAAGGATGCTGAAAGTTGCCTAACAAACCAACTAACAAGCATAAACCTTCATAAAAATTTGATTTGCTGGTCTTGATCTTTTCTATGTATATAAATAAAATCATTTGACATGAACTTTGAAGGATAACTAAATTCAATTTTACAGGAAAACTTGTTTTTGTTCATGTTGTAATGTCTTATGTTGTTAACGAGTAGCTATTTGTACTTTATTGTTTTCATTTTTTTCTTTAAGGCCATGGCATTGTGTTTTCCTCAAAGTATATCAGGTATTTTCTGATTTTTTTTATCTAGACCATTTTGCTATCATAATAGGATTTTAATTTGACACCTTCATCAGAGTAACTGTCCTTAAATAATGTCATCTTTAAAAATTTTAATAAACAAGTACATGTAGTATCGTAGAGCAAACTTACCTGAGGTAAAAAGTTACTAGAGTCTACTCTTGTTCCACGTGGATAAATTCTACTTAACTGACGTTTGTTGTAACTAGGACACAGTTAAGGAAAACAGATGTTTCATAAAATCATACATGAAACCAAAAGCAGGAACTTGGAAATCTGAACTATGGATGGGTGTTAAATACTTTGTATAGTTAGAATAGTGAAAATGTATATGAAATTCTAGTTTCATTAATCAAAGGATGTAATAATGTAAACATACTGCCTTTCATCAATGCTCTTCAACTTTGTATTTGTTTGGCTTTTTAACTATTTTGATCTGAGCGTAACTGATGAGTCTTTTGTAGACGAAACACGTGTCTGGCGTTTAAAATTATAATCCTGGTACTTTTAATAACTATTTCATGAAAGTTTATGGGTAGATGAACACACCAGAAAAAAAAAGTTGACAACTTTTTAGTGTTTAAATTCTTAATGCCTTCATCTAAGGGCTAATGAAACAGAAATTTTACAGCGGTTAGTGGTGAAAAATGTCTTAAACAACATAAATTCAATGAGTTACGTGAGTTACGTGATGTTATTTTCATTTTTTGTACAAACAATGGGATTATCATAGTCCTTAAGATTCTGAAAAGCAGATTCATCAAATGATTTTGTTGTGAAATGATTAAAAAAAGTTGTCAGAGTGTTTGAGTCGCACAGATTAAAGTTCTATTGTGTCACTATAAAATAAGCTGAATAAGATGCAAAAACAATTCAAATGTAGTATAGTAAAAGCCTGGTCATGTAAAAAGGATACTTGACAAAATCTACAGGGTTTTCTTTCAGTAAACTGGTGGCTTGGGTTTCCACAAAAGATGATATCTCATAACTCTTTTGTTTCTCTGGAAAAAAATAATTGTGAAATGACATGTATGCACAGAACAAAAAGATTATTTAAAATCAAAATTAACAAGAATATAAAAATTCAATATAGAAAACACTTGTCACATTAAATATGCAAAGACTGTTATATGTGTATAGATCTTTCCTCGAAATCATATTTATAATAGTAAGTTCTTTAAAGAACCACTGATAGACAAATAAATGGGAAATGTGTCCATGTAACACAGATGATGCCCCTGCTTGCATATAACTTATATAACTATAAAGGGACCTAACTCAAGAACTGTAGAAGTAATGCTACCCAAATTTGTATTTGGTCAGAGTTTTGTGGTAATAAGCATTTTGTGTAAGTTTTATAACATTTTGTTCAGTCCAACTAAAGCTAGAGAACGGAAACAAAACATTTTCCCCTTTCTAAAGGGGCAAAACTCTAGAACGGTAAAAAAGCCTGACAAATGTTAATGTGCATATCCCAAGCTAGAAATCTTGCCAGTGGTCATCTAATGTTATATATCAATGTTCTTTTTAAAGAGACACAGAAGGTATTTTTCAGATTTTGATGTTGATAACAGATCAATCAACATTTTTTTCATTTAATCAGTTAACTTTTTTAGACTCAATACAATTTAGATTAATACAAATTTTCAGGTCACCAGTCTATTGTAGAAGAATTTATATTCACCTCTAGAAGTAGTTTTTTTGTTTTGTTATTGGGTTGCTGTCTTGTGACATTTATTTGAAACATACAGTCTTTCTGTCAAAAGTGTTTCACCATTCCTAATTTCCCCTTTTATTTCATAAAACAACTCTTTTTTTTTAAAACTTTGTCAAAAACTTGAAGTCAGATTTTGATGAAATTTTTAACATTGAACTCATCATTGTCTTCAATTTTAGGGTAATTATGAAATTTTATATGACAGTCCATTACTATTTTTGTTCTACTCACTTTCTGATGTATCAAATGAGTGGAAATGGACTGGCTGTATGTAATTAACAAGTTCTGACATTTCTAATCCTGCTTCAGCTTCTCTACCTGCAGTGCCCTATGGTAAACAAAATAATAATACATATTTAACTAATAAATTGTTGACATAGTAATTAAAATAGCAATACTTTAACATTTAAATAAAGCAAAATACTCAAAGTCAATGAGGGACAATCTTACAGAGCTATTACAACTGCATACTAAATATCATTGACTTTTCACATTTAGTGGTTCCCCTGACCTATATCATTGATTTACCATTAGCAGTTCTTTTTCCTAAAGTATTTGAACTATCTAATTATAAAAGAAAGTTGTTAAGATATAATAAAACAGTACAGCTAAGTCTTCTCAGTCGACTCACCTTATCTTCACTATATATTTTAACCTTTACAATTTTGACTCCCTCTTCTTCATCAGAATCATATTCACTATGGTCTGTATCAGACTCCTCCTCAACAGGTCCAATAAATTCATTAGTTGTATCTTGGTCTGGACTTTCTACGCTATTTTCTGGACTCAGACTTGAGTTCCGTCGTCGTTGTTCCTTTTCTTCTCCCTCTTCATATTTTGTTGTACTGTTCTGTTTGCTCACACGTTCACGTTGTGCTAAAACATTTTCAGAAATAAAATTACAACGACAGTGAACCAAAGCCTGGTGAATCTTTAACAAGATAGATGGTAAATATTGAATCCGATAGATCCTTAAAGTGGATGCCTCGGGTATGCAGGGTTGTTACGATAAAAACACAAAACGTAAAAGCAGTTATAAAAATAATACTTTAGGCATAACTGCAGTAATTTAATGAGATCCAAATGTTTGGATGCTTATAAAGGGCACAGTCTTCAGATATGCAGAACGAAAATAATACAGAAAATCTTGAAGGTGTAATACCACCAAATCATGGTACGTCACATCCGGTTGTATACGAAAGTAGGTCTAAAAAAATATTCCCTTGAATTTGACCGTTGTAGCTACATTTTATTGCAGTAAAACTATTTCTGTGTCATAAACATATGTCTTGGGTATTTCAAAACACCATTATTTTTTATCTGTGATTTCTATAGAAAATTTTGTAATCTTGAGGTTACATGGTGACTAAACCTTGTACTCAGATAGAATAAGGGGAGAAATTTGATTGGTTAGCTTCCAATGATGGTTATTTTTTTATATGCAATGAAATGTTATGTGAAACTTTTTCTATAGAACTGGACAGGATAAAACTTTACCCATGCCAAGTATTTCTTTATTTGAAACAAAGATAAATTCTGCACAATTTTTTGAAAAGTGCAAATTTAACAAAGACTAATAGGGGAAAATCAATGGTGGTATTACACCTGAAGGTCAAAATCGAGTAGATATACCTTATGTCACAATAAAAGTATAGTGAGTATAAATAGAAAGTGAAAGTATACATGTATGGAAGTTAACTTGAACATGAATGTTGAATTAAATGTAAATGTCATTGAAATTAAAATATTGTTGATATACTTCTGTCAGTCTGTTAAGGATGTCTGCTGGTCATGTTTTTGAATTCTTGTCATATTTTCGATTTTCTCAGGTTTTATCCATCCAAATGTATTAAATTTTTTTTTACATGACACCCCACTTTTGTCTTCATAAATCTGTTCAATAGATCATTTCAGATTTAGTGATCTGGCGGCATGAAATCCTTGTTATTTTTTCTTGGTTTAAAGGGTAAAAAACAATTCCAATGTTAACAAATAGTAAAGTCTGAAGAAAACCCTTTTCCCGCCATTTTCTAAATGTCTCGTATTTTGAAAACTACACACGAGACTAATGATTTTATTACTTTATTTTGTTTAAATATCAAAGTTGTTTTCATTTTAAGCAACCACATGAAATCCTTGTTATTTTAAATTAGAGCAGCAGACATCCTTAAATGCTAATAAAAAAGAAGGAATATGCGTTTGTCATCTTGCACAATGGAACTCAAAGTAATTATCCGACTGTGTACAATTTGTATCATACCAAATTGAAAGGCACTTGACTTTTAAATCCATACAATTGGGTAAAACAAGATGGAAAATGGACATCTAGTGATGAAAAAAATTCTAATGGCACTTTGTTGATTAATATCATACAAAAACTTACCTTTATTATGATGGAAATGTTTCTTCTTGTTTTTCACTATAATTTTTCTCATCAGTGCACAAGGTGGGGGTAATCCTTCTCCTAACTCAAGCTGAATAAATAAATGCAATATTAGTCACGGTCAATAAAGGTATAAGCAATACTCTTGATTCATTATTATTCGTTGGATACTATTTTTCGAGGATTTTGTGGGTACAGGTGAACCACAAAATTAAATGTTCAACGAATACAAAATTTTATATAGGCTTGTATACAGACTTCAGCAAACCAACGGAATTAAATATCTACAAAAACATACAAGTTTTCCTTAATCCACGAAAATTGGTACCCACAACAAAAATTTGTAAGGGTTCCGCGGAACCCAGTGTCTCGCCTACTTTTGCTGTAACTCCCAGGCTCAACAAAAATGAGGAAAACAATCAATAAAAATATTCCTACTGATACTATCATTTGATTGTAAGATGCTTCTGTCCAAGTTTGTATACAGTGTACATTTCAGGATAGTTTATGAATCGAATAAATGTTTTAAAAACTTAAAGTGCAGACTGTATTTTATGTTAACTGGATTTATTTTTTACAAAATTTACTTCTGGATACTATCTTATGATCATAAACAAGCTTCTGTCCAAGTTTGGTACAAACCCATGATAGTTAAAAAAAAGTTATTAAAATTTTAAAAACTTTAACCACAGAGTGAATGTAATGTTTCCCTGCAGAAAAAACTAAGTCGACTTATAAGTAAAAAACAGAAAAAATGGAATTTTATTTTTGAAAAATTTACTTCTGGATACTATCTTATGATCATAAACAGGCTTCTGTCCAAGTTTGGTAGAAATCCAGCATAGTTTAAGAAAGTTATTAAATTTTCAAAAACTTTAACCACAGAGTGAATATTTGTGGACGCCGCCGCCGACGACAACGGAATGTAGGATCGCTTAGTCTCGCTTTTTCGACTAAAGTCGAAGGCTCGACAATAAATGAATCCACAGTAAGACAATAGTAACAAGAATGTGTCCATAGAATACAGATGCTCTATTCACACTATCATTTTTTATGTTCAGTGGACAGTGAAATTGGGGTCAAGAATCTTATTTGGCATTTAAATTAGAAAGATCATATTATAAGGAATATGTGTACTAAGTTTCAAGTTGATTGGACTTCAACTTCATCAAAAACTACCTTGACCAAAAACTTTAACTTTATGCGGGAACAAACAAATAAACAAACAAACAAAGGGACCAACAGACCAGAAAACATAATGCCCCTCTACTAACGTAGATGTTTCATAAAATAAAGTACAAGTAATATAAGACAATAGTCAATCAAAATATAAGTAATTTGAGTCAACCAGTTTACAGTTATAAGTAATATGACAGGTCAATACTGTAAACTTAGACCCCAATACATTAATGAGACTGCAACTCAATAATAACACAAGAATGTACTGTCTTTAGAGTATACTTAATCCAATAATGCTTTTCAATAGTTTCAATTAATGTTTAAGAATGACAAACCAGTAACCTGCTAAAACAAAATTGGCTTGATCTGGGTAGTGAATGATCTTGGTCACAAAGATGCCCATACTCTATAACATGAAAGCAACTGCTTAAGGTGGTACCTTACACTACAGGGAGATAACTCTGTAAAGTCAGCTAAACGTTTTAATTACGTTGTGTTGTAAAAGGAATATTAAGCTTCTCAATGATCAAAACTGGTTTTTGTCAAAGTGCTATTGTAATTTTTCTGACAAAACGGTTGGTTAAAATTTTTTCAAATTTTTATATTTTTGTTTAAGGGTCAAAGTAAATACTTTGACAAAATTTTATGAAAATTAAACGAGCCAAATTAATTTTAGTGAAAGTGTTGGGTACCACCTTAAACAGATGACTCTCAAAACTAGAATTCAAAGTTCTAGTGATCATAAACATCTACAGTTACTGCTATATATCCTTGTATAGTCTTTATGACTTCAATAAATCTTCACACTGTTTTCAATGAAAATAGGTTTTATAATTCCCTTCTGTAATTTTGCAATTTATATTTATCTACAAAGTATTACAACTCTGACAATTAATTATGCCCCATCATGATCATCTAATAACCTGTGCTTTCAGTATTTGACCTTTTTTCACCCAAATTCTAATTCTATTAGTGATTAGATGCATTCATAGCAATCTTTTCCTTCAACAGACATATGATTCTGATGTAGGCTTTGGGGCACTTTACAGCTTGCTGTTCAGTGTGAGTTAAGGCTCAATTTTGAAGACTGTACTTTGACCTATAATGGTTTACTCTTATAAATTGTGACTTGGATGGAGAGTTGCCTCACTGGAACTCATACCACATCATCTTATATCTATTGAGACATAAATTCTACCAATAACTTACCGGATATGAGTCAAGACATTCTGTCAACAACAGGTCTCCAAAAATGTTCCTACAATGGGAAGCCATTTTTGCTTGTTGTTTTGGTCTGTAATGAAGAAAACAATTAGCCATTAATATTTGAATACACTTCTTTTTCTGTAGGTTCTAAAAGTGTTTACTTGAAAGTTGTATTTGACATATTTAAAAAAAGACATAAAGATTTGCTATAAATAAACAAATGACCAACAAATGTTTCCTTTAATCATTAAAATTGAAGTCTGCCAACAATAATTGTACATATCTGTATCTGGGGAATAAAAATATGTAAATGTTGTTTTCATCATAAATCCAATAAATATGTTCAGTTTTACTAAACAAATATCAGCTGTTCAAAATAATTTGAAACTTTTCAACATTTTTTGCTGTGCTCACTCATTAAAAATTTTCACACTGAATTTCAGCCAATGTTTCACATTCTTATGCACTATTGTTTGTAACGTTCCTTTTGATTGGATAATATCACTCACTTTCATGGCATCAAGAATACGTACATGCAAGCACAGATGATAATTGACAGATTTCAAATGTATGTTTTAACATTGTTTTCTATCAGTTTCATTAGAAGGGAGATAACAATATTGTTTTTTTCAAAAGCTCATACATCAATTGGTAATTTGTTGGTCGCAAATACCTGTTTAAAGGCTCAGCTAAAGCGACACCAGTAAACTTAACTTGCAATCATCAAATCACCAACTAATGCTGACAGAGCTTTAAATACAATACAGTTATCTCCTAAATGCATAAAACACTTCTCAACCAACTTACGAGCAATGATTTTCAAATGACAATATGACTGGGTATTCTGATGTTTTAAAGGCACTTTCAGCTATGGCTTCTATAACTTCCTACAAAATCAAAGTCATTGCAATCATGAAAATATTCTGTCCGTTTTTTTATTAAGATTTTTATGCTTGAAAATGATTTTAGGATTGACACTTATAAATTATGTATGTTTGGAACTTTTAGCCATTTATTATGTTTATGTTAACTCCCTGATTTTCTCAGGTATTCCTCAGACAATTACACTCACACTCAAACTTCCATAAGTATGCATTACACAATAATGTGAATAGATAAACTCAGTCAAATTTTCTCATTTGAATTGTTTTACATTATCATTTCAGGGCCTTTTATAGCTGACTATGCAGTATGGGCTTTGCTCATTGTTGAAGGCCATATAATTACCTATAGTTGCTAATTTCTGTGTCATTTTGGTCTCTTGTGGACAGTTGTCTCATTGGCAATCATACCACATCTTCTTTATTATATTAACCTGGTTACAGACTTTTGGAGTTAAGTTTGAGACAAACAATAAGAAATATTTTTGTTGTGCTGTATGTGTCATAATGTGTGCATATTCATTATTCATACACATTGCAAATATATCAGTTATGCCTCTTTAATAACTCCACATTATGTAAAGACATACCTTAAAATAAATTTCTGTGCACATTGTATAGCCATGTGTTATAATTGGTTCCTCGTCATTATTCCTCCCATCCCAACAGTCTAGTTCTATACAGCGACACCCACTTAGTAACACCTGTCGGTACATCTCAGTGGAAGATCTACCAGTTAACTGATGACCTGCACAGTAAATAAAGATGGCTTGAACTTGAAATTTTAAGAATTCAGAATTCGGAAATCGAATAATTTGTATTAAATACATTCAAGATCTTTATTTTAACCAGAATTTTCACACATTATTTATAGGAAGTGTTCAAACAGATATTTAGGTCTATAAACTCATCATAGATACCAAGATACCAGGATTGAAATTTTGTAAATGTGTTAGATGCACATTCACAAACATCTACAAAAGACTTATCAGTGACGCTCAAATAAAAAAAAAGACAAAAAAGGCCATATAAATTACGATTATGAAGAGCATTAAGGACCAAAAGTCTTGCTAAATTCTGAAAAAATAATCTTTTTCTGGATTAGAAAAGCCTTAATATTTAAAAAATTCAATGTTTTGTAACAGTTGATTTATAATTATGACCATATCAATGATATGTTACTCTGGATCATTAAACTAGAGGCTCTCAAGAGCCTGTGTCGCTCACCTGTTACTGTTTTTACTGATGTCGGTCATCTTGGTTGGTAGGTGGGGTCATTAGACACTTTTTTTAAATAGATACTATAGTGATGATTGTGGCCACGTTTAGTTTAATATGGCCCATAGTTTTAGAAAAGAAGATTTTTGTACAAGTTACAAAAATGACGAAAATTTGTTCAAAATTGACTATAAAGGGCAATAACTCCTTAAGGGGTACTCTTACAATTTTTATCATGTTGACTTATTTGTAGATCCTACTTTGCTGAACAAAATTGCTGTTTACAGTTTATCTCTATCTATAATAGTATTCAAGATAATAACCAAAAACTGCAAAATTTCCTTAAAAGTACCAATTTTAGGGCAGCAACCCAATAACGAGTTGTCAGATTCATCTGAAAATTTGCGAGGGGATAGATCTTATTCTGATGGACATTTAAATCTTGAAAGATTTGCCCTAAATGTCTTAGTTTTAAAGATATAAATCAAAAACTGCATTTTACCACTATGTTCTAATTTTAGCCATGTCAGCCATTTTGTTTGGTAGGCGGTGTCATCAGACACATTTTTCAAACTATATACCACAATGATAATTATCGCCAAGTTTGGTTTAATTTGGCCATGTAGTTTCAGAGAAGAAGATTTTTGTACAAGTTACAAAAACAGACGAAAATTTGTTAAAAATTTACTATAAAGGGCAATAACTCCTTAAGGGGTTGACTGACAATTTTGGTCATGTTGACTTATTTGTAGGTTTTACTTTGCTGAACATTATTGCTGTTTACAGTTTATCTCTATCTATAATAGTATTCAAGATAATAACCAAAAACTGCAAAATTTCCTTAAAATAACCAATTCAGGGGCAGCAACCTAACAACGGGTTGTCCGATTCATCTGAAAATTCTAGGGCAGATAGATCTTGACCTGATTAACAATTTTACCCCGTGTCAGATTTGCTCTAAATGTTTTGGTTTCAAAGATATAAGCCAAAATATACATTTTACCCCTGTGTTCTATTTTTAGCCATGGCGGCCATCTTGGTTGGATGGCCAGGTCACCGGACACATTTTTTAAACTAGATACCCCAAGGATGATTGTGGCCAAGTTTGGTAAAATTTGGCCCAGTAGTTTCAGAGGAGAAGATTTTTGTAAAAGTTTACGGACGCAGGACGACGGACGACGGACGCCAAGTGATGAGAAAAGCTCACTTGACCTTTCAGGTCAGGTGAGCTAAAAATTCTATATCTAAAAAGAGTTTTACATTACTTTAATAAAGCACTATAAAAAACAAGATGAACTTTAAGCTACTCCAAACTAATTATAACCCTGCTCAATAAATAAGGTAACAAACTTTTATTTGTAATTTAGTAAATAGTTCACTACATAATGAACAGGTGTAAGAGGTTTCAAATTGATGTCACCATATAATACTCTAAATCAAAATTTTAAACAGAGGCACGGAAGAATATTCCAACTTATGAACATAATCATTGAATACCTGTTAAGTACGTATTATGGCTAGAATTGATGAAGTAGTGAGCTAAAGGATGTGTCATTTCTTGACTCAGATCCAACAGTTCTGGTGCGACCACATTGTTCTCTTCACCCATCAGAAATTTCAGAAAACCCTCTTGTGTCACATGGCCTGAAACCAGAAAAATAGAAACATGTCAGATATTTAAATGATCGGTTGTCTTGCATGATCATTCTAGTATCAATTATGATTATATTATAGTTGTCACAAGATAGATGTGAAACAAGCTATATAGGTATAGGAAACAGAGGAATATCTTGAATGTTTAATTGTTAGTTAAATATATGTGTTGAAAAAAGAAATCTAAGTAATTATATTATTGGAAATTCTATGTTGCTACAACGGTGGTCCCTTTCATTTTTTAAAATATTTTTTTTATATGTATTTGTTGCATTGGATATCCTCTTTTTTTAACAGAGAACTACCTAAAGAATCTAAGACATAAAAAGTCCGCAGACTTTTATAAAAAGATAACGATTTATTGATTTGAGGTGTAAATTGCTTGGATTTTTGGGGGGTATTTTACCAACTTACGAAACCAATTTTACCCAGAACTAACTAATGATTCTCATTTTCAAACCAATTAACCCATGAAAACATATTTTATTTGTCGATAAATGATTTTTTGTTACTCCATTTCATGACCTTCATAGATGTAAGGGATCTGGATTCCAATGTTGCATCTATGTGCAACCTGTACAGTTAGTTAATTGATCAAAATTCAATAATTTCATCTAAATTGAAAATTCAACTTCCCTTTAAAGGCATGGAAAATTAAAAATGCATAGTGATGTGTAAATTTACTTATGCTTGATATATATAATAATAGTCTGCCAAAAGTATTCAAATTTGAACTGGAGTCTAAAGGGGTGGGCATTGGGTAGAATGGTGTGTAATCATGAATTGTGGAGAAAATATTTGCCAACAACTGAATTCCCATGAAAATAATGTGTTTATTCTCACATTAGACTTTAATGAAATCCCAAATTCCTTACAATTTAACCATGTTAACAGGACCTTACTAATTCCAGAAAAAAAGTTCTTCAATCCCCCTCTAAAGGACCATCAGATTTCTCTATCTGTTGTTTTACTGCTAATGAAATATGAATACTTAAATATAACCAAATCACGACATTCGTCAGAAAGGTTAATTTTGATCAGAACTTATAATGATTGATAGACAAACGATAGAGAGAATACACAGATTATCAAATTTAATAATACATTGACTGATCCAAAGGCCATATTTTATACTGGACATTAAAATTGCATGACTTTGATAATTCCCTCAAGGCCTTAATCATGCTAACAGATCAATATCTCCCACAATTATCATCTAATGTTTGAAATTTCAGTATATACACTTTACCTGACTTTAACTTTGTTGTAATAACAGATTTTATTAAAAGACTCTTTAATGGAAAAAGCAAAAGAGCAAATAGATTCGAACAGATTTTTTTAAAAGACTCTTTAATGGAAAAAGCAAAAGAGCAAATAGATTCGAACAGATTTTTTTAAAAGACTCTTTAATGGAAAAAGCAAAGGAGCAAATAGATTTGATTTTTTTTAATGTAATCAAGAAAGTTGTTCTTTATTGTTGGGTTGCTATCTCATTGATGCATTCCGCATATTTTTTGGTATTCATTCAAACTTTGGTACAAAAATTTGTCTCGTAAAAATGACCATAAGATAGTTTCAACTACCAATTTTGGCTGCTTTTGCTCCAAAAATATGTTTTAAGTATATATATATTTGGGTTTTCAAGAATAACAGTTGAAGAGTAACCCAGGAAAACCATTTGAAATATTCTAGATTCCCTTACAGACCTACTTGCCAAAAATTTATACTTAAAATGACTGCCGTTGGCTGAATTAAATGCACCAAAGTACATGTTTGTCCTTTTCTAGTTGGTTATACTTTTATTTTCAACCGATAAAACATTAGTAATAATCTGACACAATGAATCATAATATTTATAAATGATAAATAAACCAGTTGGTCAGATTTGTGGACCACACAATAGTTTTCTATTTGACCTTCAACCATTAAACTACAAAGTAATAAACTATTATAACATCCCACTGATATTTGATATCATCTAATATCAAATACTTGTTTTTAAATAATCTACAGATACCCGATCATTTGTTTTTCTTTCTAAATCTATGATAACAAAAAGAATGATATATAGTGTGTACAATGTAAATAAAATATCTAATACTTTTTTAATAAAGAACCATAAAAAATAACTAATCTATTAAAAAAATACCTTGAAAATAAAATACCGCAAAATAAAAATGTTATTTATGATGAAAATGAGGAATAAGACCATGCTTCGGTGCTGTATCAAATTCTATACTAATATATGGTGACGTTTGACCTCTCAACTTAAAAATCAAATAGAAATAATTGACATTGATAATCAATGCAAATTGTTTATCAAACTCACAGCTTACAATACACCCATTTGTCACCATTTACCACCTTTCACACACTCAGGTATTGGTTTTTCTCATTGTTGAAGGTTGCTACAATTGGCTATATAGCTATAATTGCCTGCATACACTTCATTTGACTTTTTGTTGATATTTGTCTCATTAACAATCCTTCTACATATCCTTATTTTTATATTTTCAGATCTCTTAGCATATAAAAAATTTGATTCCTACATCATAGGACAATTCTCAAACATAAACCTTGTGTAAACAGTTACTGACACTGCAAACTCTGGTAATGTCACCTAAGTTTGAACAGCTATTCAGGGAATGACATTGTTTAGTTTATAGCATGTGATATCTCATAATGGCACAAAAACCTGTGTTTAGGAAAAGGATGAGGGTCAAGAAATAGCACACTGCTTTAATGTAAAAAGTGTCCCCTAATCAAGATATTTCTATTGACCAGATAAACGAGTGAAGATTGTGACTTCGTGTGAGGTAGGGCAGGACGTATTCAACACAAATTTTCATCTATTCTAGATAGGCAATTTAGGAGCACAAGACGATCTTTTAATCCAAGTGAGCAAACAGGATGGTGTATTGTAAGACTGTCTAGTCTAAACTCATGCCACATTTAAACATGCCTCTTACCTTCCTCAGCTAAACAATAAATGTGATGATGTGAGAAAAAGTGCATAAAATGATGTGAATAAAGACAAGATTGCACGAAAAATGAATTAAAAAGATTCACTTTCTTTATAAAAGTCTTTTGATGGAAATATTACAAAGATGTAGCTTCAAATAAGTGGTTTAAATATGAGAAAAGATTATTTATTTGTTATTTTCATGGTACTGTATATGAAATAGATTTGTATGTCTAGGTTATCCTACATCAGCATCAACATTCATCAGACTGTACTTTTACAAATAATTTATTTTGTATGCTAATTTTTATTTATTTTGTTGTTGTTGACATTACTGATGGCTGTGCATCAAAACTCAAGGACAATTGTTTGGTCGTTACTTTTAAGGAAAACTCATAATCTGTTTCAAAATCAAATATAGTAAAGTACAACACATGAACTTTAACATAATTCTGTATCATTTCAAATGTATCTACCTGAACATTGTTTTCATAATTTAAAGTTCCTTCTTATTTTTTTGAGATTTTTAGGTAGAAATATAACAAATAGCATAAATTTTGCTATTTGTTTCAGAGACCCAAAATTACACTTAATCTTATATTGAACAATTTTTAATAAAGTCTCCAGCAACTAAGTTTAATCAATTTGAACCAGATATTATAAACATTTACGTACAGAAAATCATATAATTTACAACTTTATAAAATTTGGTTAACATTTACATAATTTTAGTTGTAAAATAGCTTAAAACATTAAAATTTATGTAATGCATTAGACAATACTTAAAACTTTCAACACTTATCTGTCAAAACGTAACTCAGAAAATGTTTACAAAAGTTAATGACTATGTTACCGGTATATGGATTTGGATTTAAATAAAGTTTTAAAAGGCAAAAACTAGACAAATTCAGAATTTTCCTAAGCCTGTATAGTTAACATTGCTTATAAACTGTATCGGTGCAAAAAACTACATGAGTAATGATAATTATAATCTGCAATGTAAAATTCACATTTGCTTAAAAATTGATGATCACTTTACTATATAAGGTACCTTCTCATTGGCTTTATATTCTCTTCAAAACTCTTAATACAAAATTCAGTATTTTGAAAAACTTATTTTATGAATACACTCTTAAGATTAAGCTGTCTTAATGTTTCGGTGAAGAATCTATGTGTAAGTATAACATCAAATCTCTATTGCACAGAGCAAATTAAAATATTTGTTGAGTCTAATAAATCAACACATGTGCTCAGTGTTAATGAACTGATCTTGCACAAAATATACAATTGTGCTGTCATTAACCCCTTTTGATAAAAAAATGTATAGATGTGCCATTATTAACTGCTTTTGCATAAAATAATAAAAGTGCTATCATGAATTGCTTTTGCATAAAATTTATCAAAATGCTTCTATGAATTGCTTTTGCATAAAATGTATTAATAACTTTTATGTGCAATTATGAATTGCTTTTTCACAATATTTATAAACATATAAATGTGCTGTGGCTTTTGCATAAAATGTTAAATATGCTATAATGAATTGTTTTTGCATAAAATGTATAAATATAGTGTTATGAATTGCTTTTGCATAAAATGTATAAATATGCTATGATGAACTGCTAGTGCGTTTATGAATTGCTTTTTCACCAAATTTATGATAGTGCTATCATGATATGCTTTTCCATAAAATGTATAAATATGCTGTAATGAACTGCTTTTGCATAAATGTATAAAAGTGTTATCATGATTTGTTTTTGCATAGAATGTATAAATATAGTGTTATGAATTGCTTTTGCATAAAATGTATAAATGTGCTGTAATGAATTGCTTTTGCATAAATGTATAAATATGCTATAATGAAATGCTTTTGCTTAAAATGTTCAAATAACTTTTAAATGTGACTATAATATAAATTACTTTTTCGCAAAATCAAAATTTATTAATGAGTAATATCTGTACATATAACATATATGACATATATATATGTGCAATTGTAAACTGCTTTTGCACAAAAAGTATATAAATTATGAACTATGTTTGCATTAAATGCATAAATGTGCTATAAGAACCTGCTATTGCACAAAATGTATAAATGTGCTAGAATGAACTGTCTTTGAATGAGATGCACAAATGATATAATGAACTGCTTTTACACACAACTTATAAATGTGGCGACGTGAACTGCCTTTGCAATAATTTATACATGATATAATGAACTACTTTAAAATTTGCATAAAATGTATCAATGTGCTACATGTATAATGAACTGTCTTTGCAAAAAATGTATAAATGTGCTATCATGAACAGCATTTGCGCAAAATGTTTTGATGGAGCTATAATGAACAGATTTACACAAAATGTTCAAATGTTCTATATGAAACAGCTTTTGTGCTAAGCATGATCTGCAGGCTTTTAAATTATTACGCTAAAAGTCACATATAAAATATACACCAATTAACATTATTCAACTTCAGGACTAAACAAACTTTTTTGTCTATGTATGATTATTTGTACTATATAAATCCATAATGCCATCACAAAATGACTGCACTTTCAGCTAATACGTGTATGTGTATACACCCAACCTATGTGCATTTATTATGTACTCAATTAATTGCTAATCCACTGACAAACATACAAGGTCTAAAATAATCAATTTAGCTAAACAGTTGTTTCTAAATATGCTTTCTGGTCAAGTATTTTCAAAAACACAAAATATATGCCTTTGAAACTATAGAAAATACTTATTTTCTTACCTCTTTCTGCCATTCCTACTTTTGTTTCATACTTAGATATGTACTCCTGAGCCATTGACCGTGTACAATGTGGATACAGAATCTCATTCAGTCTAGGATCCCGTTGTTCTTTATTTAAAAACTGCCAAAACTGATCCACTGTTAAAATTGGCTTTTTCTTAGCACCACTAAAAATGAAAACAATAAAGAGTTCAATACTTGTTCTTATTTAAAAAAGGTTCAATGTTCACAGATAAATTGAAACATTATCAAAATCAACAATGTAGTCCTCCAATTTCAAGCAACTCCTGCAAAGAAAATTCACTAAATTGCAGATGCATTTTAAAAGGTTTTTTTGTATCCCTGTATCCTAATTAAGATTTTGATTTGTAATTGTGTAAAAGCATGCCTATTGTGTGGGAGATCAATTCTGTGAAAAATATGTCTTCCAGAATGAAAAGCAATGATAATTAGTACATCATGTTTAAAAGTAAATGACAAAAGAACCTGTTGATCAGTGGTTTTCATTTGTTCAATGTTGATGCGCTTCATAAGGGTTTCTTACATTTTATATATATTAGATGGTTGGTTTTAATGTTTGAATTGTTTTACATTAGTCATTTAGTTTCGGGCCTTTACAGCTTGCTATTTGGTGTAAGCAAAGGCTCTGTCATTTTGGGCCCTTAACAGCTAGCTGTTCGGTGTAAGCCAAGGCTCTGTGTTAAAGGCTGTACTTTGATTACCTATAATGGTTTACTTTTAACAAATTGTGATTTGGATGGAGCATTGTCTCATTGGCACTCATACCACATTTCTTACATTTATGTAACAGCATTATAAGTTAAAGAACCAAGCATCATGCAGCTCAATATCTATTTCTCTCTTTATTCACTCAAGCATTACTTAAAACATGAACTTTTCCATGTGGAATGGGATTGTTATTCATTTTAAAAGAATGGAATGATACCAGAACATAGGTTACACACACTTCAGGCGAGGATCCAGAGGGGGGGTTCTGGGGGGTTGGAACCCTTTTTTTTTGACAATCAATGCATTTGAATGGAGACATGTAGTTGGTTACCCTCCCCTCCCCCCTTTTTGTCCTGGGTCAGGAACCCCCCTTTCAAAAATGGCTGGATCCGCCCCTGCACTTAATGCCCTAGCCACTTAACAGTGGTGCATCGTTAAGTGGTGCATCAACTTAAACATAGATGTCCCTTAAATTTTCACTCAAATTTTATGTGTCATAAACACTCAAACTTCATATAAGTGATGCTGTTTTCAAATAAACAATCAAATTGATGGACAGTTAATATCTTCAATTCGACCTTGAATTTATACTGGTTTATGATTTTATCCGATTATATAACTATATAAACAAGTGGAATAAACAGAGAAACACTGTAAATCAATGTAATTCATTTCACTACCTAATAATTATTTATTTTAAGAAAAAGCTCGAAATGTGTACTATACATAATTTAAATTATGAAATTAATTGAACCAAACAGGTCAGGATCTTGTATTAAAGAAATTAAAATAACTGAATTATATAACTGGGTAGTCCAATTATCAACTTAACAGGATTTTTTTATTAATTATATCATTGATTTTTTTGTTATCAAAATGTAATTAAGCTCAAGAAAATCTAAAGAAATTATGATTACTTTTGATAGTATGATTGTTCACAATCCCTAAATCATTATTAGTGATATGTTAACCCTTCACAATCCAATCATGTCTTACTGGTGATATTTTGACCTTTTATATACTGTCATGATTACTGGTGATATTGTGACCCTTTACAATACAATCATGATTACTGGTGATACTGCGACCCTTTACAATACAATCATGATTACTGGTAATATTGTTGTGACCCTTTACAATACAATCATGATTACTGGTGATATTGTTGTGACCCTTTACAATACAATCATGATTACTGGTGATATTGTGACCCTTTATGATTTAATCATTGTAACTGGTGATATTGTGACCCTTTACAATACAATCATGATTACTGGTGATATTGTGACCCTTTATGATTTAATCATTGTAACTGGTGATATTGTGACCCTTTACAATACAATCATGATTACTGGTGATATTGTGACCCTTTACAATACAATTATGATAACTGGTGGTATTGTGACCCTTTACAATACAATCATGATTACTGGTGATATTGTGACCCTTTACAAAACAATCATGATTACTGGTGATATTGTGACCCTATACAATACAATCAAGTTAATATTGTGACCCTTAACAATACATTCATGATTAATATTGTGACCCTTTACAATACAATCATGATTAATATTGTGACCCTTTACAATACAATCATGATTACTGGTGATATTGTGACCCTTTACAATACAATCATGATTATTGGTGATATTGTGACCCTTTACAATACAATCATGATTACTGGTGATATTGTGACATTTACAATACAATCATGATTAAACTTGTGACCCTTTACAATACAATTATGATTACTGGTGATATTGTGACCCTTTACAATACAATTATGATTACTGGTGATATTGTGACCCTTTACAATACAATCATGATTACTGGTGATATTGTGACCCTTTACAATAAAATCATGATTACTGGTGATATTGTGACCCTTTACAATACAATCATGATTATTGGTGATATTGTGACCCTTTACAATACAATCATGATTACTGGTGATATTGTGACATTTACAATACAATCATGATTAAACTTGTGACCCTTTACAATACAATTATGATTACTGGTGATATTGTGACCCTTTACAATACAATTATGATTACTGGGGATATTGTGACCCTTGACAATACAATCATGATTAAACTTGTGACCCTTTACAATACAATTATGATTACTGGTGATATTGTGACCCTTTACAATACAATCATGATTACTGGTGATATTGTGACCCTTTACAATACAATCATGATTACTGGTGATATTGTGACATTTACAATACAATCATGATTAATATTGTGACCCTTTACAATACAATTATGATTAATTTTGTGACCCTTTACAATACAATCATGATTACTGGTGATATTGTGACCCTTTACGATACAATCATGATTACTGGTGATATTGTGACCTTTACAATACAATCATGATTAAACTTGTGACCCTTTACAATACAATTATGGTTACTGGTATTATTGTGACCCTTTACAATACAATCATGATTACTGGTGATATTGTGACCCTTTACAATACAATCATGATTACTGTTGATATTGTGAACCTTTACAATACAATCATGATTACTGGTGACATTTGCTTTGCAAAACTAATACTAGTGATACTGATTCTGATGGATTGAATTTTGAACCTCACCTTAACCATTTTGCCTATATAGTTATGGTCAGATTTTAATGGTGGAGGAAGAAACAGAGAGACTTCTGACATAAGGCTATAAAACTGATAAACCTGCCATGTGTTGGGTTCAAACTCACAACTTCATTGTTGTCAGGCTAGTGAAACACCTGTCTTCAATTCCTGTGGATTTATTTATTTTCATGGGTACCAATTTTCGTGGCTGAAGGAAAATTTGCGTGTTCTTGGACATTTAATTTCGTGGTTTTGATGAAATCTTTATACAAGCCTTGAGAAAATGTGTAATTCGTTGAACATTTAATTTTGTGGTTCACCTTTACCCACGAAATCCACGAAAATTGGTATCCAAAGAATAATGAATCCACAGTACCTCACTAAAATCAGCACCATTTTTACCTATACAGATTATTACTCCATCTTCCTTTTCCTTCCAAACATCATGTCCATTAATGATATCTTAACCTATGACATACCTTTCATCAAACACTTTATCAACTTCAGTTCGTCCAACCAATTGTCGGTAAAAGTGAAAGAACATGTCAAAGCTAAATGTATTGGGATCTATCGTTTCATGCTGCAAAGAGATACATAAAAATTATACTTTAGACATTTATCAAGGGCAAGCATATCAACATTATATTACACAATATAAAATTATCACTACTATTTACGAAAATTATATTGCAGTGTTAATTCATGCAAAAATAAGTTTTGTGAAAATTGTTACAGAAATTAGCAATGTTCTATATTATGTGTCATTTAACAGAAACTGAACTAAAAGTAGGTCAAGTAAAAGTTCAAATCAATGATGATAAACTGAAAAATCTAAATAATTAAACGCTACAGAACAACATATAAAGGATTAGCAGGAGTTGGTCACAGGGGAATCATTAGGTCCTGACAAATATGATCCCTTCCTAAAAATAACCAGACCTAATATGTCACCAGAAAACATAGGATTTCCTTTTTCCTTTCTATAAATTCCAAAAAAAGACAAATCAGTTCTGTCAATTTATTTACATTTTTTTTAATATCCTTGATGAAAATATTACTGCAAATTGTCTACAAATGTGATCAAAATACTTTTGAATTAACTTTAATTTCTAGACAGTACCTAACATAAAAACACACATTGTTTAACCTGGATCAACGGATTTCTTTAGATCTATGTGAAATTCTAATACGACACTTCAATACACAGATAAAAATACTGTAATTTCAACCCTTGGTTGATACAGTATTAGGCAGAAAAGGTACCAATTGTTTTTCATATGTCTCCAAAAATTTAGATTTTCTTTCTGTGAGAGGTACAAGAAATAGGTCTATATATTTCTCAACCCATTTGACATATACATGCACTACAAATTGTCCCCTCCCATCCCTTTGGAAGAACATTTTTTTTTAAATGAAAAAAGAGTCATACCATAAGAATGACATGCAAATATTAAAGCAAAAAATACAAATATTTAAATTAAAAAAACATCACAGAACGTTAACCTGTATATTAAAAGAGAAAAATGAAAAAAAGTTTAGTAGACTAAAGAATATTCAATAAGAGATCGTATGTTTAGACATGCAACTGAAGTTCTTGTTCGACAAAAATGTGATAACCTGGAATCTATTTGTAACAACAAGGATTATTGGACAATAAATTTGTTACGACAAGGATTATAGGATAATAAAATATAAATGATTTCTAGTTATTACTTCACCTATTATTAAATATACATATGGTTTATTGGTATTTCTCCTGCCAATTAAGGACCTAATGAGTTACAATTACTAAGGATATCCTACATATTATTTCTCTCATGTTTAATACAGCTGAAATTGATATCTCATTTAGACGTTGTTGTATTGTCGTTAAAATCATTTTGACATTTACTGGCTTGTAAGCCATAAGTAGATTTTTAATCATATCTTTTGTAAGAATACACTTTCGGCAAATAACAAGTTCACGATTGTATGTATTACAGAATTTTAATATCATTCTTTTGTTGACTTGTCTGAAATTTAACCCTGAGAAAAATTGTAACACTCAGGTCATCACCATCCAAAAATGCAATATGAACATTACTGAAGTCTATTATGTTACCTTGAAGAAAAATGAAAAAATATTAAAGTTGAAATATTAAAACCTTAATATCATTCCAGAGTATCTCAAAGCTTTTTATTGAAATAATCTTCAATATTTACTCTACGTCAAATTAGACAATATAGAGCCGTCTCTTAAATTTGCATCAAAAGAATTTACGATAAATTCATGTCCAACCTTCTGATAAAAATTTCAGTGTATTACAACTGGGATTTCATGAAAATGTTTGTATTTTTCAAATTAATTTTACTCCTACATGTATTAAAACAGACAGGAAGATGGTCGCTAACCAAAGTCATGTGACAATATTACTTCTAATGGTGTTATCAAAGAGTATTGTCAATGTTAAATATCAACATATCCTGTTTACAATTGGATGATATTTCTACTTTTATTTTGCTTGGGACAGCAAAAGTTTATGAAAGACTTTACCATATTTTCGCATATTCATTCTGAACTTTTTCTTAGAAACCCATTGGTAAATTATAACACGGTAGCCTTGAAAGCATAACACTGTTCTCCCTCAATAATATTTTTCAAATTACTTTGAACTATGGGAAATTTATCTGTACTATCTGATTGGTTCAAAAGTTATTTTTCAAAGCTGCTATGGTTACACAATGCAAATTACATATCAAGAACAAAAGTTGAATTTCTGCAATGGTTCAAGGGTGAATAGCATAATCTCATTGTATGGAGGGTCAAAGTGGACATTTAATATAGGGTGGTAGATTACATTCGTGCAATATGGTTGCCTGTTACTAGGGTACTTAAGTGTTCTTTCTAAAAAGGTCGATATATACCACAGTTTTATACCATAGTTTGTGGAAATGGATAGATGGGCAATATGTTTGCATAAAAATATTTTCCCTAAATCATGAAATTTCCTTTTACCCGGTACTTCATCACTTGGTTGTAACTACCTGATACCTAAAAAAGTTTGCAAATGAATTTAATATCAAAGGAACAGTTATTTGGGTATATGCAACCCTTATAAGCTTATCATTGACACAAGACCTTAGCCGAATTGACTCCTGACCTTTTTTTTTTATTTTACAAACAGTGAACCAATGCCTAGAAAATCTTCAATACGATAGTATTTCTACAGTCTTAACATCTTTAGTCTTTTGTTGATACAATTAAAACAACATCAAGTCATATCAATGAAACATTATAAAAGTTGAAGACAAAATGTTGGTCAGGAGTACAAGTACAACACGAAAACGCATTTCAATAAACTCCCTTCTCTACAAGGGTGAAATATTCCTTCTGACCGCACAGTTTACATGTAAGACAATATGTTAAATGCTTTCTTCTTCTTAGTCTCTTTTCACAAAAATTCTTACAATAAAAATTCATCACAAGTTAAACTGAACTGTTATTAACTTACAAGTATTTTTCTTGTAAGATATTTTGTGAACTTAGTCACTGACAAGTAAAACAAACTTACCTTTCGATAAGGAATTTGAGGAAATTTCACAAAAAGGGACAAATTTTGTACAATGGAAAATACTCTGATACAAGGATGCATATTGACGCAGGAACGGTACACTTATTAAGGGAATCACATTATGGTCAATAAATAACGAAATACTAATTAAAACAAACTGCATGCTTAGTCAGAGGTACATGGCAGCAATCCCCGTTAAATTTTCTAACTCTATCCATATTCTCACTATCAAATACTTTCAGATTTAATGTAATAATTAAAGTAAGATGAAAGATTTCTCCATGCTGACATGCAGTTAGTTTTTGTTACCTTTATTAATTCGCTATCCATCTGTTAGAGAATAACTAAGTACTATAGAATTATGAGGAGTTTCACATAAATTAAAGGTTACTCCAAAAACCATAAAAATATATCTAATATTACCTTAATACATGTATGTAGCTTGTTTAACCCCCGAAAAAAATCATGACAACTAATATGTCTAAGGGGTACACACTTTTTTTACACAACAGATTGCTACATAAGCATGACCATAACTGTAAATAACACAGCATTATAACCTAATCTAAATATAAAATTCCTTAGAAATTGTTGATGAAGCAGGAAATTCAGACCATCATGTCTTTACTTTTTAGCAGGGTAGAAAGAATGCCTTGAATATAATTCCATGCAAAAATTATAACATCAACTTACAAAACTATTGGTCAATTTACATAAAAAGGCAACAATGATATATTTGCCTGTTTTATTTATGTTGAAGGCTATACAATGGTCTATAGTTGTTAATTTCTTGAGTCATTGTAGAGTTGAGTCATTGGCAATCATACCACATCTTCTAATTCTAATATTAAGTCTTTCATCTTAAACAAAATGTTATCCTCAAAATTCCTTTGTAATAAGTATAAGTATAAGTATAAGTATATGAGTTATTATTATAGAACAAACAGAATTCAATTAAATTTTTAGTATAAATTTTTAAATATTTATTTAGTAAGAGAGAGAAATTCTAAAATTCTAAAATTTTGAACTACATGTATTAGTTTATCCCATGTACTCAGTGTGATTATTGCAAAATAGAGAAGGAAGGTTCTGACTAAAAATATTTATATCATACTGCAGATTATTTTGATGCATAATTAACCCCTTAAAAGTTAAAACCCTTGGCAGGTAGGTAGAGGTATGTAATAAAAAAGATAAAAAAAAAAAGTCTGCACACATGGAAAATGTGTACTTAGTTGACCATTTAAATCCGTGGTCTAGTTATTCCATTGAAATCTGCAAAAATTGACATCTCACGAATATGATCAGAAATCTTGATGTCATGTTAAAAGGTATTATATTGATATACCAGGTATTATTATTTTATCTATATTCAGTTATGATACACTGACATTTCAAATACTCTAGAAAATTGTTTATACTATATGTTCTTCAAACTAAATGCACTTTTGAAAAACTATATAAATAGTGCTTATTTGTTTAATTTACCTGTACTGTTTTAAACATGTGCATATATCTGAATTGATTGACTAGAAGTTCTTTAAGGTCGAAATATTATCTCAATACAAAAACTTAGGTTCATATAAATCTGCCAAGAAATTATTGGAATAATCTGTGGACACAGATATATGTCTCACCTGCATGATGAAATCATAAAAGATGAGAGTAGAAGAAAAGATAGAAATATTGGTACAAATATTATGGAGAAAAAAAAAAATAAAAAATTTGACCTAGAAAATATATTTGTAATTGTTATTGGACAATCAAGTCATTAAATGTTAATTATACTCCACAGCTTAGGTGAATGACCCTACTTGACCTTCACTACACCAGGAAGTTACGGATATTCATATTACAATTGTTGAGTAATCATCATTAGGTATGCTTGAAAGAAAAAGTTTGGACATAAAAAAAAAAAAGAATATATTACTAGAACCTACAATGTTAAACCAGGCGCGATTCCAGAACCCCCCGGAACCCCCCTTTTTTTTGGACAATCAATGCATTTGAATGGGGTCATGTTGTTGGAACCCCCCCTTTGTCCTGGGTTAGGAACCCCTCCCCCTTTTTAAAATGGCTGGATCCACCTCTGTCATTCTGTGAACCATTAAGAATCTTGAGACGGTTAATAAAAGTGATGGGGTTTTTTTTCTATAAAAATTCAACCTGAAATTATATTGAATTGATGTCAGAATCAAAAGAAAATATGCTCAATTTATTTCAGAATGCTAACAAAATTTGCAGAACTTATGTGCAGCAGATGCAACACATACTCAACATTTATTTCATTTCTTTATTTTTGAGACAGAAGTTATTCAAAAGACTGTAAAAGGTAACTAGATACAGAGTTCGCGAAAAGTGTCAGTCCTCAGGATTTCACCACCAAAATTTTGCATAGGACTGACACAATTTTAGTATTTTTCAATAGATTTATAGTGAGGACCAGCAGATTTTCTTCAAGAACCATCAGGAGAAAAAAGATTTCGCGAACTCTGTAGATATATGACATTATTTTAGCATTTTAAACACAGCTGCTCAGGCTGTCTTAGAGTTCGATGTAATCATAATTTATAAAAGCCAAAACCTCTTTTTTGTCTAGATAGTTTGTTTAACTGCTGAAAATGGAGAAGAAATGAATTCACTTTGGTTTCTGTAAAAACTTATAGATGGAAAATAAAACCTTGAATAAAATTTTCAACTAAACATCAACCAAAATACATAAACATTCATGTGTGCTTTGCTACAAACTATACTATACTATACTTTAAATTAGTTATTTCTGGAAGCATTATAAACAGGTGCAAATAAAATGTGTAAATTAAGTATAATAACTAGTCTAAGTATGTGATAAACTATTCTACACATGTAATTGTCAATATTAAAAGCCATACTATGTTAAAGACAAAAGCAATTATGGACATTTGTATAGTCAAATTATAGTACATTTAGCACTTATCATGGTTTAATTTTCTAATTTTCTATTTTACTCTTAAAATCTATTAATAGCTCTTTATCATGTGACTACCCATACCTTGCCTGTCTGTATATTAATGGATTCTAAGGCCTTTTCTACTCTTCTCTTGTCATCTCTGTGAGTGGCAAACATTTTCACAATGCTGAAAATGAAATTGATTTTTTTCATGAATAAAAGTCACCATGACATAACCAAGAGTTTTGAATGTGGTGTTCAACATCACCAATCCATCAATCAATCATATTCCCATCTGTTAACACTATGATAAACATGCCTTCAGGATTCTTTGTAGTGTTGATTAAGTCAACAATCTTGATGGGCTGAGTCATTTACCACTGGCGGATCCAGAAATTTTCATAAGTGGGGCCCATTGACTGCCTAAGAGGGGGGCCACTCCAGTCACGCTTCAGTGATTCCCTTTATAAGCAACCAATTTTTTTCCAAACATGGGGGGGGGGGGGCCGGGCCACCTGCCCGCTCCCCTTAATCCGCCTCTGTTACATTAGTCTGATTGAGGCATTTCATCTTCTTGACTATGAAAAAAGGTTTTTGCATGACATTGAGAAGTCATTTACAGCCAATTGCATTGGCCATGGGTGTGTAGATAATGGTAATATTTTTAATTAGCTTGCTTGCTAGCTGGACCGTGAAGTCATTATTAGGTTAGTCAAACTACCCTCCATTGAGAGTAGACTAGTCCCACAAATAACCAACCTGTCTGTCTGTAGGACTAGGCAACTTCTACAGGAGGTTAGCATACCTGACCTAATAATGACTTCACGGTTAAGCTAGCAAGCAAGCTAACCAAAGATATAACCTTTACCTACACACTCAATGCAATTGGCTGTAAATATAGATAATATCAACATTACTTACTTTTTAACTGGTATCCTGCCATTAACATCGAGTACATGAGTAATTTTAGTGTGAGCCTTCTCCAAGAATGTCAACACATTGCAATTGGCTGCTAACAGGTTATAGGCATATAATAACAGTTCATCGCACCAGAGCTAGTAAAAAAATAAAAATTTAAAATTAAAAGAAATGCTTAAGAAAAAAAACTACACAAAATGAAGACATAACATCAGACAGTTAGTTTCCTGGTTTGAATTGTTTTTTATTTGTCATTTAGGCTTTTATAGCATGCTGATGTTAGGTATGGGATTTGCTCATCGTTGAAGGCAGTACAGATAGTCCCCTATAGTTGCTTTCTTCTTCATAATTTGGTGTCTGCTTGAGAATGTCCTATCAGTCTGCATGGACTAGTGAGATTTTGCAAAAATTTGTTTGGACCAATAAGGAAAATGTCAGAATATTGGTCTTCCGACAAGAAGTTGAATTTTTTTTGATGCAGACTGTCCTATTCACAAGTGTACCAAATCTTCTTTATCTTTATGCAATATATAAAACAATATACATGATGTAACAAATGAAACCTACAACTATAAAATTTCTCTTATGTGCAATATGAAGGTTTTAATCTACTAAAATCAGGTTGGCCTTTCGAATGAGAACAGATAAAAGGTAGATTGAATTCTGCATCACTTTTATTAAGTTCATGATGGCTGATAAGAACTATTAATTCTTCCCCAGTACAGTGGACAAATGGATTTATATACATGTATTAGAACTTTTTTGTCATTTGGAGTCACATTAGCAAGCTGTTTATTTAGCAAAAACACAATCACAGAAAGCTTCCATCTTAGAATAAAACAATCATCTTATGGCATAAGCAAGTTTGGTCCATCTTATAATCAATCTAACTATCATATTATCTCATGAGAGTAGTTTCATTTTAGATTCTAACAATTATAATATCTCATGAGTGAATCCTCTCTATATTAGAATTTAAGAATCATATTATTTCATGAGAAATGTGTGTTCATCTTATAATTTGACTATCACATTATCTCATGAGAGAGTAGTTTCATCTTAGATTCTAACAATTATTATCACAAGAGGGAGTCATCTCTATCTTAGAATTTGATCATCATATTATTACATAGAAAGCAATTTCCATGCTAAAATCTGACAATCATATTATCACATGAGAGTCACATTTTCAAGTAATGCTGAAATTTCTGTATAATGAGCATGATATGAGACTAATATCTTAAAACTCTAAATTTACCTTTGCAGTATCTCTAGATGAACATACAAAGTTGATAAATGAAATACCGGTCATCTCTGATCCATAAGCTACTGTCACAGTCTTATCTTCCACTGGAACATCAGATTGACCGATCATACAGGTATCTTTTAATTTACCCTCCTACAAAACAATTTTAAGGCATGTTAATACATATCTATGGCATTGCAGAAGAAACATTTAAAAGAGGAAATGGGTAGTCCTATGTTCCTAGACATAGGTGGTCTCATTGGGGAGTTCCAATCCCGGGTCCCACTTACGGTTTTGTCCAATTCTCGTATCCCCCTTACACTATGTAAGTAAGCAATTCTCATCATGGGACGGACAGAAAGAAAAGAAGACATTTAATGCCCCTGCCCCTATTGCTTACGGCATGGGCATAAAAAAAATCCACATTGAAGCTGGTAATGCACATTTGTTGGGAGTTGTACATTCATTGTCTTGCTTGAGTCCCTCTCTGGTTTTTCTACCTCTACAAATAATTATGAAGGTAAATATTCCAATCTCTTTTCACAGCTGCATTACAATTTTTTATGAGAAAAAACGATCTGTATTATTAGCTGAGTATTTTAGGGTGTTCCTTGCTTTCAGGAGGGTGAAACATTACTAACAAACCATGTGCATGAACAGAAAATCTAACTTCTTTTAATTATCTTAAATTCAAAATTAAAACCTTGAAAATATGAATAACACAGGTTTTTATTGGATTATAATATTCAGCCACAATACCTGTTGTGAGCACCTGAATCTATTAAAAATCATTACAGATACATACTATTGACTATTATACTCTAATACTCATTCTACCTTTAAATTTCATATAAAATAATGGCTTTCAAGAAAAATTTATATTGCAGTAGGCTTCGGTGTACATTGATAAACATTTTGCTAAATCTTTTCTTTAATTGATTTTTCTCAACATTAATAAGACCAAGAGAATGACATAGTTAATCTATATGATGTAAACTCAAAAGATCTAAGGCAGCCAGAATTTACCGGATTGACTTGCTTGAGCATTACGCTCAACTGCATGTAACATTTACAATGATTAAAAGACAGCATTTAGCTATGTTCTAGAATCAGACCAACTAATAAGTCAAAAAACAGAAGATTTCCTGAAAACGTGTCATTTTTTATACACAGGTAAAAGTAATAAAATTATAACCAAGTAATAAGGCCCAGATTTCCGTACATTGATTCTTAAGAGAGAGATGGATTTACAGGAAATTTTCTAACAATGCCATTACAATTGGCCGTTTCAGAATCTAAAGCATCATGGGTAATTTCATTCTTCGTGCCCCAAAGTGAAAATAACTTTACGTCATTGGTTGAATTTCCATTGTTTATAATGTTTTAAACCAATCAAAACGCTTTGGTGTACGCTTTTGAAAATATTACCCAGAATGCATTAGATTCTGAAACAGCAAATCATTCAAAAGGGGTTTTAGCTAAGAGATATAAAAACAAAAATAAAAATATGATGTGTTTTGTTCAATGATTAAATTAAGTGAAATAGTGAAATAAATATTTGCATTTATAAACTAGTTAGGTTCAATTTTGTCACAATAAGCTTAAAAATATTGCTGATGAATTATTCACTTGCAAGTGAATAATTCAACCTCATTGAATCCATGTTCATGTGACCTTTAATTTAACCCTCTTAGCTATAGATGGGTTACACATGCAGGGAATTGTTTGATTGCCTTGGCAACAATGCAATTTAGGTTTTGTGCTATAAACCAATGCTTTATATTTTGGCTCTCAAACTTTTGGTAAACTTTAAATCTGCTAACATATCGATATATGCCTATGAGACAGAAATGAAACAATGCAAGTACATTTAAACCCACCATAATGATCACCTCTATTTAGCAAAAAATCTGTCTAATCAAGTCACCTTCTTATTGTTCCTTTGTAGTAATACCTCTGCAATTTGAACCTCAACTCAAAGTTACCTCTGTTATAGGTCATTTTTCTCTGGTCATGAAATCAACCTTAATCTACTGCTTTGACCATAAATAAAAGACATAAAAAAATCACTATTTCTACGGTCATCAACATGAACTAGCTAGTAACACACTGTATTGAAAGCTTTAGATTGGCCGAAGTCTAGACAAAAATGAATAATTTATCGGAGATGACCAAATATTTGCTATCAACACCATATTCCCTAACTGGTATATAACATGAAGAAAGAGCTGGTGTTGTAACGATTATTTATGATGATCAATTATCTCTCTTTATACATGGTTATATGCTAAATGATGCTAGCAATCAATTACATCACCAATGATTGAACTAAATGGAAAATTGATGGCTCAAAGTTAAATAATTTGAACTTGATTATTTCTAATTTTTTGCCATATTTCTGCTGTTTTTATCATCTTCTTAAGACCAGTTTCAAACTTAGTGCATGTAATACATTCAAATTAAACCTCTATATCTTTTTTTTAGATTGAGTAGTATTAAACCTTTACACATGCTTATGGACATACTTAGTACACATAACAAATATAATATCTCTATTTTTTTCTCATTTTTATGTAGTATTTGGCCTATAAGGACAATTTTATACACAGAACACATACAAATATTTTTTTTTCTTTTTAAGTAGTAATTGGCCTATAAACTTGTCAAAGAACAATTTCTTCTTAGTCCACATGTACATAAAAAATGCAACTCTATAAAATATTTTTTTTGCAAACATTTAAAATAAAATATAGTTGATTACACAACCATTATCCACTTCATATATTACAAATGAAATCCTGCTAATCGATTGGCTTTGTCCAAATACCCAACACAAGAGTCAACGACAGCCACTAACAAACTTCCTGAGTTAGGACAGGCACTCAGACATCAATTATTAATTCATACATTCCCACATAATTGAAAATAACACTTTATAAATTGAATGCATCTGAAAGCATCTGGATCTGGAACACTCAAACCAAACGCTTGAAGGGAAGAATGTATAAATACATGACTATATGAGGAGATTATTGACCAAAAGTGTGGGTCTCATTTGGGTTTAAGCATGACGCAGGATTGTCATTTTTTTTGAAAGCGTGACACATAAAAGTTAAATTATTATGTTGTGAAAATGGGAAATGAGGTCTTGCTGGACCTTGAAAATTACCAAAAAATGAGAATTGCTTACGTACATAGTGTAAGCGGGATACAGGAATCTGACAAAACAGTAAGCGGGATCCAGGATCGGAACCCCCCAACGAGACCCCCAAAAGTAGCCTAAGAATACAGAAGCCAAATTCATATAAGGTCAACTTTGCATACAAGAGTTAGAACCATAACTTCTTACAGCAGGATCTTTATTGTAATCAAGTTCAAATTACATAATGTACAAGAGTAAATTAAAAAAGGAATTATCTGAATCTAGAATAATTTGAAAATTTAAAAAATTGATAACATTAATTTTACTTTCACATACATTTCAGCATGAAGTACAAATCAGACACTATTTGTTGTTTCAGAGAGAAAAAGAAATTACATAATTATACAGGCCAGACAAACAGAAAAAGAAAATCAGTAAGCTGCTGAATAAACTGGCCAATAACTAACTCAGCCTGTAACAACTCAAAAGATAACAAACTTGTGTCATCATTATTTATGTAGATCAATACCACAGGTGCCACATGTGGAGCAGGATCTGCTTACCCTTCCAAAGCATCTGAGATAACCCCCCCCCCCCCCCCCCCCCCCCCCCAGTTTTTGTTTTAGTTTGTCATGCTTAGTCTTTAGTTTTCTATGTTGTGTCTTGTGTTCTAATGTTTGTCTTTTTCTTTTTTAACCATGGTGTTGTCAGTTTACTTTCGATCGGCGAGTTTGGGGAGCTCTTTGGTATCTTTTGACCCTCTTTAAGAAACAAAATGAACAAAAAAAACTTTGCTTTTGTTTCATTGATCTTGTTTTCTCTTATTTTATATTTTGCATGAAAAACAGTTCAAAATATATCTTGAAAGATGGATAATTTAAATCATAATTGATATAAATATAAAACAGTAAATTATTACTATATGATAAACACATAGAATAATCATTGAAATTTGATCAATATTTTACGAGCTATCTTTCTTTGAAATTGACGTCTTCATATGCCAGTTTCACTTCTGTGACGTATAATAATTGATTTCACATAGAATGATACTACTTTCATCTCACTTGACAATTACTGTTGAAGTTTTTACTTTCAGATTTATAATGTGAATAACATGTATTTTTCTTTATTTTGAAATTATATAAATTTAACAATAGGGCTCTTCACGGTTAATTTCAGCAATATTGGATAGGGGCAGATTTTTTGGAAAGAGGTGGAAATAGTATGAAAGAGTGGGAAATCCTATGCATGTTTCTAAGCAACTGCTCTGTTTTACTGATTGGTATTTCATATGCACCAAAACTGAAACCTTTCATTTGCGCCAATATATCAGGAAAAATAGCATTAAAAAACTTACAAATGTGGCAGGGTTTAACATGTTAGCGGAATCTCAATCATCTCCTTAACTTGGGACAGTGGTGTAACAGTACAACATAAGAAAATAAGAAACGAACTATAAAAATCAGTTGAAAAAGGCTAAACTCATCAGATGGATAAAAATACAGATACAACAAATACAAGTGGACGTGGTCTGGTTCTTGTTCATTCCAACAACAAAAAAATCACTACACATAATTTTAAAACTTTGTGAATCTCGGTGAGTGAGTGAGTTTTGTACCAGAAAAAGAGTATGAACTCCCTTATATTCATTTATCCAGGGGAATACTGTAGAACAAACCATTTAGAGCAATGAATATTTAACATTTTCTGTTATATATATTTTACCAGTAAATGGCACATGAGTTTAATTTTTTGGCGCAAATGAAATATAAAATTGTGGCGCAAATGAAAGACTGGATTTTTTAAAAATTGGTGCAAATGCAATGCACCTGTTTTACTTTTACAACTGATGTTTAAATACTTAGCTTGTGTATATGTGTTTAAATGGTTTTTAATCATCATAGTTCGTCATGACAAGGATTTGTACATGAGTATAAAACAAATAGAACTTAAACACAATGCACAAAAGAAGTCAGATCAACTTCTGACTATGAATTTTGATAAACAACCTAACTTATGGTGCATATTCGTCTATGTACAATATATTTAATTTTTTTAATTTTAACTCTAAATAGGATTATATCATTTTTTTTTAATACTTTTCAAAGACGCTTTTAATACATGTCAGCATGTAGATTTTATCTGTAAATTTTGACAGGTATTATTTGAGTCCAACTGAAACAGTAGACATCAAAGTACATTATCAGAAATAAGTGTAAAACATCCAATGAAAAAGAGTCGAACACACTTTTTGACCTAGGAAATTAGAGTAAGAGGTGTGAAACGGCATAATGCCGTCTTCCTACTATATATATATGCTTTACATGGATATTGTGAAAAATAATGTATAATAATTATAGCAATCCCCACGGCTATTACTAACAAACATCTATCTACTTAACCAAAGGTTTTTTCTAATGATCAATATTATGTACACGTAGACAAAACATTTATCAGTTAATAAGGGTGTGTCATGAACAACAAAAAAAGACAAATAATTAAAAACTTCTTTGATACAAAAAAATATAATCATCGCTTCCTGAGTCTAAATCAAAATGTATCCATTGATTTCTATTGATATCAAAGATCAAACTCCCGGATTTTTTTTCAATATCATAAAATCCTTGATCCTACAACAGTATAAATCATGATCTATCATCAACGTTAATTATATCAGTGAACTTGTCTTAGATTTTTAAGATGAGGCAATTTTGGACAAAACTGATTTATGGACACAATCAATATGACCGAAGGCAAAATAAACAATAATAAATAAAAGTTTTAGGCAAAAATAGAATATAACTTCAACCAAGATTTACAAATTCAGTCACCCAGCATTTTTCAAAAGAGCATAAGCATAGTCAAGATCTTTTCCTCCATTTGAAAATTTTATATGTTTTTGAAAAATATACTTTGTCTATAGTTTGTAATAGAAAGGATAAATTGAATTGTGGTCATTACTACAAACCTCTTCCCTCACCAGCAGGAGTGGGAAAAACAATTTAATCCATTACAAATCTCAATTGAAACAAGGACGTATGGTGCCTTATACTTGCTAACATCTACATCAATCGGTCTCATAGGCAATCATACCACATTTTCTTATTTCATAATCCAAAGGTTTTGCATATACAATACATTAACAATGCCCCCTATCGACTGAAATGTTTTTATTGGACAAATTTACACATAAATTGGATTGAACAAGTATTGAGCTGGGACTAATGTAGTTGAAAATATAAAAAAGAAAAGGCAGCATGATTGCAAATGAGACAACTCTCCACAAGAGACCAAATGACACAGAAATTAACAACTATAGGTCATCATACAGCAATTAACAATAAACAATGCCCATACTTCATAGTCAGCTATAAAAGGCCCCAATATTATCCTCAATTGGCCAGAATTTTAATTTTGAGATGCTGATATTATTACAATGCAGACCATACCAGTCACTAAAGTAAAAGGTTTAAATTTCTGTATGTATGGTTAAATTTAATAGGAATTTTGTTCATCTCTAAGAACCACATCCAAATGGATTTTTCCAAACTTTAATAAAAAGTACAGAGATCTGATATTTTCAATGTTCAATAACCAGACCCTAAAATCTCTTATGTAGAATAAAAATCTAAATTGATCTATAACTTTGACAAATATGACCGTTACCAAATATTATATCAGTTTATCTATGGCCATTATAGAAAATAGAGCGGGAAACATACTGACAGCAGACAGGGTAGGAGTAAAAAACTTATAGTCCCCAAATCAAGGATGATTTGTCATGATATTCCTTTATCTGAAAATCTTTAAATCTAAACACTTTCAGACCAATCCCAGTCAAAAGTGTCATTTTCTACATATTAAGTATGAAGTTTATCAATTTTTCAAAGAGTAAAATAAAAAAAATCTTTTCAATAACAAATAAACAACCACCTTGTTAAATAATACATGTAGATGTACTATTATAGAATAATAAATGTATATGAAATGGAAGTACAGAAGCAGAATTGAAGACTTCATATTACTGTGTATTCATCATTATTCGTTGAATAACAATTTATGTTGATTTTGTGGTTAAAAGTGTCAAAGCCACAAATTTAAATGTCCAACCAAGTACAAATTTTCTATAGGCTTGAAGGATAACTTTAATTTATAAGGAATAACCATGAAATCAAGTATCTACAAAAATACAATTTTTCCACATCCAAGAAAATGTGTATGCATCAAAATAACTTAGTCCACAGTAGATATTCAGAGTACTTGTTCCCTCCAGTCTTGTGGGTACACTCAATCTTTGTACATGTTTGTGATAAATTTTTAAATCAGTCATATGCTAATAAATTAGACACTTGTAAAAATGTATACAATGTGAACTTTGCTCCTAATGAACAAACTAAACAGTAATAGCAAAAATAAATAGGTAATTTGGTTTAGTTTTCAATTAATAATTCACAATTGATTTCACATTTATTCTCAATATAGATCATTATCGTAATCTACCATAAATTATTATTCAACATTGTACTTCTGAAGTCAATTGAATATTTTATTACTGATCATATTTACAAATGATTTAAAAGTCAATGAGACAACAGAAAAAAAAACAACCTTCAAACATTCTTATCGTATTTTAAACTGGCTTAGCAAAATAACTGTGAACAATTTATAAATTCAGTAGCAATGTAATAATTGTTTTTTAGTTTTAAACATATTTGTTTTTAGTGGATTGGGAAACAAGTGTTTACAACTTATATTAATCCCTTTCCACTTTGCGGGTGCGAGTACTGCCTTGTAGCGGCATTAGCCTACTCTTTTTCGAAATCTACAAGGGTGTCTTTAACGTGCAAGAGATATGGCTCTCTCTTAACACGGGTCAGCCTTTTATCGTCCCCGTCCGACGGACTATCATCGTTTCCTCAAGACCATACTCGCAAATGGTGTCAAGGGAGAGCCGAAAATTGAGTTCCTGAAATTTTCATCCCAAACGGGAATCGAACCAGGAACCTTTGTGTTAGTAGTCCGATGCACTAACCACTACACCACGGCTCTCGAGTGTCAATTTATTTCATTAACCTTAATCTTCCTCATATTTAAAGAGACAATTTGACCCTAGAAGGGATCTGCTACAACCCAAAATCGTTTTCAGGGTGTATAAACAGCATACACTAGCCTGTCAACACTAAGGTTGTGATCTTCAACCAAAAATACACCACCTCCACAATATAAGGCATTTCATATTTTTGCCAATCTAAAAAAGAGTAGGTCCAGTAAGACCCCTTTTTGGCCCCCAAAAAAAAGCAGTTTTACAAAAATTGTGTAAATGTAAACTTTTAGTTATTTATTGGGCAGAAGAATGCTTCTGTTACATAAATATGGGCTGTTTTTGACAATACAATGCGCATATATTGAGTACTAGCACCGTTAAGTCATGCTAAATTACTGAAATCTTCACAATTCCAGTATTTTAGTTAAATTTTAGACGGTTTCTGTGTAAAACGAAAGTGGCCGCATTCGTGTTCATCCAAAATATTGAAATGGAAGTTGTATTTGATGATAATACATAACATATATAAAGATTGAGGATGAACACAGATGCGGCCACTTTCGTTTTTGACAAAAACATCTGAAAAGTGACATTTTTTCGCATGTTTGGTAGATTTTACATATTTGAGCTTGAATCGGATCGTTTTTAATATCTAAATAAGTTAAAATCTTTCACATAAATTAATTGAATCATATGAAATAGACACTTAAGTGCTTAAAAAGTGGTCAAAATCTTTCGTTAGATGAAACTGAAATTTGAGGCCAAAATCTGTCTTTACCGGACCTACTCCTTTAAATTGTTTATAATTAGAAGAAAAAGTAATGGGTTTTATTAACCCCCTATGAGTATTGATCTTAGAAAAGAAAACACATCTATTGGACATTTTGGCTGTGGTTGTAACATTTTTTAACAAACCTTCGGTACTTTTGCATATTTTCCAGTTCTAGTATCACGAATCAAAGACATGTCTAAGGATTCCATCTCCTAAAACAAAAAGAGAATATTTATTAACTAATATTATCAACACATCTTAATATTGTACTTGTTACTTGGTCAGCAGAGTCCATGGACAAAAATTGTCTTTTTTAAATTTAGATCTAAACATTTCAGTAGATGCTGGTAGTTCTTTGTTAATTTATAATGTCATTATCATTTTGCTATGTTTCTTTTGTTATCTTCTTTGTCAGTTGACTCAGACTTCTTTTAAACCAAGTTTAACTTTCTGTTTTGCTGTGTGATTGTTTATTCTATGTAGACTAAAGGTAAAGGGGGAGAGTTGAGATCTCACAAAACATGTATAACCCCACATTTTTGCTCCTGTACCAAGTCAGGAGCTTATGGCCTTTTAAAGACTTGTATGTTTTTAAATTCTAGTTTATTTATATGTTTTGGAATTTAGTGTGACATCCATTTTTGTTCAGAGGCCAGCAGTAGACAGCCTCCTGGTGCATGATTTTCTCATTGTGTTGAAGACATATTGGTGGCCTTTGCTTTTTTCGGCCCTTTGATTGGGTTGAAATAAAAGTTTCGTGAACCAAAAAATCTCAAATTTTAGACACCCAAACATTTTGCAGGAACTTCATATGCAGTGTATACACAAAAATATATCTTTCCTTTTTACATGAAAAATAATAGAAAGTAGTCAACCAATTTACACACCATTAACCTACAAAAAAACCTCTTTAATTCTTTAATAAATACTAATCGTAAAATAAAACAAAAACTTGTGCAATAGTTGACCCCAAAAAACTATCTTAGTTCCCTCTTGACAAGTTAAGTATGGGTTAAGAATTTTCATTTCCTGCACTTCTCATGTTTAATTGACAAATTAAACAATTCCTTTATAGCACTGTGTCAAAAAGTTACTTTTGATTACAATACACGTTGTTTACATCCTCGTCTGTTGGTCTTTGATGGATTGTTGTCTCATTGGCAATTGCACCACTTCAACTTATTTTCATCAATATATGTTTAATTGTTTATTTAGTCAAGAGGAAAATACAATAAAGTAAATTAATTGATGGAAGACTGTCCCATTTACATTTATAAACTAAAAGGAGACCAGTTAATTAGTAAATTACAAACAAAAGTAGTCCCCCTAAGCATTTAGGATCTTTTTAATCGGATTATTTTGTAACCAGAGGTTAAATATATATTTGTGAATCAATGTGGTAAAAGACAAACTTTTATTTTGGTTTTTATTTTGAGATGGTTATGAAATTATAAAAGTAAAGTAAAAAGGCCAACTTTCACTTTGATTTCAAAAGTCAGAAAGGTAAATAATCTTTTTATTAAGATTTTTACAATAAACTAAGAAGTACTGATAGCTCTGTGTAAACAGTGTGGTGAAATATTTGGAATCCATATTCTGGATCCCTGTTCCTGATTTTGATATAGTCTCAACTTTTAAAATAATGTTGCAGTATTTTTAGTAGGAGTACACTAAAATATATTTTCATACCTTGTTTTGATCTTTCCAGAACAGGATATAGCCATTGGGATCCACCTTCAATGTCACAGGGACCCCAGTTGCACTGCTCTGAAAATATAAAACAAAACGGTTACACTAAGAAACACAGCATCAGGTCAAAGGACGCATACAATGAAGTGCAAAAACTTAAATATTCAGTACAAATATCTCAATAAAGTGCAAAAAAATAAAATTTATAGTGGAATTGAACCAATAAGGTCCAAAAAGGGAAAATATACTGTTGTTCAGTGGTTGTCGTTTTTGGTGGGGTTCAAAACTGTTTGGCATCTCTCCTTCTTTATATAGATTAGGCCCTTGATTTCCCTGTTTTCTTTGTTTTATACTAGTCATTATGGGGCCCTTTATCATGTTTATGTCTGGTTGTTATGAGTGAGCCAATGCTCCATGTTGATGTCTGTACTTTGACCTGCATGTATAATTGTTTACTTTTGATACAATGTGACTTGGATGGAGAGTTGTCTCAATTGGCATTCATACCACATCTACTTATTTATATGTAGAAATGTTTCAATTAACTGTACTAACTCTTACAGAAAAAAGTATTTATTTAATACAAGTTAAAGGATTTCTAACTGGATAACATGTATCATACTAGTCTTTATTCCCTCTTTTTAAAAACAAATGCAATGATAAAAGACACAGCAATAGAACATTCAAGTGAGCTCAAATAACAATCGTCTTGTAGAAAAAACAGCCATGGTAAATACATCGTACTAAAATAACTTCTTAGTTTTCCATTCATAATGATATCAACATGTATTGTAATTCTAATAAGATTGAGAAAAATACTTAAGCTTTATTATGATTGTCTTCATAAGGAAACATTCTCCTGGGAAATATCTTATCAAAAATATTATCTTTTTACATTATTGCTAGTGTTATCTTATCAAACATTTAGCCTCAAATTGAGGAGATTATATTTTTTTTAATTCTGTCCAGTGTTATCTCGACTTCAGTCCTCACGATGAACTGTAAAATCTACAGGCCCAGAGCTCAATTTTTGAAAATTTTTAGTTTGATTCTGTCAGCCTGTAGATGTAATTTTAACAGACTCGAGAGTAGTTTTACAAGCCTGGGCTGCCACTCAGCGTGAAGACTGCAACTGATTGAGCAAGCTAGCTTACACTAGAAAAAATCTTTTACAGCTGATTGCATTGAGTGTGTAGGTTAAGGTTATAGCTTTGGTTAGCTTGCTTGCTAGCTGTCAGACACGTCTACTCTTAAAGGAACGTTACCTAATAATGACTTCACAGTTCAGCTAGCAAGCAAGCTACTGTGGATTCATTTATTTTCGTGGGTACCAATTTTCGTGGTTTGAGGAAAATTTACATGTTCGTGGATATTTAATTTCGTGGTATTGGCTAAGTCTACACTCATTCCTTTACAAAATTTGTATTTCGTTGAACATTTGAATTCGTGGTTCTCCTGTACCAACGAAATCCACGAAAATTGGTATCCAACAAATATTAATGAATCCACAGTAACCAAAGATATTACCTTTACCTACACACTCAATACAATCGTCTGTAACATAAAAGAAGAATGTTTCTTAGGATAGGAATGCCGCAACTCATGTTTGCTTATATTATGTGAATATACGATTGGGATGGAGGGAAGGAAGGACATTTAGTTGATTGGCAGAACTTTGAGAGTTTCAGTTAAATTTATTACAACTTTATAGGCTCAGCATTTGAAATTACGCATGAACAACTGCAGTGACTATAGGATTGAAGTCTTGCCAATGTACTTATGATGAAGTGCAGCAAATCAAAATCACCCTGGCATGAAGGGATCAATATGAAGTTAGGCAGTGTTCTCACCAGGTTCTAATAGCACCATTTTAGTGGTGCTCTCTGAATACATTATATAATAGAATGAAGTATAAACATGGTGCTATGAATAAAAGAAAACAGTTCTATTTCGGGGCCTAATAACAACATTGGTGTGGTGCTATCTGAATAGATTATATATTATAGAATGCACTATAAAGGTGATGCTATAATTAATGGGAAACAGTTCTATTTTGAAATCCAATGCATGATACAATTTGACAATACCCTGAGTTAACACCTCCCACTGAAAATATACCAATAGTGTTTATGACAGTTAATATGAGTAGACACAAGTCCGATATCATTACTTATAATTATGAAATAGAATATTATTCTAATATATTTATTAACAATGAACCTGCTTCAGGAGACAAATAAATCTATATTGACATTTTTTCCCCGTAACTGATGCTGTTTATGTTACCACTGCTAGAAATATTATAAAATAGAGGCCAAAAGGAAGCTGATCCACATAGATGCTAACATGATAAAATTTGAGCATACAAATGTACATGTGAATGATGCATTTCACTAGGGCCTAAAATAAAATATTGTTTGTTTCCCCAATCCCGACCGACCCTGCAAAAATGGTGCTACTCATAAAATTTTATTATTATAACTAAGTCAAAATTGAAATATTATTTTATTTATTTTGGATTTTCAAGCTTGCTTGACTGTCCGATAATATTCTAGCTTTTTGGAACACTAAATTTATTTCCCTACCTACCTACTCACACCTGGCTTGGCAGGGTAGGCCTAGACATCAGAAAGCCTTGGTGGCCTACAGTGATCACTTGAACCTCACTAAATATCAACCCCAATGTTGTGAGTTTGAATCCTACTTGTAGCCAGGTACATTTGACTCCAATCTTAATTAAATTGCCTTTTTTCCTGCAGAAAGTTGGTGGATTTTATAAGGTACTATATCATACTAATCGATCTTCAAAAAAGGCAGGGCGCCCTGGAAACTGTAAAAACTGTAAAAAGGGCACAGGGCGCCACTCGGAAAAGGGCGGGTGCCGCGCCCTCTGAAAACGGCCTAGCTGGAACACTGACTATGTTTCAAGGTTTTGGTTACTACTGAGGCAGTAGTATACAAAATGACCTGTTTTTGTGTACCAGTAATTTAAGAGATGAATACAGGAGTCCATGCAGATTTTAGAAGAAATGAACACAGAAACCTTTCAATTGTGTATTTTTAAGTCTTATCAACATGACATGAGTGAGAACTTTTGTGAAATTTTATAAACATTGAATTACAAAAAACTAACAGTTCAATGGATTTTAACAGTCCTATTGTAAAAAAACAACAAATATAAGACAATCTGATATATTTTGATATACTTGTCATACTTGTCATACTCATAGCATTTCTAAGACATACAATAATAAATGGAGATGTGCCTATGGGCCACAGATGCCCAAGCGTGTAAATTTGCAAGAGTCAACTTCCATAAAGGGGCATAATTCAAGAACAATAAAAGTGACACTACCAAATCTCAAACTTCCTTGATCTATGTTTTGTGTTAAAAGCATTGCATGTTTTACAACATTAGGTTGAGGCAAACTAAAATTTAGAAACGAAACCAATTTTGAAACAGACAGGACGAACAGACAAGGGTAACATTTAATGCTCTCTGAAGCAGGGACATATTAGGATTTGTTGAATATAGTAAGAGTTGAATAAAACAGACGACAGGGAGAGAGAGAGAGAGAAAGAGAGAGAGAACAACTTATAATAGACACTGATAGGCTATTATAATTAATTGTACATTAAACATGTACATAAGAAAAGATAATGAGGTAGATTCCCTCTATGCAACACAGGAAGAGATCAGGAATCAATAAAACAAAAAATTGTCCCCTGGTTTATCCAAAAAACTATATATGAAATTGTAATGACTGTATAAATGTCAACTTATGACATATATTTCAATACTAATCATCAAGGCTGTTTGACATTTAACTAATGAAGTAAAACCAATTATCCAAATAATTGTTCTTGTATGACACAAGGCTTGTTTGATTTTATACCTTCTTTTTTTTGTGTTTGAAATGAATGCAGATTTAATCATAGACACTAATTTATGTGGTCAACTAAACAAAATCTGTGGTTCATGACTACAGTGGTGTTTGAAGTTTCAAATTTAAGCCAAAGCTGCATGAAGTTAAGCCCTTAATTAACTATTGCTTCAGAATATATAGTCATTACCGGTACTACATTTCAAAATCTATACTATGGTAGACTGATGACTATCACATTATCAAGTTCAGCGAATCTGGGTCAAAACCCTAATTTGATAATCATATATACATGTATTTCAAAAATATAATGAACATGTGTACCAAGTTTCAAGTTGATGTGACCACTTTATTCTACCTTCAACCAAAACTTTTACCCAATATGTGAGGGACTAAGGCTCAGAAAAACAAAAGGATGAAAGGATGGATGCATACAGGAAAACATAACCCCTTGCTATTGAAGATGGGGCATAAATCTACGTTTGGAGAAAGAAAAATTTCTACATATAAGAGATAATGTAAACCATCAGTGGCTCTTCAAAACATTAATCTTTTGAGTGGGTCCACTTACTCATAAAAGAAATAAAATACAACTCGCCAAAAAATCTATGTGCAAAAAAACTTTTTAATAAATGTGGTTAAAAAACTGGAGTGAGTTCAAATAATTTAAACAAAACTACAAGATAATAAAACTACTTGACAATGTATTATCGGTGATCCTTAAAATATGCATGGGTAACAATGTATACTGTTATGTAGAAATTTTCACACTTGGGTAATTTCATTTGTTTCGAACTAAATTACGTAACATGCATGAAGTCATGCATTTTTCTTTATTTTTTACACAATTACGAAAAAATGCAGACAGCGATTGATTAAGTGAGAATTAAATTTGTAAAGGCAAAAAGATATTACAAAGACAGGTAGACCAGTTTAGGAGTACATTTAAAAAAAGTCAGCTATTCAACTAAGTCATTCAAAGTTCGTACACTGTTATTTTAAACTGATCTTTCCTTTACTCTTACATTTTTGTAAACAAGAACAAAAGCATAACACGGATAAAAACCGTGTTATTGTATGGTCTGGATTTAATAAATAAAACCTTCCTGGGGGAGACTCATGTTTAAATTATCAAAATGTTTTCTTTAAACAAGTTTTTGACAAACTTTCTACAAAGAGTCAATGTTTTATCTTTCAATGAAAACTTAATAGCATAATTTGTAATCTTACTAAGATCACATGTAGACTTATAAATTTAAAAGCAAGCCAACGGGTAAATAAGCTTTCCAGGTGCCGCAAGCTAATTATAACAATCACTCAAGTAGAACCTATATTTGTAAATATTCATCTTCAAATATGTAAATAATAATTTTAAGAATTAACTGTTTATTTCAAATGTCTGGTGTCGGGAGGAATTTTCTGATTTGCGAGAAAACAAATAATATAAAGTTTAGAACAAATAAATCATTTTCTTCAACAATTTTTTTTTTATGGATTCCGTTTACACTTTTGATAGTACCTATCTGAACCTGGTTTAATTTTGATGCAACACAAACAACATTAAACAACAGGTGCATAAAGAAGTCAGCAAAAAGACTGAACAAAGACCGCAGGCAATATCTACATGTATGTTACATTTACATTATCAAACAAATCAATGTTCTCTCTTTATTATCTCCCTGTTAAGCTTTTATTCAATTTTTTTCATTAAATCCACAATTAGTCTTCTGCACTGATTTTAATTAATAATCTAATGAATTAAGTTGAAGATCATGTTTATATCAGTTATTTCAATTTAATGGATTGTAATGGCACATAACAAAAAAGATTTGGTGTGATAACCAATGATATAGCTATACACCAAAGAAAAAAGGATGTAAACAACCATCATGTCACTGTACATGTACAGCCTACAACAATGAAATACATACTGTATTTAGTTAAAACATGTCAAAAGGCCCTTGGATAACAAAATGTGAAGCAATCAAAATAGAATCACCTGGTGTAATGCAGTTAGAACAAGATCGTAATTTGATTGTTTACAGTGAAATCGTTACCAATTCATCACTATCTGTAGTTTATTCAAAAGGCAGAAACCCTACAAATTGTTCATGCAGTCAAGATGTAAATGAATAAATAAACATGCATGTAAAGAGTAGTTTCTGCAAAATCAGTTGACTTTATAAATGAAGACAGGTATTTTTAACTTCTACTGAATGAAGGTATTTAGGATAGAAGCAGAATTTTGGCCTTAGGTAAGTCACTAAAAGACAGTCCTGACAGTTTTTTTCAAATGCTCTTTTAATGTGTAGACAGCATACGGCAAGGCCTCAGATTTAATGGCCCCTTTATAACACTTGGCTCACTCAGTTGAGTTGATGGAAAAAGACAAGATGACTTTTATTGCATGCGTACTTCCTTTCACCAATGGAGTCAATGATAAAGAGAACATTGACATGGATGAACAAGTTTTAGAACTGTGTTGTAAAATATATTCTACATGTAATTTAACAAGAATGTAGCTGTAAATGAAAAGCCCAATTGTAATGAGAAAAACAGCAAAGGGACATAACTCAGAAAATAAAGATGGGGAAAAGACTAAGTTATCAGCTAGCTGCAAATCATACAGCGGTCTGTGAATTTGTCAGATCTTTAAAGCTAACCCATAAACTGCACTTGAATATTTTAAATTGTGTCTTCAATAATTAGCCAATGTGTTATTTTCATTTTGCTTTATTTACACTGATAAAACAGGTATTACAGTTAGAGCAACAGTCAAACTATTAGCTGTTCAAAGACAAAGAAATAACTCTTCCCTGATAGACAATAATAAATAAAGAAAAAAAAAAATCCCAAATGATTGAAGTAATACTGGCTTTGGTTTCAATTAAAATTTCTATTGATTTTTTTTTCTGTTTGTGAGCATTAAAATCATATAAACAGAGAAAATATAGAAAAGTATTGTCTTTCAAATGTCAAATCATCACTGCCAAGGTTAACCATACATAATTGTGTTTGTTATAGTTCAATATCAAATTTGATCTAAGAGTGATTTTAGCAACTGTTTAAGTCATGAAATAAATTTACTACATATGTAATTCAATATGTCTTTATTCACTCTGAGTCCTCTCAACTTTATTTCAGATTTCAACTTAAATGATGATGATCATGATGCTATCATTGAGATTATTTTACTGATGGTTCTCCAAACTAAATGCAAATTTGAAGTTGTCCATAACCCATATAACATAGTAAGCTTACAAAAAGGCTCCGAAATACAAAATTTAAAACAATTCAAAGAAAACTAACAGCCTGAAATGTGCATGAAACAATAACCCAAATATAGCATACATCAACAAAAGACAAACATGCCCTCAACTTTTGACAGACACATACAGAATGTGGCAGGGTACACATGTATGTTGGGGCATTCAACACTCCCCCAACTGTTTAATACCTAGGACTGTGCATATGTCATGCAAATATAAACGAGTCTAAATTGAAAACTACGTTCAAACCTATGATTGTGTTGGATAAAAACCGCAATTTTTATACGTGTGCATGTCAACAAATTTCGTTGTTGAAGGGTCTAAAAACAGCACAAACAACATTTTCCAAAAGACCAAAAAGGTGAAAAAGTATATTTAAACAAAACGCATTTGACTAGCAGGTCGAACAACTGATGTTCTTTAGCCCTGCTGACTGCCATTGGCGATTGCCAAATGAAATTGATCACAAGATGTAACAAAATGGATCTTAATATCAATTTAATAGGATCCCAACCCTCCCCATAACCTGGGACAGTGGTATAACAGTAAAACATAAGAAAGAACTATAAAAATCAGTTGAAAAAGGCTTAACTCATCAGATGGACAAGGGACAGGCACATACATAAATAATGTGGCGGGGTTAAACATGTTAGCAGGATCCCAACCTTCCCCCTAACCTGGGACAATGGTATAACAGTAAAACATAAGAAAGAACTATAAAAATCAGTTGAAAAAGGCTTAATTCATCAGATGGACAAAAATGTATGTGGATCCTAGTCAATTAAGATTGGATCCGAGTCAAGTGCCATTTATTGTTATAAGCATGAACTAGAGGCTCTAAAGAGCCTGTGTCGCTCACCTTGGTCTATGTGAATATTAAAGAAAGCAGATGGATTCATGACAAAATTGTGTTTTGGTGATGGTGATGTGTTTGTACATCTTACCTTACTGAACATTCTTGCTGCTTAAAATTATCTCTATCTATAATGAACTTGGCCCATTAGTTTCAGTGGAAAATGTTAGTAAAAATTTACAAATTTTATGAAAATTGTTAAAAATTGACTATAAAGAACAATAACTCCTAAGGGGGTCAATTGACCATTTCGGTCATGTTGACTTATTTGTAAATCTTACTTTGCTGAACATTATTGTTGTTTACAGTTTATCTCTATCAATAATAATATTCAAGATAATGACCAAAAACAGCAAAATTTCCTTAAAACTAACAATCCAGGGTCAGCAACCCAACAACGGGTTGTCCGATTCATCTAAAAATTTCAGAGCAGATAAATGTTGACCTGATAAACAATTTTACTTCATGTCAGATTTGCTCTAAATGCTTTGGGTTTTGAGTTATAAGCCAAAAACTGCATTTTACCCCATGTTCTATTTTTAGCCATGGCGGCCATCTTGGTTGGATGGCCGGGTCACCGGACACATTTTTCAAACTACTAACCCAAAAGATGATTGTGGCCAAGTTTGGATTAATTTGGCCAAGTAGTTTCAGAGGAGAAGATTTTTGTAAAAGATTACTAAGATTTACGAAAAATGGTTAAAAATTGACTATAAAGGGCAATAACTCCTAAAGGGGTCAACTGACCATTTCAGTCATGTTGACTTATTTGTAAATCTTACTTTGGTGAACATTATTGCTGTTTATAGTTTATCTCTATCTATAATAATATTCAAGATAATAACCAAAAAGAGCAAAATTTCCTTAAAATTACTAATTCAGGGCCAGCAACCCAACAACGGGTTGTCCGATTCATCTGAAAATTTCAGGGCAGATAGATCTTGAACTGATAAACAATTTTACCCCATGTCAGATTTGCTCTAAATGCTTTGGGTTTTGAGTTATAAGCCAAAAACTGCATTTTACCTCATGTTCTATTTTTAGCCATGGTGGCCATCTTGGTTTGATGGCCGGGTCACCGGACACATTTTTCAAATTACTAACCTAAAAGATGATTGTGGCCAAGTTTGGATTAATTTGGCCCAGTAGTTTCAGAGGAGAAGATTTTTGTAAAATATTACTAAGATTTACGAAAAATGGTTAAAAATTGACTATAAAGGGCAATAACTCCTAAAGGGGTCAAATGACCATTTCAGTCATGTTGACTTATTTGTAAATCTTACTTTGGTGAACATTATTGCTGTTTACTGTTTATCTCTATCTATAATAATATTCAAGATAATAACCAAAAACAGCAAAATTTCCTTAAAATTACTAATTCAGGGGCAGCAACCCAACAACGGGTTATCCGATTCATCTGAAAATTTCAGGGCAGATAGATCTTCACCTGTTTAACAATTCTACCCCATGTCAGATTTGCTCTAAATGCTTTGGTTTTTGAGTTATAAGCCAAAAACTGCATTTTACCCCTATGTTCTATTTTTAGCCATGGCGGCCATCTTGGATGGTTGGCCGGGTCACCGGACACATTTTTTAAACTAGATACCCCAATGATGATTGTGGCCAAGTTTGGTTTAATTTGGCCCAGTAGTTTCAGAGGAGAAGATTTTTGTAAAAGTTAACGACGACGACGGACGACGACGGACGCCGGACGCCAAGTGATGAGAAAAGCTCACTTGGCCTTTTAGGCCAGGTGAGCTAAAAAAGCTATAAATGTATGGCCCTTTCCAGGTTTCAAATAGCATTTTTCTCTAAATAACTAGTGGTTTTCAATAACAGTTTGAGCAACCTGTATTTCTCAAACTTTACAGGTGTAAAAAAAAAACAGGTGTAAAAAAAAAATCCTGGAAATAAATAGAAAAATATATATATAGGAGAAATCATAAACCTTTTACAATTACAACAATAATGAAATTATACGTACAAATGTATATCAGATTTTCATGGTCTCATTCTATTGTCAGGAAATCATTTTCAATGATATGTCTCAACTGATTCTTTTCAATAATAAAAAGGGTTTTGTGTTTCCTATTTTCTGTTGTAATAGTCCTTTTGTCCTTTAATAAAATATTTTTTCTTCTTACCACAATTGATTCACCAGGCCATTATATTTTCCTGGTGTAGTTAGGCAATCTTCCTGATCTTTTTTAAAATATGATGACATACATTATGCCACTGTCCCAGGTTAGGGGAGGGTTGGGATCCCACTAACATGTTAAACCCAGCCACGTTATTGATGTATGTGCCTGTCAGAAGCCTGTAATTCAGTGGTTGTTGTTTGTTAATGTGTAACATATTTTTTCATTCATTTTTTAAAATAAATAAGGCCCTTAGTTTTCTCGTTTGAATTGTTTTACATTGTCTTATCGGGACCTTTTATAGCTGACTATGCGGTATGGACTTTGCTCATTGTTGAAGGCTGTACAGTGACCTATAGTTGTTAATGACTGTGTCATTTTGTTCTTTTGTGGATAGTTGTCTCATAGGCAATCATACCACATCTTCTTTTTTATATGTATGTATAATGCTTTTGGATTTGCTGGTCCTATTACATTTGTTGAAAATCTTCCTGTAAGACTGGGGTCCATGGATATTGGATCAAAAGAAAATTATTGTAATAAACTTTGTTCATTGTTGATGGCCATTCAGTGACCTATTGTTGTCAATTTCTATGTCATTTGGTCTCTTGTGAAGAGTTGTCGCATTGCCAATCACACCACATCTTCTTTTTTATAAATAATTATTTATTCTGACATAATGGATGTTGTGAACCTTGATTGTTCTGAAATCCCACACTTTTCAAATGTAAAAAGGGTGTTTGTCCCCAAAATAGGCCTTAACGTTCCCATTGACATCAAGCTTTTGAACATGTACAGCACAGATTGTTAAAATCTGGATTTTTCTTTCATGATTAATTTGATCTGTAACTTTTTTTTTTTTATGAATATTCAAAGTCACCAATGAATTAGCACCATATACAATAAGATTTGACAAATGTTAATATCACCTACAAGAAGTGGGGGGATAGGACCTTTATCGGGACTCCGGGATCGGGTGTTTTTAAGCTTGGGATTTCAGGATCCGGAATTTCCTCTTTCGAATTTCGGGACATCGGGATTGCGTGATTTCAAGCCTGGGATTCCGGGATTGCATGTTTTTAAGTCTGGGTTTTCGGGATCAGGACCCCTCCTATCCCCCCTCTTCTTTTTTTAATTAAAAAGACCAAGCAGTTATCTCCCCTGGGCATTATAGACACACAGTTCTATGATGCTGTATTGTTTAATGTGATGCCATCCTCTTTTCTCAAAGATTGTGTTATGAATGTACCAATAATGTGTTCATTTCTAGGAAAAAGATAGTATTTCAAAATTCTTGTTTACAAGGATGCTTTATAAAATTTGTTCAAGGGAAATTAATCTACAGTAAACTTATTAATATTGCAATTGCATGTATATGTATCTTTGAATTAAATCAATTGTATTATCCCAATTAACTTCAAATGATTTAGTAATGGGCCAGGTGATTAATTGATTTATATTTTGCACAAATTGCTTGCATCAAACCTTTTAGGCTTTTTCTTGTGGTCCATAAAAATAATCTTGTGACCTGATCTCTTGAACATGGATTTGAACTACTGTAAACCAACTTATTTTTGCGAGAGAAATTATTTTTGGCGACTTTCGCGAGAAGAAAATTAACGTGAATATAAATCGTCGCGAATAAGTAATTCTTTATTAATCTACATCAAGTAAATAAGAAAATAGCGAATTTTAAAAGACGTGCAATGGACTAGATTTAGTTTATCGCGAAATAAAGTATCCGCGAAAATAAGTTGGTTATTAGTAATAAAATGTAGTTGCATGGATTATGTCATTCAGTCTCTGGTGGATAGTTCTCTCATTGGTAATCATTCAACAACGATTTATCATTATATCAAAATGCAATTATGATCCATGATTTACAATTAAAGAATTCATATTAGGTTTCTCAAGAATAACTATCAAAAAATCCTTCTTGAAGTTGGTAAGTTATATCATTTTTTTTTTTTTTTTCACTTTCTATTGATTACTTTTCTTGGTTTTAAAATACATTTCTTGTACATGTGATTGTCTTTCCTTCATTGAAAAAAAAAAGATTTTGTTGGAGGCTGGTTATTATATTATGGCTCCATGGTAAGAATGAAGTATAACAACTCTTGATGGCATCAGTAAAATTTACAAAGGGATGATTTCAACTTCACCATTTGGAACTCATGGCTTAATAGCTTCCTTACGAGCTGCAACGCTCTATCAAGGACATCATCATAGGAAATACAAGCCTTGTGATATCCCATCAATAGCAAAAAAAAATCAACAGGGCTGTGGCGAAATCAGACTAACACGGAATCCTTTTATATCTTTAATCAAATAACTAACAGTTATTTACAGTATGTACAGTTTGTAAACGTTAATAAATACCACATTGGAATAATCCGTCCTTTTCTTTCTAGTTCAACTGATAAAACTTCTATACTTCTGTTACTACTATTTTTACAATGACAATTATCCATAAAAACCCTTATCTTATATACTAAAATCATAAGAACATTCTAAATCTAGAACAAACTATAATTAACTAGAGAAATGGGAAATAATCTATTTTTAGTAACAGGGTAAATTCCGGAAATTGCCAAAGCTTTCTTGAACATAAATATATACAAGTACTTTCACTATCCATCTAGAATATTCTAGTATGATTCATTTACTATAATTAAAATAACAATGTAATTCTATATACACAATGTCAAAATAAAAGTCCAATGTCTTTATAATTGCGTACTTTCGCAACAAGGGCGATATATACACCATGTTAATGGGCTGCTGGAATGTTGCTACATAGAAATGGAAAGTTCACAATTTGGAAGCTTAAAATCAGTTTGTTTTCAAGAGACCCTCATTGTCAATTTCTAGATTTAAGTGCAGAGATGAGACAGACTTTACAGCATCTGTTGTATCCTTTATCTCAAGCTTGTTGGGATAGATGCGTTCAAAATAGTCAACAACTATTGAATTATTTAACAAGTCAGAGTGAACATCATCTACATAGCAGAAAGTAAAGTTGAGGGATCCATACTGTTTATGTTAATTACTATTCATTTTTCCAACAAAATTCTTGTATGAAGTCAGTCTGATATGAATAAAGGAATATGAAGTCAGTCTAATATGAATAAAGGAATAAGTCGGCAAGTCTTCAAAAAGAAGTGTAATCTCAAATAAACATATATAAAAAAGAAGAAAAAAATAAAGCTCTCAAACTAGAGATGTACATTAGTTAGCACTACATGTACCTTATACTAGGCAGATGTTTTCATAAAGAAAGGTAAAAGATAGATTGTAAACAATTTTATCCTATTTATCACATCTATACATGCATGTATGTTGTCTTTAAATCAAATAATTAGAAAAAGCAAATAGAAATGTATCCTATTAGCTGATGACCATATTTGGAAATTACTTGTACATGTATCAGATATATGCTTGTTAACTGATTTTTACCAGAAGAATTAAACATTTGTTTGAATACCATGATGGTTGCGAAAGAATACCTCAAAAATGTAATAGTTTGTAAATTTAAGCACTTCAGAATATCAATAAATGAAAATGTACATAGTCCATGAGACAGCGACCAAATGACACCTACATGTATTTGACTACAATAAGACAACTGCTGAGCGAGGGGGTGGGGTGTAGGGGCTAGTGATAACCAAGCTATCAATTCATATAAGTTAAAGTACTAACTGACTATTTCCAATAGTGAATACAAACAATGTTCACTCTTTGTAAACTCTGCATTAATGTATAGTCACTATAGACAAAAATACTGAAAACTAAATTAAACAGACACATTTTAAGGTTTCAATTAACCTTTTAATCTGTAATCATCATTTCTGATGACAAACATTTAATGTCAATGTCAGTGTATGTAATTAGTAAATCCTCAGGGCAAAAAAATCACTGAACTGGTAGTACCAGTTGGTAGTCAGACAGACCCTATGATCATGATGATAATTACTCCACTTTGATGACCCTTAAATCGTATTTCTATTTATTTGATGTCATTCCACTTCTTTAAATGATAGATATGTAAAATTTCCAATAATTTAACAAACAGTGGCAATCCCCACCTATAAACATTATCAGTCGGAGGCGTGGATACCGAGCACTTAGCATCTTCATCACTGATAACAGTCACTTGTTGGATAACAGACTTACCTCCTCCCATTTTATAAACTTGTTGCCCTTAATCAAACATTCTGGGACGATAATTGGTCTCAGCTGAACTACATGGACACCTGGTTTGGCTCCCGCCATCTCTCTTGTTTACAAAATCCTTCTGTCCATTTATTTCCTACACATGACACGCTTATTTTCTCGGTCAGGGTAAAATAGGTAGTTCCTGTTTACGTTCAATTGAAATTAGCCTCCAACGGATTTGGAATTAACGACAAATAAGATAGTCCAATATTTATTCTCCAAAATGTGACATAACATCGAATTGTTTAGTCTAACGATCTAATTAGTATCATTCAACTAATGGTTCATTCCATTTTCCGATTCAGATGTCACATGACGTGTGTTTATTAACAAGTAGCAGGTGCGCGAAAATTAAAAGGATAAGTTATACAATGTAGTTGAAAAATTACTAGAAATTACTTTGAATTTCCATCACCTTAGACATCAAAGGGGATATTTCCACTTAGCGACCACAATTCTGGTATGCATGCAATTATTATCGGCATAAATTGCTGCAAGTTTGACATCGATTTTCTGTATATATCCTTATTGGTAATTTTTTTCCGAAATTAAGTTAAGAGGGGGGTAGGGGGTCAGTGAAAAAACTGTATGAACTCAGTTTTTTTTTTAATCCTAAATTGAACTTTTGATGTGGTCCCTTAGTTTGCATCGATCATATAATAACCTACCTTAACAATACCTTTCTGACCTAAAGTTGCTAATACGAAACGTCTATCACGGTGATCCTATATATGGAAAAGCATTGTTGTGATGAAGTCCCTCACTACTGTGCACTGGTCATGAGGAGAACTACTGCAGATTGAGATACTATATTCCCGGTTCCATTTTTGCTATTTTTTAGTTTTTACGTATTTTAAAATAAACTTAATATCATATCCTTTTAATATTAAATCGGCCTCATTGCACTCAATGTCTCTTACTATAATTATATCCTCCATTACTCATATTATCAATTTATTATTTGTGTATTACTTATTGTGTATTTCACTAATGTTTATATAATCATTGTATTATGATGTTTTTGTATCTTGCCTGACAAGGGCCCATGATTGGAAAAATAAAATAATGTCTAATAATGTCTAATGTCTAATGTATACGTGCACACAGGTGCTTGAGGACAGGATCCTGTAACGAGCCCCCCTCCCCCATAGTCCCTCCCCCTTATTATCATAAATCTCAGATTTTTTAATATATATCACTTATTTGTACCATATACATAATATTATACCATATTTTTACTTTAAATATGCATGTTTACTATCAACGTGAATCTCGACTATAGAGCGTAGTCGAGATTCACGTTGATAGTAAACATGCATATTTAAAGTTGACTAATTGACTTGTAGAAGTCTTAATATATTTGGTAAAGCTAGATGTTTTAATTTTGGTCATTGTAATCAAGAATGCTTTAAATTTCACAGCTTCTTAAATCAGGAACATATGTAACGGTTTATTTCTTCCTCTGTGATATTTTATCCTGAGGATATGGTACAAATAAGTGATATAAATTAAAAAATCTGAGATTTATGATAATAAGGGGGAGGGACGGGACTATGGGGAAGGGGGGGGGGGGCTCGTTACAGGATCCTGTCCTCAAGCACATGTGTACGTGCAAATAAATTGATAAATCATGGCCGTGCAAGGATTTATATTGTATTGCAATAATTTTATGCGAGGATTGGTGGCAATACTAGTACAGTTTGATACCAGAATTTTGATAGTCGATTTAAAAAGTAAAATTAAAAAAAAGTACCGAACTCCGTATCAAAGGGTAAAATTTAAAGCTCAATCACACGATACAAGAATTATATATTCTATACATAAATATAAGAAGATGTGATATGAGTACCAATGAGACAACTCTCCATCCAAGTCACAATTTGTAAAAGCCAAGTTAACCATCACAGGTCAAAGTATGATCTTCAACCCGGAATACATAAGTCCATGCTACGGGGTTTAATGCAACAAAAAGTGAACATTTAGTCTAGATTCTAATGAAGGCAACTAAATTTTTCAACAAAAAATAAATCATAATCTTTCCACATGTACAGATAATTTCTGTGAAACTAATTTTACAAGAATCTTTTCATCTTTGTTTAGAAAATGCATATATAAATGAATTCGTTACTCGGTCCTGTAAGAGCTGTAGTGTTTGTATATATATGTCAGAATAAAAGTACATGAAAACAATACCCCCCTCGAATCTATTTGTCTGCCTGTGATAAAAAAAAACCAAGAATTGCCTGTCTGGAATCAATATAGAACAAGAAGTCATTGGTATTAAATCTACCAGCAAGAAACTTTCAAAACTGTTTTACTGTAGTACTTTAAAGCGAGAAAAATACTTATCGGTCATTTGGAATATAACTATATATATACGTGAGCCTGACTGTTGATTAAACGCACAACTGCAAATAGTTTAGCCCTGAAAAGGTTTAACATTATATATGACGAGGAATGGACACAATTCAAATTAGAAATTATATTTTGACTGCCATTTAAAAAAAGTAGCCATTAGTTTACTTAAATTATGCAAAATCTCCCCCTGTGTACAATTATCTTCATGATGCAACATTCAAAAGAGAAGAATCAGGATAAAAGGTAGAGTTGTAATCAGATTGCGTTGGTAGTGTCCACAGCAAAACATGTGGCAAAGTTTCAAAATGTGAGTAACCATACAAGGAAAGAAATATCAGACAAGATCCAAAGTGACATGGATAAAAGAAGCTTTAATGACATAAACGTATATTTATAACATATCGGTTTTTAATGCATGGGGATCAGGGGGATCAGTCTTTTGTTATATTTCATGTAGTATTTTATTAACTTGTAAGTATTTTTTCGCCCTTCCGTTTGTTGCTATGACGTTGCTTTTATCGAAGTTTGAATCGTTATTTATTGTGCCTCCATCATAGCTTTAATTATACGGTATGGGTGGGTTTGTTCACTGTCGAAGGTCGTACAGTTGCATATAATTGCTTAATTAAAATCGAACACTGTTGGATAGTTTTCTCATTAGCTATCATACCACATCTCATTATTTTTATAAAAACGTTAACAGTCGTGAATGGGGTTTTACAGAATAGAGGATAATTTACAAAAAAGATAGAGACTAGAGAAAACTTGAGAAAAAATAAAGAAAAGAGAATTATGTACTTGCAAAAAAAAAAAAAAAAAGGGAATAATGGACAAAAGTATAAAGAATATATATAGAAAATGGTCTATTAAAGAATGTAGAAACGAGGGACACACATGCGTATTGTTATGCGTTTACTTTTCTACATTGACTGGAGGTATAGGTGGAGGGTTGAGATCTCACAAACATGTTTAACCCCCGCCGCATGTTTGCGCCTGTCCCAAGTCAGGAGCCTCTGACCTTTGTTAGTCCTGTATTATTTTTTGTTTTAGTTTCTAGTGTATAATTTAGAGTTTAGTATGGTGTTCATTATCACTGAACTAGTATATTTAGTTGTTTAGGGACAGCTAAAGGACGCCTTCGGGTGTGGAAATTTCTCGCTGCATTGAAGACCTATTGGTGACCTGACGATGTTATCTGTCCTATGGTAGGGTTGTTGTCTCTTTGACACATTCCCCATTTCCACTCTCAATTTTATGATATATAAACTCTGTTGGAACATCTGTGTGATACTAAGAAGATTTTGGCCCACACCACAGATGTATAATTGTTCATTGTTAGAGCTTCCTAGTGCATACATCAAATACAAGAACTGACTAACTAGCAATTTTGAAAAACTTAATTTTTCGTCGGAAAAAGAACGATAACTCATTTTTACTGCGTGTGGCTCTTGTCCGACGTGAAACTGATATAAAATCTTTAACACTCAATTGTTATGGTACATTTTTACAAATCCTGCATGTAGAAGAGTGATTGTCTGAACTTGGTATTGACCGACATCAGGAACTTCCGAATACCCTTATTAATTGGTTTGCATCTCAAAGGTATATTTAGTTTGGTTTGGATTGTCCAATATTACATGTAATTTATTTTTGGGAACTGGTGCATGGTAAAAAATAATAAACCCTATCGGAATTGCCGTTTAACTTCTTAACTGGTGGAGAGCAAGCGATGTTACTGAAAAGAAAATGAAGATAAGTTTCAAAGATTCTCAAGAAACATAATCTTTAATTTAGTTCGCCTCCACGATTTATGAAGGGCGGTACAGGATTAGCATTTTTTGTTATTAAATAGATTTTATCATAAAAATAACTTGATGAACAATACAAGCAAAAAGCGCGTACCAATAAACCAATAAAATATTTCTTTCTATAATACAAAGGCACTATTCATTATATTAAAGAAAATAAAGTATCAGAAAAAGTTTTGTTTTCTCCCAACGAGATTTGTTACAAAGTTCTATTAAAACACAACACTAGGTTAATTGCATGGCGTGGTCTTACACATGACATACGGATTTCTACTTCTATATCATTTCTTTTGTAAACATCTCACAAATAATGATGCTTTGAGCCTTTGAATATGTACAGAATACGAATTAGTTTTCTCGTTTGAATTGCATGTTTCACACTTGTCATTTCAGGGCATTTGATAGCTGACTATATGCGGTATGGGTTTTTTTCATTGTTGAAGGCTGTACGGTGATTGATATTTGATAATTTTTGTCATTTGGTCTTTTGTGGAGAGTTGTCTTAGCGGCAATATATATATAAAATTGAGAATGGAAATGGGGAATGTGTCAAAGAGACAACAACCCGACCAAAATAAAAAAACAACAGCAGAAGGTCACCAACAGGTCTTCAATGTAGCGAGAAATTCCCGCACCCGGAGGCGTCCTTCAGCTGGCTCCTAAACAAATATATACTAGTTCAGTGATAATGAACGCCATACTAATTTCCAAATTGTACACAAGAAACTAATATAAAAATAATTTATACAAAATGATAAATATCAACAAGTTACTATGAAGAGTTTTTTTTTTTTTAAAACAACATATATTGATTTGTTAGCGTTTATTAAAGATCTGATCAGTCAAGCTCTTTCAATTAAAGAGTTTGTTCTTTATATTATGCAGTGATGTAACAATACCATCCAAGGTTGAATAGAAGGGTGAGCACTCACAAACATGTTTAACTATATCACGTTGTTTATGTATGTGCCTGTCGCAAGTCAAGAGCTTGAAATCCATGCAGTAGTAGTTCTTTGGTCACAGTCTGTCACATATGGTTTTCTTCCATTACAGTGGCAGAACCATGCAGGGATATGATTCCGCGGGTTGGAACCCCCGCCTCTTTTTTGGACGATCAATGCATTTGAATGTTGTCTACCTTTCCAATACGTCAGAATTGTGTCCATATTTCGGCTGAACTTGGCAGCGTATTTATACTACCCATGGCATGTAGCCAAACTGACAACTAATTGGATCTACTGCATTCCGGATGAGATAATTCCAAGAATATATGTCTACACCCTTTAACCTTTCGGTTGTATTTTAAACGAAAGCAAATCTACAATAATTTAGACGGTAGGTTCAGCAAAATTTTTGGTTGTCAAAAGGAAAATAAGGTTTGTTGGATTACACAGAAATATTTCACTGTAACATTCTATAAAGACTTGTTGAAATGTTTCCTATTCTGAACAGACTTGCATGTCTTGATATATATCATGTTTATGAAATAAAGTTTACTCTCAGATCTGTACTTGGTGTCTTTTTATTGTAGGGATATACAAGTACCCGGCCACAACCACTCTATGTAGTATTTGTATCCATCTGATGAGTTAAGCTTTTTTTAACTGTTTTATATAGTTAGTTCTAATGATTGTATTGTTACACCAATATCCAAGGTAAGGGAATGGTCGGGATCCCGCTTTTCTGTATGTATATGTGCCTGTCCCAAGTCAGAAGCCTGTTATTCAGTGGTTGTCTTTGTTTGTACGTTACATATTGTTTTTCGTTCATTTTTTGTACATATTATACCGTTAGTTTTCTCTTTTGAATTGTTTTACATAATCATTTCGAGTTCCTTTATAGCTGACTATGCGGTATGGGCTTTGTTCGGCATTGTTGAAGGCCGTACGGTAACCTATAGTCGTTAATTTCTGTGTCATATGGTCTATTGTTGAGACGTGTCACATTGACAATCATACCAAATCTCCTTTTTTTTTTTAATATTTAACCAATTTGTTCACTTTTTTTAATAACAGAGGTGAGAAATATTATATGAATGTTCAAACCTATTATCGGACCACTTACTAACAATGCCACGGCAAAAAAGAAAAGACCAACATCATGGATATAAAAATAAGGAGATGTGGTAATGATTGCAAATGAGACAGCTATCCACGGCAAAGTTAGAATAAAGTGGATGTAAGCAATTATAGGCAACAGTATAGCCTTCAACAAAATACAGCATAGAAAACCTATACAAGACTGGTCAACACAAATCCAACAAAATACCTAGGTTGAATGTAGGTGTTCCGGACGAGGTAACAGATACTGTCTCACATGTGGCACCCGTTGTGATGCTCATATACAAGAACACATTTGGTGGCTTCACATTTGAAATAATTGCATGGCTTGTAACGAGGAATATGCGAGTACAGTACATACAAGTCCAATGTTTGGAAGTATATCTATATACACACAAAGAACACGTGGTAGATTTTATTGCTCTTTTTCCTTCTCTGTTTTTACCATGCAGGTACTATCAGAAGACCCGTCGACAATGCCCTGCTCTACACTATAATTAATTTAATGATAATAGATTGATGTTAAATGTCCAGCAACAAATATTATATACACATTCAAGACAATATTATAGACATATATATATATATATATATAACTCGTCTAAACATCAACCCAACAATGTTAGATCTGTAAATTTGCTTATATATATATATATATATATATCACTCGTCTAAACATCAACCCAACAATGTTAGATCTGTAAATTTGCTTTCGCAAATTTTTGGTTCTTCCCTCGCCGGGATTCGAACCCATGCTACTGTGATATCGTGACACCAAATCGCCTGCACTGCAGCCGTCCCGCTAGACCACACGACCACCTGGGCTCTCAAAAAAGGAGCTCTCGGTGGCCATATGTTACCTTTCCACGTCAGTTTTAATCCGTAGCGGCGTACTACAGTACATGATATATAAGGCATGAAGATGTTATTGTTACAGATCAGCTAAATTATCTATAGTAAAGGATCCTACAAATTAATGTAAGATACAGTCACAGAAAATAATTATATTCATAAGTACGTCTGAGTCAGTGACAACCCTACAACAGATGTATCCATCGGATCGCCATCAATGATGGTGATACATGGCTGTGTACATAATGTATAATATATATGTATTAAATTTATATTAGGATCCATTTTGTAACATCTTGTGATCAATTTTATTTGGCAATCGCCAATGGCAGTCAGCAGGGTTTAAGAACATCAGTTGTTCGACCTGTTAGTCAAATGCGTTTTGTTTAAATATACTTTTTCACTCTTTTGGTCTTTTGGAAAATGTTGTTTGTGCTGTTTTTAGACCCTTCTACAACGAAATTTGTTTGACATGCACACGTATAAAAACTGCGGTTTTTATCCAACGCAGTCATAGGTTTGAACGTAGTTTTCAATTTAGACTCGTTTATATTTTTTGTTTGGGCATGTATCATATTTTCCCTCCGGTTTATATGATCCGTTCATCCTATATATTGACTCTTAAAATTCAAGAGTTAATCTAAAAATGAGGGTACTTTCTCTAAAAATGATGGTACTTTTTATATGGCCTTCCAAATACCGTTTCGATCCCTAACATCACTGAAGAGACATTTATTGTCGAAATCCGGATATGGTGTACTAAAGAAATATTGACACCGAATGTTTGTGGCACAACATCCTGTCCACAAGTTAACCGAAGTTTTTTTTTTTTTTCTGTGACGTATTAAATTTATATTAGGATCCATTTTGTAACATCTTGTGATCAATTTTATTTGGCAATCGCCAATGGCAGTCAGCAGGGTTTAAGAACATCAGTTGTTCGACCTGTTAGTCAAATGCGTTTTGTTTAAATATACTTTTTCACTCTTTTGGTCTTTTGGAAAATGTTGTTTGTGCTGTTTTTAGACCCTTCTACAACGAAATTTGTTTGACATGCACACGTATAAAAACTGCGGTTTTTATCCAACGCAGTCATAGGTTTGAACGTAGTTTTCAATTTAGACTCGTTTATATTTTTTGTTTGGGCATGTATCATATTTTCCCTCCGGTTTATATGATCCGTTCATCCTATATATTGACTCTTAAAATTCAAGAGTTAATCTAAAAATGAGGGTACTTTCTCTAAAAATGATGGTACTTTTTATATGGCCTTCCAAATACCGTTTCGATCCCTAACATCACTGAAGAGACATTTATTGTCGAAATCCGGATATGGTGTACTAAAGAAATATTGACACCGAATGTTTGTGGCACAACATCCTGTCCACAAGTTAACCGAAGTTTTTTTTTTTTTTTTCTGTGACGTATTAAATTTATATTAGGATCCATTTTGTAACATCTTGTGATCAATTTTATTTGGCAATCGCCAATGGCAGTCAGCAGGGTTTAAGAACATCAGTTGTTCGACCTGTTAGTCAAATGCGTTTTGTTTAAATATACTTTTTCACTCTTTTGGTCTTTTGGAAAATGTTGTTTGTGCTGTTTTTAGACCCTTCTACAACGAAATTTGTTTGACATGCACACGTATAAAAACTGCGGTTTTTATCCAACGCAGTCATAGGTTTGAACGTAGTTTTCAATTTAGACTCGTTTATATTTTTTGTTTGGGCATGTATCATATTTTCCCTCCGGTTTATATGATCCGTTCATCCTATATATTGACTCTTAAAATTCAAGAGTTAATCTAAAAATGAGGGTACTTTCTCTAAAAATGATGGTACTTTTTATATGGCCTTCCAAATACCGTTTCGATCCCTAACATCACTGAAGAGACATTTATTGTCGAAATCCGGATATGGTGTACTAAAGAAATATTGACACCGAATGTTTGTGGCACAACATCCTGTCCACAAGTTAACCGAAGTTTTTTTTTTTTTTTTCTGTGACGTATTAAATTTATATTAGGATCCATTTTGTAACATCTTGTGATCAATTTTATTTGGCAATCGCCAATGGCAGTCAGCAGGGTTTAAGAACATCAGTTGTTCGACCTGTTAGTCAAATGCGTTTTGTTTAAATATACTTTTTCACTCTTTTGGTCTTTTGGAAAATGTTGTTTGTGCTGTTTTTAGACCCTTCTACAACGAAATTTGTTTGACATGCACACGTATAAAAACTGCGGTTTTTATCCAACGCAGTCATAGGTTTGAACGTAGTTTTCAATTTAGACTCGTTTATATTTTTTGTTTGGGCATGTATCATATTTTCCCTCCGGTTTATATGATCCGTTCATCCTATATATTGACTCTTAAAATTCAAGAGTTAATCTAAAAATGAGGGTACTTTCTCTAAAAATGATGGTACTTTTTATATGGCCTTCCAAATACCGTTTCGATCCCTAACATCACTGAAGAGACATTTATTGTCGAAATCCGGATATGGTGTACTAAAGAAATATTGACACCGAATGTTTGTGGCACAACATCCTGTCCACAAGTTAACCGAAGTTTTTTTTTTTTTCTGTGACGTATTAAATTTATATTAGGATCCATTTTGTAACATCTTGTGATCAATTTTATTTGGCAATCGCCAATGGCAGTCAGCAGGGTTTAAGAACATCAGTTGTTCGACCTGTTAGTCAAATGCGTTTTGTTTAAATATACTTTTTCACTCTTTTGGTCTTTTGGAAAATGTTGTTTGTGCTGTTTTTAGACCCTTCTACAACGAAATTTGTTTGACATGCACACGTATAAAAACTGCGGTTTTTATCCAACGCAGTCATAGGTTTGAACGTAGTTTTCAATTTAGACTCGTTTATATTTTTTGTTTGGGCATGTATCATATTTTCCCTCCGGTTTATATGATCCGTTCATCCTATATATTGACTCTTAAAATTCAAGAGTTAATCTAAAAATGAGGGTACTTTCTCTAAAAATGATGGTACTTTTTATATGGCCTTCCAAATACCGTTTCGATCCCTAACATCACTGAAGAGACATTTATTGTCGAAATCCGGATATGGTGTACTAAAGAAATATTGACACCGAATGTTTGTGGCACAACATCCTGTCCACAAGTTAACCGAAGTTTTTTTTTTTTTTTCTGTGACGTATTAAATTTATATTAGGATCCATTTTGTAACATCTTGTGATCAATTTTATTTGGCAATCGCCAATGGCAGTCAGCAGGGTTTAAGAACATCAGTTGTTCGACCTGTTAGTCAAATGCGTTTTGTTTAAATATACTTTTTCACTCTTTTGGTCTTTTGGAAAATGTTGTTTGTGCTGTTTTTAGACCCTTCTACAACGAAATTTGTTTGACATGCACACGTATAAAAACTGCGGTTTTTATCCAACGCAGTCATAGGTTTGAACGTAGTTTTCAATTTAGACTCGTTTATATATATATATATATATATATATAAAACGTCTGTATAGTAGTCAACGATTTTCCCCACGAGGGCGCTGGATCGTTACGAGTAACGATACATGTACACAATAAATAAATTATATAAACGCCTAAAAAAGTGTACACAACAACTCCAAATACAAAAAAGGTAACTATAAATGTAATTATTTATAAATATTTCGGATAACAGATATCCTTCGTCAGTCAGATTCTGATGTGAAATGAATCATCTTTGAGTCTCGTTAGATTAAACTTTTACTAAATCTTGAAATTTATACAATAAAAAAGTCAAACCGAACATCAGTGAAGACGCTTGCACCATTCTAAAAAAAATGTTAACATGACATAGGTTATATGGTTTATTACAACTGAGAGTTCATATATATGCTTTAAATACAAATAATAATGTGCGATTTGAACTAGCACAATTCTAAAACTGTATCGGGAACGACAATTATGATGGTATAACATGTATACGCATGATAACGTCTGTAAAATTACCAAATAGACAGCACTGAACGATCTAAATATTTGAACAAACGGCCGTAAAAATGTAATAATATTTTTTTACTAAGTATAACTAGAAGAACGTGGCTAGGTACTTATACATCCCTCAAAAAATTAAGCAATTTAAATTGGTATCTTCAACAAATGTATTTAACAAATGAAAAAGGTTAAGAAAAAGAAACAGAGACTGTAACAATAAGTAATATAACCTGAATGTGAAGCACTACACGGAGTCGAACTACATCTTTTCATTTATCCCATTTGGTGCCAAAGTTGTTAATTTTCATATCCAAAATCTTTCCCGAGCGAGTTTATCCTCCTTAGACCAAGCAGAGTTGTGGTCAATGATTTTAATGGTCAGTCGATTGAGATCTGCCTTAGTGTGGCCAGGGGATCTTAAATGTCGACTGAGAGGGAGGTCTGGCTTGCATTGGTAGTCGCTACGATGGCCGTTCATTCGTTTGTGAAACGGCTGTTCTGACTCGCCAACATACTGTTTACCACATTTACACTGTAAGAGATACACAACATTTGAAGTCTTGCAATTAACATTGCAAAATATGGTGTATTCTGTGCCAGTGGAGTGACTGTTAAAAGTCTGGGTATCCAGTATTTGTTTGCAAGTCAGACATCGTTTGTTTCCGCAACCCTTGCAAGATCCCATAGATGATGAGCCTGCTTGAGAGGATAAATCAGCTCTCACCAGCAAGTCTTTAAGGCTTTTGGTCCTACGGAATGCCAGTACAGGTGGCTCGGGAAAGATCTTGGATAGTTTTGAATGTTATCGATCTCTTTCCAATTTTCGCGGATTAGGTGAGATAAGATGTCAAATTTTGGATGGTAATTCAACACAAAAGGCACCCTCTTGTTGACCTTTTTTTCTTAATATTGTAAAAGCTCATCTCGACTGATGTTGTTAGCACGAGAAAAACCTTTATCAATGTCTTTTCTTTTGTAGCCCCGATGTTTAAGGTGACCGCGAAGTTCTTGTAGACGTTTTTTTGCAATATCGTTGGTGGAGCAAATCTTTTTTATTCGTATGGCCTGGCTGTAGGGAATGCTCTTGGTGCAGTGTTTGGGATGACAACTCAAAGGAGATAGATATTGATGTTTGTCTGTGCCGGGGCTTGCAATACAGATCTGTTAATATGTTTCCATCCCTCAATTGCGTTGTAGTGTCAAGAAATGTGATCTTAGAGTCAGAGATTTCATATGTGAATTTTATTGAGGGATGGGCATTGTTGGCATGATGAATGAACAGATTTAGTTCTTGTTCAGTATTGTCCCACTTCATGTCAATATCGTCGATAAATCGAAACCAAGAGAGGGGTTGATGAAGAGATGCATTGAGAATTCTTTGTTCTAATTTCCCCTTAAAATATTGGCATAAGACGGGGCCATCTTTGTTCCCATTGCTGTTCCATTAACTTGGAGGAAGTGTTCGCCATTAAATACGAAGTTATTGCATTTCAATACCAAAGTAAGAAGCTGGATGAGACATTCAGTTGGTGGATGTAAGGTGTTACGAGAGTTCCAGACTTCCCTACATGCTTCAATACCATCATCATGGGGGATGTTAGTATAGAGGGAGGTAACATCAAGCGAAAAAAGGATCGTTTCAGGTGGGAGAGGGTTCAGAGATTCCATTTTCTTAAGATAGTGTGTTGTGTCTTGTATATAGGATGGTAAATTTTCTACATGTGGTCTCAGATGAAAGTCAATAAATTCTGATATTTTCTCTGTAGGGTGGTCATTGGCGGAAACAATTGGTCTACCGGGATTATTGACTTTGTGAATTTTAGGCAGAAGATAGAAACGCCCGGGCTTTGATTTTCCAGGTTTTAGGTATTTAAATGTGTCTTCATCAATATGCCCCTGTTCACACATGTTTTTCAGGTTTGTTGTGATCTCTTTGTTGAACTGAGGGGTGGGGTCAGTGTCCAATTTCTTATAAAATCTCTCATCAGAGAGTTGACGTTCTGCCTCTTGAATGTAGTCACATTTGTCCATGACGACAACAGCGCTACCTTTATCAGCTGGTTTAATTATAATGTCGTCTCTGTTCTTAAGTTTCCGCACAGCTTCATTTTCTTCAGACGATAGATTGCTGAATGTTTGGGAAGTGGCAGTGGACAGATGTGTTACGTCGGATTTAATTTTGTCAATTATATATCTATATCACAAAATTAATGTTATTAATTGCATGCTGATTTATATTCGACAAACCCGCAGCACATTTAAAATTCGACGCTTTGATGCTGAGTTGGATTTTAAATACGAAATCTCTATAGAGGTCTTAGTCGACATAGCGGACACATATCTGTAATTCAGAGTCGAGAAGTCTTTACTCTAACTCAGAGTGATGTAAGGATGTTTCACTTTGAGCAGATATTTATAGATTCCGATACCAATATGTAGCCTCTGAACCGGCTTCGTATCAGGTACATTATGACTGAATTGAAAATTTCGTTGCTCTTACATATGAATTTCGAGTGCGTGGATGAGAAGATAATATTCAGGGTCTGATCTGGTTTCGTATCAGGCAAATTATTTTTGACTGAAACGATAAGTATTTGTTCTTACTCCAAAATGCTTCCTGAACTGGTTGAAATTTGGATGAATTCGTCATCATGTGTATGCACTGGGTTGTTTGTTATTGCATATAGTGATTAAAATTCAAATATTTCGTAACTCTTGATCACTTTTGTACTTTCTACATAAGAAAATGCCTGTACCAAGTCAGGAATATAATTGCAGTCGTTATCCATTCATTTGATGTGTTTGAGCTTTAGATTTTTTCCATTTATATAATAAGAACTTATATCTAGAAATTGACTATGAGGTTCGGTTAAAAAACAAAACGTTACGACGGAAGAGATGATTTCAGCTTCCCAATTGTGACATTTTCATTCTTAAACCAAGAGTTCAAAATGGTGAAGTTGAAATCATCACGTCATAAATTTTACGGACGCCATCATGATAATGAGTTGGTTAACCGTTATGTATATTTTCACGAGTGTGACCTACAGCATAAGACTATTTACCGCCTTTGTAATTACATTATCAACACGACAGGTGCTACATGTGGAGCAGTATCTGTTTACCCTTCCGGAGCACCTGAAAACACCCCAGTTTTTGATGGGGTTCGTGATATTATTGTACCCCTATTTGTGAGATTTTGTTCACGTATCATTGTCAATATAATGGAATTTGATGCGACTGTACATGTCGTACAAGTGAGAGGTTTATTGCTCTAAAACCATTTGAAAATGCATGTACCAACTTCAGAAATATGTCAGTTGGTGTCCATGCATTCGTTTGATATGTTTTATCATTTGATTTTGCCATTTTTAAATTAGGGACTCTCCGTTTTGAATTTTCCTCTGAGTTCACAATTTTTGTGATTTTACTTTCTACTCTTATTCCATTGGCAGATCCAGAAATTTTAATAGGTGTGAGCCCACTTACTGCATAAAAGGGGGCCCGCTACCGTCACGCTTCAGTGGTTCCGTATATAACCAACCATTTTTTTGTTCAAATAAAGGGGGAAGGACCCACTGGGCCACCCTCTTAATCCGCCTCTGTATTCTCATATCGAAATCACAGGCCTCTATCTTAATTAGATATTTGGGGAGTAGTCAATACATTAACTAGAAACTAGCAAAGATATACCATCAATAGTAAATGAAGAAAAAGAAACGTTTAGGCATGAGAATCACTGACAAGGTTCTTCACTTTAAAAGATACATATAGATTAGACCGTTGGTTTTCCCGTTTGAATGGTTTTACACTAGTAATTTTGGGGCCCTTTATAGCTTGTTGTTCGGTGTGAACCAAGGCTTCGTGTTGAAGGCCGTACTTTAACCTATAATGGTTTACTTTTTAAATTGTTACTTGGATGGAGAGTTGTCTCATTGGCACTCACACCACATCTTCCTATATCTATAACATGATGTGTTGTTAAACTTGTTGAGATGTTTGCTCTCTTTCATTTACTAGTGATCTCGATATACGCAATGCATGCAATTCTACATGTACAGGAACATAACTCTATAACGGTATAACACACAAGAACAAACGGTATAAAACACAAGAACAAACGTACAAATAGAAGCTATACCGTATTAAAGAAGTTTTACAGCTTCTATATATATAGACCCCCCCTTTTTTTATTTATATAGTCACACTGCATGACAATTGTATGAACACATATTTTCTTGACTGAGTCATGATACGAGAAGTGTCCAAAAAAGTATTATCTCGTCATGTTTATTTTATCATGTTTATAGTGTGAACGGATTTAAACATCTTCTATCCCACTCCAATTTATCCCAATTTATACACACATTTTTCAAGTGTCGACAAAAATTATAGAGTATGCAATCATTGATTGTTTATTCTTCCGGTTGGTGAAACCAGATTCGACTATAACTGCATAATTCTTTAATATTTTTATCTATATAACTTTTTTAAAAAGGAGTATTCCGCCATCTTGGACCATTAGTAACATGCATGTGCGATTAAGATTTTGATGAACTTTATACACACCTACATACATTACATGATCGGTCCAAATTTTCACTACAATAAGCAAACTTGAATGTCTAAATACTGCCATTCTTTCTTTAAGGTATTTCTATAAACAAGGAATGCAAAAGATATATCCTTATTGTAATACATTTTCTGGTTCAAAGAGTTTTCGAACAACTGCTTTACCAAAACTTCTACTTATTTTAAGGGTAGCTAAATTGGACTACTTAGTGTTGCTAAACAATGTTACATACAGGATGAAGGAGGAGGCACTTGTCACCGACTTTCTTTAACCAGTGTGAAAAAGTGACTCATTCCGTAAAATTTAAGCTTAGTTCCACTAATTTATCTGTACTAAAACATGATAGCCAAGATGTATAGCCACTTAATCCGACCCTACATTTTTTTACGAATTAAAATCCTTGAACTAGGACAATTTTGAATTAGCTGCTTATTAAAAAAAAATAGTGCCTGATCGTGGACTGTCTTAGAGGGGATCCACTCCAGACATGCTTCAGTGATTCCCTATATATAAATCAACAAAATGTTTCCCACAAAAGGGGGCCAGGCTCTCTGTCCCCTCCCAAAGTCCGCCTCTGGAAACTACCATTTGCTGTACCGAGCTGGCATGACCCATGTCAGGAACCTCGTCAGCAATTGTATCTTGGTTTAAGTTTTACGTTATATTGAAAATTGGGTGTTGATGGCACAGCTGTTTGATGTTTTGACAACTTTTATAGTTTCTGTACGATTAAGATTTGATGAACTGTATACACACCTGCATATATATTGTTAAATATAAAAATAAGATGACGAGGACGGTATGGTTTTCTACGAGACAACTCTCAACAAGAGACTACATGACACAGAAATTAACAACTATATATCTATAGGTCACCGTACTGCCTTTAACAATGAGCAAAGTCCATATCGCATTGTTGCTGTCTTGAGAATTCACGTATACCTGACATCTCCTATTATTCACAATGGGCTCCATTGGGATTGACGGTCAATCCTTTTTTTCTATTATGTTGGTATAGTGGAAGAAAGATTTCTTTTCTATTGTACTACTGTTTATTAACATCAAGAAAATTATGTTGCTATTTTAACTCGCATTTTGATTTTTTTTATATGAATTAAACAGGATTTTTAAAATTTCGAAGAATGTCACATTTTAGTCTTAAATGACAAAATCGCAAAAATAAATGTTCGAAAAAAATGTATGAATTAGTAATACAATGTATAAGTTTAAACATATTTATTTATAGTGGATTGGGAAACAAGTTTTGCAACTTATATTAATCTCTTTCCACTTTGCGGGTGCGAGTGCTGCCTTGTAGCGGCATTAGCCCACTCTTTTTTGAAATCTACAAGGGTGTCTTTAACGTGCAAGAGATGTGGCTCTCTCTTAACACGGGTCAGCCATTTATCGTCCCTTTCCGACGGACTATCATCGTTTCCTCAAGACCATACTCGCAGATGGTGTCAAGGGAGAGCCGAAAATTGCGTTCCTGAAATTTTCATCCCAAACGGGAATCGAACCAGGAACCTTTGTGATAGTAGTCCGATACAATATAATGTAAGGTACATTGCAAGTAACTAGTTTTAAAAGATCACCATTGACAAGTTAACGGACGGCCAAGTGGTTGGTTCATGGCATGTCATACTCGTATACATATATACGTTTCGTATGCACGGCAATCTCTGTAATCTGTTTTTTTTTATGTCAATCAATTGTATCTGATTTAATGGCCATTATCGGCCCTGTAATTTAGGAAATCATATTTTTTATTCTATATTCTATTCTTTTCTTTAGTATATAGGCAGGTTTTGAATATTGCCATTTGTATCCAATTTCCAATAGAAGTGGAGCAATCATTTGCAATGAAAAGACCCCCCCCCCCCCTTTACACAAACTTGAAAACAAACCCAAAAACAACAACAACAACAAAAAACTAAACAAAAGCAAAAGCAAACATAAACATTAAAAACGAAAAAAAAACACCAAACATTCTGATTAAAAAAAGACTTATTTTATAAAACTTGAAAAAACGTCCAAAACTATTTATGTATGTGCCTATCACAAGTCAGGAGCCTGTATTTCAATGTTGTCGTTTGTTTATGTGTTCCATATTTGTTTTTCTTTCATTTTTTTTTTATATAAGGACGTTAGATTTCTTGTTTGAATTGTTTTACATTGTCATTTCGGGGCCTTTCATAGCTGACTATGCGGTATGGCTTTGCTCATTGTTGAAGGCCGTACGGTGACCTATAGTTGTTAATTTCTGTGTCATTTTGGTCTGTTGTGGACAGTTGTCTCATTTACAATCATACCACATCCTTTTTATATAAAATCTATACAAAACAATGTATAATCATTGAATGTTTGCAATGACTAAAAAATCTAAGCTAGTTTGTTTTTCAATCATCGGCAAGGTTCAAAATGACTTGGCAAATTATATATATGTAGACCGTCAGACGAGACACATATATGTCTCTGATGTAGAGTATCAATAGGTGCATTATATATAAAAAGTCCCACTACTAGCGTCCCGGCTACTTTTTCCCTATGCTAGAAAATATCAAAATTTACATATATCTTTTTTTTAATCTGACCAAATTAAACCTGAAATAAAAGTAATTACTGCCTACCCCCATCGTTGTACAACTGAAATACTGATGTATGATTTATATTTCTGTATAGTCTCTTTGAACCTTCCCCATTTCCATTTTCAATTTTATTTCAGCTGATCTAATATTAGAAATAAGGTATCATAAAAAGACAATTATTGTAGTTCCTGCGTTCCTAAAACACATTAGATAACATTGCAAATACTGAAGTCTATCCCCCTTTTTTCTCTAATACCAAATAACAAACAAACAGACATTTTAATGACGTATTAAGAATGTGGATAATATACAGTAAGATCTGAATGCTGACTGAAGTTTATGATTATACTATCCTTTTAATTATGAATACGATTCAGCCTTATACTTGGCCTGCTTACGTGGTACAAAATATATGTAAATCATTGTGCGTGACTAAACAAGCTATAACAAATCATTTTTTATTTGGCCTAATGATTGATTTTCATTGTATTAAAATACAGGATTTAAAAAAGTTAAGTTTAGATAACAACTAATTAACTATATTTAGATAATAACAATAATTAAAGTTATTTTCAAATATTCCAATTATTTTCATCGAAAAAAATCATGAACTTTGATACCCTACAAGATATATGTATGTAATCTCTATGAAAGACATCAAAATAGTTCGGAGTGAAAACCAAAGCCGCCGAAGGACGAATGACGTCACGTGTGAAAAGAGGAGGAAGACAGAAAAGCCGAGAAATGGCGACTCCATAAATGTCGTCTGGGGGTGATACTGACCGGACACTACCCATATTTTATTGATGTATTTTTGTCGGCTTGTTGGACTTTTGGAACATAACTGAGAGGACAACACAATAATTACCAGTCATGGCTGCAAACATGTACAGAGTAGGAGGTACGGAAGAATTTTTGGGAAACAGCATGGACGGTCCCCACTCTTCCAACGCGTTGGAATATTGTGTCACCATAATCATGCATTCAAAGAGAAATAAACCGCATTTTTTGGGAAATTTGTTTGTTTACTAGTGAAAATGGATATTCAATCATTTTTGTGAATGTTTTGAAGTGTAATGTGAAGAGGGTGTTCAGTTTGGGGATCTCAAGGGGGAAGTAAAGCGGTCGGAATGACAGAAGGAAGAAGTGTTTCTCCTTTTCTAAAACATGGATTTACGAATGTTTATATGACATATCAATGAAAAGATCCTTATTTATAGTTTGTATTACATTTATTTATATCAGAAGAATATCTTAAATTTAATTTCAACAGGCACTAAACTACAAGGAAGCTTTTTAAAATGGACTATGTTTTGGCGGAAGGATTATAATACAAATTAATTTTAAACAAAGAATTTTTATTTTCTTATTACAGATTACGTCTATTTTGAGACAAGTTCAACAACTCCATACCAAATTCGACGTATAGAGGAACTAAACAAGGTACAGCAATTTATTTATTTTCTTTTATATGACGTAAAATTAGTTGTTTAACAAAAAAGAATGTAAATTGAGGCCGGTAAAGGGCAAAGAGGTACCTATGGGGTGTTAATTTATCACACTGGGTGGTCACGTGTTCAGGTGATCGAAATGGCTTCGATATCAGATGTCTATTTTCATTTTTTCAGACTCCAAATGGCAACGTCGAAGCAAAAGTTATGTGTTTCTACCGAAGAAGGGACATCTCCAGTTCACTTACCCTGCTTGCCGATAAACACCAAAGTAAGTCTCAATCTACTTTTGAAATTGACTGCACATAAGTTCCATGTGTTGACAGTGCTTACTGTGGAAACACAGCATCATAACATTATATTTGCAGAACTCCAAGAGTTTCATATGTGTAAATTGGGAGTATTTACATCAGGAAAACAACATTAGCACGTGGATTTTGTACTACAAACGAAAATAGTCCGGCAATGAGAGAGTTGTGATTGGTTAACTTTAGTTCATTGATGAGATGGGGCTGTACCTTTTCAGAATGTAAACAACCCCCATTCCCAGGGCATAATATCAACTTGAGGTCCATATTACTCAAAAATAAAAATATATATGCGAATGAAGTCTTCTTTTACATTAATAAGAGAAAAATATATTTTATTTTGAATTTGTTTTAACTTGTGATGTTGACTCAACTTGACTGTTGTCAGCTATAAAACTGATACATACATTTAGGACAAACTACATGTTTTTAATTTGTATAAATTGCTTAAAATTTAGGAATAGAATAGCGATACGTTTCGTGCAACAACTTAGGAAAGACAAAATTTGGGAAAGTTAGTTATTGTATTTTTTAACCAATATCCAATAAATGCAAGTTGTTTTTTTTATTAAAAATTGCTTCAACAAGATATTTCTTGCTAGATACATTTACAAACCATGAAAAAATACATGTATATTTATAGGTACATTTGTAGCAAAACATTTCTTACCTTGAATTTTCAAAATTCTTCACAAGTTTTCAATTTGTTGATGATTTTTTTTTTACATTTCTATTAATTACTGATAAATGATCATATATTGACTCAGACTTTGTTTTTGTAGTTAGGAGATAACTGTATTGTATTTTAAGCTCCGACAGCAGCAATTGGGGATTTTATTTTCGCAAATTAAGTTTACTGGCGACACGTTTATAGCGTAGACAGTAAACGGGTATTTACGACCATCAAATCCCAAATTGATGTCTTCGGAGATTAAAATACAATATTATTATCTCCATTTTAATGAAACTGTTGACAGAAAACAACGTTAAAACATGTATTTAATATCTGTCATATGCCGTCTGCGCTTGCGGGTACATCCCACAGCATCAATCGTCAATTGATGCCATGTAAGAAAGTGACGTTATCCAATCAAAATTAATGTTACATAGATTGTTGCATAAGAATTTACATTTATAGAGTCTTGTCTTAATTTTTCTTTTAAATGATAAGATTATAAAGACTTGATGATTTTGATGGATTTTTATGAAACTGTGAAAGAAGTGATGCAGGGTACTGCAGAATCCTTTACAATATTTTTGTGATGAAAGCTTCTAAACTATGTTTCAGTACAAATATATCTAATATAAATTTGTCCTGTTAAACTTTGCTTGGCCTTAAATATTAGAGTCTTGTTTCCTGTCTCTTGGCATAAATCTGTTGATAAAAACTTTTCCTTGTCTGACAACACAACATTTTTTTATTTTAAATTTTTTTGAATAAATGTTGATAAAAATGACATACATTTGTGCGTTAAATCTTTGGATAAAATATTAACATCATTATAATAACACATCAATTGTCACAAGATGTTTAGATAATTCTGTTCAAGAGGATATTGGTATATAAATCAAATCATGTTTTTTTTAATTTAATGTAATTTGACAGTTACCTATCCCTAATGAGGATCAGCCTTCGAAGCTGAAATACACATATAATGCATGTTGATTTTTCTGTCTGTCTGTCAGTTGGCAAATCAGTTTTCCACCATTTTTTTGTCATGCTTGAAGAGATTGGCTTGATATTTGTTTAAGAGGTGACACCATGACAAGTTATAGATCAAGTTATCATTTTGTACCAGCACAAATTCTACAAAAACTGAACTGGTAGAGGAATGCTTGTTAAAAACAAATAGTTTACATTATTGGCTTCTTAGCTTCTATCGATCATTACAGTATTAGTGTACAGATTACAGTGGAGACAGATATTTTTTCAATATTTTAGTTTCTACATGATTTGTTTTCAGAAAATAGAGAACAAAACAATAAAAGGGAGATAATTGAAGTTCAAACCAATTTAAAGTTAAAAAAAAGTTTAAGTTATCTGCCCACTGTTAGCTTGTGCTTAGAAAATGTTGTAAAGGACGTTTGAATTGATATTTTTCAGAAAAAACCATGTATTCGTCACTAGAAAATAAGTGTTGTTTTTGTTGGTAATAATGGAAGCGAGTTTACTCTGACAGTTGTACATGTGTTAAATTATTTTTTTCAGATATGCTTGAAGATAGTGAGATTGAAGCCAGGGTAGAAGATGTATCTGAAAAACAAAAACACCAATTAAAACACAGAGAATTGTTCTTATCAAGACAAGTAGAAACTTTACCAGCAACACATATTAGAGGAAAATGTGTTGTCACTCTCTTAAATGAAACAGAATCACTGTTGACATATTTAAACAAAGATGTAAGCAAAATTACCTATCTATATTAATGATTAAATGTAAACTTGAAAGTTAAATATTCATCAAATTTCAAATTTGCCAGTAACTAGTAACTAAATGCAAATACAATTGTTTAAAAATAATGAGCAAGAAAGAAAATGTTAGTTTAGTTTAAACATATTTATTTATAATGGATTGTGAAACAAGGTTTGCAACTTATATTACACCCTTTCCACTTTGTAGGTGCGAGTGCTGTCTTGTAGCGGCATTAGCCTACTCTTTTAAGAAATCTACAATTAAAAATGTTGCAAATATTTAAATAGTTTTTGTTTTGTCTTTCACATTTTTAAAGCAGCCCTTATCATTGTACACTTAACTTGTTATGATTTAAAAACACTGAGTTATTAGTATAAAATTTATATATATGATTTCAGGACACATTTTTTTATTCGCTGGTCTATGACCCTTCACAAAGGACATTATTAGCAGATAAAGGGGAGATAAGAGTAGGATCTAGGTTTCAGGCTGAAAGTTTACCATATGTACTGCCAGGTAGGTTCAGAAGATTTAAGATTATTTTTAGTAATGAGTGTTACTGATCTGCCTAGCCTATATTTAAAGATGTACATATAAAAGGTTTAAGTATTGATAATTCATTTACAAATGAAACATGTAAAAAGAGTCAATTCTTTAGCAACTTAAAAATTTAATACAATTACTCGAAAACGTATGTCTTATACATACATTCTTTTATTGTCATTTTAAGGGTAAAAAAGTTAATTGGTTGGCTCTAAATAACCTTTAGGCCACACCAATTTAATTTCTTGTTCTACGGATTTTTGGACTTCAAAAATTGGGGCGAGCGAGCGATTTGAAAATTTTAATAAAAAAATATTTAATTTGCAAATTTTTGAGGCGAAGCTTAAAAAGTAGAGGCGAGCGATTATAATTTTTTTTTGTAAACATAAAATAGTAGGTTTTGACTATATTAAAACTTGATTTATCACTTGTACCTTGACATTTCTTTAATTTATGAAATATTTTTCCCCTATTCATGCTGTTCAACAAGAAATAATTGAACAATTAAATCTGGTCTATGTATGTGTGACTGACAATGAGACAATTCTTCATCCAAGTCATAATCAGGTTCAGAACAACCCCTTAATGTTATGAATATCCCTTTTATGAGGGGTCATTATATAAGTTATAATATATTTTTTTTGTAAAAACACTTTAAGTACAGAAGGGCTAATATTTCCCCAAAGAACTATAATATTTGGTATTAAATGGTCAAAATGTGCCCAAGAATTTTGTAATATTCCTGGACTTTAACCATGTTAACACATTTACTTTAACAGTTTAATATTATTCAAAATATGTGGACCCATCCCTCTTTTAGAAAAGTTGTTTAAAATATAATGTATTTCTCCTCTTTTTGAGTAAAACATTCTAAGTTGTCAAAGGTTTTGTATAGTAGCACTATACAAATCCTTAGTATTTATATTTTCTTTTCTACTTCAGTAAACATGGTAAAATGACCCCTTCAAGGCCCCTTGTCTGAGGGAAGGTTGTTCCCAACCTGATAATAACAAACATATGTCAAAGTACGGCCTTTTACACAGAGCTTTTATCCCGACCAATCAGTAACCTTTAAGGGACCACAACTTAGTTTTGTACACAATTCGGACAGGAAAACCAACGATCTAATTTATATTTCCAAACGGTAAAATACCAATGAACCACATCAACAAACGATAACGGCTGAACGACAGGTCCTTGAATGAACCTGGACAGGTGCACAAACCTGCAGCAGGTATGATCGTCACCATACATTATAATTGCAGTTGAAGGCAAATCCTTCAGAAGTTCTTTGTACTTTATTTTAACAACGAACATTTTTTATAGGGAATACAAGTTGGGGGGAAAGAAACTAACGTTTTGTTCTGTACTGGTATTTCCGGTTATATTAGAGCACTCCAGGTGAAATAAATTGGTTTCATGCTGAAACAAATATTCTCGCAGATATTTACAGTGTTGTGGGGGTACTGATAGGTTTAAAATCGTTATATAAAGGCTAGACTGAGATTTTATAAACAAATGTTGCGATCTTTTTATAATATTTACAAAAAAACGGTGCGGGAAATGGACATGATTTCATTTCCGGATGCGGGAAGCGGGAATATAATAAAAATAAAAAAATTCTGTTTTGAAAAAAATAGGTGCGGGCGGGTCCGTCGAACAAGGAATCAAATTGGTGTGGCCTTAGCAACTGTTTTCAAATGTGTGGACTTAATATTTTGAAACTTGAAAAATATTGACCATTCAATTGTCATATGTTTTGTAGAAGGCGAAGATGATAACAGAAAAATGGAAGAATTGGAAGAACTAATATGGACACCAGAGCATGGCCTGTCTGATAGACAAGTTGACCAGTTCCTCATTATAGCCAGGTAGTTATTGTAATATTATCTTTGGACAACTTAACAACATTCATAGATATTTATTTCATAATAATTTCAAACTGATAATGTGGACATTTTGATATTGAAGAAGAAAACATTTTGTTTTTTCAACTTTATATGTGAATTTAATGGTGTTCTAACCTCTGACATTTGAATTAGACAGTGTAAAGTTGACAGTTTGTGAGTGTTTAAATGAAAGAACCGTTTATAATGCATTATCGACTGAATATTGTTAATGATATAAATGGTTTTGACAGATCTGTTGGAACCTTTGCCAGAGCATTAGATTGTACAAGTACTGTTAGACAACCAAGTCTTCACATGAGTGCAGCTGCTGCTTCAAGAGATATTACACTGGTAAGGTTCAAAGAATTATACATGTTTTAGGTTTTCAAGTCTAATCCTAAATTTGAACAAACATATAAACTTTGCGACTTTGCAACTGCTAACAATATACTCTTGCAAAATCCAAACATAATTGATCCCTTTGTATATTGACAGATTATAAATAAACTACCTACAAACCCTACATTTAATGATAGATTTCTTTGGCAGAAATGATAAACACAGTTTTCTTTATAGATATATATATTGACTTACCATTTATGCATATATAATAAAGAAAAAGATTTTATCAGGTCATAGTATTATTTCTAACTTGATATCATATGGAACACATTTTCTGACTTAAAGGCTTATATTATTATTAACCATTTTACAAAAAGCAAGACTATGGAGAAAATGTGATCATATTACATGATTGCAGTTAAAGTGCTGATCAAGGTCACCAATTAGGACAATGACATTCTGTAAATAACTAACATGGTGTCATGCAGCTCTGACGTCATATGACACAATTTGTTTGTACTTGAGCACCAATACATTCAAACCTAAAAAAAATACTAACCCTCTTTAAAAAATTATCTAAAGTTTCCTGATTCAGGTACAAAAGTAAGGAAACAGGAAATACATTTTATTTTGTGTTAATTATAAATGTTCATTGTATTTTTGATTTCAGTTCCATGCTATGGATACTCTACACAAGGCCACTTATGACACATCAAAAGGTGCTAACAGTTTAGTACCCACTGGTGGTCCAGTCCTGTGCAGGGATGAAATGGAAGAATGGTCTGCATCGGAAGCAAATCTTTTCGAAGAAGCTTTACAAAAATATGGCAAAGATTTTAATGATATAAGACAAGACTTTGTAAGTTTTTAGATGCCTGTGTAGCTGGCTGTTAAATTTTTCATGTTATCTTTTTTTAACATGTGTGTGTGTTACCATTCTTAGTTTCAAAATTTGAGACATTGCTTGAAATTAAATGTATTCAGTATCCATTGGAAATATGATAACTGAACATTTGACAAGCTGATCTTTTCGAACAGTAAAGTCTAACACACACTCCAAACAAGAACCACACAACCAAACACCTTTATTTATAAGCTGATCGATATTTAATTTTAATTCAAGTACAAATGTTTTCTGTATATGTACAACTAGGACTTATTTATATAATAACTTTATTACAGTTACCATGGAAATCTTTAAAGTGTATAATAGAGTATTATTACATGTGGAAAACTACAGACAGATATGTACAACAGGTATGTTTTATTTTATTGTAAATAATGGTGCTTAACATCCATCTTTACCAGACACATTTTACTCTCCTAAATGCTGTCAACTTGACCTTTAGGCTTAGCAATTTTGAAGTATGGTTTGACCTGGCCTCGGGTCAAACCCTTGACTTCCCTTTTGTAATTTAAATCTAGATGCAATTAAGTGCATTGATGTAAAATGTCTATAGCTAGACTAAAGTGCATAGAGAAATGCCAAATATTTATCTAAACCTCTCCTGTTTTGCTGAATAAAGCAATTAACCCTTAATGCATGTTAAAGTTTTCATTTTAATATCAGCTTTCACAATTTACCTACGAGTCTGCAAGCCCAAAGCTCAATTTATTGAAAATTTTAGTTTGATTCTGTAGGCTTGTGAAGAATTTAAGAATTTTACGCGTCAGAAAGCAATTTTACAAGCCAAATCTGTAGGACTTGTGGTTAAGCCTGAAGACTGTAAAAAGGCACAATACTATTTTCATATGTTTTTTATTTCAGAAAAGAATCAAAGCAGCAGAAGCAGAAAGTAAATTAAAGCAGGTCTACATTCCAAACTAGTAAGTTTAAACCATGTAGAGATTCAACTTTTGACCACTTTGATTATGTTACATAGTGTCTATTATCTGTTCTATAGACTTGTTTATCTTATGCACAAAGAGATTATTCTATTAGTAAGTAATCCTTTAAAAACACAAGTGATAAATAACATTTTTATTTCCTTAGCGATTCTGATATGTTGATTATCAAATGATTTTGTAATATATTGTTTAGATAATTTTATGTAGGCTATACTATGACACATGTTGAGATCTGTCAGAGAACTACTTTTAATGTTTGACTGATCATGAATACACCTATTTTCTTTGAATGTAATGTGTACTAACTGAATACTTATTTTGTACATTATATAAACTTTCAGTAACAAACCTAACCCAGCAGCTATTGATGGTAAATCTAATGGTTTGGATGGCCAAGTATCCGGCAGAGCATGTGAAAGTTGTTATGGTAAGTCTTCATTTATCATTACAAATTATGAATTGTATAATTTGATTCCAACAAGAATTTTTATCACAAAAATATAAATATTGACTAATTCATACTGTTGATCAAACTAGTTTAAACTTGGTATGTTGTATTTAGAGCATATAGAGTAACGATTGTCCATTTTGGACAGCAATTTGGAAATGAAGATGTTCAAATTTATAACAGTATTGAAACCAAAGGTTGTGAAAACTGTTAGTTTGTCAATGAAACTACAACCAGTTAATAGACAATTTAACCAGAAGGGGGATAATTCTTCAATGGTTTCGGTTACACCAACTTAATAAATCTTTTATATAGAAGAGAGAAAATGCTAGATATAACAGTTTCTATTGATATATAGCATCAACATTTAGATGAAACACATTTTATGAAAGTTCTAATGGAGTGAAAAATATTTCTTTGAACAGTTACTTAGTAATAGCAGTATCTTTTAAGTCTTTTAGGATTATTCCCGTTTGAGATAATAAATGAATTTGTATTATTTTATTTCAGCTGCCCATTCAAGTCAATGGTACTCATGGGGTCCAACTCACATGCAATGCAGATTGTGTTCTTCATGTTGGATTTACTGGAAAAAATATGGTGGTCTCAAAATGCCTACTAGATTAGGTAAGTTGGTGGAGAGAAGCTTAAAGTAGTGTAACATTAGTCATGTCATTTGGGACTCTTGATAATTTCAATAAAATGTAAATGGTAAATTAATAAAGAGAAAGAAACAAAACTCCCAGAAAACATGCATGCATAAGGGGAATGATTCCTTATTCAAATTAATAAAGTTTTAAAAAAATAATGATTTTTTTCCATCTATATAAAATTAATTTCATGACTACTGACCTTTTCAGTTGTCAGTAATTTCCTAACCTTTTTTTTCTATGCAATTTGTTTTCTTTTAGATGGAGAGAGGCCAGCACCAACCCAAAGACAAGGTATTGTCGCTCAAAGACAAGGTATTATTACGTGAAGTGTTTCGCTTCATTTTTACTTATTTATAAAGACCATTTACTGAGAAACTCATTGAAAAAGTTATCAGCTAAGATACTGTTAAAACAATATAAGCAAATATTTCTATATTCTTGCTACCTCTTTGTGTAATACTGTACCAATTATTTAGAAATTATTGTGGGGCACATACTTACACAATTGGTAAATTACACATTTTTATTGTTATTGCATATTTCAAACAAGAATCTAAAAGAACAACTGCAATATAACGATACAAAGACTACAAATTGAAGGTTGTAATATTCAGGACAATAAAATGTTAATATAATGTGAATACAATACTAGTTGGTAATTTCTATTGTCCCATGAGTGTGTTCATTTAATGCAAGGTTAAAGAAATGAATGGACTTGTAGGACGAACGAAATTACCAGACTTGATGGTAAACACTGCTTTGTACTAGACAGACAAGCCAAGTGGGATATAATTTGTATCTGACATGGTATCAGTCTACAGGATTACATTTCCTCTTTCTCTTTTTGTCTCCAAGCCCTTGTCTTTGCCCTTATTGCCAAACTGCTGCATGCTTTGCATTTGTCCATTATCTAATGCGAACATCCATTTGGCGAAAGTAGCAATTACCAAATGCATGTTTTAGAGAAAACTATAACCTGGAGAAGTAGCTTTAAATAAGAAATAAGTTACAACTTTGTTTTCAGAACGAATAGCACAGTTTAATTCAATGAGAATGCAGAAATGTACAATAGCGGGATGTGGGAAGGTAAGTGATTTTGTTAATTGCTTTTGCTTTATTATTTTTCCAGCATTCATCTGATTTAATATTTTACTTTAATAGATATAAAATTAAATCTGAAAATATGAACTATTGCATATTCACTTATTTTTGTTTGTTCAAATTTATATACATTTGAAAAAGAAAAAAAATCAAAATTTTGATATTTTGGTTTTACAAAATTCTGCTTGCATAGCTAATACCATATCTGTACTTTGTTACCTTTGAAATTGAGATAAAACTTTTTTTTTTTGTAATCTTGGATCTTTTTTTTTTTTTTTTTATTAAAAATTAAACAAATTATTTAAACTTTATTTAGATAGTTCCATGTAAACTCATAACAATGATGGACAATAATTAAAGGCAACTATTCAAAGAATATGTTTTTTCTTACTTTTAAGCATATTTCTGTCATTGTTAAGCTTGATTTGTTCATTATAATTTCGTTATTATACATAGTAAATTGTCTTATACAATATGTTATTGTCATAGTTTTATTTTAAAAATTATCTCTGATGTAGTATGCTTTAAATTTTTCATTGCTTGATGCATGTTTGAGGTACTGCTTTTTGAACTTTATTTTCATGTACTCAGAACTGCTGCTCGCATATGCCATATTAACAGATCTAGATTCTTGATATTTGACAATGTTGTTGTTTTTTTTCCTTTAGGAATTTCGGTTAAAGGCACACCTTGCCAGACATCTTGCTACAGCTCACGGTTTAATGGTCAGATCTGGTAGTCCTCGACCGGTGATGAAAACACGAGCTGCATTCTGTCTTGTAACAACTTCGTTAACTAGAATCTCCAGACGGTTGTGTAATGATATACTTAATCCACGTAGGGCAGCACGATCTCCGTTCATTCCTATCAATATAGCAGCCATCAAACAAGAATGTAAGTATTCAGACAAATTGACTACATTTCTATTCTTCCATTTTAACCTATTTAAATCTTAATTTGCCGCTGTAAGGAAGGGGCATACTTTTTTTAGAACTTCTTGAAATTTGGTATCAATATTCATAGCATGCTATACTGTTTGATTCATTTTCACATCCATAATTTGTCAACTTTACAGAATACATGTATATCTCTGATAGGGAATGAGATCAACATGCTTGAAATTGATATCAAGCTTTGTATATTAAGCTGTATCAGCTATACATCCATCACTCGTCAACTGTTTTCTACTTATTTATAAAGGTGGGGGAAGGGGGATGTTCATTTGTTAGCAAAATCTTTTAATATCAAATTTTTTATATGAATATAGAAATAAGAAGAAAAAAACTTGCTTTTTTCCCGTTTTCAGAATATGTTAAAATATAGCGCTAAGTATTAAAAAAAAGTTTATTGTATTTATTTTATAGAGCAAATCTTTTTGATTTTAGGTCAGCTCAGATTAGCTGAAGAGGGCAAATATGTACCACAGATTCGACCTAGGGGCAAGGCTACTCTAGATCCAGTTGTAGCTAAATTAGGAATAGATACCAGCATGGAAAAACCAGCTCTGCTCCTTAAAGGAGAAAATGATCACAAGAAACCTGAGCGATATGCTTTCCCTAGAATTCCTTCGCAACCTCGTAAGTACCAGTAGTATTCACAGCATCAGAACACATTTATAAGGATTCTGAAGATAAAAAGCTATGAATAATTGAAAGTCTGTCTAATGTCCTGTTCCTGCAACATATTTAAGCCTCCTTTCAGACTCACACTTGTTATCACCATGATCAAAGCAAGTGCACAGTTGAACTGCAGTTGGTGTAATTTTATTACAGATAAGTGTCAATAGTTAAATGAGGGTATAATGTTAGGCTTTCCTCTTACAAAACTTAACTTTGTAATCAATGCAAATGGCTGAGCATGGATGTGAATTTTTGAGATTTTCCCTTTTTATTTTATTATTTTAAGTTGAATTTTAAAACAATTCTACGTAATCTAGTTTCAAATATGTTGATATTTCAAATAAAAAAATAGTATTTGTCTCATGTTTAATATTCCTGTTATTAATAATAATTTTACAGAACAATGGTTTAATGAGAGGTACCAAGAAGCTAAGTTGAATAGTGCAGCAAATAATGCATCATCTATGTCACCATCCATAATGAGAAAGCGGGGATATGAACAGACAAATGGCATAGACGGTCAGTATAATTTCAATTACAGTTCATGATTAACCCATGTATATATTAACAAAAGAGGTAACTCTTGGTAGTGGAATTGTCTTGATTAAGAAAGCTCATGTGTCTGAATCTTTGTAAGTCCTTTTAATTGGTATCTGCTGCTTCTCCTCTTAGCATTTGCCATTTATGAGAAAACACAAAGACAGGTCTGCTTCAGAATAAAGTTTGCAGGTAGGGAGTCATGTCATCCTATATACTGTTACAATGTGAATATGATAAAAATCTTACTTGGCCTGTCTATTACAAAGTAGTGTTTATTGGCTTGTCTGTATAGTACAAAAATGTATTTATTGACCTATTTTGCTTAGCAAACAACTGCGATGATTTGTCTGTATGTTACAGTATATTGAGTCTATCTTGTACAAGGCTCTGTATATTGACCGGTCTATCTAGTATAAATATCTGTATTGGCCTGTCTGTTTAGTACAACGCAATGTGTAATGGTCTGTCTAGTACAAAGCACTGTGTATAGTCCTGTCTATCTTGTACAAATCACTGTGTATTGGCTGGTCTGTTAAGTACAAAGCAATGTGTATTGGTCTGTCTAGTACAAAACACTATGTATTGGCTGGTCTTTCTAGTACAAAGCTATGTGTATTTGAGCCTATTTGCCTTTCTGTCTATAACAAAGCACTGTATATTGGCCTGTCGATCTAGTACAAAGCAATCTTTTTAATCATATCATATTAACATGTTCTGATCCTGAATATTTTTAAAAGGTTACAGCCTAGTGTTAAGCATCCGTCAATCCATCGGTAATCCTAGTGCAATGTATGTATTAATAAATAGTATTCCAAATAGTTCTGACAAGTCAACAACTAAATTTTGCCAAAACGCATAACAAAAAACAATTCAAACAATAGCAAGTACATGAAAAACATTTTGGGGGGAACCTCTGACTTTTGAACAACAAAATTTTACCATAACGAAAACTAAATCTATCTGAACATCAGTAATGATCCTTTCTTGTCTTATTTTATAGGTCCACCTTCAAAGCGACCGAGCATGGGTGTAATCAGACAGATTGGATCTGTTATGAGGCATGGAATGGTAAGTATATATAAGTATATATGTCTAAATAATTGCAAAATTGGCAAATGCGATATCTGAAGATTTTTTGTAAGTTTCAAAAAGAGTGGCAAAAGATACTCCAAGCATAATTTACACAATTATAAATATTTAAAGTGATGTGCCTAATAATCTATTTATGAAAGAGACCATTTGTTGCATACAGTAAAACATGGGACCTAATAAAGTAGGATAGCACATGCTATGGTGTAATTTTCTATATTCTTCATTGAAACATTCATATTACTTGATAAAGGGAAAATTATTGAGGGCTTTTCCATTAAAAAGTATGTGGAAGGGTAGGAAGGGAAGTTTAATAATTGAATATGGGTCATCGATCTTTTTTCAGTATTTGTATATTAACATCGTGCAAAATTATCTTTAAAATGGTTCTTGGTTGTAGAGATAGTTTGAAAGTCCTTTCCTACCCTCCCTCATACATTTTAATGGAATAGCCCTTACTTTTATAAAAAAAAATGGTTACATTTAAAGTGGGACAAAAGATGTCTGATTTTATCTGTAGGTATAATTTGATTTCATTCAATTTTTCTGTCTTTTTAAAACTTAATTTTTAATAAGGAATAAGTGATAAACCTCAGTACAAAATTTTAATGTCAGTGGTTTTAATTTTCAGAGGGGTAATGTTATGAATCATCATATGAATGGGCGCGGTAGAATGCAGATGATAAACTGGATAGACGCTCCAGATGATGTTTACTTTGTTGCTACAGAAGCTACCAGGTAATCTAAGGATTAAACTATTTGAAATATAGAGCTGCGCCATATTTCAATTTTATCTTTTTTGATATATTCGATTCACTTTTGGGGACCTTAATGCTTGAAAATAGCAGATCTGATTTCTTTTCATATCTTCACATTCACATTCTTCAGCTGTTTTCTGCTCTTTGGTCGGGTTGTTGTCTCTCATATTCCCAATTATCATTCTCAATTTTATACATCAGGACTGGTGCAACATCTGTTGGAACTTTATTAAACTATTCTCCACTGTCTTGGGCATAGGTTTAATAGAATTCCACCTGCATAGGTCTCGTACAATATAATAGAAGATTATGCATAACAAAAAAAAATGTTTGATCATTCAGAGAAGAACTTTGAATCTATCAAACTTAAAATTGCTTCTTAAATAATTTAGATACTTTTGATCATTTATGTGTACAACCATTAATAAAATGCATTTAGATCCTGGCAAAGAAAATTAATTGTGTGTAGTATATATATAGCATGCTTTCTCATGCAGGCAAGTTCAACAATAAGGTTATACTGAGATATAATTTGACACAACATTTATAGATGAATATGACCATGATGACTAATAAAAATTGGACAAGGACGCTTCCTAGTATTTTCTTTATAGAATCGCTGAATTCCCAATGGGATAAAAATTAATATTAATTTATAATCCAAATTAATATTAAATGTGTGTACAAGAAGTAAAAATTTACATTGTATAATTTTTGTAGGAAAATTAGAAGACAGGTAAATCCACATGATTTCAAAAGAACTGCTAGAAACCCATGGCGATTGCTACCAATAAAACCATCACTTCATTCAGATGTTGTGGTATTAGACTGAGAGACTTATGTGTGTGTTCTGGGTGTTTCTAATCAACGCAATAACTTGTCAGCCATCACAGTGGTACAATTCTCTGGGAGAGGAAGGCCAAACTTGACTGATCAAAATTCTGAAACACAAATAGACAGAAAAGAAACCAACGGAATAGAAAACCAAACCATAAAACCATGTGTAAAAGATATCATTATTTTTGTACTTCATTCTCTAACTCAGGAAGTGGGACTTCATACCAAGTTCTGACCTTTCCTGACAAGCTATCATCTTTTGTTATTTTGTATGATATGAAAAAAAGAAATATACAAATGGATAATTTTATTCAAATTATTTTGTTTCTAAAACATGCATATTCTATACTTTGCATCATAACATGTCATTTAGTTTTCAAATTTCAAGTTTCGTGCAGCTATTAGTCTTTGTTTGTGTGTAGTCATTATCATAGTGTGAATGTTTAGCATTTAGCTCTTTATTTGTATTTTTGTTTGTTAATTTTGTTTACTGTAGCCTCATTTGAATATTACCATGGTTATATGAAACTGTTGCAACATGAACACACTTGACAAAGTTACATGTTTTCGTACTCATAAGAATTGAAGAATTGTTTGTTGGTCATCATCAGGGAAGTTTGTAGCCTTTGGCTGTTGAATACTGTAAATTGGTTGTTGGTCATATTGAACCATATTTTTGCATGTGTGTATAATATTTCTAATATTTCAATTTATATTCATTTAACTTTCATCATCTAAATCATTACAGAAATCTGTTCACAGCTGTGAAATCTATCAGTGATATTCACTATAACTCAATAACATTTCTTAATCATGATTATTAGTCCAGGGTTGCTGTAATCATGATTGTAAACATGATTATTATTATCCATTTGTATATTAATGTGGTCTGTGACCTGGATTATATGTACAGATTTTTATAGCATTGACCGACTATATATCTAACTTATTGACTCAATCAAGTTGAATAAAAATTCAAAATCATATAGTGTCAGTTTATCTAGGATATCTCAAGTATATATGTAAATAAACCAGTTGTGCTATTGCCAACTCTTTGTGTCTGTCTATTATGCATGTGTCTTTTACAAAGTTTCCTTATTTTAATCTCCAAAATTTAAGTACTATCTTAAAAAAGTTGTAAGAATTCTATCTGATAGCCTGAAAATTAAGAAGAAGATTTGGTATGACTGCCAATGAGACAAAATGACACTGAAATAAACAACTATAAGTCACTTTAGGGCCTTCAACAATGACCAAAGCCCATTGTTTGTCTTGCCTCTGACAAATGTCTGAGAAATATGAGATGTTGGAATTCTTATCAAGCAGCAGCAATGGCAAAAGCTTTTAGTAAAATTTCAGAAGGTACGAAACCTGGATCATCAATAACCTTTATACAAATGTCTAATTATCTTTAGATTCTGCCTAGCATTAGGACATTGTTAACCTTATTTTAATGGTTTTATGATTGATCAAAGGTTTTATATTCACATATTTTCAGATATCTTGAGTAATTTGTCAACCAAATTTCATGATATTAAGGTATAAATGTCCCTGATATTTTCATGGGTAATTGATAAATGATTGATTTTAAGAAAATAGTTTTACTAAATATCACAATAACAACATTATATCCATGAAAATGAGGTCACGGTAAAACAATTCACCGATTAAGGTAGCACAATACAAAGATTTTTTTACTTCCAATTACTAACCTTTGAAATGCTGTAACTTTCTTATGACTGCATAGAAAATAATAAAAGAGGTATATATAGATAGATAAAAGATTAATCTTTTAAATGAATGCAATATTTTTATCATGCAATCATTATATAATCAATTATTATGTAATTAGTGGCAAAATCTAGGTAAGTTCACTTGAATGAATTTAGCTCTATCATCTCTTTAACTATACAGAAAATTTTAACGAAATCTTAATCAGCACATCATGGGCTTCAAAAGGGTGTCTCAGATTGTCTCTATGGTGTTCCATTTTCTCAAAAATCTCTAATTAGTGTAAACATCCTAACCACATAAAAGAAGATAATGTTTAATTAAGTGTAAAATTTGTTCTATACATTCTATCTGAAATCTGAGACACCCTTTTGTAGATAATGACCTTAGGAACAACATATAATAAAATTAACCCTCTAGGGATACATATGCAGAAGCTAACTTCATTTGAAAGTGGAAATTTGGTAAAAAATATTTTAGACACAGTTAACATTATAATTGGTTACATAGTTGTTGCATAATACTAACATTGCATTAATTTGAAAGTGTAATCTGTTAGCTATCCAAAACTACCACTTTTATAAATTTTCAAGCATTATTAAGAAAGTTACAGCATTTTAAAACTTGGAGTTATAAAATCTTTGTATTGTGCTACCTTAAAGATGACATAGTCACATAGTGCTTAATAGTAAACATGAAACAAACCAAACCATGGAAACTTAAAAATTACCAATAAACCATGAAAATGAGGTTGTGGTCAGATGGACATATACACAACTTACAATCAGTTGACCTCATTGCTTATAGATATTAAGAAACAAACTTAACCAGGAAAACTTGCCATTGAAAAATGAACCATTAAAATTACCTCCGTCAGATGAGCACTGTCAGACCAACATGTACACCTTAGAATCATTCCATTCACCAAATATAGTATGATTAGAAAAAAACGATCAAAACTTATAGACCAATTGCATATAGTATCTAAAAACAAGAGGACATACACAACTGAAATTTAACATAGACAAATAAACCATGAAATGAGGTCAAGGACAGACAGACCTGTTTCCTTGCAACAATTCCAAACACCAAATTTAGTTGACCTATTGCTAGACCACAACAACCAAAAACTTGGCAAATGAGATAAAAGTTCAGCTGAAATCTGCCAGATTCACACATTTACCTTACAATTATTCCATGCACTATATATAATTGACCTATTGATCATATGACTTTAAAAGGGGCTACAAATTTTATACTAAGGGCAAACAATAATTAGCTGGACGATAGATATAACATGTCCACATGTTGAAAGTCTTGCCTGTTTTACTGACCATTGCTTTTAATAGTCCTAAATATAAATTTTAACTACAAGTGTTACATATTCTTAATATGGTCAAAGAAAATGAGGTCAAGGTCAGATAAACCCTGCAAGAAAAACATGCACATTTTCAGTCATTCAATACACCAAATATGGTAGACTTGTTTATAGTTACTGTTAGTACACAAGAAACAGAATTAACACTGAAAACTATATTGTCCAATGAACCACAAAATAATATCAAGGTCAAATGAAACCTGCCAGACAGACATCTATACCTTACAATTATTCTATTCATCAATTGCAGTTGACATTTTGTTTAAAGAAGAAGAAAAAACAGACCAAAACACAAAACTCAATATGTGCAATGAACTGTATATCAAGGGTTAATAAAATACTGCCATATTGACATGGACAACATTAAATATTTTCATACAATAAATATTATCAAGATGCATACCAAACTTTAATCAATCGAGGCAAAGACAACTGTTTCTACCTATGGCTTTCAGATGTAGTCTTGTGTTTACTAGACCTGCTTTTTCTTTCAGGTAAACAATATATCTGGAACTTGTTTTTCAGTGATAAAATTTTTCATACCATCAGGGAAGCTATAAATCAATATTATCACCCTTGTTTAAACATATTTTTTATCAGAAATCACCAAAGACCTTCCATCAACACTGAAATTCCATAACATACAAATAATACTTCAAAGAAAAGGCAGCTACCATTGACCAGTCGCATGACTGTAAAATATTTGAGTTGAGACCTTGAACAACATTAAGAAAAAGATAAGAATTAATCCCAGCTACGCAAAAGGGAGTGGAGACAAACAGGAAAATCTAAAAAAAAATAAAAGTACTATCCAAAATTAATTTTATGATGGTCTGGTCAAAATGGATTAAAGCATTTCATTTTAAGCTTAGCAGACCCAAAAGCCCAGTTTGAGGTTTATTCATCACTTGGAGTCTGTTGTCATCTCTGAAACTACCAGGCCTATCATTTACATCCAAACTATGCCACAATCTTCCTAAAGAGTATCAAGTTTGAACTTTGTGTGTCCAATTAACCTGCAGGCTAACCCTAGGTGAGCAATACAGGTTTCATGGAGCCTCTAGTTTTGGAGTTACAGAAATAATATAATGTCTGATAAATTTGTATTTCCAAATTTACAATATAGTTCCAGAAAAGTTCTGACAATAACTCAATGAATGTTTTAGCTTTTTATTGTTATAGTATAACAAATGAGTCTTATAACAATTAAGAGCTTTTTTCTGGAGACTATTATAGGATTAAACACATTTTTTCTAGAGGTTATTGATGTGTAAACCAGGGCGGTTAACTCACAAACTAAATAAAAGTCTGAAGTTTGTGAGTTAGAGACCCCGGTTAGACATCAATAACCTCTAGAAAAAATGTGTTTAATCCTTATAATTCTTCAGCCAAACATGTGATTATTAATTTACATTATTACTTTGATGGCTACTATATGTACCATCAGAAGCACAATGGCATGTCGTAACTAAGGAGTACGCCGCCATCTTGACTTTATAAAAATTTAAATGTTCGATAAATGCAACAGAATCTAAAATGAACTAGCACCTACCTCAAAAACTGCATTTTAATTAGATAATATCCGAATTTGAAGTGTACAAGTAACGAAATAATCTTCCCTCTGAAAGTTTTCAAATGTATGACGTCGTGTTTTGCCATGACGTAAATTCGCCAAATATTGGTGAAATTTCCCGGAATTTTATTCAAATTTTATTTTTATACATTGAAGAAGCTTTAGTGCATTTTTTTTCTTTTTTTGGGGGGGTTATATATGCATTAGAATAGAAACAACTGTTATGCAATTGTTTTATAATCTCAACTTGCTAAAAATCCCAGTATCCCTGCAAGAATGCGTATCGCGCATGAATAGATTACAAAAGTAATTTCGGAAACATGGTTTATTGAAGTGTACCCGGTAAACCAAGAGAAAAATTCTACTTGACCAATCCAATTCAAGTATTTATAGATATGGAAATGATATAAGAAAAACATCTAAGTATATGCAATATCCACAGATTTATTGGAGCTTTAATACACATTTAACATTGTCTGTATGAGAATCTTATATCAATTCTTCTTTTTTTTGTCAGTCATACCTTTTTCTCAATTAACAATTTTCCACCGTACTGGTATCTATTGAAAATTTCAATTCAAATCGGTAAACATACATTCAGCTATTAAATAAAATTGAGAATGGAAATGGGGAATGTGTCAAAGAGACAACAACCCGACCAAATAAAACTAGAGGCTCTAAAGAGCCTGTGTCGCTCACCTTGGTCTATGTGAATATTAAACAAAGGAAGCAGATTGAAAATTGACTACAAAGGTCAATAACTCCTACAGGGGTCAATTGACCATTTCGTTCATGTTGACTTATTTGTAGATCTTACTTTGCTGAACATTATTGCTGTTTAAAGTTTACCTATATCTATAATAATATTCAATATAATAACCAAAAACAGCAAAATTTCCTTAAAATTACCAATTCAGGGGCGGCAACCCAAAAACAGGTTGTCTAATTCATCTGAAAATTTCAGGGCAGATAGATCTTGACCTGATTAACAATTTTACTTCATGTCAGATTTTCTCTAAATTATTTGGTTTTTGAGTTATAAGCCAATAACTGCATTTTACCCCTATGTTCTATTTTTAGCCGTGGCGGCCATCTTGGTTTGATGGCCAGGTCACCGGACACATTTTTGAAACAAGAAACCCCAAAGATGATTGTGGCCAAGTTTGGATCAATTTGGCACAGCAGTTTCAGAGAAGAAGATTTTAGTAAAAGATATATAAAATTTACGAAAAATGGTTAAAAATTGACTTTAAAGGGCAATAACTCCTAAAGAGGTCAACTGACCATTTTGGTCATGTTGACTTATTTGTAAATCTGACCTTGCTGAACATTATTGCTGTTTACAGTTTACCTATATCTATAATAATATTCAATATAATAACCAAAAACAGCAAAATTTCCTTAAAATTACCAATTCAGGGGCCGCAACCCAAAAACAGGTTGTCCAATTCATCTGAAAATTTCAGGGCAGATAAATCTTCACCTGATTAACACTTTTACCCAATGTCAGATTTGCTCTAAATGCTTTGGTTTTTGAGTTATAAGCTAAAAACTGCATTTTACCCCTATGTTCTATTTATAGCAATGGCGGTCATCTTGGTTAGTTGGCGGGGTCACCGGACACAATTTTTAAACTAGATACCCCAATGATGATTGTGGCCAAGTTTCAAATAATTTGGCCCAGCAGTTTCAGAGGAGAAGATTTTTCTAAAAGATTACTAAGATTTACGAAAAATGGTTAAAAATTTACTATAAAGGGCAATAACTCCTAAAGTGGTCAACTGATCATTTTGGTCATGTTGACTTATTTGTAGATCTTACTTTGCTGAACATTATTGCTTTTTACAGTTTATCTCTATCTGAAATAATATTCAAGATAATAACCAAAAACAACAAAATTTCCTTAAAATTACCAATTCAGGGGCAGCAACCTAACAACGGCTTGTCGGATTCATCTGAAAATTTCAGGGCAGATAGATCTTAACCTGATTAACAATATTATCCCATGTCAGATTTGCCCTAAATGCTTTGGTTTTTGAGTTATAAGCCAAAAACTGCATTTTACCCCTATGTTCTATTTATAGCCATGGCGGCCATCTTGGTTAGTTGGCGGGGTCACCGGACACAATTTTTCAACTAGATACCCCAAAGATGATTGTGGCCAAGTTTGGTTAAATTTGGCCTAGTAGTTTCAGAGGAGAAGATTTTTGTAAAAGTTAACGCCGGACGCAGGACGACGACGGACGACGACGACGACGACGGACGACGCCGGACGCCGGACGCCAAGTGATGAGAAAAGCTCACTTGGCCCTTTGGGCCAGGTGAGCTAAAAACAACAGCAGAAGGTCACCAACAGGTCTTCAATGTTGCGAGAAATTCCCGCACCCGGAGGTGTCCTTCAGCTGGCCCCTAAACAAATATATACTAGTTCAGTGATAATGAACGCCATACTAATTTCCAAATTGTACACAAGAAACTAAAATTAAAATAAAACAAGACTAACAAAGGCCAGAGGCTCCTGACTTGGAACAGGCGCAAAAATGCGGCGGGGTTAAACATGTTTGTGAGATCTCAACCCTCCCCCTATTCCTCTAACCAATGTAGAAAGTAAACGCATAACAAGACTGTATATGCTTTAGTTGTAATGATCTCATCTGGTCACGCTGCTCAAAGCAGACAGATGATATAAACATTTGGTACACATTTAACATTTCAGATTGTAACCGACCAACCATTTTTGATTACATATTTCCAAAATGAGGCTCTAAATCTGTCCAAAAGAAGTTCTAACCACTATTTTAGGTTTTCTATGGATTGTATCATCATATGATTTAAAGGTCATTGTAAACTGAGGTCCAGTATTCCACTTAGTTCCAGCATCATCTAAAACTAAACCTCTGATTTGAACACTGTATTGTCCAGCAACAGGAAAAGATAACAGAAAACTACAAGAGAAATAGTCTTTATGTGGTCGTACTGTCTCCTCATAACTTCTGTTTGGATCCTTCACCTGAAAAAAATTCAAAAGTATGACAGCTGCTGGACATCAGATCATTTTTTCATTATTATCTTGATATAATCAATGATGAGTTTTCACTAAATATAAAGTACTCAGCTTCATTTAAAAACCACTTAAAAATGAACTAACACCAAAAATTTAACAAATCATTCAACCATTAAATGTAGGTGAACATCGTCCTTGGGAGTTTACGTCTTGGAACTCATCCAAGCGTAATCAAAACTGTATCCCTGAACCCCTTTATTTAGCTCTGTCCTTTTTTACCTTTTGACAATTTGTTAATCTAGATCAATCTGGCCTTTTTTTTATGGTTTCTGCTACCAACTAGTGATTTTTGTGTTTAAAGCATTATAGCTTTACTTCTTCAGGCAAAGTTGGCCTCCAATGGTTTGAACTTTTCCGTCAAGGCCTTTATGGATCATATGCTTTCGAACTGTTTTTTACCTTGAATGTATCTGATGAAGACTATACCAAAAACATGTGTTTTGTGCATGGAAATCATGTCACATACAAATCATTGTAACATCTGTTGCTTGTGTTCAATAATACTTTACCTTAGTGTCTGAATTATGTTGTTGGTTAGTTATTTCTGTTTTTACGGCTATACAGATTTGACTAACTTGTCTAAACATTTGTTGCTTATGTTCTATCACACCTTCAACTTTGAGAGTAAATAAAGTGTTATGATGTACTAATAATGGCTCCATTCTCATGTTCTGTTGGGGTGTTACTGCCAACTATAAAAACAAAGACATACAAATGAAAACTGTATTTTACACACATAAATTCAAGGTCTTATCTTGAACTTCTTTTGAAAACAAAGGCAAATCTAAATGCACATTTTCAACTGGCCAAATCTCAAGATTAAATCATTGAATTAGTTCTGTATTTTATTTCTTTTTCTTGAATGTTTTTTTATCCCAAATAGCACATATGCATACAGATTGAAATATTTGATTGAAACAAACAGATGTTGGATGCAAAGTGCGGAAAAAAATTAACATTTATAAGATCTTATGACCTATTAAGCAGAAAAACAAGCTTTAACAGAAATACTATTTGGGTGGTTTTAACAACTTGGACTGGCTTAGGTAAGCCCTTGCAGAGTCGATTATCATGGTTAAAAAAGCAAATACACTTGAATGAAAAATGCAACTTACATTAAGTTTTGTTGTTTGTATGCTCTGGAAGAAATATCGTGGGTATCTAAAGGGTACTTGTAGCAAACTCTGTACACTTTTACTTAGGAAATCCATGTGCTGTAAAAAAGGGGGTCATATTTTTATAATTATAAACACACAAAACATACTGATTTCAACACATTAAATGTCAAACATCCTGATAGAATAAATTATAAAATATAATGGTGTAAATTCTGTCAAGCAACTATTATTATTAAGAAACTGAGGTTCGAACTCTCTCAGGCAAAGTTGATCATTGATGAAATTAGATAATCTGTTTAGGTAGTTACTGGTTATATAGTTTAAAATTTCCAGCGCATTACGCATTATTTGCTTTTGAATGTTTAGATATGAGCATTTCTTCAGAAGGTAAATCTAGAAATGCGTCAGAAGCACGAAACTTATAAAGTGCTTATTTCATTAGAGTACAAATAGAACAAAGATAACTAAAATTTTCAAGAATATATCTGACATATAAGGTGCAATGAGACATCTTATGCAATGAGACATCTTATGCAATGAGACATCTTATGCAATGAGACATCTTATGCAATGAGAAATAATTATGTTCCAAAGAAAACATTTACACCATATACTTCAAATTTTGATGACTGAACAATTGAAATGAAGGTAAATCTTAAACAGATATAAAAAGTTTTGCATGTTAATAATGTATCTGCACATAAAACCAACATTTATGTCCTACCTCATGAGTTAAAGCTTGGCTGTTAGTTTTAAGTATATAATTCAGATCTTTCTGTATGTTAACTAGTGTTACTGACAGGACATCACTATTCTCACTAGACACAGGGAACAGTCTGAAATAACAAATATTATATGTTATATAGTTATGACTGGGAATTTCATATTGAAAAGGGGGAGGGTAATTTCTATATCAGTTAATTAAACACTCTTCTAGCTTTCAGTTAAATGATATATCTATTTGTGGTAATATATAGTGTTTTATACTTGAATCCGAGTCTTTGTAATTTGGTAGTTTGTTATACCTCTTTTAAGGATTTAGGTTCTTGTTCTGCACTGTTTTATTAAAGATAAATTATCTTTGTACATATTGTAACTCCCCTGATCAAATAAAGAAGGATGTCAGTTGACAAGAAATTGTTTGGACTTTGCCAAAAGTAAATGTCAATGTCTGACTTCATCCGTATTGATTGTGGTTTTGTATCATAGTTTTATGTGAAGATAACAGAATTGGGAGTCCTGATTTGAAGCCTGAAATTTTAAATAATCCAATGTCAAATATGTTTAGACGTTTTTAATTTTACACAACATTTTTAAGTAGGTGTCTGCTTGACATGTTCCCCTCACATCCTTTTATTCTGTTTTTCTATTATAACACATGGATTATAAGTATTGAGTCATAAACTATAAGCTTCCCCTTACCTAGAGTTATCTGTTGTTATAACTGCTGATACCCCGGCCTTCATTACTTCACAACAATATTGTAATCTTTATTAACGGTTCAGAAAAAGTGTTGATCAAAGTTTGTTATTATCCTATACAATTTTGATAATAATATTCAGATGTAATACAATGAAATTGAACTGTCATTTTGTTCTCTACAAAAGCTTTATTTGTGGACATTCATTTCCCTACTCCAGAATAGCACATAAATATCAAAAGAATTTTTGCACTAATGATTAATTTTACTCAAAACTGAACATGTAACCCTTTTTCATCATGTTCATCAAGGGAGTAGCTTCTAATTTCCACAGACAATCTGATTGCAGGGAATTCAAATTCTTCAAATCTTAACAAATTACCAGAGGTTGATCGTTAGGTTGTATTATTATTATATATAGCATCCTGGCTATAATAAATGGGAAAAACATTGAAAACATTTTCAGTTTTTACAGGGGAGGTAATATTATGTCACCATATTTCATACTGTTAACGAGTAAAAAGTCAAGTTGCTTATAATTTGTTATTGTAAAGGATACTGTGTCACTGTATATAAGGTCTGTGGGTCAGCATCAAAACATGTTAAGTATAAATCTCCAAATTTCTGTTTCAGATTTTCAAAATCTTTCATACACTTTGTTAACTGAAAAATAAAATGCATAAAGAATGTTAATATTAATTTCATCACACACAGTTAAATATATTAGTAGAAACTAATTGACAATCAAAAGTTCTGAAGATGAAATATAACAACTGCATAAACACTCTAAAACTTCTAGAAAAAATATTGTAGAAATATCAGTACCGGTAATAATCATTTTGATATTGAATATCTGAAAAACAATCATATGCACTTGTTATTTTGACCTACCTGTGACAATATCTGACCACAGCGTGATATTTCTTGCCCATTAGTTAGTGCTAATGCTGTAGCTATGGCAGGTGGAGGACATGTCCTGAATGTATTACAGGTCTGTATCAGCTGAGTCAGAGCCTGGAGAAGTTCTATCCTCAGATGGACTAAATCTGTCTGAAACTGCATTGGAAATACTTGTGTGGAAGCAGCCTGTAAAAATAGTGTCATTCATTATGTTTATGTAGTAGTGTCATTTTTTAGCCTATAAAATAATAGTAAAAATATCTTTAAAGTTCTTAAATTAATTGTATTTATTATAAAAGTTTAACTCTAGAATTTTGATAAAGGAATATTATTATTTAAATCCAAATCTACACTTTACTTTTTATATTGAGTTCATGAATATTCAAAAGGTTCTTACTTTAAAATTACGTATTTGATTGGTCATTGTGATTTCGCGGTCAATTTATATTTTGTATTGACCAGGTATATTTTGCACGGGAACTTGAAAATCACAGACGCATTGTATTGTATCACGAATTATTACCTGTTATGTTTTCATTCATTGTGGACACAACATATTACATATTGATGTAAGTTAACTTCTTTATTATATTATTAATATTTTCACATGTAAATGATAAATTTAGTAAAGTTTCCATTATATGATTTCGTTCTCCTCGTAGAGTTTTGTTATTACATAAGTATGATAGATGTACCCGAGAATCTTTTATTTAGCTTCGTGCTACATGTATTTTATTATCTACCGTTAATTTGTCACGATAGAATATAGAACAAGATATTTGCTTAGCTATTTGATTATTGATACAGATAATTTATATTTCATAAATGGCGGCATATTAGACAAAATAAGGAAAAGTGTTAAAGTGGATATTTATTAGTACACTTATATTATACATTGTAATGATAGAAGTATAACTATAAATGAACTGGAGTTATTTTGTCATATCGTATATTTTAATATTTTATGAGTCCAAATGTTTATGATTGCATTTTGGTTTTAGGACTCCATTGATGTAATTATATACAGAGTATACATTGTGAACTGTGCCGTGTCCTTGCCAGTAAGACCTCACTCCACAAGTGGTAAGAGTCAACCAATTTTTAACTATGTAATGTTGTAAACAAGACGTTATGGATTATTTCCCTTTAAATATGCGGTTTTAAGCATATTTAATATATTGGTTTAATTAGTCTTTATGAGAATAGTATCTACATTTTAATTATTGCTGTAATGTAATTGTATGTAAAGAACAAACAATATATTATGTTCCGATCAGTTTAATGTTATGTTCGCAGTTTTAACTTTAGTTTTGTACCGTACACATAGTAAAACAGTAAACACTATATAGTATATAATTTACGAGCAAGGATTACATTCTTGTGAAGTGTATCACAATTAGAAGTAAAAGTACATGTGACATCAACTCACTGATTGTCTATTAAATGTGTTCGCAGTATAGTACACAGTATTAAAGTGCATTGTAATTTACCATAACTATATGTGATAAAGTATAACTTAGGGTACTTGAGTTTTATAATAGATCTGTTATTTATAATTGTGATATTGTTATTTCAGAGTTTATTTTTCTACTACTGGTATAATAAATAATTCGAACCCTAAACAGAGTTTATTATTACTTGACCCAAGAATCGACCCTGTTACATTTATATATAAAGGCATATAGAATTTTGAGATATAGATGTTGAGGATTGCGGGAATGTTATGCGTTCGTATGAGTGCCGTCGCCACTGACAATGTGACGTTGCGTTTCTATGTATATTGTATTTATAATTCTATGCTTGTTTGAATGAATGTTGAACCACACAATTGTATCTATTTTTAGTCTAACCCTAATCCAACACAACGTGAAGTATTTACACACTCAAGACCCAACAATAAAATCTCTCTTTACTACCTTGAAATTCTAATATGTAAATCAACCTATATAAGTTCTACATCGACTGACTGTGACTGTTTTGCTAGACAAGGTAGTTAAAAAAAAATCATTTGTTGTCCTACTTTGCAGTTTCTAACAGTGCTCTCCAAAGGAAATGTATATGGGGCATGGATTTATTTATACATTTAGACTCATGTTATAGATTTCTTCTCTAAGAACTGGAACCTTACCTTCAGGGATGACAGAGATTTCTGATAACATAATAGTGTTTTAGTCATCCCACTGTCATCTTTCTCTTTCATCAGATAACTTTCACCTTCACTTATTTCTTGTAAAGCAACCATCCAAAAGTGGAGATGTTCTGAAGCAACCTAAAGATAAGAAAATAAAATAGAAAATTATTTTGGGAAAGTACCAGGTACATTTTTGTCATTCTGACCTGTAAATCCTCATATAAAACATTGCCTGATGTCAATACTAATCAATAGTTTAAGCATTAGAAGGCTTCAGATTAAACTAATGTTAAGTTCATTAAAACTGCAAATACTATTTAAGGATGTTCGCTGCTCAGTTTCAAAATAAATGACTTTTCATAAAACTAGTATTTATTGATAGGGAATAAATTGATGAATCAAAAAAGCAAAAAAATTATAGGGGTCAATGTTTTTGTTTTCGATCTATTAGCCATTGGAATTTTGCCGGGAAAATGTTCTCTCTTGATTTTTCATAGCTTTATCATTGACCAGTTAAAGTTCTAAAATACTATTAAAAAATAAATAAAATTTTATAAGACTTTTACAAATAACTTATAATTAAACATGTAACAGATTTATAAAAAGAAAAAATGCGGGTTCATGGGGATTTTTTTTTAAGGCATTCAAATAAATAAAACCAGAGGATTCCGAAAATCTGACAAAAATTCCAAAACATGACAAGCAGACATCCTTAAAGTGTTCAATGAAATACCATAATAGTGTTCAGCAAGTTCAAACAATCAAACCACAACATCAAAGTATCTATCATTTTCCTTCAAAGTCATAAAACTGGAATCATTGAAGCTAAATCCATTGTAGTAAAACTTCATTTTAAAGTTATTCATTTGTGCAACAATGTATTCATAGGTAAGTTTACTTACCAAATGTGAGAGTGAACTGAAGAGGTCAGCTGCAACAGGGTGCTGTCCATATCTCATAGCCTGTCTGGCCAGTTTATACATAAACCAGGGTGACTTATGTCCATTTCTTAGTATCAGTTTCTGTATTTCATTTGGGATTGTTTCACTACCTGCTGCTTGAAATATCAATGTTCCTAAGTATGTCTGTAATAAAATATTGGAAATAATATTGATAAAGACCTACAAAGCAAGTTATTGATTCCAGATTAAACTGATTAAATCTCATAACATGAAATCCTGAATTACGATCTTGTATGACTGACATATTTAGCAAGTATGCTTTTTGAAGTTCTTATTTATTAAATTATGTATATTTTTCGTAAAATTCTAGGCTAAAATTTACCTTCATCTTCAATAGAGGTCAGAAAAAAGGAGGCACAGTATGTCAGTTTTTCATTGCATATTGTGAGAAAGGGCTAAAGTTGTATTACCAATTCTAGTGTTTGGAACAGGTAAAGGAATTCATGGTATAATAGTAGCCTTACCTTAACTTGACCTTCTTGACAAATGGCACTACTTTGTAACAGCGAGAGGATGTTGGGAATTATCTCCCTTATGTAAATATGATTTTCTGAACCAATGGCTGCTAGTCCTTCACACAATATTAAAGCATGTTCCTCTGGAAAAACATAGCATACCTTTATTTTCAAATTTTTTTCAATTTCACCTTTCAAATACAATTTCATTATGATATCATGTGATGAAATTTTAAAAGCAATCAGCAATCTATCAACACTTTTTATTTGATCATTTATTGCCGCCAAGAAAACTAGCCACAAAATAAAATTATATTTATCCCACTCAAAAATCAGATGATAAAGAGAAAGTGTGATTTTATTGTGTTGTTAGGTTACTCCATACATACCATGATAATTCAATTATTAAAACCTATCATTCTCCCCAATGATATAGATATAAATAATATATCTTGAATTCTGTTTAATCTTTTTAACTTATTACTTGTATTTGCACCCATTTCTGGTAAAACACTATTTATGATATAAAAGACAGATCTGAAAGTGTGCAAAACATGTCTGGGAATAGCTAATTTTCTCTAAATATTTCCATTTTGCACAAAAATTGTATACCTCCTACATACAATGTCTAACAAGCATGACATGGCTATGTAAGCTTCTATACATAGTGTTCCATAGATTGTCTGTCATATATGTAACAAATATTCTCCACTTACCACTTTCAGTTGTCTCTAATAGTTCTACGATTTCTGACAGGAAGAACATGGTTGTATCTGGAAACTTTTTAACCAGGTGTACAGCACATTGTAAACAAAGCTGTAATAAACAAGTATCAATGATATACTTTTGTGAAAATCTCTGCATGGACTGTATATATTTACTCTCCTTGTTGATATCACCCTTTTTTCTCATATTTTTTTTGGTGCATTAAACTTTTATGATCAATTTAATTTGGTGGATGAAATATAGATTCTTACACTGCAACAAGTGTATTACGATATTTCTCCACTCTCGACAGTTAAATTTTATTATTTAAAGCGTGAGGCTTGCGTAGCCCTTTAAATAATAAAATTTAACTGTCGAGAGTGGAGAAATATCGTAATACACGAGTTATAGTGTCGGAATCTGTTTCTCTAATGCTTTTTATCGTTCTTCTTCAAAGATTTTCAGAAGATTCTGCTCTTTATATGCGACGTCATCAGGCAAGGTCGCCTTTTTTCATGACGTCACAATAGGAAAATTGAGAAGAAAACAAAACATGTTGACATCATAATCAAATTTCGACTAATCATTTGCTGAGAACAGATTTTTCATTAGTGAGGAGAAATATTTTTCTCACACCGGTCAGGAAATGTGAAAATAGCACAAAAATTAGAGAATTTTTTCTTCTAAAATAGCAAAAAGTGTTTGTCAATTCTACATACAACTCACATTTCAGATGATTTTACCTTTAGAACTTTTTTATCTTCTTTTGTTGTACCCCAGACAGATAAACAGCACTGTGTTGTTATTGCAAGTCTCGCCCCTTCTACTGGGTCCTGGTCCAAACGAAATAATTTCCGCTCTGTACGAAAGAATGCAATACATTTTCATAACCATGCTGAATAATTTGAATAACAAATAAAGGAAGTAGTTTTAAAGTTTTATAAATTGATAAAAAAGCACAGGACTGAAAATTAGCCAGAGCTAATATGACAATGAAATTTTAAAAGTAACATCTAGAAAATGTATATGACAATATATCATGAGTAAACTATTTTTTTTAGAAACCCATGTCATAAGTCTTTAACATGACCAGAAAAAATAACCAAATTGCATTAACCATACTGTATTACAAACAAAATGTTGATAATTTTTTAGTTATAAGTTGTGTCGCCTTTCCTATTTATACCCATTGACATTATAACTTATCAATACACTTGAATTGTAAAAATTTAATAACATACTGAAACTTTTGAAACAGATGGCAATGTTTGTGTAGAACTCCATGGCTTTGGCTGACAATGTTGGGTTCTGGGATACATAACATAGATTACACACTTCCTGAATTTTCTGCATGTCTGCTGCTGATACTGAAAGTAAATATTGGAATAAAAGGGTTAAATATACATCCTTCACAAGTAGTCTGATGCAACTTTTTTTTCATTTTATGCTATTTACATAAGATAACATATGGCTTTGGGCTGTTTTTTGGTCAGGTTTTTGAATGTTTCACACACTCCCCATTTCTATTTTCAACTCTATCAAAGGGGCAAATTGAAATGCAATGGAATGTGTACTCCTTTTTTCTTTGATATACATACCATCATGAGTAAGAAAGAGGTGAAATGCTACAGATTTTGCTAATGTTCCTAGGACTTCTAGAATGGCAATCTTAACAGCTGTGGACTTGGCTTGCAGTACAACTGTTATAAGACTCTGAAAGTACAACAAAAGATATTAATAGAGCTTATTTTTTTGTTAATCTCACCTTTATCAATAATATTTACATTGTTTTACATTTGAAATTACAGGGTCTTTTATGGCTTACTATGCAGTATGGGTTTTGTTCATTATTGAAGGGATTAAGTGACCTGTAGTTGTTAACCTCTATGCCATTTGGTGTACATTGAAGAGGTGTCTCATTGGCAATCATACCAGATCTTTTTATTTTTATATTGTACTTCTCTCAAAGTTTTTTTTTATACATGTATATAAATCTGTGAATACCTACCAGTAGAACTTAATTCAAAGAATATATACAAATTATATTCTTTATTATTTTTAATCTAACAGAAGTAAAAACAATACATTACCTTTACAGATGAATATTTCCACATCTGAGGAGCTTTCATCGCAAGCCGATTCAGATCTTTTAGAGCTATGAGTTTGACCGATTGTCTTGGATCATCGGTGACACGACTTATCAATAGATCAACCTGTGATTGGACATCAATCAGTGACTGACAGGCCAGTGCTGTCATCGTCTGAAGTGTCCTAATAACAAACTTCTGTGAGGGTAAACTGGATAGTAGTTCTAAACATACTTGTCTTGCCTGTAAAAGACGATATTCAAAAATTTCAAATACTCTCAAATCAAGTTGATTTTTTTTTATGTCAATGAATGGCTACTTTTACATAAATGTGTCTTTATTGGTTAAGGTTTAGGGCAGGAAGAGGTTTTAATGACTTCTAAGTCAGTAATTCTATCATAGTAAAACTATACGATATGAAAATCAGCATTTAATAAATTTTGAATACTTTTCATGTTAGACAAAGCCATCATTTTAATATGGTATAAACTTTATCATATTTATTATAAATATTTCCATCTAAATGAATAATAGTTAAACAAAATTATAAAAATTGCTATTGAGCACCAAAAACCCATAAAAAATGAGAGTAAACATGAGATTTGTTTTTTTCTCAATCCCAAACATTTGCCACCTAAAATAAAAAATTCGATAGATGTGATCTTATTTCTTACCTTAGATGACGTCTACACATCATGATACTTATGCTGTAGTATAGGTATTAACTGTAGTGTGATCTTATTTCTTACCTTAGATGATGTCTGCATGTCATGATACTTATGCTGTAGTATAGGTATTAACTGTAGTGTGATCTTATTTCTTACCTTAGATGACGTCTACACATCATGATACTTATGCTGTAGTATAGGTATTAACTGTAGTGTGATCTTATTTCTTACCTTAGATGACGTCTACACATCATGATACTTATGCTGTAGTATAGGTATTAACTGTAGTGTGATCTTATTTCTTACCTTAGATAACGTCTACACATCATGATACTTATGCTGTAGTATAGGTATTAACTGTAGTGTGATCTTATTTCTTACCTTAGATGACGTCTACACATCATGATACTTATGCTGTAGTATAGGTATTAACTGTAGTGTGATCTTATTTCTTACCTTAGATGATGTCTGCATGTCATGATACTTATGCTGTAGTATAGGTATTAACTGTAGTGTGATCTTATTTCTTACCTTAGATGACGTCTACACATCATGATACTTATGCTGTAGTATAGGTATTAACTGTAGTGAGACCTTATTTCTTACCTTGGATGACGTCTGCACATCATGATACATATGCTGTAGTATAGGTATTAACTGTAGTGTGATCTTATTTCTTACCTTAGATGACGTCTACACATCATGATACATATGCTGTAGTATTGGTATTAACCATGTTAACTGTAGTTTGACCTTATTTCTTACCTTAGATGACGTCTGCACGTCATGATACATGTGCTGTAGTATAGGTATTAACTGTAGCTTCAAATCAACTGGTGTTGCTATATTCTGGATCATGTCAGATAAATTATTACAGATACTAGCAGCAAAAGAACTGAAAATATCAAAATACAAATATGCCTTATTTAATGCATAAGAAAAATCATCATTATTTACTAAAAACAATACACTATCTTGAATTTTTATTTTTTTTAATAGTTTAAAATGCAATTCACATAATATCTGTAAAATTATTTCTTTCTTTTCCCCAACTTATTAAGTATACAAAATAACCTTCAAAGTCCCTTATCATTAAAACTGTGAATTTGAGTAATTATTTTATAGAATTTGTATTATTTTAAGTCCTACTTTTTTATTATTATTTTCTCATTGCTTATCTTAGAAGCAATGTAAATATTTTTCTTACAGCTAAGTATACCATTATACATTTATGTTTATTTACAATTTTCCAAATATTAACCTTGATTGTTCAGCAAATTTTCCAGCCGCAAAAACTGCAGCATCCACTTCCACAGCATCGTTAGAATCAAAACCATTTACAATACTATGGTGAACATTCTTCCTTTCAGTTATTATACTGGCAAGGTTAGCAAGAGTTCTGGAAAAAATATTCAGTCATCAAAATTAGTTAAGAAAAGATGACACAAATGGTCCTTAAAAATAATTCCAAGTCCAAATAATAGCCTGTTAATTGTAATTTTGTCATACATGTATTAATTAAGTCATAGTCTTTACACTCATAGTCTAAATACATGAAATATCTTTATTGCATAGCTATTTGACAATTATTTTTGTTTTAAATTTATTTTCTGAAACCAAGACATAAAAATAAAACACAACATACCTAAGAGTTAAAGCTCTGGCAGTGCAGTCATTGCTGTGAATTACTGAGAATATCTTTCTAACAAATTCATCAATGTTCAGAATTTTCTCCAAATGTTTTTTACTTTGTTCTGTTACTTGTAAGATACACCATCGCAAGAAATTGTTCCTTAAACATAAGGAAATATGCATGAACATTACGAATATGATTTTTTTTAACTTGAGTACGGGGGCATTTACATGTACATAGGTTAAGATATTACCTCAATATCTTCTATCATTCATGAATGAAAATAAACTCATCATAGATACCAGGATTAAATTTTTTATATGCGCCAGACGCACGTTTGTCAACATAAGACTCATCAATGAAATTATTATGATATATTTGAAGTGTTCATGAAATTGTCACTTTCTTGTAAGGTCTTATTTTAATGATAAAAAAGAGAAGTGCTTCAACATCTTTGGATCCTCATTTTAAGAAAGCATTCATGCCAACTAGAAAGATGTATATCCTTTTAATGAATTAAACATTGTCAATTTTTGCACTAACATTTTTAAACAACAACATTGTCAATTTCATATCAGATATTGCAATCAATACAAAATTTAAGTGTTTTTTTTTTAAATAAATGAAGATCTTACCGATTTCTAAATTAAGTTAATTGACGACATACTCTTTTCTTCAAAATGAAATAAAAATATATAAATTTATTTTTGGATAATCTTGTTAGAGATTTTTTTTCAAATCTAGCCAAGACCACAAACATACCCATTCCTAAAAATATCTGCTAATCTAAGAAATGCTGTGTTGATCAGGATAGGAAATGGATATTTCTCAAACAAACTTGGAAATCTTACAATAGATTCACATTGTATTCCAATCTTGGGCGATCTCAAACCTGAAGAGGTAAAAAAAAAATTGAATGAAGAAACCCTTTTCAGTCAATGTTCATTCACTGTAACATACACACCATCCTTCATTTCAAATCTTTAATATATGTTTCATTCAACTTTGGATGAATTTTAATTCCTTTAAACAAAATTATCTAAAATACTTATTTACCATTTTTTTAGTGAGAAATTAAAATACAAACACAAAATTAAGATATTAAACATGTTAAATGAAAAGGAACATGTTGATACTTGTACTACTTCAGGAGGGTACGATATGTGGCTTTTAATTCAAAATAATAGGGAACAAGTTGGATAGCATAATTTTACTTGACTGATTGAGAACCCAGGAATCAGAAACTTCTCATAGTTTAAGACAATCACAATTCTATGCCTCCTTTCCAACCAATTTTTAGTGGGTTTAGTGAAATCAAACATGGTAAAGCCTAGTTTTGACATTACTTAGACGTCCAACAGCTGTTTTGCCAGACAAGCTGTGGCCATGAGTAAATTCTGACTAGGTAAAGCCAAGGTTAGTTTTTTTTTACATGTACATCATCATGTAGTGTTAAATGGACTTTTATTTTTCTTGTGTATCCCTAAACACAATGTGTGTTTCTTTTCGGGTTTGATTTGGACCTAGGCGTATTCCCTCTTTTTATTTATGAATTTTCTTTTTTATTCTTTCATCCACTATCCATGCTATTTGAAGTACAACTACTTTTGTAGTGTATCACAGATAAGCAACTGATAACTGTAAGAATTTGAGCAACTGTGTGCATGTGTAGGAATAATTTACAGTGAATATAATAATATTAACCACAAACCAGTATAATTGTACTTGCAATGTTTATACCAACTCTAAATAAGACTTCATGTCTAATATCTTATAATTTCGCCTATAAACAATTGTTCAAGATACTGTTATAAAGGATATCAACACTGCCTAAAGTACTAGATGTGGCATACCCACCACCAAGTTAAAAAGCAATGGCAGTTGATCTTATCCAATACGAGGTAAGGATAGTATCCCAGCTGGGTGCTCAATTAAAAAAAATAAGACACCAGTAGCTTTAAATTAACACTTTTTAACACAGGAATACAATTGATTTTTACAGGAATACACTTGATTTTTGCGGTGAACTCGAATATGATTCATGTTTTTTTTTGTACAGTAAATGAGATCTAAAGCATGAAGGTGTGATCTACCCTCGTCAAACACTCAATAGTCTGAATATCATTAAACAACCTTTATCTAATTCAGAAAATGCCAAATTGGCATCCTGTTCTTGTTCAGATGAAATATTGTCTTGGGAAAGAACAGTTTGCATGGGCGCTGCCATTGAAGCAAATGGGGATGACATAAATTGAGTCCGACACTCTGGACGGGGAACCAACAAGTAAACGGTCAAATTATGTGATCTTCTTTACATAATTAATTATAATTGAAGCTGAAAATTTATTAGAAATCATTATTGATAGGTATAATTTTTACTTATCGAAACAGTTATCTTAAATGTGAAAAAAATATCTCTTTTCTGTTGCGAACTTTGTAACATTACATTTCCGGTTTTTAGCTATTTTTATAAGTTTTCGGTAAGATGGGGGACGAATCCAAGAAGCTTCTTGCTTTGCTGAATGGTATCGCAAGACGAACATATTATGGAGAAGAAGATATGACAGACGATTTCCTTCTCTCACAAATTTATCCAGATTCGACAAAAGAGGAATCAAGTGGTTTGATCACAAAATGCTCAGGTTTATTGAAGGTTTGTTATGACACGCCCCCTTTTCCAAATTTGTTTACATATTTTAATGTTTAATCTTTGATTAATTCCTTGTTATTGGAATATTCTTTCTAATATTTTTGTTAAAACTAGATCTCATGCAAGAATAAACATAATTTCACATAAGAATAGAAGATAAAATTAAAAAGAAGATTTAATAGTGTATTAAAAGAGACAGCAACCCAACAACATATTATATATCAAAATCATGGTGACTTATTGACCTGTTGAAGACTTTAAATATATATGGTCTTCAAAGGGTAGATGTTCTAATTATGGAAAAGTCAGGAACATATATTGGTAAATTGTTGTAGATCAAGTAAAAATCTACCTTAAAGATTTTAAAGCTATATCTAAGGAAAGGCACATTCATATTGTCAAGTATTTGCAGCTGTACAATTGCTTAGTAACTAACGTCACTATCGCTACCTATTGTTTTACATTGCCTATTGTTTACGTAACGTTGCCTTGTGCATAACTTGAATACAATTTGATATGAACACAACACCCTTTATTACTAACCACAAGAAACATGATACACAATATTGGTGTCAGTATGTAGCAGGGTTAAAATTATTTTCAAAAACTCATCACTTCCCATTTTATTCTTAATAATTGGTATAGAAACATGTTCATAAATATAGAGCATTTATACAATAAGTTGTTCAGAATAAAAGAAGGAAAACATATAAAATCAGATATGATATTTGCATGACTTGTTGAAACTGGGCATACAGCATTGATTTATTTATATTTTGTTTGTTTCAATTCAGTACATTGTACTTGTTTAATTACTCTATATGCATATGATGGTTCTTGTAGCTTTTCCCTTTATCAAAATAAAATGTGACATATGATTTCCAATTAGAAAACTATCCAACAAATTTAATATGAAGAGAATGTAAGCAATTATAGGCAACCATACAGCCTTCAAAAATGAGAAAACCCCATACTGTATAGTTGGCCATAAAAGGTCCAGACATGAAAAATATGAAACAATTCAATTGAGAAAGCTATTAACAGCTTTATTTATTACAAAACAATTAATGAAAAACACATATGAACTTTGTATTAAAAAAAAGTTTTACATTATTTATTTGATAGTTTTAAAAATGTTATTTTTTGCAAATGAATAAAATGCTATTGCTATAAACTTTTTTTGTCAATAATTCTATTTAAATTCATGCTCAGCTTTCCATTAATAATTTTCATTTCAAAAGAACAGAATTTACAATTCATAGGTTTCAACTTTTAGGTGATGATCTGTGTATTCCAGCTGATAGCAGCAAAAATATTTAAATTGATTGATTGATAGATCTATTTTCTTAATGCATGTAGTTAAAATGTTTGGATGGCTTCATGGCCTTATTTGCATAACAGTTTGCTCAAGAATTGTTATAAGTTTTATAATTTCAACCAGTAGATATGGGGTCTTCAGCTTGAATAAAGCCATTGGATGCTTGAGCAAAGATGTATACAAACAAAACAAGCAAGCAAACCAAACCTTTAAACTACATGCTTTAAAAAAAATATCTTTGAAACATATAAAGATGGTAGTTTCTTTTCTTCAGAATATGGTGTCAGCGGACATGGATTTCAATCAATTAGATGCATTCCTAGTGTCACAAACTAAACGTAGAGAAAACCCATTAACAGAAGAACAAACACAAGTATTCAGAAAGTTCTGGAAAAACAATAAAAATAAAATTCATGACAGTATCATTGCAAAGACAAAATGGAATAATTCATTACAGAATGTGTTATGGAGAATAGATTTAAAAGCTCAGGCTAGGAACATGGAACAAATGAATGAATCGTCAGCCATAATGGAATTCCAAATAAATTCTCCAGAAAATGTAAGTGTAGTGTGATCTGAAGTTCTGAAGTAGATAGTTTTCAAACAAAAAATAAGATTTAAATAGATTTTGCCATTTCTTCAAGTACAGTTTATAATATGAATAGCCATAAATGTTGCAAATGTACTCTAAGCAATAAGCCCTGTTGAAAACTAACAAACATGGTAGAAATAAGCTGAAATTCAATCAAATCAGAACATCCACGAGTACAAGCATCTTCATTTGAACCAGCACCCATAGGAAGACAATAGAAAAAGTAATTATTAAATCTCATACAATCTTGTAATTATAGTCATCAAACAATTCACTTCATACAAATGTTTTATAAAAGATACATGAACCATGTCAAAAAATGACATCAGCCTGATTTAAAAAAATATAGGTAAAATCTCATATTATAATGAATTTGTATTTGTATGATAAAAAGTGTCTTTTTTTCTTTCAGAAATCTGACGTTGTGCGGTTCGAGATGGATGAAACAAAACTGACAGAGGTTTTAACACAAATGAAGGAAATAGAAACTGAAATCAATGATTATTGTCAATAAAAATTTATATGTTTAAAAATTTTGTACATGTAGAATTTTATTTTTAAAAAATTACAATATTTGCATGATATGAGATAGATAGAGATATATCTTCCATTGGACATTCATTAAAGAAAAGAGTTAAATACAAAATTTCACAAGCTGAACTGTCTAGCCTTCTTTACTGTGTAGTGTGTATGGTTGGTTCATATATAAATTGGAAATCTTTTATGAATAAAGGTTTTATTTCAAGTGACACAAAGTATGTGCCAAACTGTTTTAGGGTTTGTCTGACAGAAAAAGAAATCTAATGTATTCTACTTTATTTTTCCACTAAAAAAAATCTAAAATAAATTTGTGACCAAATGATTTTCAGGGGCGGATGCAGGAATTGCATTGATCAGCAAAAATAAAGGGGGGGGGGGGGGGTGCGCACCCCGGAACCCCCCCTCTGGATCCGCCACTGATTTTTTGTCTGACATTTTCATGGTTTAGTGGTCAAAGTTAAGTTTTTGTGTTTTTTTTCTAATGGGATATCCAATAACTCAAATATATTTGGTGTATGAAAATACTTTATGATGTACATGTCTGTCTGGCAGGTATCATATGACCTTGACCTCATTTTCATGTTTTACTAGTCCATGGTAAGTTTTCATGGTTAATTTTATTTCTTCAAATGACCTTAATGGTTATCATCATGGTTCAATTCTGTTTCTTAGAAACTATAAGTTATAGATCGTTATAGGTCAACTATATTTGGTATATTGAATGATTGTAAGATGTTCATGTATGTTTCGTTTGGTTTATCTGACCTTGGCCCTCATTTTCTTGGATCATGTTGAGTTTATGTTATAGTTGTAGTAATGCTTTATACTTAGGAACTATCAACATAAACTTACTGGTTAGAAGATAAGGGAAGACATTTCAGTGTTTACATTCTTGTTTTATTATGTATGTTTTGATCATATACTGATCAAAGATTAAATAATAAAATTTGACTGTCGAGAGTAGAGAAATATTGTAATACACGAGTTATAGTGTTGGAATCTGTTTCTCTAATGCTTTTTATCGTTCTTTTTCAAAGATTTTCAGAAAGTTGTGCTCTTTATATGCGACGTCATCAGGCAAGGTCGCCTTTTTTCATGATGTCACAATAGGAAAATTGAGAAGAAAACAAAACATTTTGACTTCATAATCAAATTTCGACTAATCATTTGCCGAGAACAGATTTTTCACTAGTGAGGAGAAATATTTTTCTCACACCGGTCAGGAAATGTGAAAATAGCACAAAAGTTAGAGAAACTAAAATTACTAGCTAAAACCATATTTCTATCTACTTGTAGAATCAGGAACTTTGTTGTATGTCATATATGTCTTATCTTAATGGTTTTCTTCATTTGAATAGCAGGATGTTTATGACAGATCTCTGGTTGTTTCTGTTAAGTTAGTTTACTACTTATATTATAGACTTGGGAAGCTTTAGAGCTTGGCATATTGTATAATGTTTAAAACAGGTTATTGCCCTCTAACAGTCTTTTGAGGGTTGAGATCTCTCAAACATGTTTAACCCCGCCACATTTTTGCACCTGTCCCAAGTCAGGAGCCTCTGGCCTTTGTTAGTCTTGTATTGTTTTAATTTTGGTTTCTTGTGTACAATTTGGAAATAAGTATGGCGTTCATTATCACTGAACTAGTATATATTGTTTAGGGGCCAGCTGAAGGACGCCTCGGGGTGCAGGAATTTCTCGCTACATTGAAGACCTGTTGGTGACCTTCTGCTGTTGTTTTTTTATTTGGTCGGGTTGTTGTCTCTTTGACATATTCCCCATTTCCATTCTCAATTTTATTTTGATTATTTTTGGCATTGGATAACTATCTCTTTGACGTATACCTCACATTTTATTTTCTTGCCAATTGATTTTATGAAATATTTTGAACAACTGAAGGTCAAAATGATTATACACATTTGTGAAGTAATGTGTTGCTTCTATTTTTCAATTCTTTGATTTTTGTCGAGCCTGCAACTTTTGTTGCAGAAAGCTATGGCGTATCATAAGGGTCAAAAGTATATTTTGTTGCAAAAGCTATATCTTCAATTGCAAATGCTATATTAAATACTGCAAATGCTATATAATTAGTGCAAATGCTATAATAAATACTGCAAATGCTGTAATTATTATAGCAAAAGGTAAATTACCTGTATTTGTAGCAAATGCTGTTTACTTACGTATCAAAAGGCTCAAAAGTATATAATGGTGCATTTGCCATCACAAATGTAGCATTTGGACTTATAAGTATAGCATTTGCACTAATAGTTTTAGCATTTGCCATCATAGATGTAGCATTTGGACTAATAAGTATAGCATTTGCACTAATATTTATAGCATTTGCACTAATTAAAATACCATTTGCACTAATATTCAGTTACTATTTGCAGTTATAAATATAGCATTTGCAATAGTTCAAATTATTTAAATTTTCAAGAATTATGGAAACGCCTTGTTTTTTCTTTTTACTTGAGACTCCACCTATTTCTAAATTTACCTCAGCCTCTTTTAATTACATGTTTGACATGGCAGAATAAGAACTCTTCTGACATTATTCCTGTAAAATTGGTAAACTTCTACATGTGCAGTGTTTTTTCGTTAATGGCGTATACAAATAATTTGCACGGATTTCTGAGCGTATTTCAAAACATTATTAATGACAAAGAACGTGCTTTAGACAATGGCGATGCTTCCATTCATTTTCTGGATGATGCATTGAACTGGGTGAATGCATTGTAAATAAAATTTTCAAAACATCTTTTTGAGCAAGTAAAATACATACAAACTACTCATTGAAGTATAATTACTTCGAAAAGGAGTTATAACAGGTTGAATTTTAAAATTAAAAGGTCTATAGTAGAGGGTTAAGTATGTTTTTATTTTTTTTAAATATAACGTCCATAGTAGGGGGTTCAATGTAAAATACGGGGGTCGCCCCGATATTCCGACACCTCATTAGTCCGACACTCAAATAGTCAGACAAAGTTTAATAACTATACAGTAATAGAAAATCTTCTTCATGAGGGTGTGGATGGTGTTAACGGAACAGAGAATAATGGGTGAATAGATACAGAATAGAGAAAAAAAGACCAAGAAATAAAGAAAAGCATTTAATAAGATGCTAAAATATAAATAAAAATGAACATACAAATTAAAGTATACAGAATTTGAAATGTATGACTCCCCTTCAAATCCAGACCCTCCTTCGTAGAATCGTTGTTGACATGGTATTTGAACTACTCTTTTTTATATTAGAATACCACTACAGATACATGTAATACCATACCATCTATCTGGTATTACTATGAAAGATATACCATGACTCGAGAACCTTGCAAGATTTGATAAACATATACAAAATGTGATCTATATGGGAACACGTTGTACTAAGAAGGATATGTCATCAGATGTGGAGATGTCTCTTGTCATAAATAATAGTGTTCACATTATTAGGTCTCGGACACAGTGTAAAAACTGTAAAAAATGTCATTTTACTATAAAGTGGGACTATTGTATCGAAACATTAATATTTACATTCATCTATTATACTATACACGAAACAAAGATCAAAAACTTTAAAACAAACAGAGAGCTATCGAATTGTTAATTAATAATACGCTCACAAATAGGCAAGTTTAAGTTTAAACTGTGACATCGATAGTAAAATTATCAGTCGGTGACAATTTTTCTATACAAACAAGTGTGGACACAGATCAGTGTGAATAGTACGTTTGGATGTTTGACAGTGTTTTCTGACAAAAAGAGTTTTCTGGTTGTCCGCATTGGGTTCTATGTTGAACTGTTGTGCCCAGTGACAGTCAACCTGTACCAAACACTGAAAATGATAGTCGTACATTCAATATTGTGTTTTACCGTGATCAATATATATAAGAAGATGTGGTATGGGTGTCAATGAGACAACTGTTACTCTCCATCCAAGTCACACTTTGTAAAAGTAAACCATTATCAGGTAAATAAAGCCTGTCATGAAAGAGACACTACTTTTAATCAGTGCTGGCCGATCATATATTTTATTTAGCTAGACATTGCTTTTAATATTAAATCTACATATTTGGAAGAGATATATAGCTGCGTTTTTTCATGTTAGTTATTCGACAAAACTTCACAAATAGAAATAGGAAAATGTGGTATGAGTGCCAATGAGACAACTCTTCATACAACTAAAAATGTATAACAGTTATAGCTCAAGGGACGACCTTCAACACGGAGCCTTGGCTCACACCGAACAGCAAGCTATAAAGGGTCCCCAAAATTACTGGTGTAAAACCAACTGTCTAATCTATATAAAAACCAGAAACGAGAAACAATTATGAACCACATAAACAGACGACAACCATTGATCCACAAAGTGTGTTCGCTACTCCGCATCTCAACTATTCTAAATCATGTATTAAACGTTGTTTGAGTAAATATATCCCACTATTTTCACTAATACATATCTACCAACCAACCTTGATAAATTGCATTATCTGTTCTTAGTCATTCGATGGACAAGGTCAAGTGATTTTAATATATATTTACAATGCAAGTGGATATAGAAATATGATCATTTGGTCTTCTTCCGAATGGCAGTAACCCTTGCCAAAGTTGAACGTCCATTTGGTTGTGCGGGATGCAACAACAAATGTCATGCAGAGTTGTATATATAGAGAGTAACACGCTCTCTACAGGTTTAGAACCATTGCAACAACTTCTTGAGGGGCTGTCGGTGATTTTTGTCTGAGTATATTGGAGTTGATACACATACTTATTGCAACTGCTCAGTTATCCTTGTTCTTCTTTCGTTGTTTATGTGTCCACTGTCCTTCTGTGGTGTTCTAGTTCGCTGTTTTTTTTTTTATCTTGATCTATTTTCTTTTTACTAGATCTTCGGTTTCCACCTTTCGTTTCAAGGGATTGATTCATCACTATTAACTACACAAATAAAAATATTCGAGTTGGATAACTCTATGTACCCGCCTTCTTTGGTCGTAACATTTTCTACCCTTGTACATGTATCACTCATCTGAGTTTTATCTAATTTTGTAGCGAACATTAGCGACTAATGTAGCGTCAGCGAAAAATGATAAAATCAGGAGACAAATTCAAACCCAGGACCTTAAAAAATTAGATGTGGACGATATATGTGCTCCAAAAAGATGAGCGATTCCAGATTCTGTCAATTTATTAAGACACCCAACCGTGCGATTTGATGAATATCGTGGTGACCAATCAGACATAGATGACGGCACTCAATTTAGGGGTTCCGATTTTATATCGCGAGCTTATTTTAAAATTCCCCAAAACATGCTACTTTTATACTGGTTGGGGGAGGGGCAAGGCTTATAAAATACATATAATAACACAAGTTACAAAATGCAAGTATGACAGACACGAACCAACGACAACCACTTAACTACCAGCTATACTGACTTTGGACAAGTGCTTTAAGAATGTGGCGGGGTAAGTTACCGTATTTGAAGGCACCAACCCTACCCAAACCTGGGAAAATGGTGTAACAGCACAACATCCTAAAAACAAACTATATCAAGAATGTGTCCATAGTACACAGATGCCGAAATCACACTATCACTTTCAACTTAATAAAAAAACTACCTTCACCAAAAACTTCAACCTGAAGCGGGACAGACGGACGGACGGACAGACAGAGGTAAAACAGTATACCCACACAGAGGGTATAGATTGGGTCAACATTAAGATCAATCTAATTAAATTGCATTAAGATATTACAATACTAGTATAATATAGTCATTATTATATCACCATAAGCCTCAGTCAGAGTCGGAGCCAAAACAAAATAGAAATAACAACTAACATATTCGTGTATCAAAGACGGTGACGAAATGTCATCATTTCTTAATTGCGATAAAGGAGCTCGGCAAGGAGAAAACCTTTCACCTTGCAGTGTATTTATAAAAAAGAAGATGTGGTATGATTGCCAATGAGACAAGTGTCCACAAGAGACCAAAATGCTACAGACATTTTACAACTGTAGGTCACCGCACGGCCGTCAATGATCTTGAAGACTTATTTTTAGAGAACGATGTTTCCCACTTGCAATGTCATAAGCCAATTGTCTATAATCTATCAAAGCTCTGTTAGCATTTGAAATTTTTTGTCTAACTGTTGTACCATAAAATGTTCAAATCGAACGAATCCGAATTGCATAAGTTTAAATGGATTGAACATGTTTTATCCATAGTTGACAATACTGGATATAGCTTCATATGAAACACTCAATCATTTTTGTAAGGTTTGACGGTCGTTGTTCTTATTACTTGAAAAAAAATACACCATTTTTAAATGAAAACTATCCCCTTTTTGGTTCACCTGGCCCAAAGGGCCAAGTTAGCTTTTCCCATCACTTGGCGTCCGTCGTTAACTTTTACAAAAATCTTCTCCTCTGAAACTACAGGGCCAAATTTAACCAAACTTGGCCACAATCATCATTGGGGTATCTAGAATAAAAATGTGTCCGGTGACCCGGCCAACCACCCAAGATGGCCGCCATGGTTAAAAATAGAACATAGGGGGTAAATGCAGTTTTTGGCTTATAACTAAAAAAGCAAAGCATTTAGAGCAAATCTGAACAGGGTTAAAATTGTTAATCAGGTCAAGATCTATCTGCCCTGACATTTTCAGATGAATCGGTCATTCCGTTTTTGGGTTGCTGCCCCTAAATTGGTAATTTTAAGGAAATTTTGCTGTTTTTGGTTATTATCTTGAATACTATTATAGATAGAGATGAACTGCAAACAACAATAATGTTCAGCAAAGTAAGATCTACAAATAAGTTTCATGACCGAAATGGTCAGTTGACCCCTTTAGGAGTTATTGCCCTTTATAGTCAAATTTAAACAATTTTTCTTAAATCTTAGTTATCTTTTACAAAAATCTTTTCCTCTAAAACAACCGGGCCAAATTAATCCAAACTTAGCCACAATCATCTTTGGGATATCTAGTTTAAAAAATGTGTCCGGTGACCCGGACATCCAACCTAGATGTTCGCCACAGCTAAAAATAGAACATATGGGGTAAAATGCAGTTTTTGGCTTAGAACTCGAAGACCAAAGCATTTAGAGCAAATCTGACGAGGTTTATTTGTATATCACGACAAGATCTATCTGCACTGAAATTTACAGATTGATCGGGACAACCTGTTGCTGGGTTGCTGCCCCTGAATTGGTAATTTTAAGGAAATTTTGCAATTTTTGGTCATTATCTTGTATATTATTATAGATAAAGATAAGCTGTAAACAGCAATAATGAACAGCAAAGTAAGACCTAAAAATAGGTGAACATGACCAAAATAGTCAATCAACCCCTTAAGGAGTTATTGTCCTTTTTAGTCAATTTTGAAAAATTTTCATAAATTTTTTTAATTTTCACTAACATTTTCCACTAAAACTACTGGACCAAGATCATTATAGATAGAGATAATTGTAAGCAGCAAAAATGGTCAGTAAAGTAAGTTGTACAAACACATCACCATCACCAAAACACAATTTTGCCTTGAATCCATCTGCATCCTTTGTTTAATATTCACATAGACCAAGGTGAGCGACACAGGCTCTTTAGAGCTTCTAGTTGTAAAGTCGCATACGTGTAGTCGAAAAAATCATTTAATGATATAGATTTCCACTTTTTACATGAAAATTGAAAAAGGAGGAAAAAAGATTCAATCTGTCGATCGTTCTTCAGTAAAAAGGGTATTTATTCAAATTGGAATTAGATATTCAATTTTGTTTTTCCTTGAAAACGACATGCGACCTTTTATCTTGATTTTTGAAGTACTGCACCATGACGACCAAAATAATCTCAAAGTGATTTTTTTTATTATCAGATGTAAATGCTGTATGTGTGTGCACCAAAACCGGTCATATGATTTTTAAAAAGCGTAAAACTTTTATATATTAATTGAAGTTGCGAAAATAAGGTCCACATTAGTCAATAATTATATATATTGATATATCTATGGCTATATGTATCAAAATTATATGATCTATAAGATATTTATTCAGTCATTTTTTATATATATATTATCATTATTATTATCAACTTTTATAATCATATATATTGTGTGTTTCTCGTCATTAAAGATTTTCTTTATATACTGTAAATAGTATTTTATTTCATATCATTTAGGGGACAACCATTTGATATTCTTGGGGGGGGGGGGGGGGGGGCAGGATGATTTGTTTTTGATCATTTATTTATATTTTTAAACAAAGAGGAAAGACTATTCATTTTCTGCACTGTTGAAGCAAGATTTTTCAGTTTCATTAAAGCAAGGGACTGATTATTCATTTTCACAACTATATTTATGATATGCAAAATCATACAACTTTTAAACGATTTGTTTATTATAAATAATACATGTATAGTCAAGTCATTATGTATCATTTAATCAGAATTAATCATTATTCTCTGCAGAAAAGAATCTTTCATATCCCCAACTGCATATTACATGTACTGCATACATACATAGTATTAAAGTTTGGTGGTAACTACCCTCTTATAAAAGTCTTTGAAAACATATTTTGCTGTGCGGAGCGAGGAATTTTTTTTAAGGGTTTTGGAGTCACTGAAGGCCAAAGAAGCTTTTTAGAACAAATGATGCAAAATCCTGCTTTCGGAGTGTTCAGAAGAAATATTCATAACTTTGAAAATGAAATGTTTTGTTTTAATCATTTCTTTTTGACAATATTTTGGTCTCAAAGCAAAATGTATAAATTTAGTTTAAGACTTAAGTTTCTAGGGACAACATCAAAAGACCAATGTGCATGATAAAGCAAAAAAGGAAATTCACATAGTTAAGTCTGAGGCTGCTGTTTTTTTTTAAACTCATGATCAAGTTTATAACAAACAGAATACAGAAGGACAATCAATGAACAAAATAAAAATAAATAAGAAACATTGATCCCGAAAAATCAGGGTTACATCTGAGGGAAAATAAAACTTGCTTCTTGCAAGGCACTCACTTTGAACACAATTTGATATGGAGACAAGCATTTGGTTTTGAAATTTCCTACATGAGGCATTTGTCTCAATGTAGTTACGGCCATAGGCCTGTTAAAATAAAAGTGAGGTAAGGTTTCCCGAGACAATATATCTCAAGTTAAATGAAACCAATTTTAAGACATTTCAAGTATATTTAAATAATATTTATACTTTTACTATAAAAAAGAATTGTGATGTGTTTCCCGATTTTTTTGGGGAAAAATATGAAGGAATCTGGTGCCATCTCATACTTTCGATTAGACCTGCTGAGTTATTTATTTTCAATACATTGCAAGTCAAGTAATTTATTTTCAAACTACCACATAACAAACCATTTATTTTTGTTATTATCAAGGCTGACGGTTATTTATTTTCAGAATCCCCCCCCCCCCCCCCCCGAAATATCAAATGGTCGTCCCCTTAGTATAAGTTTTAATTATAAAATGTTTAAAAGTGAGTTTTCACTCAAAAAATGTCTTATCATCTCAACTAAAATCAATATTTGTCAAAAGAATATTTTGAAATACCTGCATGACTGATTTATAATATATTGTGGTACTTATTTCATATATTATGAAATAAATACCATAAGATGTAGAAATGTTTAAAGTTTAATTGACCTGACGGGTTAAAATGCACACATAATATACACATGTTACAAGAAACATAAATACATGCACTTGTTAAAATGATTATAACATTAAAGGGCAACTAAAAAAAATCACTAAAGACTGCGATTGGGCATCTTTGTTAATACATGTATTACATGAATAAGGCCATTAGTTTTCTCGTTTGAATTGTTTTACATTGTCTTATCGGGGCCTTTTATAGCTGACTATGCGGTATGGGCTTTGCTTATTGTTGAAGGCCGTATGGTGACCTATAATTGTTAATATTCGTGTCATTTTGGTCTTTTGTGGATAGTTGTCTCATTGGCAATCATACCACATCTTCTTTTTTATATTACCTTCGATGCACATGCAGTCTGAGATATATCATAAGACTGTCTTAGGTCTGTCCTATAAGTTGTCCTAAGATATATTTTATGACAAATCTTAGGACACTTTTGATGTAACAGCCCAGGCCCATTTCTCAGTCCCAGTTTAACTGTATATTATGTTTCATAAATAAAAATTGTGTTTATTAGTTTTATTACTGAAATATCTTTCCTCCATCAATAACTAGATTCCACATTTATTGAATCGAGAAAAGGGTCAAAAGTCCCCCCCCCCCCCCCCCCCCCCCCCCCCGCCCACCCGGTAAAAAGGAAGTACATAAATGGTTGAGTGTCTGATATTAACAAAGTGTTAAAAAAAGTTTTTGAATCTCTTGATCTTTGGCTAGTTTCGGGTATCATTCTGCAATTATTGACACTGCATAGATGACTGACTAACACACCTGCATTATAGAATTTTATAATTGGCATGAATGTATAATAAAACTAATTCATTGTAATATTTATTATTCATTCATGCCATATTTCACCATTTCATAAAATAAGGTGGATTATATATTCAAATTTATTCTAATAAGATATAATCATTTAGCAAAAAGTAGGAGGACCTATATATATATTGAAGATTAGCCCATTTATTCTGAATGCATTTGCGAAATGAAATTGCGAATGGTGCAAATGCTACAATTTGTTGCTTTTGCAGTAATTTACTTTTGACCCTTTTGATACGTGGGATAATAGCAAATGCTACATTTAAAACAAAAATGGCATTTGCAGTTTTAATTTTTGCATTTGGTCTTACAATTGTCGCATTTGCATTTACAATTGTCGCATTTGCTGTTACAATTTGTAGCATTTGCAGTTACAATTATCGCATTTGCAGTATAATTTATAGCATTTGCTATATCTATTAGAGCATTTGCAGTATTTAATATAGCATTTGCAACAAAATATACTTTTGACCCTAATGATACGCCATAGAAAGCTCGACTTAGGGATAGTGATCCGGCGGCGGCTACAGCGGCGGCGGAGGTGTTAGCTCACTTCTTTAAAAAAAGCTTTATATTTTAGAAGGTGCAAGACCTGGATGCTGCATACTTTGTATATAGATGCCTCATGTTACAAAGTTTCTGTCAGTCACATGTCCAATGTCCTTGACCTCATTTTCATGGTTCAGTGACCACTTGAAAAAAAAGTTAAGATTTTTTGTAATGTTGAATTCTCTCTTATTATAAGCAATAGGATAACTCTATTTGGTATGTGCGTACCTTGCAAGGTCCTCATGCCCATCAGACAGTTTTCATTTTCATGGCTCAGTGAACAAGGTTAAGTTTTGGTGGTCAAGTCCATATCTCAGATTCTTTAAGCAATAGGGCTAGTATATTCGGTGTATGGAAGGACTGGATGGTGTACATGTCCAACTGGCAGGTGTCATCTGACCTTGACCTCATTTTCATGGTTCAGTGGTTATAGTTCAGTTTTTGTGTTTTGGTCTGTTTTTCTCATACTTTAAGCATTAGGGCTTTTTAACTATTTTGATCTGAGCATCACTGATGAGTCTTATGTAGACGAAACGCGCGTCTGGCATTTAAAATTATAATCCTGGTACTTTTGATAACTATTTACACCACTGGGTTGATGCCACTGCTGGTGGACGTTTCGTCCCCGAGGGTATCACCAGCCCAGTAGTCAGCACTTCGGTGTTGACATGAATATCAATTATATGGTCATTTTTATAAATTTTCTGTTTACAAAACTTTGAATTTTTCGAAAAACTAAGGATTTTCTTACCGCAGGAGTAGATTACCTTAGCTGTATTTGGCACAACTTTTTGGAATTTTGGATCCTCAATGCTCTTCAACTTTGTATTTATTTGGCTTTTTAATTAGTTTGATCTGAGCGTCACTGATGAGTCTTATGTAGACGAAACGCGCGTCTGGCTTTTAAAATTATAATCCTGGTACTTTTGATAACTATTTACACCACTGGGTCGATGCCACTGCTGGTGGACGTTTCGTCCCCGAGGGTATCACCAGCCCAGTAGTCAGCACTTCGGTGTTGACATGAATATCAATTATATGGTCATTTTTATAAATTTTCTGTTTACAAAACTTTGAATTTTTCGAAAAACTAAGGATTTTCTTACCCCAGGAGTAGATTACCTTAGCTGTATTTGGCACAACTTTTTGAAATTTTGGATCCTCACTGCTCTTCAACTTTGTATTTATTTGGCTTTTTAACTAGTTTGATCTGAGCGTCACTGATGAGTCTTATGTAGACGAAACGCGCGTCTGGCTTTTAAAATTATAATCCTGGTACTTTTGATAACTATTTACACCACTGGGTCGATGCCACTGCTGGTGGACGTTTCGTCCCCGAGGGTATCACCAGCCCAGTAGTCAGCACTTCGGTGTTGACATGAATATCAATTATATGGTCATTTTTATAAATTTTCTGTTTACAAAACTTTGAATTTTTCGAAAAACTAAGGATTTTCTTACCCCAGGAGTAGATTACCTTAGCTGTATTTGGCACAACTTTTTGAAATTTTGGATCCTCACTGCTCTTCAACTTTGTATTTATTTGGCTTTTTAACTAGTTTGATCTGAGCGTCACTGATGAGTCTTATGTAGACGAAACGCGCGTCTGGCTTTTAAAATTATAATCCTGGTACTTTTGATAACTATTTACACCACTGGGTCGATGCCACTGCTGGTGGACGTTTCGTCCCCGAGGGTATCACCAGCCCAGTAGTCAGCACTTCGGTGTTGACATGAATATCAATTATATGGTCATTTTTATAAATTTTCTGTTTACAAAACTTTGAATTTTTCGAAAAACTAAGGATTTTCTTACCCCAGGAGTAGATTACCTTAGCTGTATTTGGCACAACTTTTTGGAATTTTGGATCCTCACTGCTCTTCAACTTTGTATTTATTTGGCTTTTTAACTATTTTGATCTGAGCGTCACTGATGAGTCTTATGTAGACGAAACGCGCGTCTGGCTTTTAAAATTATAATCCTGGTACTTTTGATAACTATTTACACCACTGGGTCGATGCCACTGCTGGTGGACGTTTCGTCCCCGAGGGTATCACCAGCCCAGTAGTCAGCACTTCGGTGTTAACATGAATATCAATTATATGGTCATTTTTATAAATTTTCTGTTTACAAAACTTTGAATTTTTCGAAAAACTAAGGATTTTCTTACCCCAGGTACCTTAGCTGTATTTGGCACAACTTTTTGGAATTTTGGATCCTCAATGCTCTTCAACTTTGTATTTATTTGGCTTTTTAACTAGTTTGATCTGAGCGTCACTGGTGAGTCTTATGTAGACGAAACGCGCGTCTGGCTTTTAAAATTATAATCCTGGTACTTTTGATAACTATTTACACTACTGGGTCGATGCCACTGCTGGTGGATGTTTCGTCCCCGAGGGTATCACCAGCCCAGTAGTCAGCACTTCGGTGTTGACATGAATATCAATTATATGGTCATTTTTATAAATTTTCTGTTTACAAAACTTTGAATTTTTCGAAAAACTAAGGATTTTCTTACCCCAGGAGTAGATTACCTTAGCTGTATTTGGCACAACTTTTTGAAATTTTGGATCCTCACTGCTCTTCAACTTTGTATTTATTTGGCTTTTTAACTAGTTTGATCTGAGCGTCACTGATGAGTCTTATGTAGACGAAACGCGCGTCTGGCTTTTAAAATTATAATCCTGGTACTTTTGATAACTATTTACACCACTGGGTCGATGCCACTGCTGGTGGACGTTTCGTCCCCGAGGGTATCACCAGCCCAGTAGTCAGCACTTCGGTGTTGACATGAATATCAATTATATGGTCATTTTTATAAATTTTCTGTTTACAAAACTTTGAATTTTTCGAAAAACTAAGGATTTTCTTACCCCAGGAGTAGATTACCTTAGCTGTATTTGGCACAACTTTTTGGAATTTTGGATCCTCACTGCTCTTTAACTTTGTATTTATTTGGCTTTTTAACTAGTTTGATCTGAGCGTCACTGATGAGTCTTATGTAGACGAAAACGCGGGTCTGGCGTTTAAAATTATAATCCTGGTACTTTTGATAACTATCAACTATATTTGTTGTATGGAATTATTGTAAGGTTAACATGTCTAGCGGACAGATGTTATCTGACCTTGACCTCATTTTCATGGTTCAGTGGTCAAAGTTAATTTTTTCAGTTTTGGTCTTTTTTATACGACCGCAAATTTTGAAAAAAATTTCGTCGTATATTGCTATCACGTTGGCGTCGTCGTCGTCGTCGTCGTCGTCGTCGTCCGAATACTTTTAGTTTTCGCACTCTAACTTTAGTAAAAGTGAATATAATTCTATAAAATTTTATCACAAGGTTTATGACCACAAAAGGAAGGTTGGTATTGATTTTGGGAGTTTTGGTCCCAACATTTTAGGAATTAGGGGCCAAAAAGGGCCCAAATAAGCATTTTCTTGGTTTTCGCACTATAACTTTAGCTTAAATTAATAGAAATCTATGAAATTTTGACACAAGGTTTATGACCACAAAAGAAAGGTTGGGATTGATTTTGGGAGTTTTGGTTTCAATAGTGTAGGAATTAGGGGCCAAAAAAGGGCCCAAATAAGCATTATCTTGGTTTTCGCACAATTACTTTAGTTTAAGTAAATAGAAAATAATGAAATTTAAACACAATGTTTATGACCACAAAAGGAAGGTTGGTATTGATTTTGGGAGTTTAGGTCCCAACAGTTTAGGAATAAGGGGCCAAAAAGGGACCCAAATAAGCATTTTTCTTGGTTTTCGCACCATAACTTTAGTATAAGTAAATAGAAATCTATGAAATTTAAACACAAGGTTTATGACCATAAAAGGAAGGTTGGTAATGATTTGGGGAGTTTTGGTCCCAACAGTTTAGGAATAAGGGGCCCAAAGGGTCCAAAATTAAACTTTGTTTGATTTCATCAAAATTGAATAATTGGTGTTCTTTGATATGCTGAATCTAACTGTGTATGTAGATTTTTATACGACCGCAAATTTTGAAAAAATTTTCGTCGTATATTGCTATCACGTTGGCGTCGTCGTCGTCGTCGTCGTCGTCGTCGTCGTCCGAATACTTTTAGTTTTCGCACTCTAACTTTAGTAAAAGTGAATAGAAATCTATGAAATTTTAACACAAGGTTTATGACCATAAAAGGAAGGCTGGTATTGATTTTGGGAGTTTTGGTTCCAACATTTTAGGAATTAGGGGCCAAAAAGGGCCCAAATAAGCATTTTCTTGGTTTTCGCACTATAACTTTAGTTTAAGTTAATAGAAATCTATGAAATTTTGACACAAGGTTTATGACCACAAAAGAAAAGTTGGGATTGATTTTGGGAGTTTTGGTTTCAACAGTTTAGGAATTAGGGGCCAAAAAAGGGCCCAAATAAGCATTATTCTTGGTTTTCGCACTATAACTTTAGTTAAAGTAAATAGAAATCAATGAAATTTAAACACAATGTTTATGACCACAAAAGGAAAGTTGGTATTGATTTTGGGAGTTTAGGTCCCAACAGTTTAGGAATTAGGGGCCAAAAAGGGACCCAAATAAGCATTTTTCTTGGTTTTCGCACTATAGCGTTAGTATAAGTAAATAGAAATCTATGAAATTTAAACACAAGGTTTATGACTATTAAAGGAAGGTTGGTATTGATTTTGGGAGTTTGGGTCCCAACAGTTAAGGAAAAAGGGGCCCAAAGGGTCCAAAATTAAATTTTGTTTGATTTCATCAAAATTGAATAATTGGGGTTCTTTAATATGCCGAATCTAACTGTGTATGTAGATTCTTAATTTTTGGTCCCGTTTTTAAATTGGTCTACATTAAGGTCCAAAGGGTCCAAAATTAAACTTAGTTTGATTTTAACAAAAATTGAAACCTTTGGGTTCTTTGATATGCTGAATCTAAAAATGTACTTAGATTTTTGATTATTGGCCCAGTTTTCAAGTTGGCCCAAATCGAGGTCCAAAATTAAACATTGTTTGATTTCATCAAAAATTGAATAATTGGGGTTCTTTGATATGCCAAATCTAACTGTGTATGTAGATTCTTAATTTTTGGTCCAGTTTTCAAATTGGTCTAAATTAAAGTGCAAAGGGTCCAAAATTAAACTAAGTTTGATTTTAACAAAAATTAAATTCTTGGGCCTCTTTGATATGCTGAATCTAAACATGTACTTAGATTTTTGATTATGGGCCCAGTTTTCAAGTTGGTCCAAATCAGGATCTAAAATTATTATATTAAGTATTGTGCAATAGCAAGTCTTTTCAATTGCACAGTATTGTGCAATGGCAAGAAATATCTAATTTCACAATATTGTGAAATAGCAAATTTTTTTTAATTATTAAGAGTTATCTTTCTTTGTCCAGTATAGTAAGCAAGAAATATCTGCAAGAATTTTTTTTAATTGGAGTTATCTTTCTTTGTCCAGAATCAACTTAAATCTTTGTTATATACAATATACAATGTATATTCACTTTTTACTACCAACTGATAAATTTAAATAATCTTTACCATTCAGTGATAACAAGCAGTTTTTTTACATCTTAATATTTTATGATGTATTTAAATGAGTAGTAATTGTTGCAAACTCCATTAGAATATTTTAATTGAAATTAGTTTTGGAATAAGGGAAAGGGGGATGTGATTAAAAAATTGGGTTCAATTTTTCTCATTTGAAATTTCATAAATAAAAAGAAAATTTCTTCAAACATTTTTTTGAGAGGATTAATATTCAACAGCATAGTGAATTGCTCTAAGAGAAAACAAAAAATTTAAGTTCATTTGAGTACAATCATTCTGTGTCAGAAACCTATGCTGTGTCAACTATTTAATCACAATCCAAATTTAGAGCGGAATCCAGATTGAATGTTGTGTCCATACTTGCCCCAACCGTTCAGGGTTCAACCTCTGCGGTCGTATAAAGCTACGCCCTGCGGAGCATCTGGTATCAAATACTATACACCATAGGTCAACTATATTAAGTGTATGGAAATATTTTATGATCTATATATTAGTCGCGCAGGTTTTATTTGACCTTGACCTCATTTTCATAGTTCATTGCTCAGTGTTAAGTTTTTGTGTTTTGGTCTATTTTTATTAAACTATAAGTATTAGGTCAACTATATTTGTTTTTTGGAAGCATTGTTAGCTGTACATGTCAGCCTGGCATGGTTCATCTGACCTTGACCCCATTTCCATGGTTTATTGGTCTTTGTTTAGTTATCTTGGTTAATGTAACGTTTATGTGACAGTTGTAATAAAGCTTTATACTTAGGACTATCAACATAATATCAATGATTAGTAAAGAAGGCGAGACATTTCAGTGTGTGCACTCTTGTTTTTTTATAATAATTGTCTTTTTTATATAAATTAAATGAAAGAAAGATCAACAACAACCTGTAGATAACTACACTACATTTATTTTTCTGTTAAAATGCTGCACATTAATCTTTATATTCTGCATTAACAGCAATTATAGTGAGCTTCTTGTCATGACCTTTTCTTCCTGGCACTAAGGTTAACTTTCCACAGCAAAATCTTGTATGTTTTTGCAAGTGTTTCATGTGAGTGAAAAATGAGCTTATGAACTGGCAATCCTGATATTTACATTGCACCACTAAACTATTGCAATGTTGGGTTATATAATTGATTCCACCACTGGCCCTATTAAGGATACCTTTATATAAATAAATTTGGTGTATTTACTGTCTTCTGATTGGTTAAAAGAATTAGCTTTATTTTCAATGTTATCAATTTTTATGGAGACACGCCCACTCCAACGTTATGTATTCATACGCAAACATCTGTGTACGTTGTTATTCGTATTTTAACATATATCTTTGAGCCTTATTTATGATAGAAATTTATTTATAATGAATGGCAATAATTTATTTTGAATTTATTGAACCATAAAATTAATTTTTGGCTCTTCACATTTAACATAATCCGCTTCGCGGATTATTCAATGTGAAGAGTCAAAAATTAATTTTATGGTTCAATAAATTCAAAATAAATAATAGCCATTCATTAAATAAATACTGCCATTATACTGGTTTATAAAATCATTCACTTCACAGCTTGCTCTTCTCTAAGGTTTTAATCATGTTTTCAAATCTATTGTTAGACCTGTAAGTTGATTAATTTTGATAATCTTTTCATAGTCCATCAATGACTACTTCTGCCATGTAACCAGTCAAGCTGATTTTTCTTGTTAATGAGTGTTTTTCGGTAAATATTGCAACTCTTACACCTTACTACAAGTGACAAAAAAGAGCAATTGCTTGACCTAAAGGTTCTGTTATAGTGAAAATATCTGTAGTAAGCGCCGAAATTTTCTTCCAAATAGCCTGGACTTGTTGAGGACGGTCTATTACCATAGTCACCTAGCGGTAAATTGTTTAAGAATTGCGGATCTGGGTTTCCAATGCAGACGGTATAGTAAGAGACTGTTTGCAGCAGCTCCTGCACCTGTTCAATTTCAACAAACTCAGATGGTAGTACAAGTGTTTTCCATATTGCATGACTGTCTGATAACTTTTGTCCGTGAACAATTATTTCAACACCAGAATTTTCATAAATGGTTATGCATGTCTGTATTGTTGGATTTTCTGTATCATACAGTTCAATATATCTTACATATTTTGACTTTTTTACTAATTCAAAATTGGCGTGTCCAGTTAGATTTATTTTACACTCTCCTTTAAGGATGTTAAACCTTTCTCTCGTTCTTTCATGTTCATACTTTTCTAATGTTCTTACATATACAAGTTCACCAAAATCAACATATGTTAGTCGACAGTAGACATGATCCAAATACACAACATAAAACTCATTATCATGGATGCCATCAGTATCAATCATTTCCATTTTGACTTCTTCACTGTGCAAACTTTCTTGGTCTAAATAATAAAAAAATGTGTTTTGATATTAGAATATTCTATGTGAGAAACTCCCAATATTAATTGGATTAATAAAATTGAAAAGTGCATAAGGTTCACACATACTGAACCCCCTGAAATAATTCAGATAAAAAGTCAGAACAGATGTACAACTTCCATGTTTCTAGGGCCAGAGTTTTTTAATTTTTTGGTTAACAGATCCTCTGACCCTATTTTTTTCTAATTTTCAGAATAAAAATAAAATTGATATTTCATGCTTTTTTTAATTTTATTTCTTAATTTTACATTGTACTGAAAGAAGGTGAAGGTGACCAAGTTTCTTATATGAAAACTTAGAACATGAACATACTACTTATTGTAATTTCTTAATTATCTCCCCCTTAAAAAAAGATAATACAAAGGAAAGAACAGACACATTTATAATGCATCTTTTCATATAATGTCATGTACTTTTTTGGCAAGGAATCACAAATTTTTAATAGTAATGTGCAGTACCCCATGTCACCCTTGGTTCAAAGTTGATTAAGTCAAGTCAAGTGAATGTGTTTGAAGTTATCATTCATGCGATTTTTCAAGAAAAGATAAAAATGCCAGTTTAAATATAGAGATTTTGAAAAATAGTGCTTACAGATCTATGTTTCAGTCAGTTATCAGAATTATTATTATTGTGATACCCATCCAGTCACATTATTTGCATTAATAAAAAAACCTCACAATTATTTCTGAATTTACAGGGTTTGGAAGTTATTTAAATTCTTCCGTTTTTGTGAAATTTACCTTCCATTGCAATGGCCTCCTTGTCATATTCATATTGTATAATGTATTCTGGGAATTCATCATCACTTGGTGCCAGTGAATCTATATTAAATCAAACAAAAAAATAAAAATAAAATATTCATGTAAGATATTGAAGAGAATTATAAAATAAAATGCAAAGTCAGGTAAGATCTATTGGGTAAAGTTCTGTGTCTTAATGTGAGACGGACATCCTGAAAATTAGAAGGTATTTTTGAAAATCACAAATATACAAACCCTTCCCAAAAAAGTAATTCTTTAAATCCCCTATTGGTCACTTCTTACCTTAGATCACCTTACAGTATTTTGTAGTACTTTATATAATAATCTATCTGCATATCGAATTTGATTATTTTATGCATTTTATTACATTGGCATGTATCTTTTATATTTCATTAACTTAAAAAAACACTTCTGTAAGTACTCTGAAATGATGCACATGCTGTACTAAAGTAACTAATTTATTTATTATGACTGTAATGTGTTGCATTCCGAAATTGACATATTTGACCTAGATATGACACCCTTTCATGTTGGCTGTTATATAAAACTACTCCCTCTGAAAAATCACAGTGCCAGTTGTTTGCTTCTTTACAAACAAACAATGGAGGTTTATGGAAGAGCCTACACAAATGTCTACACTTATAAACATTAGACATAGAAAAAACCTTAACTGTCCTTATCACAATAGAAATAATTGATGCAAGCTATACTTTATTGTAGGTTAAACATAGGTAGGCATTATATTCGTGTTATTTAAGCCCTCACTATCACTCGGTTCTATTTTTACCCATGGCAGCCATCTTGCTTGATTGGACTGTTCACTGAACACAGTTTTAAAACTAGATATCCTAAAGAGGATTGTGGTCAAGTTTGGTTAAATTTGGCCCATTAGTTTCAGAGGAGAAATTTTTTGTAAAAGTTAACTACGGACGCTAAGTGATGAGAAAAGCTCACTTGGCCCTTTGGGCTAAAAATAAGATATGATATGATTGTCAAAATGAAGTTTAATAAAATGGAAGTATGCAAATACATGTATAGGTTACTGTATGGATGTATTATGTGTGCATAAACAAGATACAAACAAATTATTTTTGTCACAGTGTAAGAAGAAAACAGGGAGACAACTGAAAAATTTGTAATCCAACTTTTTGAATTCCTACAGAAATCTTACCATTCTGAATATAGATCTCATTGTCTGGCCACTCTAGAAAAATGGAACTCTCTGAGGTTAAAATCAATTTCATTATAGTCTCTTGATTCTTCCTGGCTTCACTATCTACAAAATAGAGAGAGGATAAAATCAGTTACATTATAGTCTCAGGACTCTACCTTACCACACTATCTACAAAATAAACATAAAAATATTTTAATGCATTTGTGTCAATTTGACCATGAAAACAGATTGCGCCTGGGTGCAGGAATTTCTTGTTACAGTGAAGACCTGTTGGTGACCTTCTGCTGTTGTTTTTTCTATGGTCGGGTTGTTGTCTCTTTCATACATAATCATTCCCCATTTCCATTCTCAATTTTATTAGTTAAAACCAAGGATTTTTATAGTAAGATGGGATCTTGGAAACTAGAGGGTATTTATGAAAATCACAAATGCACCCAAAAATTTAATTCTTTTAAAATTCCCTTTTGATCAATACATGTACAAACCTTAACGTATTTTGTATCCTACTATACAAATCCTTGTTAAAACATAGAAAAATATACTGTAAATTGAGAAAATATTGCGTGCATTTTTTATTGCGATTTTGTCATTTTAGACTTAAATGCGATATTTATTTTTACGATTTTGAGAAAAATCCTGTTAATTAAATTCATATAATGTATTTCAAAATGCGAGTTTACAACTCAGTCGCATTTTTCGCAAAAATAAAAACCTCGCGTTAATTTCTGAATTTACAGTATACTTATTACTGTGCACCTTAAACCATATGTTATGGTGACAGTCTATGAAAGCTGGATTGTGTTCATTTATATATATTTCTTTTTTCTAGTTCAAAAAGAGGAGAGATGATCCAAGAAATCTTCATAAAATTTGTATCAATTACAGATAGAAAATATTTCTCCCACCCTTTTTGTTTTTGGTAAATATTAATTATTCTAATAATAGCAGTTTGTTGTGAACAATTAACAGATTAAAACATGTATATGGTAGAAACAGCAGCTCCACAAATCAGGGGTTTTCTGTTTGTTTGCTGTAATCATGTTCTTTTCTGTTGACAGATTATTTCTTGAAATATCAAATCTTGTATTGCTGAATAGAAATATAATTTATTGACAATACTGAAATTTAAATAAGATTTAACCATATGCACACAAAAAATCACAGTCTTGATTTTTAGTTAGGTTAAGCTAAATAACCCTTGTGGCTGCCTTATAACTTTATAAATTCAAATATATTCAAGAATTTCTAAATTTTCAAAATTTAGCAATTGAGAGCTGTCATGGATTTTTGTCAAAGTTTTAATGTCATAATAGACCACTTTCGAGTTTGTCCATCAAGGGAAAAAAATCGTCAATTATGCGCGTCTTTATGACATCCTTTACCAGATAGGGGGGATCGCCTGTATCCTGTACATTAAACATTCATCAAGTGTCTTAGTGATTGTCATTGTGCAGGATAAACTAGAAATAATATTTGTTCTGTAGGTACTTAACCCTTTCCTCCATGAATCTTTTTTTTTTACACACTTGATTCGCATAGGATTTTTTCATTAAAAAAACAATCATCAGGTTTAAAGTATCAATGCATTGGGAAAACAAATATTTCATCAATGAAATTCCGGTCAAGATATTCTCATGAATATCCTTTTCATATTGGATAAGAATTTTTTAAGTCTGATGCAGACATTTTGAGGTCAAAGTGTTTCAACTGAGGTACTACACAGGCGTCAAAAGGCGTCATTATGGAGGAAAGGGTTAATCAATAGTTCCCTAATGACAGCAGTGTTGAAAGATAAAATTTATGAGCATTCAATTTGCAGAATAATTTGTCCAGTATAGCTTTAAAGTTTTCCATCCACTCCCTCAAAGTTGGAATGGATGTGACGACGCCCCTAAATGCACAAATGAAACTGAAAACCAATTTTTTTATGGAAATGAATTGAACTCGGAAGTTGTCTATTACATGTACCTTCTACTGGTTCTACAATATCAGGTTGGTCTTCAAAGGAACATACATCTCTGGTATTCACCACTCCAGCATTGATCTGTAAAAAATGTAAAAATTAATAGACAAAATTTACAAGGAAATAATTTTAAATAAGGATATAAATAAAATGAAATTTGAAAAAGTGATGTAATTGCCAATAATGTTGTTCACCAGACTTTTTAAGTCTTGGAATGCAAAACCAAATTTTATTTCTGGAAGGAAGCAATTACAATAAAGTAAACTTCTTCTAAATATGAATAAATTAAAGAATTTTCTACAGAAAAAAGTAAATGTACATAAGTTTTATAATGAAAACTATCCATTGAGTTATAAAAAAACATATGCATTATTTTTTTTAATTTGAGGTTTCTTATGACTTTAATCAATTATCAAGTATTCTATTTAATTTTATTTTGGCACTTGGAACCAAAAATAAAGCCAAATCAATATTAAGGAAAGCTCTAAACTTTCTTAAACATAGAACTTATTTATAAAAAAAAATCACATTTCTATACCAAGCAATGACTTAAAACTTTTCAAGGTCATGCAATGCCTTAAAACTTTTCCAAGGTCAAGCAATGCCTTAAAACTTTTCCAAGTAGACACATGTTTTAAGCATGTATAAGTCTTGCCTTTAATAACAACTTCATCAAGGCAAACAAAATAAAATTTCAGATAAAATAGTTATGTGTACAGAATGCTGCTGCAATGAAAATTGCATTGGACCAGTAGTTGATATTTCATATATATACTGACAGCTGGGGTGTCTTCTTTGTTTTTCTTCTGGTGAGGAGGGCTGGTTGGTCTGTTGTTGATTTCATTTGGCACAGGAGTTCTTTGGTTTATCTTTGAGTTATGTTTTTCATACCTAAGAAAGAAATTCATATTTACTTAATTAATATTACAACATTTGTTTTCGTATGTCAGGTTTTACTCAAAACATTGTCCCTCTCATAGTATGGTATAAAAACACTCTTTTTTTTTTATATATATTCCATAAAGTGATGTCTGTATCAGAAAAAGATTATGTGGTATGATGGCCAATGAGACAACTACCTACCAAAGTTCTAATGAAATGGATGGAAATAATTATAGGCATTGTACGCTCTTCAAAAATGTCAGAGAAACACCTGTACTGTATCATGATGGTATGGTTGGCATAAAAGGCCCTGACATGACAATATGAAACAATTCAATTGAAAAAGAAAAACCTGTTAACTGCCTTATAAATTTACTATACACATTTAAGACAGACATGTATCAACGTCAACCACTGTACTACAGGATCCCCCATTTTGACCAATTCTGAACATTTTTGAAGAGTTTATTTATTTTTCTCATTTCAAAAATGAAAGATGTTCTTTGAAGGTCCCTAAGCTTCCTAATTTTTGTGTTTTACTGGCTTTTTGTTAAGGAGGCTTGCATGTACAAAAATTTCAGCCAAAAAATAAACATTGTTTTTTTCATAACAAATTTTTTTTATTACACTATTAGTTATAACTTTATGATATGACACAAACATTTACCAAAAAAATCGATTTGGTTTGGCCTCAGATGACTTTTAAAATGTTTATATTGTTGAAAAAGCTCCAAATCATCTCCCTTTGGTGCAAGAATGCTATTTTTTGGCATTGAAATTGAAATACCTTTTTCATTTTGTTTTTATATTGGGTATAAGATAAAGTTCATTTATAGAAAAAAATAGCAAAATCTTATATTAAATAAAAAAAAATTATTTAGACCTGGACCCCCTTATTTTCTTCACTTGATTTTATTTTATTTTTTTATTAACAGGATACAATATATATTATAAATATTTAATGAATGGCTATCATTTATTTTGAATTTATTGAACCATAAAATTAATTTCGCGGATTATGTAAAATGTGAAGAGTCAAAAATTAATTTTATGGTTCAATAAATTCAAAATAAATTATTGCCATTCATTATAAATAAATTTGTATCAAAAATAAGGCTCAAAAGAACTTTTTATATTATTTATATTAACAATAACAATTTACACACATGTTGGCATATGAATACACAATGTTACAGTGGACGTGTCGTCATAAAAAAAGACAACATTGAAAATAAAATTAATAATTTTAACCAATCAGAAGACAGGTAATACACCAAATTTATTTATTTGATTATGATATTAAAGTTAACATAAAAAATTTAACATAATTATAGACATTATCACAGAGTGGAATCTGGTTTCTGCTGATGGCCAGAGGGGTCAATCATTTGATATTGGGTGGTGATCGAGTATGGAGATTTTTTTATGACATGTTCATTTTCACCTTTGGCTCTATTGAACTTTGTCTACTTCCTTATTTTTGGTCCAACTGACCTACATGAATTTGAAAAGTTATGTGCTTATTTTAACACGTTTGTAGATAATTATTTCCTGCAAATTTCTACAATTATTGTTCATTGTTAACCAGTCATGGATGAGAATTTTTTTTTAGTTCTTACCAAACCAGAACACCCCATTCGCCCCCAAAAAAATACCCCCAAAATACCCCCTAAAAAAAACCCAACAACAACAAAAGGGGGAGAGGCCTACTGTCCCCCTTCCCCTAAACAGCCTCTGGTTGTCCCATTAAAGCTGCTTTAAGATTCATTAATGTGGATCCTTTGGTTAAAAAATGCTGCATTTTCACCTTAAAATTTACTGTGAGTACACCAAACCTATATTTATAGTATTTTAAAAAAAAGTCATAAAATGCTCTATTTAAAGATAAATAAATTTCAAATACATTTTTTTACAATGGATTTTGCAATGCATTTTCATTCCTAAAAAAGGTGCCAAAATAAACTAATAAGTTGGGAAAGAGGGTTTATACTTTATAGGTCTTCCCAACAGATAATAATATCAATTGAAATGAAACTGTTTTGATTGACATGCTGAAAAGAGAGCAGTGGCGGATCCAAAAGGGGGGGGGGGGTTAGGGGTTGGAACTAGTGTTGGTATATGTCTTTATATAAATATATATGTAATGTGTATATTGTTTTGTAGTAATATGTTTGTTATTTTCAATGAAAACAATATAATTTATATTATTTATATCATACTATGCATAAATCGTGTCTTAAGATGCACACATCAGTCTGTAATTAAGTAGTAAAATTTGGGGGAAAATGTAGTCATTTTAGCAAAAAGGTCCTCTTAAAACACGATCAAGCATCAAGGGGTTGTTGCCATGCATTAAAACACTTCGGAAGACTACACATTTAAATATTTTTAGCTGCTAGTGCTGTATGCATGTATTTAACTTTTTATTAATTCTTCAGTTTTCAAACATTTCTGTTCACTATAGGGATAAAATTCGGTCTTTTATAGAAACTTACGAATCAAGCAAAACATTCGCTACTTCAGTATGTGTTTGCACGCGTAGAATACTCTTAAGCTCAATCCAGCGATCATACTGGGTACCTATGTAGATCCTATTCTTATTTTGTTTGGCATTCACTGCAGCACGTCGTTGTTTTCTCTCTGAATCTGTCAAATATCGCTTCCTTCCTCGTTTTGAAACTTTCACCTCCGACATTGCACGTGTATCTTAGGTACAACACATGCAGGGTCAAACTTCATACAGATTATTTGGTACGGGAAGACAATAATAAGACCGACTTTTGACTCCGAAGCATATATTCTTCTCGGGTACAAGACAATTCGGCCCAAATACAACTCGGACCGTCTACAAATAAAACCCCAAAAAACACCGTCGAATCGTCAATAAGTCATCTCGGACCTTCTTGATAGTCAACGCTTAAACGCCCGCACTTGAGCAAAGTATTGAAGAAAATAAACATAATTATCAAATGCGTGTTTACAAAAATTACCATTCAGACCGTGTGCGAAACTTTTAAGTTAAAAACAATTCAAGTTACCGTGAAAAAAGTAAAATCACAAAAATACTGAACTTAGAGGAAAATCAATTCGGAAAGTCCATATTCACATGGCAAAATCAAATAACAAAACGCATCAAAAACGAATGGACAAGAACTGCCATATTCCTGACTTGGTACAGGCATTTTCAAATGTAGAAAATGGTGGATTAAACCTGGTTCTATAGCGCTAACCCTCTCACTTTAAAATGACAGTCTCAACAAATTCCGTTTATTTACATTGATGCGTTAAACAAACAGACACAATTAACAAAATAGTCAAAACATGTTTAAAACAGTCATCATCGTATAACAATTTCAAAAGGAACAATTAAACAGAACACAAACACATCTACAACATTTTGCATTTTTTGCACAGGCACTTGTTTCCGAAATTTTATTTCCTTTATACCTTAATGTGTCATAGGGAAAACAAATTCTGAGACAAGTGCCTGTGTTTTTTTGTCAAAGATTTGTAAAATGTTAGTTGTTACTTTATGTTATGGTACAAAAATCAATAAAAAAAAATCAATTCGTTTTGATCCCAAATGACTTTTAAAATGTTTGTATCATTTAAAACGTTAAAAAAAATGCCATTTTGCATTAAAATTGAAATATATTTTTTAACTCATCTGTGCTCTATATATATTTTATTACTGATTATTTTCAAATAAGTTTTACATAAGCTAAACTATTGTAAAATTTTAGCGATTTCTGTAATTTAGTTCTTTTTATATTTCGATATAACTGTTTTTTTCTCTTATTAGTTCAGAAAAAAATGTAACTTAATAAAAATGCATGCTTCTTTCGAAGAAGATTGTAATCTGAAATAAACGGTGACGCCATATTGTTATTTTTTTCTATTAAGCTTATGTATATAAAAACATTGCGAAATCATATATTTAAAAAAAAAAGGATGTATTCCCGCAAGTTAATAAAGGGGAACTATTTTTTTTAAAGTATCTAATTGAGAATGGAAATGGGGAATGTAGAACAAGAGTTTGTTTACATTTTCGACCCTGTCTAAGTTCTGCTTTGTATAGATCTTTCACTTAACATTTATGTTTTTACCGTTTCTCTTTTAATATACGGCTATTATAGATTGTGAAAAAAGTCTGCAACAATGAAGAACATAATTTTTCAATGGAAGTCAATCGAATGAATAAACGAACAACCATTAAAAAGGCAAAAGCTCAAATGAGTTGACACATTTATATATCTAATTGTTCAAGTCAATTTATTTGTCTCTGTTGCTGTTTTATTTTAGAATCCAAAGAATTCGAAAAGAAAAAAAAACATTATACAAAACACAAGACTAAGCATCACGATCCCCACAAAAAAAACAGAGGATGGACCTTGATACTCGTCATGGTAGGAAATACAGGGCGGCTCTTGAATATTGTATAAACTAGGAGTGTATAATACATATGCAGTCGCTGTCGGAACTTTGCTACATGGAAATGGAAAGTTCACAATTGGGAAGCTGTGATTATATCTTTTGTCGTAAAGTTTTGTTCTCAAATTACCCTTGTTGCCAATTTCTAGTTGTAAGCCAATATATACGGCAAACAAATGGTCTAGTTTTCTCATTTGCAATCATACAACATCAGCCTAAATTTATATTAACTGTATCTGATGTGTCGTTGGCTCTCGTATGAATTAAGGAAGATGTAAATGTCTGCACGAAGAGGAGTACATTTGGTTTCCATGAGAATGGCTACAAATACATTCTCAATCAGGAAGTCAATCATCTTGATAATGTCAGTTTTAGAGGTTTGTTTATTTGAAGCAGGTTGGTCATGTGATATAGGATACGATTTCTCCACCCACAAGGACAGACACTTGTATCTACGTAAAAAAAGCTGGGCGAAATATTCCAATTTGCCTCATTGTTTGGAACGTGTTTAAACGCATGAAAAGTTATTTATCCTGCAATTGGATGCTCTACTATACAGATACAGCCCTACAGATATCGCTATGCTGTATCTGTATACTATACAGATATCGCTTTAAAGCTCCGCCCACTGTCGGACTGACGGTATTGTATGAACCTGAACCTGCGTTGTGTATTGCACTCGCATTCCAATGACGTATTAATTCTGAAATAACGTTAATAACAATTATTTTTAGACGTATTGTTTGTTTTCAAATATTTTTTTTAGAGCAATCAGAATCACACCAATCATAGTCTCTGGTAACATACACACATGAACAGCAGTCATTTCTACGAGGACAACTTACTACCGATTTCAGAACTGTGTATGATCACAACCATGTCAATTTCAGCATGTTTTAATAGTGAATGTCGAGTCTGAAGCGTAGGACAACTTGTTACACTCCTGTTTCAAGTTGGACAATGTTTTGTTATTTGTTTTTTTCTGTTGAAATTAGTTGTAATGTTAAAATAGATAATTTTTCACCTTGAGCGGTGTAATATTGTTGAACATTCGAGATTCTTTTTTTTTTTTGCGAACCCGGCGTCTTCAGCTGAATGTGTAAATACTGTATCATATTACTACACGGGCCTCAATGGATTTCAAATAGAAAATAATTGCAAAACATGCGTTTTGGTGTCTTTCAAATCACAAATGATATACAGAATTAATTGCAGGATAAAGACAATAACTGTTTAGTGTCTTTACATATCAGCTGTATTTGTATCCGGCTCGAAAAAGGTGTAACAGCTAGCTAAAAGCTGGCATACACCTTGTTTCCTAGCCTCGTACAAATACAGCTAATATTTAAAGACACTAAAGTTAAAACAGTTATTGCCTATAAAATTTGGTACCAATCTAATTAAGATATAGATCTCTGATTTCGCTAACTTCATATGCCATTGAGCTCATATGTAGTATAACAAAATCACTGAGAGATCTATATTTTAATCTGATTGATTAGATACTCAACTTACAAGTATTGTCAGAGAATAGAGTAAGATTGTGTGTACTCACGCCTTACCTACACTTACTTAAAAGCCCGATTTTGATTGATGATAAAATTGATGTTTATCATTATGAGAGAGTTTTCGTGCAGCACTTTGACGACCCCGAGTTCTACTTTTGGACAAGACATTTTCCGAGTTTTTACTCGGCAAACAGTTCTTCTGACTGTTGCACCGACCTATAGTGGAAATGATCATGCAAAGTTGAATAGATGTCACCGAACGTCATTAAAATTAGAGGACATATCTTGTAAACGGGTGATATAATATATTGAGATTTCACATTAAAAGATTTTAATGTCACGCACCCTTGATGCGTGTTCTTAACCTGGGGCTATTATACTAAATAATTAGTATAATAGGCCCAGTCTTAACTGATGATGATGGGTTCTGTGTGTTAAGGTGATATATGAGTCTAAATTAAAAACGATAGAATTTGTTCATCCTTGGCCAAAACGTGGTAAATATTGATACATGTTCAAAAATATATTAATGATAGGTCACCGTGAATTTTCTCAAGCTACATGGTGTGACAAAATGACACATTTTGTATGGATTATACAGGAAAAGGCATAATTATGTGATTAGAATTTAAACTAAATGATAGAATTGGTAAATCCAATACGAGTAGATAGCTTTTAAAATATGCTTTGATTATATCAAAAGAAAAGATAATTATAGGTCACCGTGCGTTTTCCCCGTCTAAAATACAAAATAACAAAATTCCATGTAGCTTTCTTCAGAAAATATAATATCTCAGAGTTACCTCCCCTTAAAATTCTAATTTAAAAAATATTAAAAAACAATCAACACTTTCAAAAATATTAATATTTATAAGTTATAATCTTATAAAGTTGTTTTTTAAATGTAAATTCACATTAGTTATCTGTGCATTCCTGTATCAAATTTTGCTAACTTGATTGAAAATCTGGACCTTAGAGTCTACTTTTTTACACTGGCCATGATCCAAGATGGCGAAAAACACCCATACCACCTTAAAGTTGGTTTACGCCATCATATTTTGTGTATGTATCAAGGCAATTTTAATCGAAATTCATGCAGGATATATGGTGGACGATAACCAATTTTGCAGTTTTGTTCTTTTTGAACAAACCTAGAAAAAAAGAGGCAAAAGATACCCAAAAAGACAATTAAAATTCACATAACGAACAAAACAATGGCAAAATGAATTGCGACGCAAATCGGATAAACTGACACCAAAAAAATAGAGTAAAGAATAATGAGGTGCATAAATGAAAAGAAGAGAGATTAATGGGCAAAAAGTATAAAGAATAGAGAAAAATAGCATAAAAATTTACAGAAATAAAGGACCACCATAGATATAACATGAAGGCCATTGATTTTTCGGGAAACAGGAAGATTTTGAAAATATTATGATAAATAAATACGTTCATAGTTTACTTGTTATCATAATTTTAACAAGGTACTGGTAGCTAATATTTATAATACTTCCTATGCTTTAGTACTTTGATTGTTTGGTTAAAAGTCGTAATCTATAGTGCGCTTAAAATCAATGAGACAAAATAGTAAATGACAAGAAAGTGATTGACACGGATCACCAAATTTGCAAAATGGCTGGAAGACGCGTGATGACCGAAGATCTCAAAAATGTTGAATTTGAAACCAGCGAAGAGGTTGATGTTACACCAACGTTTGATAACATGGGTCTTAGAGAAGAACTTCTACGAGGAATATATGCTTACGGTACATACATTTATTTATGAGAGAATATACGAATAAAATTGTGAATGGAAAAAATTATGGTGACAACAACTCGACCATGGTATAGAGTAGACACCAGTCGAATGCCACCAATGGGTCTTCAATCTTGCAGAGATGTCTTTCAGTTTGGCCCTAAACAAATATGTTTACTAGTTCAGTGATAATGGACGTCATACTAAACTCCAAATTATTCAAAAGGGGAAGCTAAAATTAAAAATCATACAAGAGTATAATAAAGGCCAGAGGCTTCTGAATTGGTACAGACACAAAAATGTGGTGGGGTTAAACCCTTTCCTATACATATTGCCAATGTAGAATATTACAAACACAGAACAATATACACAAAATTATTGTTGTATTTGTTGTTTTCAATTGTGTTGGTAGTTGGGTTTTCTTCTTTCGTTATTAGCAACGGAAAATATACCACCACACTGTTTATATCTTTTACATTAGTTATTGGACCAGTCTGCGACGTTAAGCGTTAGCCCGAAGCCCGTGTCTAGTTTAAATAAGCTTGGACTAGTTAACGTACCCTGCCGATAGTCTGACCGGTCTAGTGCATATCTGTGTGCATTTTTTTAATTGTTACCGTAAGTTAACGAAGAATGTCACTCAACATGCTCAACGCAATCAATATCAATAAACTGATACTCTCTTCCTTGCAAAAATTCCGTAAACCAGTTTTGACGGTCTCCCTAATAACCGATTGTTCAAAATAACAAATTTTGGTAATTATTGATTGATTTAAGTTGCATAGACTGAATATAATATAATCATAACAGAAAATAAAAAAAAAAAAATGAACTTTTTTGCGTTGAAAGATATTAGTTCATAACTTTTTTTGACATCTTGTGTATTTTCGACGATTGGTTATTAGTAACTGGTTACCATTAATTTTATAAAGAAGTGGAACCAGTTTTATTTTCATCAAGAAAGTGTGTAAGTTACAGTTTACGGTTACACACATAATTTTGGTAACAAACATCGTTTGATATACATGGCTTCACTGTCGGAAAGTGCAAGACCATGAAAGGCATTAAAAAGGCCATCTCGCAAGTCCTACCAAGTTACGGAGGCTAGAAAAAAATACGAGGATAAACGGGTCCAAAATTTGTAACTCATTGGACTGACGGTCGTCCCTGACCCTGGCTCCAGTACGAGAATCTAGTTATGTTTTGTAGCTACTGTAAGGAGCAGGGAAAAGGAGGCAAATTTGCATCTGTATGTGATTTGAACAGGAGTTGTTCAGCAAATTGAAAATTATATGAAAAATCATGAAGAATAAAATTTTAACTGATTGATTTTTTTTCTTTTCTTGGTCTGCATCAGAAAGGATGATCTCTTTAACTTCCAAAGTCAAATTTGAATGAGAAATTAATTTAAACAAAATGTTATGGCAAGGGTTTTTTATCTACATGTATACATTTATTTTACATGTATGTCTTTAATTCTTGTCAACAGTTTTGAGAAGGATTTTTTTTAAGGAAAGTAGAATTTTTTTATATTACATGGAGAAAAAACTTTTTGAAAAGTTATATACACTTCCAGATACAAAAATGTAACATCAGAATGCAGGATTTTACATCTAATATTCAAAAATTTTCTTTGGGGGGGATGCCCCCAAACCCCCCTAGCTGGTTCAGATCACTCCAACAGTGACACAGATTTTATTCGGTCCAGTACATATAAATTCGGGCTAGTATTTTTTTTGTTTAATTAGCCCAAAGGGCTAGTGCTTCAAATAGTTTTTGGCACAGACTGTTGGACAGGCTTTACTTCATTGATACTCATACATGTAGGTAGATTCTGCTTATACTTTGTTGCCCACAGTTTTGGTTGCCCTTTCTTTTGCAGTTTTCTACATGATGTGTGTTTTGTGTACTGTGGTTCATGTTGTTTGTCTTTTTCTTTTTTAGCCATGTCATTGTCATTTTAGTTCCTATTTTGACAGAAACCATTTCATTTCCAGTGGGGCTATGGATTCTTTTTGATAAACACGATAAATAAAGATTGTTTCCATTTTTTTGAGAAAAATGATTTTATTTTTGACCCTGAGAAAATAAAATGTTTGTTTTACCCTCAGCTGCCACCATATGTAATGCTGAATTGAAGAAAAAAAAATGTTTTCAACTTGCCGCCCAAAAAATAGATCTTTTTTCGCTGAAAAAAAGGTCCAGGAAAAAATCCATAAGCCCCCCCAGAAAATCAAATTTGCATCTAAACAAATATGTATACTAGTTCAGTGATAATGGGCATCATACTATGGTCTCCTTCGCCTCTTTTTTAAAATTCTGAACAGACATTCATGTCATAGATTTATTTTATTATTTAATTATTTGTAGGTTTTGAGAAACCATCAGCTATTCAACAAAGAGCTGTCAAACCTATTGTGAAAGGAAGAGATGTTATTGCACAGTAAGTCAGACTCAATGAGTGTTTTGATATTCACCCTATATATGGCCCCAGGTGCTTACAGGGCAATTCTTCTATCCATTTTGTAATTTACTTTTCATTTTCATAAATAAGTGAATTAGATCTTCTTTTGTTTATCTTATAAACACTCTAATCTGTATGGTAATTAGAATACACATTTTAATTTTTAAAGTTAAAAATGAATAAATTAAGATAATAAAGCTTGTAATTTTTGTGTGAATGAAAAAATACATTGAGATGGTTTGTATAAGAACTTCTGATAAGCCATGTCAATGAAATGATGTCTTTCATGCATTCAACATTTTATTACTTTAAATAATTTTTTCTAGAGCTCAGTCTGGAACAGGAAAGACAGCAACATTTTCCATATCCATTCTACAATGCCTGGACACACAAGTCAGAGAAACACAAGCATTAATATTATCTCCTACTAGAGAACTTGCTACACAAATTCAAAAGGTAACAGTCATGACAGTGTCAGTTTAAGTTCTAATATAGACAAAAGTATTCCAGTTTTACTTTTTGTTGGGAAAATAGTATAAAGTTCAAAATTTACAATAATTACTTTGAATCTATATATCCATGTAGCATAATATCTTCTCTTTTTCCATTAGAGAATTTAAAACATCAGTCTTCATTCAAACAGGCATGGTTATACATTTGATGAAATTCAATGGGGTGTAGTATTTCAACAGCAGGAAATGTTTTGCTTTAAAAAGTAAAGCAATGAATCTTGTACACTGTCGTTTCGTTTTGTTTTTTGCCATGGGATGTCATTTTCTTTTTAACTTTATTAAAAACTGGTTTATGTAAACATGAGGAAGTTGCTAGGTCTGATTTAATTCATCTTATTTATATGACAGGTTATCCTAGCTTTGGGTGATTACATGAATGTACAATGCCATTCCTGTATTGGAGGGACAAACGTTGGTGAAGACATCAGAAAACTAGATTATGGTCAACATGTGGTATCAGGAACACCAGGCAGAGTCTTTGGTAACTTTTAACTATAAATTAAAAAACATAACTCCATAAGAGGTGTTATCATGGTTTACCTCTATAGTTTTAAAAAGATGTGGTATGAGTGCAAATGAGACAACTCACATCCAAGTCACTATTTTAAAAAAAATAAACCATTATAGGTCAAAGTAAGGTCTTCAACATGGAGCTTTGGCTCACACCGGAAAGCAAGCTATAAAGGACCTCTAGAAATAACTAGTGATGTGTAAAACCATTAAAACAGGAAAACCAACTGTCTAATCATTAACCGAATTAAAACGAGAAACACTTATACATGTAATTCTAATATGACGTCCTTATTACGCTTTGTAAACAAAGCCGTGTTCTACTGAGCATAAAAAATATGTTTGACACATGCGCACGAACTTACTATGTATATTAACGTTATTTTCATCGCTATCCTTTAAAATGTATACATTTATGCAGCTAGCATAAATTTTTATTATAGAATTTTATAAAACAACATATATTTACCCTGCTCATAGTTTTTAAACTTTTCAAATATGAAATATAATGCACAAACTCCTCCGGGAGGAAACGGGAAAAGCCAAACATTTTTACAGTATTTTCGTACGCTTCGATCTAAAAATTACTGTTTGTCCTATTAGAATCGAAATAATTCCTTCGTGTCATGCTCTATGCTCATTTAAACATGGGTAGACATTATATTTGACCACATTTTACACCTCGCTAACGCTCAGTGTAAAATATTGACAAATATAATGCCTACCCATGTTAAAATGAGCATAGAGCATGACATGAAGGAACTATTTCTTAAACCACATCAACAAACCACAACTCCATAAAATTAGTTATCATGCTTTACCTCTAATACATTTCTGAACCACACCCAGAACAAGCTAATATGACTTATTATTGTCCTATGTACACATATATTCTTGTTATTTTTGTTTAATCATATTATTTGTAATTGAAAACAACTTCCCATTTCATTTTTAACCGAATTTTTGTGACAAAAATGTCGGTTATTGATTTGGGGATGCTCGGCGGTCGGGCGGGCGGCAATCAAATGTTGTCCGTGCATTAACTCATGAACCGTTCAACCAAAGCTTTTAAAATTTTAATATGTTGTTACTTACAACTAAATGAAGGTCAAGTTCAATAATGGCGATTTTGACTTTTACCGTTCAGGAGTTATGGTTCTTGAAAGATCGTAAAATGGCGTTTCAAGTCGTGTCCGTGCATTTACACATGAACTGTTCTACCAAAGCTCTCCAAATTTTGATAAATTGTTACTGATGACTTAATGGATGTCAAGTTCAATATTGACGATTTTGACGTTTACCGTTCAGGAGTTATGGTTCTTGAAAGATCGTAAAATGGTGTTTCCATTCACTTTGTTGCATTTACTCACGAACAATTCAATCTAAGCTTTTCAAATTTTAATATGTTGATACTGATGACAAAATAGAGGTCAAATTTGATATTGACTATTTTCACTTTCAACAATCATCAGTAATGGTTCTTGTGATATTGCCATGACACAAATAAATGCTAATAAATCCGGTTTGCTGTCGTTGTGACAGCCTCTTGTTTTTATCCTTCCTTGGATCATATTGTTATTTGTATTTTAATATTCAAAATAGTCTTCTTTTCATTCTGTTTTTTATTTTTTTATTTTATTGTATGAGATTTGACTTGTCGTTACAGATATGATAAAAAGAAGAAATTTAAGAACAAGATCAATTAAGATGCTGGTGCTTGATGAAGCAGATGAGATGTTAAATAAAGGTAATAACAGAATGTAATGAAATTATTTGGTACCATTCATAAAAAACAAGGGCTAATCCAAACAAAAAAAAGAAATAGGAAATGAATGTTTTTTTTTGTACCCCATCACCCATGATTTTTTTTTTCATTTGTGATAGAATTGTATTTGCTTTCACTCCATTACCAATGGTATTATCATGTAATGTCAAACTCTTTCAATTGGAACAGCCCTCAATGTATAGAATTGAATGTTGTTGTCTTGATGGAAGAAAGTAGCCAACTTATCATAACTGTATTATCTGTGGTCACTTAAATAATAGCAATGAGCATATTAAGAGGATTTTTAACAATTTCAACAATAAAAAAAAAACAAAAAAAAATAATTCATATCTCGGGTGATCATGGCTTTAACGTAACTACACATGTAAAACATATTTCTTTGTGAACAGTTTATTTGTACACATTGTTTGTAGTTTTATTATGTGTATATCTTTTTCAGGCTTCAAAGAACAGATCTACGATGTATACAGATATCTGCCACCTGCCACACAAGTACTCTTAATCTCTGCCACATTGCCACATGAGATTTTAGAAATGACCAGTAAATTTATGACAGAACCCATCCGTATCTTAGTCAAACGGTAAAACCTTTTTTTATATTTTGCAAAATATATGTTTTAAAGTTTCAACCATATTTTATTTAATTTGTAAAACATTTGAGATCTCTATTACTTTGAACTTCCTATTTACATGATTTATCAAATTTATTTGTTTTAAGATAATTTATGTCACATTCACACAAACATACCAGACATATTTTGAATCATACATTATAGCATTAATCTTGTTTAGATCTTATACCTTTTGCTGTCATATAAAATATATATGACAAGGAGTTTTGTCACTTCTGTTGTATGCATTAAAATCATATCTGTGTTATCAAAGTCTGTTTTCAAAGTGTTAACTTGAATGTAAAAATACAATTGAAAATTCACTTGCTTGCAAGAGAAATATAAGTTGAATTTGAATTACCTCCCATTGTCTGAAGCTTTATGAAAAACAAAAAATAAAGTTTGGTTAGGCCACGGTTTTTTAATTTGTTGGTTTACGGATTTTCTCCATGAAAAAGTCGGGTCGGTCGGTCGGGAAAAAAAAGAAAAAAAAAGATCTTTCAAGACAGAAAACATATGCAAAATAAAAATATATTTCACCTTTCTAATAATATGTTTGTCATACTATTTTTTCATCGTTCTTAAATTTTAGTTTGATGAAATATTATTGCTCAGCTGTAAACATCGCATGACATTGTCTAATAATTTCCCGTAAAAAAAGGGGGGTACACTGACAAAGACGAAATTAAATCGTCATTTCACAAACAAGAAAAACAGATTCACGTCAGTTATTTGACTTAGCTTTTAATAAAAACTTGGTGAAAAATAATAAGCACGAAAACTGATAAAGAAAAAAAAGTAAAAACGTCGTACGAAAATAAGTTTCAACACACGTGTCAAAAACGTAATAGACTCGTCCACTGGAAAAACGAGAATATCAGGTTAAATAATCTGTTGTCATGCATTCCCATTTTTTATCCAAATGGACGATATTTTTTTATTATCTGTAAAACAAGAAAATATCAAATGATTTGTTAAAATTCAGTATTTTAACTTGATGTCTTGAACTTCCACCTGTCCACATTTGGACAAGTCTATTTATATGAGAACATGCATCTTACGGACTGGTGACAAATAAGGGAAACAAACTTATTGTGTAATTGGTTTTAAACACAGGTTTCGTTCCGCAAAATTATTTGCGCAAACGACATTTCAAGGTCATTAATAATTGATTTGTCTATTTTTAGAAACGTAAACTGAAAGTTTCATTTTTCACAACAGAAAGTGTCATCACTTCTGTTAGTGATTAATGCATTTCATTTCATAAAAAAGGATATTTTAATTATTTTTCAGGGATAATGCATTTGTTAGGGTCGGCGAGAATAAAAAAAAGCCTGAAAATTCGATTTTATTTTTATTTTGGAAATCAGCAAAATCGGGTCGGCGGATCCGTAAACCAACAAATTAAAAAATCCTGGCCTTAGATATAAAAAAAAAAAAAATACGGTACAATTTTGTACTTAAATCATCAAGTGCTTATCATTTTGAATTTAATTTGCAGTGATGAGTTGACACTAGAGGGAATCAAACAGTTTTTTGTAGCAGTAGAGAGAGAAGAATGGAAGTTTGATACATTATGTGATCTATATGATACATTAACCATCACACAAGCTGTCATATTCTGTAACACAAGGCGAAAAGTAAGAATAGAAAAAAAATCAAAATCAATTAAGATATTGTATTTACAAGGAGAAAGTAGAAAAAAGGACTTGTTTTTAGTACAAGAATTATTAGACAATTTGTCATATGTCCTTAAAAGATTTTTTCAAGAATGAGGATTCTACATGTTGAGAATCACTACTTATTTTAACTTTTTTATCAGGTAAATGGCCAGACCCTCCCCTTTCCCCCGGTGTATATTCCTAGAACACTTCTACCTAAAGTTGTGGCATCTTTGTCAAAAACTAGTCAATACTGTTAAGAATATGTACATCAATGAAGAAAATGTTGCATGTTATAATTTGTAATCAATCTGTAGATTGCCAAAGTTTACAAGTGACACGAAGTTTTCACTTTACAATATAAGAAAGAAATGATGCTCCAGTGTTGTGTTCACACTGTATTTAAGACAAATACAATATGTATGCACACTTTGTTATCTGTTATATATCGCGGGTTTGGAAATGTCATTGAAATTTGTAAAAAATCCCGTAGAATGCACTTCAAATATTTTCGTCTTTCTAGTTGGAGTTATTTCTCTTTTCTTATACATGTAGACTAAAAAGTGTTTTTAGTAAGAAATTCACTGGTACAAATAATAAAAACTATTCTAAGTATTTTTAGTGTTTACAAATTATATAGTTTTACTCCCATACATAAAAAGAACCACTGAAAAAAATACATTATTTAGCATTCTTTTCTCATTGTGGTGTAAAATAAAATAAAAAGTACATGGGAACTGCAAAACTTAATGTGACTAAAAAAGTGAGAAAAAAAAATATCATGGATATGAAATTGAAAATACAATGGAATAATATGTGCATCTATTTTCAATCTTATTAGAATAAGTACTCATCACTTGCTCCTCGATTTTACATGGCGACATATAAAAAATCGAGGAGCAAGTGATGAGAACTTATTTTAATAAGATTGATCTATTTTATACAGGTAAATAAAGTTCATCTTTAATATTCACAATTGATTACACTATTGTTGGATATTTTAACAGGTAGATTGGTTAACAGAGAAGATGAGGGAAGCTAATTTCACTGTCTCCTCTATGCATGGTGACATGGTACAGAAAGAGAGAGAAGCAATCATGAAAGAATTTAGATCTGGGGCAAGGTAAAAACTAAATTCATGTTAAAAACTGTATAGAAAGGCATTGAAGGTTGATTCCTCTCCTATTATTTGCTTTTTGGGGCCAAAGAAGAGACTCCTGAGTCTTCAATATTCTGTGAACATTACAGTTTAAGTTTTCAGTGGTTTCATGCTTTTATAACATGTCTATTTAGAATATGAATCCTTCTGCACATTTAGAATTTTTATGCATTTTATTATCAATTAAAAGGGAACTCACTCTATTATACTTTAAATTAACGATAAGCAGTATGTGCATAGATTCATTTCTTAGATTGAGGGGCTTGACCATTGTAAAGTTTTTATATTGGTGAATTTATAAGAATTGTTTTTTTTTCAGCCGTGTATTAATAACAACAGATGTATGGGCCAGAGGTATAGACGTACAGCAAGTTTCACTGGTCATAAATTATGATTTACCAAACAACAGAGAATTGTATATACACAGGTAAATATTTGCTTTGAAAATAAGACTTACTGCAAATTCAGAAATTATTGCAATGTTTTTATTGTGACGAAAAATGCGACAGGGTTATAATCGCAATACTTAAATCTTGCATTTTGATTTTTTTAAATGAATTAAACAGGTTTTTTGCAGGATATTGCAAAGATAAAATCACATTTGTCTAAAATGAAAAAAATTGCAGTAATAAATGCATGCAATAATTTACGAATTTACAGTGTATAAAATGTAGATTTTTAGAGCTTTCAAACTGATCAGTATTATTTAATTATTATAACTGATGCAATTTCCTCACATCAGGAATGCATACTTTTCTGAAAAATTTATAAATTTGCTAATATTGGAAAAAACAGTTTCAGGGAATTTCATCACATAGTTTCAAAAGTTAATTAATTTTCATCATATTTTTATCATAAGATTATTAAATACGATTAAGTCTGTGATGTTTTTAAAATTTAAAATCTGCACAATATAACATTGTGCATTTTATCGAATAACAAGGATATATATATGTTAACGGAATGTTTTCATTTTTTGGTATAAAGTATCATATTACATGTGAACTGAAAACTATACAATTGTTAAAATAATATAACTATTGAATATATGATATGTAAATTTTATGATTATTATTTTAGAATTGGTCGATCAGGAAGATTCGGCAGGAAGGGTGTGGCAATCAACTTTGTAAAGAATGATGATATCAGGATATTGAGAGATATTGAACAGTACTACGCCACACAGATCGATGAAATGCCTATGAATGGTAAGTTCTTTTGCTTTATTAATGTTGAAAATATATATTTTCTTAACATATACAGTTACGCCCACCCAGACACCCATGGTGGGAAAATTTGGATGGAAGTATCAAATGGTTTTGCCTCTTCATAGTTCTAAAACAGCAAAAACTTGTTTTAAGTTTATTCTATTATGCTGTTTTGTGAATTTATGTGAATCAATAATAGCGTTACAAATTTGAAAATAATGAATTAAGGTACTTGACAGATATAGATATGTCTTCTTCTTTGAAATTTGATAGGGTGTTAATATTGATTATAAGGTACTCGCATACTTCAAAATTTACTCTCTGGCCATATATTGTACTTCTGTGAATTCGTTATTATTTGTGGGAAACTAATTATCTTGATTTCTTGTGTATAGGTGAATCACAAAATAAAATGTGTAAAATCAAACAAAGAAGGAGTTTTCAATAATTGGCTTGTATGCAACTTTTTGCAAAATCAATAAATCAAATATCTGTGAAAATATAATTTTCCCTATAAACCCATGAAAATTTGTTCCGACAAAAATAAATGTATCAACAGTTATACTTTTTGGTGTATTCATATTGTAACAAAATGGAACTTGTTTTCCCTAAAATTGTGTGATGATGTTGTTAAAACCTTACCGTTTATTGACTGTTTTTATTTTATATTTCTTGTACAACTTTGTGTAAACATTGTTAACTTTTTATTATTCTTAACGTCCATGTTTTTAATTTATATTCGGAACTCCCCTCGATTGTTCATACCAAATGAAGTACATAAACGTTTACCAATCGTTCCGAACATTATTTTGGTAATTACCAATTCCGGTTTTGGTAGTTTAGGTATTTTTCACCACTGGTAAATGGTAAACCATTTAGGTAATATTTTACCATAGTATAAATACAGTGGAGTAAGCCAAAAAGGCTTCAGTACGACTTTACCCTGGGCAAGTGACACACACTAATTCCAAGCGATTAAGTGATAACCAGACTTTTTCCGTAGAATGTTGGCTTGTTGGTTCCATAACAAGTTGTATTTAGAGAATAACTTCTCGAGAGAAACGTTATCTTTTGACATTGAATTTCCGTTACCATTTGCCGATTACCAAACTGTCTTGTTCGTAAACTTTCTAGGTATTTATGTATTATAGTTCCGCTATCCATTTTCTTTACGATATTCTAATAAAGTAAGGTATTTATTTGTTAAACTAGAATACTGTTACTTAAGTTATTTATTATGTGTACGAATTGCTGATATTTATTGCACGTAAATACAAGTTGATTTTTATTCGACGAGTCTGTTATTCTTACAAAAACCTAAACGGAACCAAACTAAGATCTATCAGAATACCACAACGTACCACAAAACCTATACAGAACCAACTGTAGATCTACCCGAATACCACGATACTAGAGAACCACGTTACCAAAGAAGAGTCGCCAGTTATAACTTTAGTTCATATATTCCATTCTTATAGCAACACACTAAGGGTTCCAATATTCATAGTTAACACAAAAGCCTGACCGCTCGGTTATCGTTACAATATTTATTGTTCACACATCTTGCTCATTAAGTGTGTAATTTCACTAGCATTTAAGAAAGCCTTGATATAATATGTATTTTATCACTTTATTTTATATTCCTTTTTGTCAATATGTAAGTGTATAATTAGGTTGTATAATGTTTGTTTAATTTGGTTATTTGCAAACATTTTAACAAAAAATACTTGAATCTTATGGCATTATATATGTATTTGGTTTTATGTTTTACTAATTAGATCATTGCTCCAAAAAGCTGCTTATCTTAAGCTCTGGTCCCAATGCCAAATAGAAATTTTAATAATCAGTTTGATAGATAAAAAGGGGAATGACCATTTTTCAAACAAAAACTTGCATCTTTCAAGGACATGCTATTGTTATATCTCCTGCATAGTAGATTAGAACAAAATCTTCATTTCCATTTGAACTAAACGTTATACCCTGAAAAGGCAAAAACAATCATGCAGAAATAAAACATATCAAAACTATAAAGTATGGTTATTCAGAGGCAAATTTGAGATATTATAATACCTTTCTAAAGAGGTTATACATGTCTAGATCTACCTAACATTTCCTTTGTCAAAAACCTATGCTGTATCAACTATTTAATCACAATCCAAATATGAGCTGTATCAAACTTGAATGTTATGTCAGCTTGTGTCTATACTTGTCCCAGCTGTTCAGGAATCAACCTCTGTTATCTTTTTAGTGAATGGGGACATTAAATGTGGTGCCTCATGTAAAGAGGGGGCCACGCTCTTTGCACATTAAGAACCCTTGCAACAAATCTTTGAGGGGTCTGTAGGTGGCCTGTTGCAAGGCAAAATTTCAGTCCCTATCCAATATACCCTCATTTTCCAGTGGCAGTCCAAATTTCCCAGACCATCATCCCAAATGGCCTCTATTATGACAAGACCTACCTATTGTAATTATTGTTAACTTGTTCTCATCCTGAACATGCATGAAATATTTGACTCTGGACGTTAAGCAACCAACATTTACAAGAACGTTTGGTAACTACCATGCAGGCTCAACAACAAGTACTGTAAACCAACTTATTTTCGTGAGTGATTTATTTTCATGACCATTGCGAGTAAAAAATTAACGCAAATATGTAAAACTTAGATCTTTCCTTATTAAACTATATCCAGAAATGAGAAAATCACAAAATTAAATAGCAGCGAAATAGTTTACAAAAGGTAAAACGCGAAATAAAGTATCCGTGAAAATAAGTTGGTTTACAGTAATCTTCAACATCCTGAAGTTTTGTTGTATATTGAAGAAGCAGAAGAACCCTTTTGTGCCTTCATCTTCTGTTATTAAAAAGGATTATTCTTTGACATATGGAAACAGGTGCAAACATGAAAATTGTTTTAGATTTAATCAGTTTTTTATGCCCCATGTTTTCTGGTCTGTGCGTCCCTTTGTCCGTTCATCTGTCTGGTTTCATGTTTAAGTTTTTGGCTGAGGTAGTTTTTGATGAAGTTGAAGTCCAATCAACTTGAAACTTATTACACATGTTCCCTATGATATGATCTTTCTAATTTTAATGCCAAATTAGAGATTTTACCCCATTTTCTCTGTCCACTGAACATAGAAAATGATAGTGAAGATGGGGCATTCATGTACTATGGACACATTCTTGTTTAACCTTATATTCAGCTAGGCAATTCTTTTCAAAGAACTGGAGTTTAAATCTCCTTTTAAGGAATTTCCATTACATGTAGCTTGCTTTGGAATATGTATGCACATACTTTTGGTTATGAAGTATCAGTTCTTTTAATAAATGTTAGCTCTACCTTCATCATTTGATTTTCAATTGATAGAAGCAGTCTGTCTTAGTAGCAGTTATGCTACATCTTCTTTTCATCTGGATTGATATAAAATATAAAGTTACCTCCCTTAGTTGCTTGAAACTGTTCTTTCATGAAAATCATAAATATTTTCTTTTACAATTTGTTTGCTTTTTTCTTGATCTTTGCTTTGACACCAAGATTAGATCAGATCAAGAAAAATCAATTGTGAGGCTTATTACATTGAAGATAGTAAAAAGTGTGTGATCGTTAATAATTTGAAGCAAATTTGAAAGATCAATTGCCAATTTTATTTAGAATTTTATTCAGAAATTATAGTGTTAACCAAAGAATTGTAAAACTTTCATTAGAGATGGGATGCGGAGGGAATGTTACAGCTTTTTTACAGGGAAGGTTATCTGCTGTGAAAATACCACAGATTTAATCATGTTAATATGTATTTGTTTGATATGAATGTCTGCTACATGTTCCACTCACAGTAATTGAATCAGTTAATTATTAGTAAAATATCACATTTTAGTGGCAATACTGGCAGATCTAGAATTTATAAAGGGGGGCACCAAAATATAAGGTGCCCTGATAGAAAAAATCACAAAAATATACTAAAAACACTTTCTGTTTTAAGGGGGTCCTGGATTAAATTACAATGTATGTCTGTAAATTTGTTTTGTCTCACAATGAAACCATCTCAGCATTTTCTTATTTACTTAATATCTTGTTTAAAGACTTTTTTGAATTGCTTGTGTAAATCTTGTTTGACTTAATTATGTTAAGTGAAATTAAATGTTTAGATAAAGAAATCTTTTAAGTTATATCATATTACTGCTCATTTAACACGTTTAAAGTTCATATGAACTCCCTTTAAACTGGAAAAAATGGTAATTAAGGAAAAAAAAATAAACGATCTCTGTTAAATACCCGAAGGTGGGTCTTAATTATGTGATGATGAGGCATAATAGGCATAGTACCATGAAGTTAGCAACCCTGTGCTAACCTTTTGGTGGATTTTTTTTGTGATACTTATTTAATTGTATAAGTACATGCAATGCACAACAGTTTCCTATCATTACACTCAAATTACAGTACATTTAAATAAACTTGAATGAAATTATTTCATTTTTATACCCCTTGATAGGGAATACCTTGTTACCAATATAAACAAGTGTTTGTTTGTCCATTCATGATGTTTGTTTTCAGAATAGTTTATTGATACAAATGAAGATACAAATGTAGATACATTTTATATTTTTTTGTTGGTTGAAAATTGTCATGAGTTATACATAATATAAGAAAAGGTATATGTAGTTTGCTTCAACCAAATGATATGAAACTTATACACAATGCTTATTACCACAAAGCTCATATCGAGTACAAATTGGACAGTGTCACTTTAACAGTTCTTGTGTTACATCCCTTTATAACATTATATGCCAGCCGGGGCACCATCTGTATCCCATGGACACATTCCTTATATATTTTTTTATTGATTTATCATATCATTGTACACTGAAATTGATGTTGATGTGATTTCTGGTCAATACATGTATGATATAAGAGAAAAAGAGGGCCTTTAAATACCATATTTCACTAAACAAATACATGCAGTAATATTATTTGCAAAAATACAGTTTGGACTGACACATAATTTTCTTATATTTTCAGTTGCTGACTTGATTTGAGACCAATGATGACTAAATGACTTTTCCAAGTGAGGAAATTTACATCTGTGACATTCATTATTTTACAAGGACATGGATCATTTTTTAAATCGTCCCATTTTATTCATATCTTCAGTCAGAATCATGTAAATACCATAAATCATTTTTACATAACATGCAGTTCTGGCCTAGAAAATTTCGAGTGGATAGTGAAGAGTTGTTTCTGCAGAATGTTTATATAACTTAATGGTTAACATGGGTATTAAAGAGACTCGTACAAGTTTGTCAATAGTGAATCATGGGAAATTTAGTAGAAACCTGTCTATTCTGTCAACGGAAAATTTGTGTATTAATGCTGGGTCAGTGTTAAGTATAATAAAAATACTGTAAATTTTATGGACTGTCTTATTGATATAGAGATTTGCAAGTTTATTATATACAACTACATTTTGATCTTCAACCATAGAAACATGTAAATTCTACATTGATAAAATCTAACAAACACAAACATGACAAAGGAAAAATCATAACAAGAAAATAAAAGTTTTTATGGTGACTGCTATGATATTAACGGAACTTCAAATCTATCAAAGAAAACTATAATGAAATAAATGAATCAATTGCAGATAAAAAGAAGGTTCTGGGTATTTAAACCATCATCGTTCATCAGAGTAATACTTTTAATCATGTAAAATATTAGACTTTGTCACACCAGACACCCTTATCCCTCTAAAAACTGTCCTAGATTTTTATGCCCCCACGGCAGCAGACATGAGATCAAGTGTTACCTTTGTCCGTCCGTCTGTCCTCAACCAAATGGTATGAAACTTAAACTCAATGCTTAATTTAACAAAACACATGTACAGATCAAGCTAGAATTTGGGTAACATCACTTTGACCAGACTAGTTGTGTCCCATTATAAAATTATATACAAGTAGGGCATCAATTCTGTCTCATGAACATTTTTTCTGTTTATTCATAGTACAGTTTAAATGTGTCTCTCAAAGTGCATATTTTATCTAGTTTTCCAATTTATTTCCTGATGTCCTTCATTAGAAAATAGGCCACCAGAAGTGAGGAACTTGTCATATCTTTAGAGATAAGAATTCAAAGTGCACATATATAGATATGATATAGAAATAGAAATGTTTCCTTGTAGAACCTTAGTCAAGATAGCCTAGTTAAGTTAAAGATTCAAATTGATTTTAGGTGAATAAAGTTCTAGCTTAAAATTGACGGCAGAAGGACACATTTCTATAAAATGATAAAAAGGACAGTCATTTTTATAACAGTTTTCACCTTGAAGAAAGTCAACAAGAAACTTTTCTAAATAAGATGTGTTAGTGAAATGGATTTTTCATTTTACTGCAATCCCCAATTCTAATTAACAAATATTGTTTATGTGATTAGTTATAAATATAAAAAAAAGATGTGGTATGATGGCAAATGAGACAACTCCACATGAGACAAAAATGACACAGAAATAAACAACTATAGGTCACTGTTCAACCTTCAACAATGAGCAAAGCCCATACTGCATAGTTGGCTATGTTCCGGACCATATGCGTATACTCATATGGTCAGACCATATGAGTATATACTCGTATGGGTATTAACAAGCTGGACCATATGAGTATTTTGGCCATATAAGTATTTTTTTTGAATATGCATTACAAACGTCTCAATAATACTTTATCTAAAAAACAGTATTGGTTACATGACAATGTATTAATTTAAAGGCGTACATTATATGTTTAAATTAAATATTTTTTCCAAAGTTAATTTTCATCGCTTATAACATTCTTGCAAGAAGGCTTATGGTGACATTAACTTCCACTCTGTAACATAATGATTTTCGCATTTGGGTGGAATCAGAAAAAATGAAGATTTTAACATATTGGGGCATATTGTTTGCCCCATTATATTTAGGAAAGTAAATTAAATGTCAAACCAACAAGTTCAATACCAGCTAACTTGCAGCCAAATTTCATTTAGATATCTTGTACCAGCCAAAAGTTTTATTAAAAAAACATGTCAAATTTGTCAGGAGTGTGACGCTTTTTGTGTGACAGGATTTTTTTTTAATAATTTACATGTTGAGTAAAAATTATTATGATGAATGCATGTATATGAAGATGGTTTATAATCATTCTTCAATACTAGGTTTTGTAGATTATAGATTGGTGTTATCATTGCACAAATATTATGTAAATAAATATACATTATGAAAAGGTATGTACCAAAAATTAATATTGGCAAAATTTGATAATTTCTAAATTGAAGTGTTATGGTTGTATTTTAAAGGAGTATTTGTGTGTAAAACTGGTAATTATTTATTGTATACATGTATAACTTATCCATAAAAGGCTATAAAGACATCCTGAGGTGCATAATTCACATATTGGATTAACTTCTATACAAGCACCCAAAAATGTCAGGAGTGTGACAACTGTCTTTAAACATGTACCAAATTTATATAATGCTTTTCATCTTACATTGTTATTTATTTTTCAGAAGCACCTGTTCCATAGAGAAGAAAAACATTTATTGCAGCTGTGATAATCTATATGTTGAATCTACACACTTGATTTTTAGATGTCAGGAGTGTGACACTTTTTTTATACATTCAATGACATTGTTTAAATTTTAATTACATATTAAAAAAAATGATCCATTGTTACTTGGTGTCAAAATTTTGATAGAAGAAGGTTAGTAAATACAAAATTTAAACAATATATGTCATTGAATGTATAAAAAAAGTGTCACACTCCTGACATCTAAAAATCAAGTGTGTAGATTCAACATATAGATTATCACAGCTGCACTAAATGTTTTTCTTCTCTATGGAACAGGTGCTTCTGAAAAATAAATAACAATGTAAGATGAAAAGCATTATATAAATTTGACAGTTGTCACACTCCTGACATTTTTGGGTGCTTGTATAGAAGTTAATCCAATATGTGAATTATGCACCTCAGGATGTCTGTATAGCCTTTTATGGATAGCTTATACATGTATACAATAAATACTTACCAGTTTTACACACAAATACTCCTTTAAAATACAACCATAACACTTTAATTAAGAAATTATCAAATTTTGCCAATATTAATTTTTGGTACATACCTTTTCACAATGTATATTTATTTACATAATATTTGTGCAATGATAACACCAATCTATAATCTACAAAACCTAGTATTGAAGAATGATTATAAACCATCTTCATATACATGCATTCATCATAATAATTTTTACTCAACATGTAAATTATTAAAAAAAAATCCTGTCACACAAAAAGCGTCACACTCCTGACAAATTTGACATGTTTTTTTAATAAAACTTTTGGCTGGTACAAGATATCTAAATGAAATTTGGCTGCAAGTTAGCTGGTATTGAACTTGTTGGTTTGACATTTAATTTACTTTCCTAAATATAATGGGGAAACAATATGCCCCAATATGTTAAAATCTTCATTTTTTCTGATTCCACCCTTATGTTGATTAAAAAAAAAAGAGAACATATTCTATATATTCAATAATTTCATGAAAATTCGATAGAATTGCCTTCTGGTTTTTGATACTTTTCTTCCAACATGTGATAAATGCATTCATATTATATATCTTTTGATATATATGATATGTGTCAAATATGTCAGGAGTGTGACAAAATCCCAGAAATGGATGCTTTTCTAAAAAGATGATTACTTTAAAAGTGTAGCCTATATTGGTATATTTTTTTTTGCTGATTGTTACCAAAAGTTGCGTCTTTAATGGAAAGGTGTTTTTGTTAATATTCTCAAGTAATTTTTTTCTGTATTTAAACTTTTATAACCAGGTCATTCATAATCTGCCATACATAAAGTGCTAAAACAGGATTTTTTTCAAATTGATGGCGATAATGTATAGAGAATTTGGTATCCAAATGTTCCTTAATCAACCTGGCATTAATAGGAAATATGTTTATGCTTATAATGTATTCTTAATTGATGTAAATCATGTGTATATGTTTAGTTGTATTTGTTCAAATTACTGATTTTGTTAGTTATTAAAAGTTAAAATTATTCTTAATGTCTTAATGCTTTGTCTGGACACTTAAGTTTCATAAAATAAATGATATGGTGAAGGTGGTGAGACAAATCCTGAACCCCATAAAATATGTTTATTTTTGACCATGCTCGTCACACTTTTGCCTCATTTTTTCTGATTCCACCCATTTGCACGTCATGGTTGTGCACGATCCTTTACAGTTACACCTTTTGTTTGCAAGTGAAAAGATAGCCTTCTTTGCAGTGGCGAGTAGTTATGGCGAAGTTTTGAGTTATTCCGATGTGTCTACAGTGTTTATGAAGCTCTAGATTTCAAATATTGTAATATGACTACAGTACATCATATTCACAAAACAACTTAATTAAATATGTTCCCTGACAGTGACTTCTTGTGTAACCATTTATTGAGAAATTTTTGGAAGTTATCTTTTCAAGTCGACATATTGCTATTCACACAAATCGATAATGAACATGGGTATTAAATGTGTTTATTATAGTTTTGACTAGGTAATAAAATCAACTAAGTGAAACTTCTTATTCTTATTAAGTTAATCTCTTTATTATAATATGATGATAACAAGACCTATATGATAGCGTATTTCTAAGGAACGGTCATAGCATATGAAGAGTTTAGAAGTATTCAAAATAAACTGTTGCAGAGTGTTAATTACCCCTACCATACGTGTACGGTCAGACCATATGCATATGGTCGGACCATATGAGTATATACCCATATGGTCCGCGTATGGTCCAAATACTCATATGGTCCCCGAAATGACAATGTAAAAAAAATTCAAACAAGAAAAGTTTACATCTAGCTCAAAGATAGAAACCAGTAAGTTCCAAACAGTCTAAATGATTCCTTATTGAAGAAATCATAAAATATGGATTATTAGATTTTCTTCAACAAGCCAGGCTATACCAATCTTGATCCATATCATTATGATCTTTTAAATGTAAAATTCCATTATAATTTTATCTTAGTTAAAACAAGCATATTGACATATCGTCCCAGTGAGTCCCAGTGAAATCGTTTACTGTATAATCAGAAATTATTGTGTGAATTAATTATTGCAAATGGACATAAATGCAAGATTAATTATTGTGATTTCTGAAAAAGTTGCATACAGACATATGCATCAGATATCCGACAACAAGTTCATGTTATTGGTATATTTACCCAGTCAAATTATTTGCAATAATAAAAACTTCACAATAAATTCTGCATTTACAGTACCTTTAATGATTATTGATAAATACCAAGGATGGACTGCTTCCAATTTCACCTTAGTAAAAGCACGTGAAAGATACTAGGCTTACAATTTGTTATGCTTGACATGCATTGCATCCACATAAGATTGATCATGCATTAGTGTTCAACAGTGGCGTTCATAACAAAACAAATGGAACTTTTTCATCAGCTTATCTATCTTCAAAAATAGTTTTTTTTATTTCACATCCAAAACAAAAGAAATTTGACAACCAAGCACTGTTTGTTGTTTTAGCCAACTTTAAGTGAGGTGACATTAGTTTACCTATGTTCAAATCTTGTAAAGCTATTAGGAAAAGTCATATCAAGGTTGCAAACAAAACAGAGAATAAAATTGTGAATGAAAATGGTGAATATGTCAAAGAGACAACAACTGGACCATTGAGCAAATAACAGCAGAAAGCCACCAATGGGTCTTCAATGCAGCGAGAAAATCATGCACCTAGATTAGGGGCTCAGCTGGTCCTAAAATAAAAAAATGTGTACTTGTTCAGTGGAAATGAACGTCATACTAAACTCCAAAACAAATAATGAACTAAAATTTAAAAAAACAAGCATGACTCTAGAGGCTCCTGACTTTCGACAGCCGCAAAACGTTCAAACATTCAGCTTAAACTCCAAAATGATTGAGACTCGTCACAGTAAGAATCTCTTTCTGTGCATGCATCATCCACCATGTACACCTTTTTAACTGTTTTTGGCTTTATAAATATTTTGATATGAACGTCACTGATGAGTCTGATGTAGACGAAACGCGTGTCTGGCATACTAAGTTATAAACCTGGTACCATTGATAAATATGTTCACATGTTTAGGTATAAATTTTAAAAAAAATAAGTGAGAAATGTCTGTGGAAACACTAATCAAACATGGAAACAAACTGCATTGCATAAAAATACACATTAATCTTTCAAGGAAAATTGCCTTTACTGTATGAGAAATTCACTACAATGCAAAGACGACCAACATAAATGTTTAAGAAATATACATTAAATAAAAGTGATGTCACTGTATAAGAAACATGCTAAATTCCTGATTGTGACATGTTTTATACTGATTGAATTTGTATGGCTGGTGATGCATTCATAGCAGGAGACTTTTATCCGTTACCTGTTACCTATTCTGTATTTTCCACCTTTACCAGATGAACCGCTTCAATTGGAAAATCTTCTTGAAGTGTAGAATCCCTTATTGTTGAATGTTAAAATGGAGTGTCCAAATGGCGTAATCACCTTATAGATGCACAGGTGATTACTCCATTTGGAAGTCGGAAATATGAGTTTCTGTATGTAGCCTTTTTTTGTCTCTTGTGAATCGATTTACAAGGTTTGAAAATCGGTACCTTACTTCTATTGCTATAATTATACCCCCGCTTAAAAAAAGGGGGTATACTGTTTTATTATACCCCCTATTTAAAAAGGGGGGTATACTGTTTTACCTCTGTCTGTCCGTCCGTCCGTCAGTCCGTCTGTCCCATGGTTTTTTGGTCGCATTTTTCTCAGGAACTACAATACAAGGATTTCTGAAATTTGATTTCAGGGTTTATCTAAGTCAGCTATACCGTGTGATGCCTTTTCAGATTGATCACTTGACAACTTCATGTTTACCAAATCTTGTATGATTTTACACATGATAGCCAAGTTGAAAATTTTTGTCACATTTTTCTCAGGAACAACAATACAAGGATTTCTGAAATTTGGTTTCAGGATTTATATAAGTCAGCTATACCGTGTGATGCGTTTTCAGATTCATCACTCGACAACTTCCTGTTTACCTAAAACCATTTTTTTTACACTATTAATATTATCCACTTGTGGCGGGGGTATCATCAGTGAGCAGTACCCCGCAGTTTCACCTGTTTAACCTACCAAAAGACAACCAATTTTAATTATTGTATCAGAAATACACACCAGCTATTCAAAGTCAGCTGCAATCATTGTGTGTATTATAATCTCACAGGGCAACCAACATCATTGTATGAGAAGCTTCTTAAAGGCAACTGTTATTACCGCATTAAAATATATCGAAAGCCTAGTAGCAGAGACATTTAAAATACATTATTACTAGAACACACCCGCGAAATCGCGGGCATTCAGAGCGTAGTTTAAAGTATGTAAAGTGTTGTTGGAAGAATTTTGTTAAATATTGAATGACTGGAGAATTTCAGCAAAAGTATCATAAGTCCTAGGTTATTGGGGACAGGAAAATGCTTTTTTTTTTATCCCTCCTCCTTTATTTCCAATATTCCCATTTTTTGGTTTTCTATCAATTTCAATATGAACATACATTAAGTATGTTATGAACATTCAAGTAAGGAGCCTGTAATTCAGTGGTTGTTGTTTGTTTATGAGTAACATATATGTTTTTCGTTCATTTTTTTGTACATAAATAAGGCCGCTAGTTTTCTTGTTTGAATTGATTAACATTGTAAGTTCAGGGTCTTTTAAAGCTGAGTATGTGGTATGGGCTTTGTTCGTTTTTGAAGGTCGTACGATAACCTATAGTTGTTAATATCTGTGTCATATTGGTCTCTTGTGGAGAGTTGTCTCAACATGGCAATTATACAACATCTTCTTTTTTTGTAATCAATGAATTTTGTTAAAGATTTAATGACTGGAGAATTTCAGAAAAGGTATCAAAAGTTCACAAGAATATTTTTAGCGCTTACCTGTATATTATGAACATTCATTACTATATAAATATAGTGTATTTATAAGTTTACTAATCGATCCATAGTGGTCATTGATATAGTATACAGACCCTCTCTATTTAATAAACTCTGTGACTTCTGTGGATAGAAAACTTGAAAATGATAGCAGATAGAATTCTGAAAATGCATTTTATTCTATATATATGTATGTTCAAAGTATACAGAAAAACGCAAACCGGAAGTCTAATCTGACTTAAAATTTCGTCCAATGACGGGACAATACCTGGATGCCTTTTTTCTTGTTTTTCTCCAAAAATAACTCAATCTGAAAAATCATATGAATGGATGACAAATGGCACTATGCACTGTACTTATGGGACACAGAGGCGTGTTGATTAATTTATTGTGGAAAGAAGAGAAGCGACACCCAAACTGAGGTCTTCTCGTTTAATAGTATAGATATGTGTCTGCTAGTAGTCATCGCTTTTGGTTTTTCATCTTTCTGAGAAAAAATATTAAGTAGCTTTAGGTTGCTTACACTGCATGATGAGACTTATGTAGACGAAACAAGCGTCTGGCGTATTAAAGTATATCAGGGTACTTTTGATAACTATTTACAAACTGGGTCGATACCACTGCTGGTGGATGTTTCGTCCCCGAGGGTTTCACCAGCCAAGTAGGCAGCACTTCGATGTCTATTTGAATATCAATTATATGGTCATTTTTAGAAATTTTCTGTCTACAAAACTTTGAATTTTTCGAAAAACTTCGGATGTTCTTATCCAAGTCATATATTACCTTAGCTGTATTTTGCACAACTTTTTAGAATTTTGGGTCCTCAATGCTTTTCAACTTTGTACTTGTTTGGCTTTATAACTATTTTGACCTGAGCGTCACTTGTGAGTCTTATGTAGACGAAACGCGCGTCTGGCGTATTAAAATATAATCCTGGTACCTTTAATAACTATTTACACCTAATTTGGCACAACTTTGGGGAAGTTTTTTTTTAATGCTCTTCAGCTTTGGATTTGATTTGACCTTCTACACTGAGACAGACCCGATGTTTAAAAAATAATATAAAAACCAACGCACATAATTGCGACAAAAGAGAAGAGAGAACAACGCATTGATTGTGTCCTTCAGTTCAAGTGGTAATGACAACTTGCTTTTATGAAAGTTTGCTTATCAAATGACCTCACGGCGACCCTCTGCTGGCTAAAATGATACCCTTTAAATGTTAGGTATACACGATCAGATCAAATAAAAAATGGCTCGAGTTCCAATTTATATTTGTAACAATCGGTGTCAATTTTAGCTTTTAGCCTTTATCCAAACTCGAACAAGACCTATATTCATAAACAGGTTGAAGAGATTTGAAATGTATTTGAACATAGTTTTAATCGCAGATAAAATAGGCTAATATTCTCCTGACAAGGTCATTGTCACATAAACTGTGTTAAAAGCCATATACAAGTTAAATCACTATGATCAACAACTAGTTAACACCAATGTTAATTATATTTACCAATATATTTTTAATGTTTTTATTCAATCATCATGGGAATTGTTAAACACTCCAGTAATGTTTTATAAATGATTCAAATAAATCCAACGTTGCTAAAATCAATAACAGAAATGAATTGCACAAAAGTCTGAATTGGATATGTACATTGGTCAGGAAGTACGAAGAGTACATAGGTAATGCTTCTTTGTTGGTATACAGATTGTAGACTTGCTTGGTTGATTACATCAAGAAGTAATTATATTAGTTTACAAAGTAAACAACAATAAAAAATTGCATTAAGGTCGGATACAATGAATACAGATGGTGGATTCTAGTTAATAAAAATAGCACTTTATAAATTTCGTGTGTCCAAAGGGCTTTTGTAGATTTAATTTTATTTGGATCGCTCAAAAAAAAAAATGAAAAATCACTGATGTAATGTATAGGTACTTATAAATGGTTAACATGAAGGGACAACTAAACACAAGGACCTAAAAAGTATAGCCAAATCCATTAAGATCAGCTTTGCCTGATAAAGTTTAATAATCTAAGAAACAGCTTATATAATACACAAGTACGCATACTAACAAACCATAGGACACAAAGAGGTTGTGTGATATTGTTATATTATATTCTGTAATATTTCTCTTTCAATGGATTTTACAATACCGTATTCGTTCTAACGACATTATATGCATAGTAAATTTGTTCCAGCAGGAAAAGTATATTATGATATCGTTTAAAAATAGTTTTCAGGGGGACTTCTTGTTATGTGGAATAGATAATGGTGACATCGTCAATAGCTATAAACTTTATATTTGATGCACTAGCTGTTGTTTTACTGTCTTGCATTTTGAAACAAAAAGGAAGACATTTTCACTGGTAATAAAATGCATATTTAATGCACAGTTGGTTTTTGATGCGTTTTGTTATTTGATTTTGCCATGTGATTATGGACTTTCCGAATTGATTTCCCTCTAAGTTCAGTATTTTGTGATTTTACTTTTTGATGTTTTACAGTTTTAAAACTTAGGAAGTGATTAAAGTTGTGTTAGAACCGTTATTGTATAAACACAAGTAGAATTTAAATATTGACAGTCGTAAAATTTTAAATAATTGGTTTTATCCATCACTGTTTTCTATTCTTATTGCGTAATAACGAATACAGAGTAAGTTTTAAACTTTCGTTTTCGTTTAAAAAAAAAGGAGGGGGGGTAATGTACGGCCTGTGCATTCCTCTATAATCCATCACTAGCGTCGACCCCCTATTCCCCCCCTGTGCAAATGTCACTGTTACCTTGTACAAGTGACCCTTTTGCTGTGACGACAATAACACATATTTAAATGTAAAACAAGTCATCACAGATTAATGAATGTATAACCTAGAATTTTGATCAGATATATTATTAATAGAAATTTCATTAAATGTACCTATTACATCGTAGATTCCATTGTTTGATAATCATAAATTTTATGAATGATCATAGACCCATTAGGAAATCAATTAGTGAAAACGTGGGGATATTACATGAACGGTCCATTAATCCACCGGCCTTCGCTGTTTATAGATGGCTAATCAAAGTTTGTTACATTCTCGTTATATGGTTTATATAGCCATTAAATCTATATGCAAATTGAAATTATTTAAAAACAAACAAACAGTGTGATTCACAACGTTTGTAAATCTTCGGGTGGATGCCGGTTGATAAATGATCGTCTAAAGTGAAATATAGCAACTCTTATGATGGGCTTTAAGTGGAAATAAGCCATTTCAGTAATTTATAACAACTAATTGAATTGGACTTTAAAAGCACTCCATTTATGATTCAAATTTTTATTTTTGACGTTAATAAAAGACTGGACAAGATCCTTTCAGTCTATACATGCAGGGATTTTTCAAGTCTAGTAATAAAAATATTCAGGATTATAATCATAATATGCACTTGAGGTTTCACGAACGCTCCAGCTTGTTCTTTAAGTTAAAGTAGGATGTACAAACGCACGGATTAAATGATGTCAAACCATCAAAAGTTGTTGATAGAGATCTTGAGAAAAATAATCTGTTTGAACGAAGTGAAATTTCAAAGAACAATATATGTATAAATACACAGAAAAACCGGAGTCAGTACAATACACATTAATTGGAATACAGAGCATTGCTACGAGACGAATTCAGTTATTGGCTAATATGCAAAGTTAATCATTATCAGACTGACAAGGAATTAATTTCATTTGACAAAGCAACAATTAATATGATTTGGGAAGATAACAGTATTTCTGTACATTATATAAGTAAAAAAATATCAGTAAAATCAGAAAATTGATAAAGATTTTAATTATTTGACGGTGAATGGAGAAAATTTAGGATCGGTAATACAGTACACATTTGTAATTGTTTTCCTAGACAATATATACCATTCAAGTGATTTAATTAAAAATATAGTCACGTCATCTTCGAGATTTCATTAAATGTATTATCAGCAACTTATTATTTATAAACAAGAATACAATTGGGTAACAGTTGAATAGTTACTGAACATAAATTATTGCACCTCAAATATCCTTCGCAACGGAAACGTACTTTCGGTCTAGGCATTTCCTGGGAGCAGACGGCTTGTGGTTCAATGTGAATTATTATAACATTTTTATTTCTTGATTTTGGAATGAAAAATTGAAATGGAAAACATGACGTTAATTTCAGAAGATTGGGTGTTGGACAGAATTACAAGTTCTAAAACCACAGCACCTCCTGTGAACAATGCTTGTTTACCAGACATTTATAATAAGTTAGATGCGGATACTATAGAGAAAACACGTGTCATTAATAAACTATTAGAACAAAGATTGAAATTGCAAGAAAAAATAATAAATAAATATCAAGTTCGCGCAAAAGTGGTTCATAAGAACGAGAAAGCTAGAGTTCGCAAGGATTTGAAAAAGATACGAAATCACCTACCAAATATGGACGATATGGTGTTTATGGATACACAGATGCAGCTTAAGACGCTTAGAAAAAGGCACCACCATGTTCACACCCCAACCGGGTACACGACCACACCCATGGAGATGAAAGGGCTTGCTTCAGAAAAAGACGATAATCCGTTCTGTTCTCGATTTTATGTTCATCATATGCCTGTGAAATCCAAAACTAAACCCGTTAGAATGTCATATATTCCCGGTAGGTCAAAAGACAGATCCCGTGGTTTAGAACTATCACGAGTAATGAGTGCCAGTGAAAACTGTTTAGTGTCAGGAATGGCTAACATAGATCTTCTTGGTGGAAGTTTAAGTCGAACTGTTGATGATGATGATGCAATGACTGTTTAATAAGTTCTGGTTTTTATCTAAGTTTGGTGCTTTTACTTGGTGCAATACACACTCGTGCAACCAAAGCAATTATACTTTGTTGTAAATATTGAGGATGGCTTTATATTCATAAATGAAACATTAACATTGTGAGTGTCTTATTATATGTTTTGTCAAGTTATGTTTAACATTTTCGTTTTTAAATTCTATCTAAAGATAGAAAACTTTACCTTACAACGTTGTTTTTTTTACTGAAGTAATTTTCATTCGAAGACATCATATTATAATGTTCTAAACAATAAATAAAGTAATATACGTACAATGTTTTATGAAACAGATTAATAAAAGTTCCATACTTTTTACAGGCGGAACCAGGATTTTTTCAAAAGGCCCCTATTTTTGCCAAACATATTTAGTATACATTACCATATTCGTTTAAACTTTTTATTTAAGAAGAACAACTAAATTTCTTTCCCCGCCACTATTTTGTTTAGATGACCTTTGATTTTGTTCCTTATTTGTTTGGATAAAGTATATTAATGCTTGAAGGGTTTGCGAAAGACATGATGTCATTAAATAAAAGTTCCTTTATAATATAGGTTCAAAATGATAGAACTATTCTTTATTACCATTACCATAGGATTAAATATTATCGTATTCGGTCTAACCAAATAGTGAGTTTGAGTATACATTATTTGTTCCAATAGGAAAATTTACCATTGCATTGTTTAAAAAACGTTTCCAGGGGAACTTTTGTTAGACGGAACAAATATACATTGATATCGTACATGGCTATAAAACTCACATTTAATGCAATATTGTTTTTACTGTCTTATATTTTAAAACAAAAAGGAAGTTTTGAGCTCTTCACTTGTAATAAACTTCTTATTTAATGCACATTTGTTTTTAATGTTTTACATTTTAAAACTTACGCAGTGATCAAAGTAGTTTTTGAGCTGTTATTGTATAAACAACAGTTAAATTTGAATTTAGACAGTTGTAAAAATTTGAATAATTGGTTTTATCTTTCACTATTTTATGTTCGCATTGCGTAATAACAACTTCAAAGTGGCTGCGTATTCAGAGGTACGACATGATTTTTAGCTCACCTGGCCTAAAAGGCCAAGTGAGCTTTTGCCATCACTTGGCGTCCGTCGTCCGTCGTCCGTCGTCGTCCGTCGTCTGTCGTCCGTCGTCGTTAACTTTTACAAAATTCTTCTCCTCTAAAACTACTTGGCCAAATTAAACCAAACTTGGCCATAATCATCATTGATGTATCTAGTTTAAAATATGTGTTTTTTTAACCAAGTAAACCAACCAAGATGGCCGCCATGGCTAAAAATAGAACATAGGGGTAAAATGCAGTTTTTGGCTTATAACTCAAACACCAAATCATTTAGAGCAAATCTGACATGGGATAAAATTGTTTATCAGGTCAAGATCTATCTGCCCTGAAATTTTCAGATGAATCAGACAACCCATTGTTGGGTTGCTGCCCCTAAATTGGTAATTTTAAGGAAATTTTACTGTTTTTGGTCATTATCTTGAATATTATTATAGATGGAGATAAACTGTAAACAGCGATAATGTTCAGCAAAGTAAGATTTACAAATAAGTCAACATGACCAAAATGGTCAGTTGACCCCTTTAGGAGTTATTGCCCTTTATAGTCAATTTTTAACCATTTTTCGTAAATCTCCATGATCTTTTACAAAAATCTTCTTCTCTGAAACTACTGGGCCAAATTAATCCAAACTTGGCCACAATCACCATTGATGTATCTAGTTTAAAAATTGTGTTTTTTACCCGGCCAACCAACAAAGATGGCAGCCATGGCTAAATATAGAACATGGAGGTTAAATGCAGTTTTTGGCTTATAACTCAAAAACCAAAGCTTTTCGAGCAAATCTGACATGGGGGTAAAATTGTTTATCTTGTCAAGATCTATCTGCCCTGAAATTTTAGGATGAATGGGACAACAAGTTGTTGGGTTGCTGCCCCTGAATTGGTAATTTTAAGGAAATTTTGCTGTTTTTGGATATTATCTTGAATATTATTATGGATAGAGATAAACTGTAAACAGCAAAAATGTTCAGCAAAGTAAGATTTACAGATAAGTCAACAGTACCAAAATGGTCAGTTGACCTCTTTAGGAGTTATTGCACTTTATAGTCAATTTTTTACATTTTTCGTAAATCTTAGTCAACTTTTGCAAAAATCTTCATCTCTGAAACTACTGGGCCAAATTTTACCAAACATAGCCAGAATCATCATTAGGCTATCTAGTTTAAAAATTGTGTTTTGTGACCGGGCAAACCAACCAAGATGGCTGCTACGGCTAAAAATAGAACATTAGGGTAAAATGAAGTTTTTGGCTTATAACTCAAAAACCAAAGCATTTAGAGCAAATCTGACAAGGGGTAAAATTGTTTATCTGGTCAAGATCTATCTGCCCTGAAATTTTTAGATGAATCAGACAATTTGTTGTTAGGTTGCTGCCCCTAAATTGGTAATTTTAAGGAAATTTTGCTGTTTTGGGTTATTATCTTGAATATTATTATAGATAGAGAGAAACTGTAAACAGCAACAATGTACAGCAATTTAAGACTCAAAAATAAGTCAACATGACCAAAATGGTCAATTGACCCCATTAGAAGTTATTGTCCTTTATAATAAATTTTTACCAATTTTCATAAAATTTGTGAATTTTTACTTACATTTTCCACTGAAACTACACGGACAAGTTCATTATAGATAGAGATAATTGTAAGCAGCAAGAATGTTCAGTAAAGTAAGATGTACAAACACATCATAATCACCTAAACACAATTTTGTCATGAACTGTCTGCTTCCTTTGTGTAATTCACATATACCAAGGTGAGCGACACAGGCTCTTTAGAGCCTCTAGTTTTTATAACCAGAGGCTCCATGCAAACGCACGATAGATTATATGTTTTTTAGTTCATTTGCCAGCAACTACAGTTGTGATCAGAGACAAAGTTGGTTATCGATAGATATCGAGAATATGAAACATTCTAGTGTCAAAACACATACGTGTGACCAAAGAAATTATACTGAATATTGAGGATGGCTTTATATTCAAAAATGAAAACATTGATATTGTGAGCTGCCTTATTATATTCTTTGGTCGAGCTAAATGTAACATATCCGTTTTTAAAATCATGATCCAAAGAAGAAAACCTTCCCCGCAGATTTAAGCATATTCCTTACAGTACCTTTTATAGACGGAACCATAATTTATAAAGTGGCACATTGTTGCACCCAAACATGTTTAGTATATCATGACCATATATGTTTCTTCAGACACCAAAATTTCTAAAATCGCCATTACATTGTTTAAATAGCCTTTGATTTTGTATCCTATTGGCAAGTTTGGATAAAGTTTATTCATGCTTAAAGGGTGTCTGTGAGACATGATATAAAAAAATAACAATTTAAAAAAAAATGATGAATAAAGTTCCGTCATAACATAAGTTCCAAGTTGATAGGACATATTTTGTAATATAATTGTCACTGAAACAAATATTACTGTACTTTTTCCCAACGAAGTAAAGAGTATGGAATATTTGTTTCAACAGGAAATCACATTGTGGCATCGTTTAATCAAGTTTCCAGGGGAACTTCATGTTAGGCGGAACAAATACAGAGTGACATAGTCAATAGTTATAAACTGAATAGATAATGTACTGTTGTTTTAACTGTCTTTCATTTTAAAACAAAAAGGAAGTGTTGAGGTCTTCACTAGTAATAAAGTGCATATTTAATGCACATTTGTTTTTGATGTTTTTTTATTTTAAAACTTAGAAAGTGCGATTAAAGTTGTGTTAGAACCGTTATTGTACAAACAAAAGTTAGATTTAGATATTGACAGTCGTTAAAACTTAAATTATTGGTTTTTGATTTACCCATCAGTATTTTATAAATCGTATTTCGTAAAAATAAATTCAAAAGTGAGTTTTGAGTTTTCGTTTCAATTAAAATTTCTGTTTTACTGCATCAATTTTTGAAAATGTTCACTAATTTTGATGAAATCTTTTGATCTTAAGCATCAAAGAAGCTTGATAATATAAGATTATCAAATAAATAAAGTACATATAATATTCATGAAAACAAAAGTGACTTTCAGTGCTACACATTACTGTTGTGTAAAATTTCGATACACTATTTTAATATTAAAAGGTTTTGAAATATTTTGTGACAGCGTCATTGGACATCCATAACCAAAATCAATATATTATTATCTAAAAGACTATATATAAGGCGTTTCATACTTCTCATGGATAACAATTCGGTTAAGAATTCCATAATAATTATTTAAATAAATGTTTTAAATTTACCCAAATCTGACGAATTTTCTGTTTTGATCCATCTTGAAACATAATTTTTTTTGGCTTAATATTTATAGGTACGAAATGATTTTTGTTTCAATCAGATTGAATAAAAAAAAGATTATACGTTTTTAAGTTTCTGTGACAGTGTGACGGTCGTCATCGGCGACATAGTTGTTGGTTATCAGTATGGGTATCGTGAATGTGAAACATGCATTCAGGATTGCTCTGAAAATGAATTAAGATTCTGTCGAACTTTTTCTTCTTGTTTTTAAAACTTCTGATGCATTTTTATCGATAAATAAAGGAGGCAAAACAAATTTTTGTCAACTCCGTAACAAGTTTTCAATCGTTCTTTCCCGGCGGATGAAACTAAACATAGTTATCTAAAATATAACGTCATTGTTGGAGGCACAAACACAAAAAGGACAGAAAGTTATGAAAATTCAACAGAAAATGGTTTAAATAAAGGCAACAGTAGTATACCGCTGTTCAAAACTCATAAACCCATGGACAAAAAACAAAATCGAGGTAACAAACTAAAACCGAGGGAAATGCGGTTATAAAAATAGTTGTGAAACGTATTTAATTCTAAAACGAATGGATTGCATGCAATATAACTCATTACCCTCTGTATGCTAACATATTATAAGAGTTATATCAAAGCAACGTTATAAAGATTTGAGAAATAATTTATTGGAGTCCGGTATTTTTTAATATCACCATCGGTAAGCTCTTTTTTCATGAAAATTTTACCCCGATTACGAAACATTCTACCCATGATAAAATTTCTGTACTTTACGAATACATTGTAAAAGAACTTCATTGGTGTCTATTAAAATCAAAGTCAACAGTTTAATACTTTTATTTCTAAAGGTAACTATGAAAATTAAGCGAATGCCGATTTGCTCAAGGGTAGTCCTTCTCTAACCTTGAACAGGGGTGTAACAACGTAACATCAAAACCATCCTAAAAAATAAGTCCATGTAAAGAAACGAAAAGAACCAAGACACAGAATACCGGCTCGGAGTCTTTGCAGTTCCTGACAGCTATAATTCAACGCCCACATTCGACTTTATAATATTAATACACCAAGAAGCAACCAAATGCTTTATTTGTAGCAAAGCATTATCAAAACAAAAGGAAAACTACAAAACAAAAATGAAAACATATTCACCACAAAGTCAAACGAAAATAATGATCAGTGTGCAAATTGAAAAAAAGTGTGCATAAATAAATGAAATCTTGACGATCAAAGAAGTTAAGTTAACAAATATATGAAGTCCAGATGTTCATAAAAACAAAAGTGACGTCCAGCGCTACACATTACTGTTGAGTACAATTTTGATACACCATTACTTTGAAACAAAATCGTGTCTTACCTCTGAGTTAATGTATGGATACAAACTCAGAGGTAAGACACGATTTTGTTTCAACAAGAGGCTCCAAGTACACGCATGAAGGGATTGTATATGTTTAAGTTTCTGTGACAGTATGACAGTCGTGGAAGAAGATTTAGTTGTTGGTTATCAGTAGATTTCGAGAATTTAAAGCATGCTTAAATATTTATTCGGATTACTCTTAAACGCAGTTTCAGTTGTGTATAACTTTTCCTGCGTTTATATATAAAGAAGATCTTTTAGACTTCTGATGTATTTTATGTTATTTTATTGGAAACAAAGCAAAAAGTATTTGCATTTCTGTTTTGAAAGAAAAAAACTTTCAATGGTTTCTTTTTTTTTTTTTTTTTTTTTTAACCTGGTGGAAATTGAGTATACATCTTTGAAATAGAACGTCATTGATGGTGTCACAAAACGAACAGGACAGAAATTTAATAATGTTTCAAAATATATTAAAGAATGGTTATGAAAATTTAAAAAAAATGATATTTTTTAAAACTTATTTAATTCTTAAACGAACCGATTGCGTGCAATATAAAACATAACACTCTCTGTATGGTAACATATTATAAGAGTTATAGCAAAGCAACGTGAGAAATATTTGAGAAATAATTTATGACAGTTCTTTGGTTTTGTTTTTGGATATTTCATCATGGGTAAGCTATATTTTCATGACAATGTTAACCCAAGTACAAAACATTCTACCTTTTAAATTTGTGTTCTTATGAATACATTGTAAAAAACTTCATTGATGTCTATTAAAATCAAAGTCAATAGCTTAATACTTTTATTGCTAAAGGTAACTATGAAAACTAGGCGAAGGCCGATTTGCTCAGGGTCGTTTTCTAAAATTTTGCTAAATTCACACTTTTATTATTACACCTTTTTGAAAAAGTTGCTTACATATGACATTAAACTTCATTTAAAATTCTCGTAAATCGGATCTTTGTTGTATGGAAATATATTGGGCTGTTGATACCCTCCGTGACTGACAGTCCAGCCAGCAGAGGTATCGACCTATAATGGTCATGAGAATATTAACAGTACAAATTTCCTGCACCAGATGCGCACATGGCTTTAGTGAAGTTTAATGTCAAAGAAGTGGAATATTCACAACAGAACAAAAGCTATAACAAAAGGCGGGAAAGGAATAACAAAAAATCATAATGGAAAGATTTCCTTAAATTAAAATAATTCCCAAAACTTTGTTTCAGCAAAATTCAACAATTTATCATACCAATAACAAAGTATCGGCTACTTGGCATGGCCCTTTCCTATCCATGGACCGTGATGTAACAACACAACAATAAAACCATATGTAAAAATTAGTGCGTGTAAGGACACACAAAGTCTGGAGACACAGAATACCGGCTCGGAGTATTTAAAGTTGCTGACAGCTATAATTCAAAGCCCACATTCAATTTAATAATGTTGAAACACCAAGAAGCAACCAAATGTTTATTTGGAGATCAACATTTATCCATGCAAAAGAAAAAATACAACATCAAAAACAAAAAACATATCAGCCACAAACACCAAACGAATATAAAGATGAAGCGATTTGAAAAAGTCTACATAAAGGTACCGGCGAAGGTGAAAATATGTTAAACAGCTATGTACATGTAGAAATTTCGAAGCTTTTTGTCTGAAATCTCCAATATTTCAACTTAAAAATGGCTTAAAGGGCCATTGAAGCTTTCCCATCACAAGGCGTCAGTTTTACGTTGTTTTTTTTTACAAAAACCTTCTCCCCTGAAACTACTGGGCGGAAAGAACTTGTCCTCGATCATCATAAGAATGTCAAGTTTAACAAACATGTCTTTAATTCAACGTACCAAAAAACATGGCGGACAAAGATAAAAATAGAACATAGGATGCAAATGTTTGCACCTGTCCTAAGTCAGGAATCTGGGGCATGTTTATCGAAAATGTCCTAAGATCGGTCCTAAGAATTTCTAAGGACAGAAGTTAGGATATAGTAAGGACCGACTTACGACACGTCTCAGCATGCACATTGAAGCTATCTTAGGAATATCTTAACTAGGACGTCCAAACTGATGTCCTAACTTATTAGAGGAAAAGAAAATACAAACCGAATATAAAAAAAAAATAATTATGATATCATATTTTATCAATATTTTTATTTCAAATATGGTTAATTAGAATCTAATAACTAATATGTATTTTTAAATTAAAGGCAATAAATAATTTTTGTAAAATAATTGTACATTTAAACTGTATGAAACAAAACATGACACAAAATAAAAAAGATAACAAACTAACTGTAAACAAGATATATAATACGTAAAAATCACAACATGTTTTTGAGTGAGTTGAATTCGAAGTGTCACATTTTCATTCTTTAACAGTGCAAATGAAAATCTCGTGCATTATTCATATCATTACGGAGAATTCCAACTATTTTTTTACTGCTTTAAAAATAAAACGCGTGACAATGAACAAAAGGCGAACTTCGAATGTATCCTAAAGTTAGGATCATCCTAAGACCATCTTAAGACACCTAAATTGGTATCCTAAAGTAAGGACAATTCCTAGGATTTTCCTAAGTTGCGACATGTTTGATAAACCCATTTAGGACTAAGATGTGTCCTAAGTTGGTCTTAGGATACGTCCTAATCCTAAGAGAGCTTCGATAAACAGGCCCCTGATGTACAGTAGTTCTCGTCTGCATGTTTATTTAGTTTATCGTCTTTATATAGATAAGCCGTTGGTTTTCCCGTTTGAATGGTTTTACACTAGTAATTTTTGTGGCTCCAGTGGCGGATCCAGAGGGGGGGTTCCGGGGGTTCGCACCCCCCCTTTATTTTGGCCGATCAATGCATTTGTATCGGGACATATGTTTTGCACCCCCCTTTTGCCCTGGGATAGCACCCCCCTTTGGAAAATTCCTGCATCCGCCCCTGGGCTCTTTAAAGCTTGCTGTTCGGTGAGTGCCACAAATATGTCTGATGATTCCACAAGACAACCAGCATGGCAGACATGGATAAAAATAGAGTATAGAAGTAAAATGCAAGTGTTGTTTTTTAACCTTAATAAACACCCAAATATAGATGTGGAAACAATCAACAGACCCCTCTTATGTGCATATATTTATAAGATCAATAGTGACTTTCAGTGATACACAATCTTGTTGAGTACAACTTCGATACACTTTTTTAATTTTACAAATTTGTTAAGGTTTTGCATCGACGGATTGTTGTTTGAAAGACAATTAAAAGCGCTACGTACTTAAGATAAGATTTTGGTTGTGCTAAAAAAGATCCTTAGAGGATATTTTAAATAAAAGCTGAACATTTGTCAAAATGTAACATTTTCTTAAATATGAATCGTTCTGAAGTATGCACTATTTTGCTTCATATTCAGAGGTGCAGGTTTTGTTTGAACAGGCAACCATACAGAATGTGGTGGGTTTAAAATGTATGATTATTGTCAGTCCTCAACCCTGGGCACCCCTAATCTTTGACAGAAGTGCAATAACGCATCATAAAGACCATCTGTAAAAATCAGTAATTGTTAAAAACTATAACTAAAAGACGAAAGAATGTCAGTCTAAGAATACTTGTATATATAGTAAGTGACAGCTGATTGAAAGCCGACTTCCATTTATAAATGACCTTGTTTGCCTAGACTTAAAAGGTCTGTTTTTCTTTGTAATTGGGTGAAATTTGTGTCCTTTGTCTGAATATTTACACAGAAGCACAAAGAAGAAACCATATATTTTAAATTTTAATAAAACAGTATAAAGACAAAGAGAAAACAATAAAAACAAACACATATATCCACCAAAAAATGTCAAACCAAAATTTTTAGAACTTGTTTTTTTTGTAAAAGTCTTGGTTGATTTTATGTTCTTGCATAACTGTACTGGTGAAGGCGAAAACCGGTAAAACAGTTATGAGATTAATCAAAGAAATGTACACTGAGAAACCCAAAGCTTTTCCGACTGAACTCTAATATATTTCGATTTAAAAAAAAATGGATCTAGTTTAATTAAAGGGCTTGCTTTAAAATTTGAAGTCATTTTTACAAGTGGAAAATGTTAAAATACTGAAGTTCTGTGGTTTCCCTTTGTTATGTGGTTAATAAGGGTTTTTCCTTTCTCGTTTTTATACAGATAAGATCGTTGTTTTTCCTGTTTGAATTGTTTTACACTAGTCATTTGTGGTGCCCTTTCTAACCTGCTGTTTGGTATAAGCCAATGCTCTATATTGAAGACTGTACTTTGACCTCTAATGGTTTAGTTTTAGAAATTGTGACGGGTGGAGAGTTCTCTCGTTGCCACTTATGCCACATCTTCTTATATCTATGAATAGCAACCATCTAAAATTCATATAAGTTACTTTACCAACATTCATCCTCTGTCTTTCCTATTTCCACTCACTTGTTTCGCAACCAAAAAGTAAAACATGCAGTAGTATGTTCGGGAAATGGTAAATTTGCCGTTTTTAACTCACAAGTTTTGCTGGTTTTGATTTGAATGTGAAAAAAACCGCCCCAGACTAAATCTAAAGATTGAGAAACAGATTTATAATGGCAGTATATTTGTAGTAAACTCATTTTAAAACTTATTTGAAGTAAAACGGCGTGAAATCACGTGCATCGACAGGGCAACCATCTCTTGCAAAGTATACATCATGGAAATGTCATAATACCAAAAGAATGTCTTCCAAAGATATGTGAGTCTTTTTTACAATTCAAAAATGGTGAAATTTAACACTAGTACTTGTTTTATCATCATTATGAAGAATTCAATAGTAGAATGCTTTGACTGAAATTATGAACAACCTAGTGTTATTTTTGTTGATTTTTGTTGGTGGTGGTGGGGTTGTATTTTGGGGTGTTTTTTGCAACGTACTGTTGTGGTTGCCATTTATATATTATATTTGTTTTCTGTTTATAATTTTTTACATAGATCAGACTATTGGTTCGTTTTTGTTTGTTTGTTGGAAATGTTTTTCATTTTTGTCATGCAGAGAGTTTTTATAGCTCGAACCTTACAATGAGGTACGTGTTTTTCATTGTTAAAGTTCGTACTTAACCATGATTGGTAACATCCCAAATGCTAGTAGTTGGTTTCTGATGGATATATAGTTTTCTCATTTGCAATCAAATCACATTTTAATTTTTTAACGGAATTAGAACTACAATAGGATCTTATGGGGAGACGGATGAACCATGGATTTAAAAAGAATAAATTTTACTTCAAACATATATGTTGGCAATTCAAAAAAGCAGTCTCAGACTTGCGGGAACCGTCTGAAATTAACGAAGTTTTGTGTTACACTGATTAACCCATTTTCCAGCTTAATTATAAATAATTTAATCGGTGAACTGGAATGTCGAACGTAGTAAAATCATATTTATATTGTAAAATAGGATTAATGTAATTATATAGGATAATGATATTTGTATAATGTCATTTGTTAAAAAGAACAATACTTGAATTTATGATTTATAATATAGATTTAAAATGAAAGTGTTTATATAAATTAATCTTAGCGACCGTATATACAAACAATGAGCACATGACTACAGTAATTCCAATGTTTTTAAATTTTGCAAATATTTAAAGGAGTGAGCTTAAAATCTTTATCTGATGACCGAAAAAAAAAAGTATCACTCACACCTGGGTACAGTATATATAACAAAGTCAATATATATATGTTCCTGCTCAGACATACCAACCAGATGAATATACACATTTTTAAAATCCTGTCAAAATGTACACCATGATCTTCCGAAATTGAAAATAAAAATCATAAATGATACTGAACGTGTATAGTTTTTAACTGTTTCTGTATATATGTCTTTATGCGGTATCTGGTCTATCGGGGTCCGTTCTAGATTTCTTAAGTATTGATTTTGGTTTTTTGGTTGTACCTTCTTCCTCTTCCTCTGGAACAGAACAATAGCCGAAAAATTCTGAACTGTTTCCCATCATTTTGAACGAATCTGTTTTCCTTAAAACATGATTTTTATCTGTATATTTTCTCTTTTGTTCATTCGCTTTTGGTATTTTTGATTTTACATGTTCTGTATTTGAGATCTTGTGTTTTGCTTTGCCCACTTCTGATACATCACTTCTGTCCGTTTTTTGTGTATTTGACTTTGAATTTCTTTGTTTTGTTCTGTCTTCTGATATTTTATTATTTTTTCGTCCATTATCATTCCCTTCAACGTTATTTTCTGTCGTTTTCGGAAATGAATTTTCAAACGGCACTGTGTTATTTGATTTGACGGTTTTTTGTTGTTTCTTTGTTGACGGCAACGAATCAGGTTTCGCAGCATCGTTTAATTGAGAATTATTTTGGTGTCGGCTGTCTTTTTTCTTCACTGGTATTTCATTTTCACGTTTTGTTCTATCAGACATAACCATAGTATCAGTTTGTTGTCGGCTGTCCCTTTTCTTCACTGGTACTTCGTTTTCATGTTTTGTTCTATCAGACATGACCACAGTATCAGTAGTTTTTGCAACTTCGTCTTCCTTTCCGGAACTCCTCTTGTTTACACGTTTCTTCGAACGATAATGTTTTAAAGCGGGAGATGCAGTTGTAGCAGAAGAAGGTACCGAATGAACAGAAAGGGGTGTTTCGTTTTGTTTTCTTGAAATCTTGCTCATGGTAGACTGACGACTGTTGATCGTCGAGCTTTTCCTTGAAACAGTAAGGTTCGTATCACGCGATGGATGTCTTTCATGTGCGCGCGCCAAATTCATATTTTGGGCTAATTCTTCATAGTTTATCTTGTCAATTTCATTTCCAGGTTCCTTTGGAGGAACTTTCAAGGATTGTTTAGATTTTCGCGAAATCAGAGGATGTTTCTTCTCTTTTTCATTCAAAATTAAGTCATCAAGAGTGATTTTTGAGTTTTTCTTGACCAACCGCCTACTGTTGTATGAAACTTCCCTTTTATTGCTGTAATTCTCCGTTTCATCTAGAATGTTTTCATTACCGTTATTTACCTTTTCTAGAATTTCTCGATTTTCTGATCCAATAAAATTGTTCGGATCGACTGAATGTCGTTTCACTAGATTGTTAGGAAAGCCCGTTTTTGCATTGTAAGTTACGGGAATGTTTTGACTCGCGAATGATGGCGGTAAAACTAACGGATTTACGGTCTCCATGTGCATTTGTGATACATTTGATTGTTCATAGCTATTTAATCTGACTAGAGCATATCTTGCTTTACCTCTGGCGGTATCCAATGTTTCAGGGATCTGATAATCATGGTCGTTCCTATCCATGGGCATGTCCTTCGGAATCCAGACATCCTCAACATTAGGACCTCCATTTTGATAATTTCCCTGTCCTTTGTTGGATTTGTTATTCTGCTTACTAAACAAACTTGAATATGACTTTTGAGGTTTTAGAAAATCATTCGAACTGTTATGTTTTGACAACACTTTGTCTTCTTTGTATTGTGTTTTTACAGCCTCTGTCTTGTGCCGGCTGATGATGTTCTTTTGAATTCTCATCCTGTTTTCTAAATACAAGGCTTTGTCTAAATAATCATCTCCATATTGATTGTACATCATCATCGGTGCCTTCTGTGAACCGTATGAATCTCGGGCACTTAACGGCATATATGGTTCATCGTGTAATATCCGAACGTCCGAATATGAATTGTGACGAGAATTCCGTAAATCCATTTTTAGTTATTTATTTATTTTCTTTAAAGAATTATTCCTACGAATAATATTTTTCTTTAATCATTTTATAATTGTATATAATTCACGGTTGATTTTGACAATGTTCAGATTTTGAAAGATATAACCACAAAACACTATATTATTCGAAATGTCACATAAGACCTAATTATATGCACGAAATTTTGAAACGATACATCCAACACATTTCTTTCTATTGCTACTTTTTTAACAAGCTATGAAGGGGTATAGCAGATTAATACTATAATACTTTACGTCAATCATATTAAAGTTATAAAGGAATTAAATATAAATAATTTTGGCAAATATTATTTTTCTTCCTTTCATTAACAATAGAAATACCATGAGATTTAATTTATTGGGAGCATAATACTGTTTGTACACCCGAAGGTTAGAATTTCTTATGTCAAAAAGTAACATTTAAATTCAATCTAAAAGATAAATATGTTAATGTTGCAGTGTTGATAGAGGTCAAATTTCTTTTATTCCAAGTTTAAAAAACCTTTTTTTGACAAATTACCGTGATTACATACTAATACTGATAAGCCGCACTAGAGAAAAAGCAAATATAATATTGATCTTAACACTCATTCCCTTTCTAAGATTAGACGTGATTGATTCGTCAGCACTTATGCAACTTTGGGTAAACGTACTACGGTATCATACCAATTCCAAATTGTCAAAATAATGATTATATAGATATAAGAAGATGTGGTATGAGTGCCAATGAGACAACTCTCGATCCAAGTCACAATTTATAAAAAGTTCACCACTATAAATCAAAGTACAGCCTTCAACACACAGCCTTGTTAGAGGTCACTACTGTATTTGAGCTGACACGAGATTTCATTGACGCGACATTTTCTGTAAAAACTATTCATAACATGTAAAAAATATATCGAAACATAAATGTTTTACTATTTCTAGTCATAGATGTTCCGAACCAGATGTGTTGCTACTTTTATTTTTTTTCTATATTCAGCGATCTTTAATTTCGTTATTTTATTCAGCTCTCCGATATGGACGAAAAGCGATCGTCTACCGAGTTCAACGGGCAAAATGATAAACCGGCCTGTTACTTTTGATGGAGAAATAACGCATACTTAATAGTATTTTAGTAATACTTGGCACGGAATAAAGAAGGATAGAGGCAGACGATCAACGTTAACTATAAAACCAAACAAAACCAAAAAAAACAAAAAAACCAAACCAACGGAATTCAATTTCAGCGTTTATTGAAGGAAGCATCCTAGATGTTTCACTCTAGGACAGGGCAATTTAGTAATCTATGTTACCTATGGGTACAACGTGCACATGCTACTTAAACTTTAAGCATAGATATATGCAGGCTTCCCTTTAATTGAACTATGCATGAAACTGTAAGTCTTTTAGTCACGCAAAATCTCTTTAGAAGTGTTTTTTTTTTCTAAAATAAAATCTGGAATACAAATTGAATGGAACGGTTTGAAGGTCACCTAGGGGCATTTTGTTTTTGGTCTGTAGGTTCGTTCATTCGTCCGCCGTCTGTTCCGCTTCAGGTTAAAGTTTATGGTCAAGGTAGTATTGGATGAAGCTGAAGTTCAATCAACTTGAAACTTAGTATACATGTTCCCAATGAGATGATCATTCTTATTGTAATGCCAAATAAGAGTTTTGACTCCAATTTCACGGTCCACTATACATAGAAAATAAAGTGCGAGTGAGGCATCCGTGAACTATGGTCACATAATTGAATTGTTAATAATATCATAAGTTCATTGAAAAGATACAAATCATACAAAAAAAAGTAAAACTCATTCTTTCATTTTACTCTTGTGAAATCGTGTTCATTTTAAAACACTACTGTATTAGATTACTAATTAAACAAGTACCATGGTACCAGTAGCTGGACAATAATTTCCATTCTAGACAGGCTATGATATATTGTTTGAGAACATAATTAACTCTCCTTTGAAACCATTTCTTTTTTCAATATTTATCAAACCCGCAATATCATTATAATGCAATTCCTTTATGTTTTGATTAAACATATGTCAATTTGTCAAAGCAGAAAAAGAAGTCTTGGACGATCTATGAACTAACGGGGATAACAAGAGACTAGCAAAAAAAATGTTTTCGATTTCTCGTGAAAAAAAAGTTTGCAGTCAGAAAAAAATCCATACCCCCCCCCCCAAAATTTTTTTTTTTAAATTAATCAAATAGTTGCTGCCTTACGCAATTGTAATGTTTGTAATGTTGTTTATTCTGGGTTTTTTTTAGGGTAGGGCTTGCTTCTTTCATTTAAGGGATATTTTGTGATATCAACATTCCTAGGAAATATAATGAAAACTTTTGAAGAATGTCACCTGGAAAAAAAATAATTATTTTAACTTGCCTTAAGGTGAAGACTAACGACAACATGTTTATTTATCCTAAAATATATGTTGCATTTAGCCATTGTTGTACTTCAGCTGTTGTCTGCTTTATGTTCTGGTTGCTGTCTCGTTTACACATTCCCCATTCCTATTCTCAATTTTATGGGTGTTTATGTATTTAAGTATTCAATACTTGTGCAATAATATCATTGTATTGTTATCCTTTTTCAGAAAAATATTTACCGAAATGTTTAAATATCGAGTTCAATTTAATTTAAGTTTAGAAACCAGGTTCAATATACATAATGCGACATTTCGAATATATTTGATGAGCCAGAAAACCAGACGACTTTTATAATACATCTATGGTTCATTAAATAGATATATATTTACTTATAAATCGTCTTTAACAATTTACCGGTGTCTCTATACTAATACTTTAAGCTCTAAATCGCCGTGAGTCTAAAAAGTTTTAAATTGATTTAACAGATACTAAAACAGAACGAGTCTTGATAAACCACAAATTCCTAATTGAAGGCATATCATAAAATAATCACAAGATTACCTTGCATCCGTCACTTGAAGAGCAATACATTAACTGAAAAAAAATGTTAGCCTTTTGTCAAAATCTATGAGAATATATAGGTAACCTGTTGTATTGGTATCAACGATTAACATGATTAAGCGAGTTGCGATTCAAATAGAGTTGAATGGTAACCAGATTGTAAAGATTAAAAAAATATCATAAAATACCGCCCCCACCACCCTCACAGTATTGAATTTGCGAAAAAAAAGAACCAGGATCAACCTAAGGAATAAATGAATGATGACTGTCAAATTCCTACTGATTTGACAAATGGCGCCAAAAATAAAACAAACGTTGAATAAAGAAACTGGAAACTTATTCTTTAAGTGTCGTCTCTAAAATGGTCTTTAACAAAGATAACTGAAAGTGCACCATGTAATGAAAATTCTGCACCAGACTTAACCCGTAATTTTTATTCAAACATCCATAAATGTATTTTATATGAATAGATTTGCATGTTTCATTGAAATACTAAATAATGGTATAAATTGCTTGTTGAATGTTTTACCACATTTTAAATCAATATCAATTCTTTAATATTGGTATTTAAATTGTAATTAGATAGGATTTCTCAACTTAAACAATTATACATCGATGCTGGGGACATTTATGTTGTGAATTAAACATTTGTGTTGATGAAGATTAAAGATTTTCCATTTTAATTTTTCATATACGAAACTCACTGCAGCTCTTTTTAAACGCCTTTTTCTTCGATCGGATGTTGCCCTTTTGAAATATGCTATATTATATCCAAAACATGAAATGAAATATTTCGGAAGTTAAAAACGTTATACCACCTGGGAGATTTTAAACAAAAACATTCGTTTATTAGATAAACTCGTTGAACTTTTAATTTCAGTACACGCTTTGACAATTTTAACCGGAATGACTCGGCATACCATCTTGTATTTAATATACATAGTATACTTTAAACTTTAAATTTTCATATCATTTGTAAGAAAAACAATGACTCTTTAATGTTTGTGTAACCATAACGTTAAGTGTAAAACTCTTTTTTATATTATCTGTTTAACAAAGATTTAAAGCTATCTTTTCATAATCTTATAGAATCTTCGATATACCATTAATCTTCATCAAATTGCTTTTTAACAAATTAAAAAAGTAAGTCTAGGTATTTATTACATTCAATGATACTTGTTAAAAGATATCTCTACAATGAATCAATACGTAATAAGCTAGAGAAATAACGCCACCCTACGTTTCACTGATTTTAATAAAAATATATTCAATGAATTTCTGTTGATTCAGTCATAGTGTCGTACAAATATGTAATTATAAACCAACTGCGATCGAACAAGTGTAAACACAAAAATCTTCTCAGTTCGTCAATATTTGAACGGAAACTTCAAACTGCGAAAAGGCTTATTCCTTTTTATGAAAGACGGTTGACTTTTCAGAAGATTGTCTTTTATACAAATTTACATAAAATGTGATGCGAAAGGGAGACAAAATCATTACCGTTAGCATGACAATATTGATTTTAATTAACACAAAATGAAAATCCGCAGGTTTCAAAATTGTTAGGAGAATCATGGAAGATTCGTTTTTAAATTCAGCAATATTTCAAGAAGGAGGTGGATTGACCGTTGCAGCGCCTCCTATAAACAATGCATGCTTGCCGACTATTTATGATAAATTGGATGCTGATGCGAGGTCAAAAGTCAAAGTGATAAACCGAATGCTAGACAAACAATTACGTGTTCAAGAAAAAATAATATATAAACATAAACATGATGCTTTACGGATCGGTCAAAGTAGAAAAGACATGGTGGAAAGAGACCTTGAACGAATTTTACGGAGATATCCAAATATGGACGAATTGCCGTTTCTTTCTCTAAGACTGAATGTTACAAAGAAAAAAGAAACGCATAGTTTGGGAAAGTTTAAAGCATATTCGACAGAAGCCATTGGAATTAAAGGAATACCGTCAACTCGGTCAGATGATCCATTCTGTGATCGCTACTATTGCCATCACCTGAAAGGATTCAGAGGGCGGAGGAATAGGAAACTAGCGCCGTTAGAGCCTCTACCTCAAACAGAGAAAACGAAAACGCCACATATTTCAAGGTCATTAATTCTTTCCAAAAAATTAAGTGTGAGTGACCATGTTCTACACAACAAGCTTCAAATGTTTTACAGTCGGGAGCCAATTGATGAAGATGCCATGACGGTTTGAAATGAACACGCATATATATTTCATCGTTAGAAGTGGTGCTTTTTTCTTTAATGTTGTAAGGATTTTGCTGAGAAACACAACCTGAGTTATTGCATTACGGCATATTGTTTGTGCGATTCTTGTAGTATTTTCACATCCTGGCAATCTCCTATAAAGACTTGTTTTGAACTATTTGAAACATTTAGGATGTTAGGATCAGCAAATCGTATATTCCGAGTAGCACAAGGCAATTGTGGCACCTTTTTTACGAAAGATACAATATTAAAGACATGTCAGACAACGGATATAGAAACTAGATTATAAAACATGTCGAAAAACTTGTTTAAATATGAACAGTGGATATATATGGAAACGCAATGACTAAAAGAAAATAGTAGAGAATATGTATTATTCATTGTAAAAGCGAATAACTTTTAAATCTGAAAGTATTATTTGATATTCATGAAAACCATTTTTATGAATAAAAAACAGGTATTATTTATAAGATGAAGCATCATATGACAGGATAAAGGCATTTTAAATATGTGATTGATTGAAGTGAGCAATTAAATATATTTCATTGTAGTATTTATATTTGCAAATTAATTTAATTTATTTTATTTTAGCATTTATATTGGAAACCTACATTTTACTTATGTTTACGTCAAATAAAATTTATCTTGAAAATATAAACTTAATTTATTTTCCATTTTATATGCGTACGTAGACTAGTTGTCAATGTCTGTCAAATCTTTAAAGGATGTGTTTAGTTTTGCTCGCATTGTATCGCCAAGGCTGATAATATTCATCGAAAAGGATGACGTTTTAAAACCATTTTACAACGATTTATTGTGTATTATGAGTGAAAAATTACATGATGTCAGCAATTTAGCTTGTTTCCAGTAAAGGAAAGGCGAAAGATACCAAAGTGACATTCAAACTCAAAAGTCGAAAATAGACTAACAACACAATGGCAAAAAAATAAATTCCAAAAGATAAGGAACAGTTTTCAAAACATAAAAAAAGAAGCAACACGAATCCCACCAAAATACCAGGGTGATCTCATGAAGGGTAAGCAGATCCTGCTCCTCAGCATTCTTTGACATGCACGATGTAACTTTCAACTATTGTTTTTTTCTGTGTGATTTTATTTGTATGTATTTTTGTCTTTTATGACTTTATTGTAGAGTAATTATTTATAAAAGGGGATAACATGAATTATAAAAAAAAATACCACACATTACAACTGAACACATCAAAAACAGCAACAGACCCTTTCGAGAAAACAGACATATATAAGCAAATACGACCAACAACGTATAACACAGGGTTCAGATAGCCCGACTCATATACTACACACTGATATTCTTAAACCCGTTTTACGTTGGGACAAATCACCCTCTTTTACCTTGCTAGACCATTTATCTTAAAACGAAAATATACAATAGGATAAAGGCACATTATTTCGAAACCGATTCAGAGCATGTGCTAGGTACTGGATGCTAGATAAGGAAATTAGATACCACCGCTCAAAATGCTTTTGCTTTAAATAATTCGTTGTGTATGTTTTTGTATACATGTTGATGGTATGACTCATGTCTACATAAATGTATAGGGTTGATATCTTCAACATATAGTTAAACCATACACATATACATATGCATGCCAGGATTTTTTTCAGAGGTTGTCTTGCTGTAATTCTTGACTTTTTTGCCGTTTTTGACATATGCAACTTTGATAGATAATCATCGATAGCTTTGAAAACTATAAATACTAGTAGCTTTTATGAATTCTGTATCATATAACAAACTACATCTTCTGACATCTGACTCGGACTTCTCTTGAACTGAATTTTAATGTACGTATTGTTATGCGTTTACTTTTCTACATTGGTTAGAGGTATAGGGGGAGGGTTGAGATCTCACAATCATGTTTAACCCCGCCGCATTTTTGCGCCTGTCCCAAGTCAGGAGCCTCTGGTCCTTGTTAGTCTTGTTTTATTTTAATTTTAGTTTCTTGTGTACAATTTGGAAATTAGTATGGCGTTCATTAATTATCACTGAACTAGTATATATTTGTTTAGGGGCCAGCTGAAGGACGCTTCCGGGTGCGGGAATTTCTCGCTACATTGAAGACCTGTTGGTGACCTTCTGCTGTTGTTTTTTTATTTGGTCGGGTTGTTGTCTCTTTGACACATTCCCCATTTCCATTCTCAATTTTATTTGATATACTGTGAAACCTGTTTAAACCGAACCTCTTACGGACTTAAGATTTTGTTCGGTTTAATCAGGTTCACAACCACGCATGCATTTGGTATGACTATGCTTAAAAACATGTTTGGTTTATTCAGGTTTTCGGTTTATGCAGGATTTTTTACATCCAGGTTTCACTGTATTATAGACACCTGTCTAAATTAGAGGAACTTAAGGTGTCTTTTATATTTATTTTTTGTCGATGGTTGTTGTTATATTGACCGTATGTAAGGAGTATCTGGTCAATTAGACACCTACCATTTAATATGAATAAAAAGAGATATGAAATATATAGAGTACATCTCATTTTTTTCAATTTAAAGAACACATTCAATGGCTAGAATTAAATCACTTGGAAATTATAGTTAATTTTTTTCAAGTTAAAAAAACATACATTGAAAATTTGTTTTAGTTACATTAAAATGTTTACTGTTTTGCTTGTGACTGTGTATCGAGTGTTTATATTTTTCGACTAGTATTTGTCAGACGACCCAAAATCGAAACACTTTATTGCATAAATATAAATATTTCATTTCTATTGAACACACACGTTTAGGTTTTCACAGCAAGCTGTTTATTAACAGAAAAATGAAAAGTAAATTTATTTAACTGTTTAAAGGCCCTTTATGAAACATGCGCCCATAGTATACTTATCCTTATGATATATCCGATCTACATGTTCATTTAATGCCATTTAAAATGTAAACATGACATTTATTTGTCAATTATCAATGCAGACATATAATTTACATTTTGATCAACAAAAAAACCTGTATTAAAATTGTCATTTACATATTATCGCATTTTGAAACGTATGTTTAAGATTATTTAGATACGGTATATGGAACACTGGGATTATATTTTTCACGATAAAACCAATCGATGTGCTTCAAAAATGACATTTGATTGATGAATTGATTGATTGTTGTTTAACGTGACGTCTGCACGGAACAGCATGTATCGCCACGAGAGTCTGCAATTTGACCGTCATCAATAATTTAGAATTCTATATAACTATGAAGAAATAAGTTTTTGATTACTGTAAGTGTCTCAGCAGATCGATCAGCTTGTTAGTAAGTTAACAAAATGTACTGCATGTGAGATGACAAAATGACACACAAGACATTGTTTAATATCAGCGACTTTGCAAATGACGTTTTGTCACTCAGCAACGTTTTTAATCAATATATACTCCACAAGTCAAATAATAATTAATGACATAATAAGAAAACTAATACTATTAAAAGTACTTTTAAAGTTTTATTTTCCGACAAATTTATTTGGATTAAACAGATCGTACTGAAGTCCTTTTCCCATTGACCCGGAAGATGATCCTGAATTTGTTCCACTCATGAACTGAGATGGGTTCATCATATTTGATTGAGACATCATCTGTTGATTCAGCTTATTTGGGTCAAAACTTCCTGTCGATCCACCACTGGAACTTCCACTCTGAGAGCTACTGCTTGACGATCCACCAGATCCGCCTGAACTTCCACTTTGAGAACTACTGCTTGATGAACCCCCAGATCCGCCTGAACTTCCACTTTGAGAGCTACTGCTTGATGAACCACCTGACGCTCCTGAACTCATCTGTAAACTTCCAGAACCCATTTGCGAACCCCCTGAACCCATCTGTGAACTACCAGATCCACCACCTGAACTCATTTGTGATCCTCCAGAGCCCATCTGTGAACTACCAGAACCCATCTGTGAACCACCTGAACTCGTTTGTGATCCACTGCTAGAACTTCCACTGGAGCCGCCATTCATAAACATCGACGGATCTATCTTATTTTTTTCTGGACTATTAAGTGCATTTGGATCAAACCCTCCTGACCCACCACTTGAACCACTACTCATAGAACTACCGCCACTGCCCATGGAGCTACTACCGCCACTGCCCATAGAACTACTACCACCACTACCAATAGAACTGCTAACGCCACTGCCCATAGAACTACTACCGCCACTACCCATAGAACTACTACCACCACTGCCAATAGAACTACCACCACTTCCCATAGAACTGCCAGTTGGTTTACTGTTGGCGATTTGTTTCAGATTCTGTTGTAACATTTGATTGTTCAAAGCTGAAGGATTGAATCCACCACTCATAGAACTGCTACCACTGCCCATGGAGCTACTACCGCCACTGCCCATAGAACTACTACCACCACTACCGCCACTGCCCATAGAACTACTACCGCCACTACTAATAGAACTACTACCACCACTGCCAATAGAACTACCACCACTTCCCATAGAACTGCCTGTTGGTTTACTGTTGGCGATTTGTTTCAGATTCTGTTGTAACATTTGATTGTTCAAAGCTGAAGGATCGAATCCACCACTACCCGAAGACTTTCCACCTCCACTACTACCCGAAGACATTCCACCTCCACCAGAACTTTGTGATTGTGCTCCCCCACTTCCAGCACTTTGCTGTTGCTGAGGCATCTGACTGTTCATGGCATTTGGATTAAATGTTCCTGTTGATCCGCCAGAACCTTGTGGTTGTGATCCACCAGAACTTTGTGATTGTGCCCCTCCACTTCCAGCACTTTGCTGTTGCTGAGGCATCTGACTGTTCAGGGCATTCGGATTAAATATTCCTGTTGAACCACTTCCTGACGACTGTTGTGATCCACCAGAACTTTGCGGTTGTGCTCCACCGCCACTAGCACTTTGCTGTTGCTGAGGAATATTACTGTTTAGGGCATTTGGGTCGAATGTTCCAGTTGCAGAACTACCAGACTTCTGTCCGTTCATGGTCTGTGGGGACTTTTGTTGTGATGTCATTGTATTTACAGCATTCGGGTCAAAAGTTGCACTTCCTCCACTTGACTGTTGTCCTGATGAACTACCAGATGACTGTTGTGAACTACTTGATAATGCCTGACTTGTTTGTTGTGATTGCTGTTTAAATAAAGCATTTGGATCAAAAGTACCCATAGATCCACTACTTGACCCTCCTGATTGTCCAGAACCACCAGTAGATGCTACACTTCCGGAACCACCAGACGATGCTACACTTCCGGTACCCTTCAGGTACGATTGTACCGACTGCGACTGTTGTTGATACAGAGCATTTGGGTCGAAATTTCCGAGATTAGTTGCTCGCCTTGCATTTTCTGAAAGAAAGATATCATTGAATATGTTGACTTGTAATAAAGGGAACGGTTACTTACTTCACTTATATTTACAATAGTCTTACAGAGTCTGAAAGGCACAGATTTTATAGTGTTACATAATCTGAAAACAAGTTTAATTCTATATAATATGAATCCCCCCCTCCCAAAAAACCCCCCGATCCATTACATCATTGTGGGTATCTAGCACCCATAAAGTGTTTATACCACATATATCATAAACCATAGTTCCAAATACACGTAGTTAAAAAAGCCGGTGTCTCGGTTTAGTGGAATGGTAACTACACCTGTGAGAAACTATATGTAAAACAACATCGGTTGTCTTTGTTTGGTTGGGTTTTTATCTCATTGACATTTACACTTATCCATCGTCTAAACTAGTAGACAATACAAGAAGCATTGGCTAATGGATCTCAAAGACATGACAAATTGACAAATCAGTGCTATTTTGTTTTGTCGAAGGCAAAAAAGTACAAAAACTTACCTCTATAAACTGGAGATCCATGAACGCAACATACTACCAGCAGTACAACTGTAGCCGTCTTCATGACGATAAAAGAGGGTGAACAATTTAAAATTTGGTCTTAAATTATATTGACGAAACACCTGTCATCCCACAGAACCTTAATCTTGGACGTATGACTTTAAACTAAAGATAACTGATAGATGACCTTTCAGGACATGAAGATATAATTTGGTTTACACAGCAACAATTTGATTCCAATTTTTCTTTTTACATTCATCAAAATCCAGTACAGATATTTATTTCAAAATCATGACTCGGAAAGGAATGACGTATTGTTTTCACATTTGTCTATTGTTGAAAACCGTAAGTTGCATCTCTCGTTGCTTTTTGTGACTCGCGTGTTTTTTTAACTTGCTTTCTCTTTCACATTTATTTTTTTGTAAATACGACCATATCTTATTGATATAAAAAAGACTAGTTGTAAAAAGATTGAAGACAACTATTTTTAATTTCATTGACAAAGGAGGAGCGAAAGATACCAGAGGGACAGTCAAACTCAAAGATCGAAAATAAACTGACAATGCCATGGCTTAAAAAGAAAAGACAAACAGACAAGTGTTTAAAAAACCCACTTTTATTAGATTAATTGTTTACTGAAAAGCTATAAAAGGAATAAGGGTTATACGTAGAGGAGGGAGCAACTCAACTACATCAAACATACATTTTATGCAGAATCGCAAAGAAAAACCACACAGTACAACAGAGCACATCAACCACCAGCACCCGACTCCCTCATTGAAATCAGATACTAATATACAAACCAAGACAAACACACGCATGTTATAGAATTGGCACAAGTACATTATATATGTGATTAGGTTAAAGCAGATTAACGGGTGCAAAAAACACCCTTTCACTTTCTATACCATCTGACATAAAATCAAAACACACAAATTAAAACCGTCACAATGCAGCTACCATCAGGATGTTCAGTAGCATGAACAAGAAAATAAAACACGGCACATAATTTGGAATTCTGGGTCAAAATGTACTCGCTACTACAGGCAATTAAGGTAGCTGCAGCTTTTGATATCTACTGAAGATACCAACTTGGGAGAGAATCTTACTTCTGAAATCAATCCATTAATTCAATATCCTTCAACTTCATACTTTATTTTGACTTTTATCGCTTTTGATTCGAGCGTCACTGAAGAGTCCTTTGCAGATAAAATACGCGCTGCATGGTGTGCTTAATCATAAACTTGTTTAGTGTGTCAATCGAAGCAGGTGAATATGTTCCTATACATCTGTGGTTTACAATGGCCACTTGAACGCGAGTCTTGTTTAGTCCCTATGTTTAATTCATTATGGTCTAATTTATGAATATTAGATATAAAATGTAGATATTGATCAATAATTAGACAAAATTTAGTATTTAGCTTTTTAATGACATACGATTGAACGATATCACTTAAATGTCCTTTTCCCGATAAACTTTCCGGGATCAATGAAGCTAAAACTGGAACTATTTCCACCAGAACTGAATGGATTGGTAAACTGTTGAGGAGTAAAATTTCCACCGGAAGTAGATGAACTGTTCCTAGATGAACCAGCACCACCGGTACCCCCGGTCCCTTTAAAGAACTGTGAAGGATCGATGAAACTTGGCATGAAGTTTGGGTTGGTGTTGTTGCCATTCTGTTGAAATGAAGGATTCATGAATTGCTGTGGTTGAAAATTGGTTCCACTGGATGTAAAGTTTGGATTTATAAACTGGTTTGGTGAAAGTTGTGGATTAGTGTTGGAAGTCTGTCTTTTTTCTGTAAATAAAACATGAAATACGTTGTTAGTTATTTTATTGGACCCTTTTTCCCTCTGATTATTTATAGCGATGTAAGGCATACAAAGTCGAAATCAACTGATTGACTATTATTATATCGCCTCTGTGCAGTCTTGTGCATGTATACGAATCTACAACCAGTGTATGCGAATCTACAACCAGTGTTTATTGTTGTCAGTATAAATTTGAAAGTGTTGTATATCCGTACTTGAGTTTTTATACACCACACATACAAAAGAAACATTTATCCATAGTATATAGCTAGAGTCTCAGAAAAGCTCTAAAATATATGAAATTACGTCTCTACAAAATCAATAGAAAGTAGGAGTAAAAAAAAAATCCACCTACCTACAGATGGTCTGCCAATAACCACAGAAACCAAAAGAAGGAACATTACATAAGACGACATCTTCCAAGTCTATCCAGGAACAATAGTAAAAACATGAAAATACTAGTATCTTAACAAGTTGTAAAATAATCTTTGCATCTGTCAAAACTGCTGCCCCAATGGTCTATAATATCATTCATTTATATTTCACCTGTTGGGTCATGCATTTAAAAAAAAACTAAGTTAAATTGGTTATCTAGGGCGACATTTTCTTTTTAATTTTAGAACAGAAAAGAAGGGTTTTGAGTTATATAATCATAGATCCATAATACACAATCGCTTAATAAACTAGCGTTATTGGCTTTGCTCATCGTTGACGGCCGTACTATGACCTACAGTTGTTAATGTCTGTGTCATTTGGTCTCATGTGGAGAGTTGTCTCATTAGCAATCATACAACATCTTCTTTTTTTATAGACAAGCTTTCATCGTTGTTTTTTTTTAATCATACACCGGACTGTTCAAAATGTAAAGATTATCCTTAAAACCAGTGGGCAGTAGTGCGGACCTTATTCCTTTTTTTCTCTCTCGATAAAGCTACACATTCTGACACATAGGCCGGGTAATAAGTGTAACTTTATCGACTTTTAGGTCGACATTCAGCAGAACCGGTGCTTGACAGTTACATTTTGGTTCATGATTGCCTGTTCAAATTGCTCTCCTTAGTCATAAGAATTGAGATCAGATTTCTGGTTCGCCGTAAAAAAAAACCAACCTGAATCATCCACTCTGATCCAAAAAAAAATCTCGCTTGATTATATTATCTTCTTTGAAAGAAATTCGCACACACCAAATCGAGAATATTAGTTACACAGTGTTAAATTGTTCCTATACATTTCGTGTTAGGACAATTGGACACTGTGTAATGAATTTATCCTGATTTTGTTATATTATCTATACTATTAAACGAGAAGACCTCATTTTGGGTGTCGCTTCTCTTCTTTCCACAATAAATTAATCATCATGCCTCTGTGTCCTATGGGTACAGTGCATAATCGCATTTGTCATCCATTCATATGATTATTCAGATTGTGTTATTTTGGGTGAAAAACGAGAAAAAAGACGTCCGGATATGTTTCCGTCATTGGGCGAAATTTTAAGTCAGATTATACTTCCGGTTTCCGTTTTTCTGTATACTTTTATTTAATAGAAAGGGTCTGAATAATATATCTATGACCGCTGTGGATCAATTATTAAACTGAGAATTGACTGTAAAACGAACGTCTGGAACGGGTGTTTTTTAAGATCAGATTGTCCATTTCGGGATCCGGGATTTCTCTTTCGGGATATCGAGATATCTAATTTGTATAATAAATTCAGAACGTAGGGATTTCATTTTTTTAAGCCCGGGATATTGGGATCAGGACCCCTCCGCAGTGGCGGATCCAGAAATTTTCATATGCAGGTGCCCGTTGACTGCCTAAGAGGGGCTGGCTCCGGTCATGCTTCAGTGATTCCCTATATAAACAACCAATTATTTTCCAGAAAAAGGGGGGTGGGCCCCCTAAATCCGCCTCTGCCCCGACCCCCTTTAATGAATGTTCATAATATACAGATAAGCGCTAAAATTATTCATCTGTCATTAAAATTAATAGAGAACAAACAAAAAAAAATATTTTTTTGTGGAAAAAGGAGGAGCCGGGCTAGAAAATAATTATCCTGTACCAAATTACCTATGACTTTTGATACCTTTTCTGAAATTCTCAAGACACTAAATGTTTTACAAAAAAAAGAAGATGTGGTATGAATGCCAATGAGACAGCTCTCCACAAGAGACCAAAATGACACCGAAATTAACATGTAAAGGTCACCTTACGGCCTTCGACAATAAGCAAAAGCTGATACTGCATAGTCTGATATAAAAGGCCCCGAAATGACAATGTAAAACAATTCAAATGAGAAAACTAACAGCCTTTTTTATGTACAAAAAAAAGAACGAAAAACAAATATCACTGAACCACTGAATTACAGGCTCCTGACTGGAATGTGCATAATACATGTGCACTAAATGTATGTTCATAATGAAATTAATAGAAAACAAAAAATGGGAATTTTGGAAATAAAGGAGGAGGGTTAAAAAAACATTTTCCTGTCCCCAAGTACCTATGACTTTTGATACTTTTCCTGAAATTCTCAAGTCATTAAATCTTTTACAAAATTCTTCCTACAACACTTTACATCCTTTCAAATACGCTCTGAATGCCCGCGATTTCGCGGGTGTGTTCTAGTATCTATAATACTAAAAAGACGAGGTCCAATTTGTCAGCCGTCATCACGTAAAATCGACGAATCAAAGAATTCGACTTTATACACAACTAATATAGTACAAAGGTGTAGATTAAAAATTACATCACTCCAGGTCCTTTTGTTTTCCACGTAATTAATATTGCCAATAATTAAGAAGTTCCGGGTCGAGTCCGATACCGATACCAATAGTATATTCACCTGTTACCTATTACCTTATCTGTACGTTCCCCGCATCTGACAGGCGCACCATCAAACGGTGTATTCAGGATTAATATGCCATATACACGGGTAATTGATAAGTTCCAGTTCGACGGGTTCAAACAGAAAGATTTGAAAGCAGAGAAAACTGTGTATCTTAAAATCGGCATGACTTTATCAGATGACAATACTAATACTAAAATAAGGCTTGCGCATAGTTATAGACTTTAATTCAGTCACGGACCCGCGATATCACGGGTGTGCTCTAGTATCATTATATTCAAATTCAATATTAGGACAATATCAGCCAATCAAATTGCGAGAAATTACACTAAATCAGGATAAATTGTCATATTCAATTTTAAATTTAATACTGTAAAAGAAGATTGATTGATTGATTGTTGGTTGCTTAACGTCCAGTGGCTGTAAAAGAAGATATCTATAGAATGTATAAATGGTATATATATGTATATACACTGTCATACAACAAATGACTTCTAAATACATAATAATTATTTGAATAATTGTAGGAGAATTTTAACCCAAATTACACCTTATTTATATTCAATTGTAATGAAACCTTTAATGTATAAACCTTTTATACTTTTAAATACTTCGTTTTAGGTAAAGAAAAATCATAATTGATCCAAAGTGCAATTTGAGTCATATTTAACATGCAATAGAAATTTTAAACTGACAACCTTTATACTCCACGTGATGAAAGTAGTGCATAATTGATGATGTTCTCGAACTTATTGATAACTCAAAATTTGTTGACTAGGTTGAACTAATCTATCCGATCGCACTCGATAAAGGATACAAAAGATACAGCAAAGTCAGCCTCCTATCTTGACCTAAATGTAAAAATTGTCAAGAGGGTCGGAGGAAAACAACGACAAATGAGATGATTTTAGCTTCCAACTGGTGTACTGTTATTTGTCTTTCTACCTTTTATTTGCCATGGCGTTGTCAGTTTATTTTGATTGATGAATTTGAATGTCCTTTTGCTAACTGTCACATCGCTTTTCCGTATAAAGAGTATACAATTTTACTAGATGAAGTACAGCTTCAAAGTGTTTCTGTTAGATACATTGCTAGAGATCAGGTTTCTGTGTGACGTAATTGCTTCCCTTTTTAGTAGATGCTTAGACAGTTTTGTTAGTGATTGAGCTTAGTAAGTACTTCTTTAGCTCATTTGGTTAAAGCACTGCCTTGTTACAACGACGTCACGGTGGAAAGAAAGTTGATTTTGTGTTTAGAATCATGCTCTCCGATTACACGTGTATGCCTACGCCTTGGCAATAAAAACGACAAATACAAACAGCAGTATACAAAACAGAACATATTTATCTGAAGACAAAGCAACAAAAACAACGCCCCGGAAGGGTAAGCAAAGGTCCTGCTCCACTTGTTTCACCCGTCGTGTTACTCCTATAACATAGATCAACAGTAGGCACCACATAATAGTGGATTGGTAATTGACTTGTGGATAGTTGTCTCATTGGCAATCATACCACATCTTCGTTTTTATATCTTATCGAGACATTGCCACTTTTATAAACCAGCGTTCAAGTAAATTTTCTAACTCTGAAGTTTTGCCAAATATGAAATTTTAAAATTAAAACACATTTTCCAAGACAATAAGATAGACTGGTTGATAACGGTATAAACAACAGGCATTCAAAAATAAAAAATAAACATAAAAGAACAACAATCATAACTAAAGCAAGAGTTGCAAAATACAATTAAAAAATACAAGCGGTGACGTCACGTGCTCCTAACGGATAAACATATCTTGCTTTACACGTGAAACCCATTGTGTTGCTCATGAAAGTACCCCTGCAAGGATATATTTACTAGTAATTTTGTTAAGATTTAGATGTTATGATTTTTTTTCTGGGTTCGTGACATACTATGTAAGTATAAGTGTTAAAGTGCACTTTGCCACTGGACACTAAGCAACCAACAAACAATCATATTACAGAACACGAAAAATACAATATTAAATAAACCAAACAAAGGTTTTATTATTTTATAATTTATATGAACAAAAGATACCAAAAAATCCTTCTTTGTGAACTTTTGTGAAAAAAAAGTGTCTCAATATTTTGGCCCTACCTCTCCTAATATTTGTAGATGTATAAACACAGCTTCGAAGGTATGTCTTTCTACTTTTATCACCGCGTTTCCACAGTCCTTATCAGTTGGAAATGATTACCCTTTACGGTCACCTATATTTAAGTGAACTTTTGTTTAAGGTTTTAATTCGAATTATAAAACTTTCAGGTTGTTTCCAGTTTCTTTATCATGCTTATATGAGAATGCAGATTATCAGCAATAATTTAGTTCCACCATGTTTCTATTGTAATCAATGCAGCGAAATGGTACCTTTACATGTATACGCTCTTGTTCCATTTCTAAATCGATTTTAGGTTTTGACTCTTTCCCAAGTGTGGTTTTATGCAGAAAATAGTTTATAAGGTCTACCTTTTAACATGTCCTGTAGTTTGGTGGTAGTCTTTAGTTCGTGTCTGACACACTCGTAAATTGTTTTGTTATAAATCGATTAATTTGTTCCATATCGGGACCATTTATAGCCGACTTTATATATTGTTTGCATTTTTCTCTTTGATGAAGGCCGCATGGTTGCTTATAATTGCCTACACCAACTTCATTTGATCTTTGATGGATAGTTGTCTCATCAGTTATCATATCACATCTTCTTATTTTTATATGACTGCTTTATTTAAAATACAATAATGACTGAAGGAACTAGACAACAGAATTAAAAATATTTAGAAATTAGTTACAGTATACAGTAGTCCTATAATATAAGACTCTGGAGGTTCATATCATTTACATTCAACGTTTTTTATCGGATTTTTTTTTTTACTATCAATGTTGAACCCCAGAGTCTTATAAAATTTGTAACTTTTTCTCGTAGCAAAAATTTAAATTAATAATCCACTGCCAAAACAAATAAAATTATTAGGAACAACCTAAATATGAATGAAAGTAACTTCTTACCGCATAAATAGTTTGAAATAATGTTACTAATCCATCACTTTTATCCTCAGTTGGCAAACAATTTTCTTCTCGCCATTTTATTTCAAATATTTGCGCCGATTCATAAATTTATGGATTTCGTGAATGAAACGAATTTGACGATATTATCTATAATCAGTATAGTACAACGTACGAAAACACGACCAATTACTGTAATAGTGTCATGCAATTGATCTATACATTAAAGGCGGTGAGAGAATACAATTGGGGTTTACAGAATAGAGAACAATTGGCCAAAACATAAGTAATAGAAAATATGGGTTCTATTTTTTTTTTAAACTTGATGAAATGCCCGCCCCAAGAAAAAAAAAGTATAAGTACATTGTTTACAGTTGAAAGGAATAATGTCCAAAATACAGTCATAATGTATCAACAGATTAGTTAAAAATATGTTTAAACATAAATTGTAGGTATAACTTATCATTAATAGTTCGTACCCAATAATTCTTGTAGGCTAGTCAGTCAATCGTCGGTGAAATCTAGTATGTTGTGAGAGCTGGTGATACATGTCCTTCAAAATACTAGTTCATACAACAGTGAGCGAGCCAATTCTCATTCACCGAAAGTTCTCTTGTCCAATTGTAAAGCATCAGCCGCAATAAATTTCTAGTTGTAAGAGCGGGGCGATAAATTTATTTCAGAATACGAGTTCATTCACCGGGGTGAGCGAGCCAATTCTCATTCACCAAACGTTATCGTGCATGTATCAATAGAAATAAATAATAGCTGGCGAAGCAACATTTGCATTGCAAAAATCGAGTTGTTACAAAGAATATAAGCAAGTTGTTAGAGAAGACAGTTGAGAAAAAATCGTCAATTTTAATCTCTCGGTGTTTGTAGAAACTCTTCAACACTAAATTTGCTCCTTTCTTGACAAGTACAGTTTTTTGAACACTCTGCACAACATTTACAGGCAGGACACCGGCACTGCTGCAAATCGCATCCTTCGCATTTCTTAGTATCTAATTTGTCTTCTTTGAAGTTGTCTACGGTCAATGAATTTACAATTTGACGTCTGATACAAGTGCTGGTGTTTTTTTATGATATCACGTATACATTTGCCGGTGGTTTTGAGCGACAAAGTAAAGTTATCATATAAAACAAAACTGAATCCATCTCTGCCATCCCTTGCGCATCTGCCAGCTTCTTGCCAATAGGACAACACTGATTTCGGACATCCTATATGAATAACAAGGTCTATGTCCCTGATGTCCAGTCCCATACCTAATGCGACAGTAGCAATTAAGCATCGGATTCTGCTATCTTCCCGTTTAAACTCTTTCAGGATGCGTTCTTTAGAGTCTTCCGATGTACTCTTATGGAACATTTCCACAAGCAGGTTACTTGCCTTTTTATCCTGATTTGCATAAGCATGTAATTGAAGGTTGTCTTTTAAACACAAGAATAAATCGGACACCCTATCAATTGACCTACAGTAAACCACGATTTTCTTGGAATTTACTCCGTTTTCCCTGATATAATCAATAAGCCATTTTAGTGAAATTTCAAAATCATTACTGTCGCTTTTCCTTATTTCAATGAAGATGTTTGGTCTATCCGGTGACTTGAAAATAATATCTGTGTCAGCATCTGTCAACTGCAACGTTTCCATGATGTCATCCTTAACTTTCTGTGTGGAGGTTGCTGTCAGTGCCATTACGGGTGCACTGAAAAAACTTCTAAGTTCATGCAATGATTGATAGTCTGTCCGAAAATCTTCCCCCCATTCAGAAATGCAGTGTGCTTCGTCCACACATATCATACACAAACGAGACTGCCAAATACTTCCAAGGAAGACCTTCTTCCAGAATGGTTTCAGTACAGATTCGGGTGAAGAGAATATTAAATTATATTCTCCATTAGAAATGCCCCTTATAACGTCTGTTTGCATGTCTGAGCGAGATGTAATTTTTGCACACTTGATGTTCCAATTTTCCAGGGTTGACATCTGATCGTCTATCAAAGACGATAACGGGGAAATAATAAGAGTTATAGGATTTTTGTCCATTTGTAAAATGACTGGCAACACCATGCACATTGTCTTTCCAAAACCTGTTGGAAGCAGACACACAACATTCCTCTTCTGTAAGGCTGCTACAGCCACCTCAATCTGCTCTTCTTTCAGCTCAAAATTTATATTGTAACTAGATTTAATCTCATTGAAGTTTGTGCGTACACTTTCGGCATCCATCTCGACTTTTTAGCGCGCTTTTTCACGTCACATGATTCTAGTACATGTACCACCATGGCCACGTGTTCTAACTGTGATCGAGAATTTGAAAAACGACATGACAATAAAGGATACTTTAGGTTTTCTTTGGAAAAGCCAACAACCTCTGGTGGGGTAGCAAGAGAAGAGTTGTCAGCATTAACGGGTGTTCCGTTTACTCCTGTATCTAACAAACGTCAAGGTCAATTTTTGTGTCCATCATGCTGGTCAAACCTTAATGACACTGTACGATATAAATCATCTTTACATGAACTTTGGGGAAATACTCAGGCCAATTCCTACATTGGAGGGAAGCGTGGCTCAGATGGAATAAAACAGTCTTCCACAGTAAAGAAACCAAGATTTACAAGTACCCCGTTGAAGGTATTTTTTTTATCCTTATATATATATGAAATTATCTCTCTCTCTATCTCTCTCTCTCTCTCTCTCTCTCTCTCTCTCTCTCTCTCTCTCTCTCTCTCTCCAATGAAATGTGTTTTATATTACAGCCGATTGCATTAAGTGTGTAGGTAAAGGTAATGGTATACTACCCTCTTTTCGAAGTAGATAGTCCTACAGACAAATAAACCGGTTATCTGTCGGACTAGTCTACTCTTAAAGGATGGTAGTTGACATACTAATTATCCAAATAATGACTTCACGTTTAAGGTAGAAAGCAAGAAACAAATATTACCTTTACCTACACACCTAATGTAATCGGCTGTAAAAGAATAAAAATTCATCTGAACTGATTTGTCTTTTTGCGTAAGATTTCTCAATGCCCAAAACTTTTTCTTTCTAGGCCAAAAAAGCCGGGAAATCATTGTTCCAGAAAAAAGCCACGAGGAGCTCAAAATGGGATTCCATAATAGGATTTGTGCGTGCGAGGCAGTATGGTAGAGCCATAAAAGGATTGTACGAGTCGACTAAGGGGGCGAAAAGACAATTTATGCGGTTTGTCAGTGGAGTTGTGCGTAAAGAAATAAAGAATGTTTTAAAACCTAAAACAACTTTCCCACTTTGTATGAAGGCAGATATTCCATCTATAACAGATTTCAGCTGGACCCAGACCTTGTCCGACTTTGAGAAATCAGCACCAATTACATACAACGTATTTAGAAGTGCTATAACACGGAAGTCTGAAGAAGCTACGTTGTGCAAAGGAAAAACAGTCAACTTAAAGCCAAAAATAGGAACAGCAGTTGCATATCTCCTTCATGCTAAGGCTCCAATAAAGGATTCCTTTATTCCTACGCTAGTATCTATCCAGTTTTGGCGGGGAAATCTCAAGCGAGATACTATCAAACAAATGTCAAAAATGGGGATCTGTAAGGGGTATGGGGCAACCCTTGCCGCTATAGATAATATCAGACGCGAGTTTGATTCGGCTGCAACATCTTGCAAAAGAGAAATTGAAGAACAGCTCACAAATGTCAATGACATATCAAACATGACCGTCATGGAGGAAGACATGGACGTGTCGAATGCTGTAGCAGTTACGGTGCCAAACATCGAAGACGAAATTAATGAACCATCTGACTCGGATGATACAATCTCTTATGAGTATAGAGAACCAAATGAGGATGGATCTGAAGAAAGTGAGAGCGATATTACAGAGGTTGAGGATAATGATGAAGATTCTAAAGAGGATGAAAATGATGATATTGCCGAAGCATCAGATAACGAATCCATACATGATGTGTCAATTCGATCAGAAACCAATCCTAAGTTGCAACCAGGTTTCTCAATGTGTTGGGATAACGTTGGTAAAAAAGTAACATCACGACACCCAACCCTTACTTCAACCAACAAGTATATCAATATGGCACTTGGCTACATGGCTGTAAATCGTGTTACGACTACAAATCTACCATGGCAGTTTGACGATACAGTAAAAAAAGCCATAGAATTGCCGCAAGAAATTTTCTTTCCCAGTCAAACAGATTTTAAAAACGTCAAAAACAGAATGGAAATTATTGTTGGTCGTATCATAGGTCGTCATTTAAAATGGTTTAGTGATAATATTAGCGATTGCATTATACCACACGTTGTTCATGGCCATTCTGCAGAGTCTGCTCATAGAAGTGTGCTCGTAAACTTGGGCGTGTTTGATGTTAACCCATCTTCAACACAAGGTGCCATAACTATATATGAAAATCTGCAACGATATGTTCCATCAATAGCCGGAAACCCTTACACGACAGCTGTTTTTGGTGATGGGCTTAGTTGCGAGAGGGGAAATGATGCCCACAGGGCGAGGGCTAACGGTCTTAATCCCTGGGATAGATTGGAAGGATGCGAACCTTCAGCACAAGAATTCCACAAGGAAATGCTGCTCCTTCAGGATTATTATGATTTATTGTTTAAAGGATCTAGTGCAGCAGATAGAGGCACGTTAGTCCATTTGAAAAAATTATTTAACTTCAGAACAGTAAAATCCGACGTTTCCGATAATTTTACTCATGCCTGGGAATTGATGTGTCTAGCCACGGAGGGTTTTGTTTGCTTATTAACAATGCAAATTACGGAAATGGAAGATGCAGATAGTGAGCCTGCAAATATTGAGACCACGCTTGTTAATGATGACTTTGAACAACGTAATCAGTACTTTACGGATGTATGCAGCACTGTCGTTCAAAGATTATGGCATACACTGAACACCAATGCTCTCACAGTGGACGATGGGACTGGACCACCCGTATTTTGTTGTGGAGAAGATTTGGACGACGACACAATTGCATGCTCTGCAGGAACAAACTGTACACATGGAGAAGTTTTCCATTACATGTGTGCAGATATCGATCCGAACAACCTACCCGAAAACTGGCACTGCACTGATGAATGTAGAAACCGTACTAATTTGTACGCGTTTTGCCATTGCAGACAAAACTTGGGAAATGACGAGCCGATGATAGATTGTACGGCTGGATCTGCTTGTACAAACAGAGAATGGTATCATATGAAATGTGTCCATATCAATCCTGAAAATGTTCCAAAACGCGACTGGTTTTGTCATGATGCCTGTAAAACAGCTAAGAGAGGCAAGAGAAAGCGAGGAAAGAAAAGTGTTGACAAACCAGAACAAGTTTCGGATCATATTTATAACTATAGTCGTTCAATGGCCTGGCTGGGTTTGAATTTATTGTGTAGACGAGATGCAGTACGGGAAGCAGATGGCAATGCAATGATTACACATTGGAAATTAGATCTTGTTCATTTCTTTGCCTCAAAACATCCAAAATATCTTATTCTGGCGCATAGGTTACTGGCATCAGTACATGGCTGGCTACCGGAGAAGTTACGGGAGGATATCATCCACAATCGGACAGTGAATTACGGTGGTGGCATAGGGCGGAATTTGCCGATGGATTTCATGAATGAGATATTGAATAGACTGTTTAAAGAATTGCTGAGTTGTGCAAAAGGGCAGTACACTAATGCAACCATACAACGTTGTAGTCAGATAATTGGGCCACTTGGAGAGGCTTTAGATACCGTGTTCGATTCACAAGTGGTGGAAAACGAATTGTACAGACATAGACGTAGGAGTGGTAACCGCGATGAAAATGTCAAACAATTAATTTCATTCCTACAAAATGATAAGTTGTTTGCATTTACAGTTGGTCGCAATCATAAGGCGTTTCCTGATTTTCAGTTCAGCGAAAATCCCCGCAATCCTGGACAGTTTCAGCCGAAAATGATTCAACTATCAAAAAAACTTGACAAAAGGAGACGAGTTATTTTAAATGATGATTAACAGCTAATTTTCAGTTGATAATATTTTTTTCAACGGTCAATTTTGACGAGGTGTATTATTTTACATTGTTACAGTTTATTGATTAAAGGCGGGAAACTTTATCACGTGGTATAGGAACATCGTGTACAAAAATGTCCCTCAGCAATTTACAGAAGCAATTGGATCGTTTTGAAGATGAAGTTTTCTTTGATCGTGTTCAAAGAAGGAAAGCTTTTCTGTTAACAGACAGTAAAGGTCGTTACTTAAAAGATGTTGTTCAGCCGCTGGAACGTATAGTGGATATTGTGTATAAGGGCGGGGCGAAAATTGATGATGCGGTTTTATACCAGGATCTAAGACAGAAAATTACAGGTCTAGACAACCCATTGATTTTAATTTGGCTGGGAACTTGTGAGTTAACAAGAAAGACCGGAAGATACATTTCCATCAATACAGAAATTTCAGTACCCGATGTGCTAAATAAACTAGGTAACTTGAAAGAAAAAATTCTAGCTGTGAACTCATCGGCTGAAATTATATTTTTAAAGTGTCCAGCTTATTCGATTAAGCATTATAATAAATATCATCACCATCCCGACAGTGAGTCGTTTCACGACGATGACTCCATTTTACAAGACAAAATTCAAGATTTAAACGACAAAATAGTTGATTTGAACACAAACTTTCCGGGACCTAATTTTTCATTGGATCTGTTAAAAAATACAAAAGTAAATAAAGGACGGCGTTCAAAATATGTCTTTATGTTTAAAGACTTGTATAAAGATGGAATACATCCATGTCCAACACTTGCAATGGTTTGGTTGAGAAAAATTCAAAAGATAGTCTGTACATTGTGTTTTTAGTTTTCAAGGGAAATATTTCTAATAACATTTCATACGGGTGAATGAGGATTGGCTCGCTCACCCCCGTTGTATGAACTCGTATTTTGAAATAAATTTATCGCCTCTCTTACAACTAGAAATTCACTGCTGCTGATGCTTAACAATGTAACAAGAGAACTTTTTGGTGAATGAGAATTGGCTCGCTCACCCCCGTTGTATGAACTCGTATTTTGAAATAAATGTATCGCCTCTCTTACAACTAGAAATTTATTTCTGCTGATGCTTAACAATATGACAAGAGAACTTTTTGGTGAATGAGAATTGGCTCGCTCATCCCCGTTGTATGAACTCGTATTTTGAAATAAATTTATCGCCTCTCTTACAACTAGAAATTTACTGCTGCTGATGCTTAACAATGTGACAAGAGAACTTTTTGGTGAATGAGAATTGGCTCGCTCACCCCCGTTTTATGAACTCGTATTTTGAAAGACATGTATCGCCTCGTACGCTCTCTCAACTAGAAATTCATTTGTGCTGATTCTTAATTTGGAGAAGAGAATTTTTGAATGAAAATTGGCTTGCTCAACCCATGCACTCGTATTCTGATTGACATTTGTCGGCTCGGCCGCTCTCACAGTAAGCAATTCATATCTGTAAATGGTGAACAACTTGGACAAAAAACTTTTGGTGAATGAGGATTGGCTCGCTCATCGTGAACTCTTGAAACGAATTTATATAGCTGTCATGACCCAACTGGATCTTAATTTCAATTTAATTAGAATAAAGAAAAGAGAAAAATCGGATTTCATAATTAAGGTTGGTATCTTTTAAATCATTTCTATTCAGGCGTTCTCCTTTTAAGATGTTTAATGGAATCAGATTTCGATTCGTTGTTTGTTTCTGTTACACATTCTTTGCATTTGTTTTGGTACGATTTGTTTATTTGTTTTTGTCGTTGGATTGTCTCCACATAAAAAAAAAACATTGAATATTTAAACTTTTCATGCAATTTTACCATTGTTTAGTTGCGATGTCTTATTGAAGGGATTAAACTATGAAATTAGCCGTAATCAAAAGGAGATGTGGTATGGAAGCCAATGAGACAAAAGCCGACCAAAGCTTTACTCTGCAAGCATTATGAAATTAGCCGTAATCAAAATTGTAAGGAGATGTTGAAAGGAAGCAAATAAGACAACATAATTTTTACATTAACAAGACTTAAAATGAAGTCGATGTAAGCAATTTATACCATATGGCTTTCCTCAACAGCTGAAAAATACAGCCGTTATGGCCATCATAAAAAAAAACTCGCTGTAATATGGCAAAGCATGGAAACAAAATATGTAAAGCAGGTAAATAAAGAAAGCCAACTACCTTAGGGACGACATCAAAAGTTCAATGTACGAAAAAAGAACTTAATTCACATAGTTTTTTCACTGACACCCCCCTCTTAACTTAATTTGGGAAAAAATTATTTACCGATAGGGATATATGTAAAAATCGATTTTACATATACAAAACTTGCAGAATTTTACCCCCCCCCCCCAAACTATTTGATTTAAGTTTTTTTTTATCCTACATCGATCTTTTGATGTCGTCCCTTATTGATACATGTATTGATTGTCACCATTTCCACATTTGACCATTATTTTCATGAGACAGCAAACTTATTTTCAATAACTCTTTGGAGAAATATTCACCGTATAATTCCTGTTGTTATCGGAAAATAATATTCATTTATACAATCATCCATTTCCTTTTTATGAATGCTATATGGTCGCCTCTTAAGTGTTAAGAAACATTTCATGATAAGCTTGCTTTTATTAGAATTAATTTACATCATTTCATCGTTCATTATCACCTGAAAGTCAATTCAGAATTCATTTTCCAAGGAATATTCTGAAAAATGTACAACTGATTAACATTCGGAAAGACCTGCGGAACTTCTCGTTCTTGACCCGCTTGACAATTTGAAATGAGGGGGGGACAGTTTGAAAAGTTGTTATAAAAAGGATATAAATCCATCACATGATAAGGTAAGACATTTTTTTTATTATTTGAGATGTTCATTTGTAAGGATAATGACATAAGTTAACTTAAAACTGTCGTAAACATTGTAAAATTGTTGTTCAAAGTTCCCACAAAAATTCGTTGGGAATTTGCTACGAGAAAAAGTTACAAATTTTATAAGACTCTGGGGTTCAACATTGATAGTAAAAAAAATCCGATAAAAAACGTTGAATGTAAATGATATGAACCTCCAGAGTCTTATATTATAGGACTACAGTATACAGATAATAACATAAGAAGTTTTATGTACATTTTAAATGCTTTTATTTCTTTCCAAAGCTATTTGGATCAAAGTTTGCAGATGGAGCCTTGTTCGGATCGAATGTGCCTGATCCCATACTATTTGGAGAGAATGATCCTGCACCCATAGAGTTTGGATTGAAACTCCCGGATGGGACACTGTTCGGATTAAAACTTCCAGCTCCAAGACTACTTGGTTTGAAGGATCCAGCTCCTAATTTATTTGGGTCAAATGTTCCAGCTCCAGAGTTTGGACTAAACTTGCCAGCTGCCATCTTATTAGGATCGAAACTTGCTGTGCCATTTGTATTGAACATGCTCAATGATGCTAAAACAGAAAAAAAAATTTGATTCAGTATATTATGGGTACTATAAAGTGATCAGTTTCGATTTATTTTGAGAAAAAAATAACATACGACAGCTACATGTAGTTAGGATATTTGTACTTCAATTTAAGCGAGTAAGAACTGATTGTCTCATATTGAGTTTCCTGGCGACAAATAACTTCGTAAGGTGCAGAATTTGTCGGATATATCTGAAATTGATGCCCTCAAATCTTTAAATGAAACATTGTATTTCAGTTATACACATCTGGCTTTCGTCTTTTCCAAATTTTGTCTTAGGAATTATGTTGATTTCAATAATAAGAAAAAACTTAAACGTCACACCAAATGATAAAACAAGTACTTAAAATTACTGAACTCCAAGATAAGTTCAAAAGAGTGATCGCTTTTCCGTTGATTGACGAATACCTCTACCTCTCGTTTTAGTCATAAGGGAGCCACCATTTGATTTTTATGGGGGGGGGGGGCTAGGATGAAATTTGAAAAAAATAGGCAGGACAGGAGTTTTGAGTTAAAAAAAAAGGCAGGATGAGACACTTGCAAAAGAAAAAAAGTCAGGATGACAATTAATTTAAAAAAAGTCAGGATAAACTAAAAAAAAAAAAAGCAGGACCGGATAGAGTGAAAAATAAAAAGGCAGGACAGAGATTACAACTAAAAAAAAATGCAGGACAAAATTTTTCATCCTAGCCCCCCCCCCCCCCCCCCCATAAAAATCAAATGGTAGCTCCCTAAGTGTAACCCATATCTTATGTTGAACAAACCACGATAATCGTTTCAGCAGTGTAAATGTTGGTTTGTTATACTAGTATTATTGAGTATTTTGCATTACTTGCAATTTTTTTTAACGATTAGAGACTCTTTTAAAATGGAAAGGTACTTATCTATCAAATGTTAAACAAATTTAGAAGAAATAAGTACTAAAAAAACTTATCAATGCATATAGCCTATTGTAAAACAACATACAGATAGACCACCTTATTATATATATTACTTGTAAAATAACCGAAATCAACCTTGTGCTTAAATTCCGTTATGAATTTTTCTCAGAGTTCAGTTTTTTTGCGATTTTACTCTTTTTACATTCGAAAAAATAAAAAATAACTTATGAATTTGAACCTATCAACATTTTCTATTGTTATATTTGTGAATAGAATAATAAAATAAGATATATTCTTACCACTATAGCATGTTGGAATTAAAACAGTTAAAAATATTAACAAATTCATTATAGCAAACTTGTGTCGTCGTTCTATTCCACCTGCTGATAGGATTGTCAGATAAGGCAGTGAGATTATCATCAGGTCGCAGCCAGACACGTGGTCAACACTTTACATTATTAGTTATTTTTGTCTTTTATCAGTTATTATTCAAGATTATCTGAAAAGTGGAGAACTTTTAGAATTTCATCTCATATGCAGAACTCAATTCCTACCACTTTAAAATGGCTGTTACAAAATGGTTTTGCAATAAAACGTCTGTTGTAAAAACATTGCCTGTCTTGGCATACAAAACAAAAGTTTCCGTAAATTAATCAATTGATTCAACTTCGTTTTATAGCTAGCTAAACCTCTCACTAGTATGACAGTCGTATAAAATTCCATTATATTGACAACGATGTGTGAAATAAACAAACAGGCTCAATAAGTAAACATGTTAATAATAGGGGTACAGGAGTCAACATTGTGTTATCATCTGAATCATTCTAGAAAAAAATAAGTATATTTACAATAATTAACCATGACAAAATAACTCAATGACGGGATGTATAAGTACAGAGCCACGTCATATGTAACAAAGAATCACAAAAAGTCATATAGACAAAACATATTAGCAAAAATGCAAGACAAAAATTATAGAACAATATAACGGGATGTATGAGTACAGAGCCACGTAAAATGAATACCAGCAAAAGCAGACTGAACAGTAAAAGAAAGATTCATAAAATCGAATAAAAGAATACTACAACACGTTTTTAAGATGATAAAAAACGTCAGTACCCAGTATCAAACTGCAAGACCATCGTGTATTAGTGAAGTTGATACCGAATATTTATCAACAAGGTCATGTTACATTCCAAAGGACTTTTTCTTTGACATACCCCGTGGTTCGTCAACCTTCTGATCAGACACCGGTGACGTTTTACAAAGTCTGAGTAGTTGCGGCATGCTCTTGATTATCGAATAAGTTGGGAAATGTATATCCGACATGCAGGAAAAGTTGACATGTTTCTACTTAGTTTGGTGAAATTGATAATTCAAAAATCAAAATCGTCTTTTTTCAGAGATTTTGGTACTGACATGACCGTGTATGTTTAATTCGAGGTATAGGTCTAACAATGAGGTAGTGGAAGCCGTGTCTGTTGTGTCTTTCATTTCTAGTTCTGGGGTTATATTAATGGAACCAATCAACAATAATTTAATTTTTAATGGGAAGAATATCATCAATATATTTGAATGTGAATTTTAATGACTTGGCTTTTTTGATATGTGTCTGAAGGAAATCAGATTCATATGAAAATAAGCAAGGACTGCAAGAAAAGGCGCAAAGTTCGTTTCTAATGGAATGCCAAAAATTTGTTGAAAAGTTGAAGAACCTGCAAAATTAAATGCTGAAGCCCAACTGGTTTTCATGAAAATAAATTGTACGTTGAAATATTATTACCGCATAATTTTCACATCCGACCGATATCATCTCTCGACCTAACAACAGATCTTTGAATGTAACCGGTATTGTTATGACGATAAGTGTCTGGCACTCAATATAATTAAGCTATTATGGTGGTATTTGAGCTTGAGATTCACTTTTTGTCCTTTCATAGCGTTTCCATACCCAAACTATACCCGTTTTAATTTTTATTTCATTTGTGGAGACTTGACCCTAAGACGAAGACCTTGTTTTAACTATTCAGAGCATGCAGCTGGTGTACTTCTTAATTCAAAAGATGCACCCACTCAAGTTAAATATTTGTCAAATGTAAATGTAACAACAATGAATATAATTTATTTATTTTCCAAAACTATTGAGCTTGTTTGGATCAAAGGTCCCACTTCCGGTACCACCATTAAGTTTATTCGGGTCAAAGGTTCCAGTTCCACTTCCACCACTACCAAAACCAGTTCCGGAACCAAAACCTCCTGTTCCACTTCCACTTCCTGTACCGAAACCACTTCCTCCAAATCCAGTTCCGCTTCCGAAATTGTTTACTTTATTAGGATCGAATGTTTCAGTTGTCCCAGATGGAGCAACAGTCGATGCAGCAAATGTGGTCATGGAGCCGGCAAATGTTGACATGGAGCCGAATCCAGCTCCTCCAAAGTTCTGGTTCAAAGCGTTTGGATTAAAACTACCACCTGTGCCAGATCCGAATCCACCACTGCCGGCCGCGAAACCACCAGTACCAAAGTCCTTGTTTAGAGCATTCGGGTCAAATGTTCCATCTGAAATGGAACATATTTATACATTAAATGATAAACCTTCTCAAAATCTTTTTCACATACCATATTAGTATTCCCATCTCAAAGTAGGAATATCAAGCCATAATTTTATATCATATATATTCATGTCATGTATTCCAAATAAATTTATGACCGGTAAGAAAATTGATGATGAATCAAGTATCTTTTGCTCCGTTGCACTGAATTATATTATATTCACTATAATATACCTGGTATATTATTACTTGAATTTCCAAATCTTATATTAATGACATTTATATCAAGTGTATAGTTAAATATGGATTTGCTTAATGACATAATGTTGTAGAAACTCAAGGCTAGTATTTTCACAAAAGTCTTATTCTATTCAAACTTTGAATTCTTTTCATAATTTTGATTTGATATGCTTACCAGATAGTGGAGCCGACAGACATGCTGGTAAGAGACAAAGAAGAGCTAAACAACCCTTCATTTTGACTTTCGATGATGATCTGACGAAAGCGTGTCTGGATAAGTCTTCTCCACTTCATTATCTTAAGTTACGATAAGACTTGACACAAATCCTATATACAGCTGACTGTAAAAGATGGGTCTTTCGTTGTACAAGATACCATATATTTCCATCATGGTTAAATATAAATTAAGACTTTTCAAATTTCTTAAAAGATGTCATAAAGATGCTGACTATAAAAAAGCAATAAAAGATGTTCAAATATTTTTTTATTATCCGTTTCATTATTTTCATAAATTTATGTACATACATAGTAAGAACACATCTAAAATACTGTATCAGCTATTATCGATTAAAAAAAACATTGACTATTCGAATAAAATCAACGGTACCAATTTTGTTGCACCAGATGCGCATTTCGACAAAACATGTCTCTTCAGTGATGCTCGTGGCCAAAATATTTGAAATCCAAAGCTTATATAAAAGATGAAGAGCTATAATCTAAAAGGTCCAAAAAGTATAGTCAAATTCGTGAAAGGAATCAGAGCTTTGCATGAGGGAGATACATTCCTTAATTTATAATAATTTCTAATATTTTGTAACAGCAAATTTTAATAACACAAAAAATCCGTATTTTCATGCCAGTACCGAAGTACTGGCTACTGGGCTGGTGATACCCTCGGGGACTAATAGTCCACCAGCAGAGGCATCGACCCAGTGGTAGTAATAAAATCAACGGTACCAATTTTGTTGCACCAGATGCGCATTTCGGCAAAACATGTCTCTTCAGTGATGCTCGTGGCCAAAATATTTGAAATCAAAAGCTTATATAAAAGATGAAGAGCTATAATCTAAAAGGTCCAAAAAGTATAGTCAAATTCGTGAAAGGAATCAGAGCTTTGCATGAGGGAGATACATTCCTTAGTTTATAATAATTTCTAATATTTTGTAACAGCAAATTTTAATAACACAAAAAATCCGTATTTTCATGCCAGTACCGAAGTACTGGCTACTGGGCTGGTGATACCCTCGGGGACTAATAGTCCACCAGCAGAGGCATCGACCCAGTGGTAGTAATAAAATCAACGGTACCATTTTGTTGCACCAGATGCGCATTTCGACAAAACATGTCTCTTCAGTGATGCTCGTGGCCAAAATATTTGAAATCCAAAGCTTATATAAAAGATGAAGAGCTATAATCCAAAAGGTCCAAAAAGTATAGTCAAATTCGTGAAAGGAATCAGAGCTTTGCATGAGGGAGATACATTCCTTAATTTATAATAATTTATAATATTTTGTAACAGCAAATTTTAATAACACAAAAAAATCCGTATTTTCATGCCAGTACCGAAGTACTGGCTACTGGGCTGGTGAAACCCTCGGGGACTAATAGTCCACCAGCAGAGGCATCGACCCAGTGGTAGTAATAAAATCAACGGTACCAATTTTGTTGCACCAGATGCGCATTTCGACAAAACATGTCTCTTCAGTGATGCTCGTGGCCAAAATATTTGAAATCCAAAGCTTATATAAAAGATGAAGAGCTATAATCTAAAAGATCCAAAAAGTATAGTCAAATTCATGAAAGGAATCAGAGCTTTGCATGAGGGAGATACATTCCTTAATTTATAATAATTTCTAATATTTTGTAACAGCAAATTTTAATAACACAAAAAAATCCGTATTTTCATGCCAGTACCGAAGTACTGGCTACTGGGCTGGTGATACCCTCGGGGACTAATAGTCAACCAGCAGAGGCATCGACCCAGTGGTAGTAATAAAATCAACGGTACCAATTTTGTTGCACCAGATGCGCATTTCGACAAAACAAATGGTTATTCAGGCATCCAATATATTGGTAGATGCACGAAGTTGTTTCATAATTTGAGTGGGCGTTGCATCTTTTGAATTAAGTAGTACATCAGTTGCATGCTCTGAATACTTAAAACAATTGCTCAAATTCATTGAACATTTTACGTTTTAAATATTTAGCTGTATCAAATGAAATTTTTAACATAGATGTGGAATTTTAGTATAGGATTTGAATTGTTGGACATAAGATTTTGATATGTTTACTTAACTTCTATTTACCATGCGGAAAAGTGTGGTTCAATAACTAGGAATCCGTTCTGATTTCTGCACGTGAAGCTGATCTAGACTTAACCAATAATCTTTAATTAGGATTCCTTTCTATTTACTTGAAATTAAGGTTAAAAAGATTAATATTTAAGTATTATTATTTGTGTAAATGCTGTTCAATACAACAAACAAGATTTCATTCATAATGTGATTAACAAGATTTAAACATGCTATTCATTGAATGGAAGCATTTTCAACAGGTCATGAACCTTTTTACAATATATATTTTTCATCGATCTGAACTTTGACATATGGTATATTTTCCCCTTTCAAATTGATGGATCATTTTAATCCAAATTCTGACTGTAAACCCGGAAAGTTCAAAATAAAAAAAGACCTAACAACATAACCAACAGATTTTTTTTCTTTTCTAAATGCATCAACAAGCATGTCCGTCGGCCAACAATAAGTTAAAATTATCTCCCTTCGTGCCTGTCGACCACTAATGCAGGACCTACTAGTTGTTTATTTGTTCTCGTTTTGACAATGAAATGAATTGAACGTACAGGGAACAGCAATAAATCGTTGTGTTATAATAATTTATCGAATTTAATTTACACCTGTTTTGTTTGGTAACTTTCTTAAAGTTCAATTTGAATAAAAGTGTAGAATTTGTGAATTCTGGATACCACAGCAATAAAAAATAATGTAAAGATAATAATGGAATAAGTCACGCAGAAGACAAATAACATATTTCATTTGTGCTTATCTGAAACCTGTTCCCCGTTCCCATTCTATGACATCACCAATTGTCCAGTACACACCCTTGACATCATCTAACTTTATTTTGTAATGACTCCTTTTAATATAAAGGAGATATATGTGACTGTCAACTTAATGAGAGGTTAAGCTAGCTATATAACCAGGTTTAATCCAACATTGTCTACTTAAGGAAATGGCTTATCAAATCAGGAATATGACAGCAGTTTTCCATTCGTTTGATATGTTTGAGCTTTTGATTTTGCCATTTCTAAAAAGTACCTTTTGTTTTGAATTTCCCTTGAAGTTTGGTATCTTTGTTATTTTCTTCTTTTCTTCTATATAGCAATATGGTACATAAAAACAGTGAATTCTCTCTGTCACGAAAAAAATAATCAAATTGTATATCTTTATCTGAATTTTTTATAAAAAGGTATATGGTATATTAACATGAAAATGCAAAATATACTGATAGTTCAAAATGATTCCATCAAACACTGATGATCTTAAATTGAAGATATACATGCATTTAACTCATTATTTCTCAATCTATTGGGATTTTAGACATCTTATAGCGAAATTCTATATATGACTATTTTCATCAAAGATGATGCAAGTGTACGAAATTGTGATGTCGTCAATATATATGAATATGAAAATATCTGAATAATTAAAGGCAACAGTAGTATACTGCTGTTCAAAAGTCATAAATGAATTGAGAAATAACAAATCCGGGTTACAAACTAAAACCGAGGGAAACAAATCACCTAAAAGAAGATAACGATGGAACATATATTGTTCAAACTAACAAAATGACAACCATAAATAAAAATATCCCAAATTAACAAAACAATAACGGCTAACAATTTTCTGAAAGCGTCTCGGCCTACACAAAATGAATTGTTATTGTCCTTATCATTTGAGATAGATTTTAAAGTTTTATATCAAAATAATTTCTACAAGACCATTTAGGACATTGCTTACATGTGTATTGCATTGCTTAAATGCTTACCCTTCCGGAGCACCTGAGATCACCCCTAGTTTTTGGTGGGGTTCGTGTTGTTTATTCTCTGGTTTTCTATGTTGTGTCATGTGTACTATTGTTTGTCTTTTTGTCTTTTTTCATTTTTAGCCATGACGTTGTAAGTTTGTTTTAGATTTACGAGTTTGACTGTCCCTTTGGTATCTTTCGTCCCTCCTTTAAAGCACACAAAGGCAGTCTCAGTTATGAGAAAAGGAAAATGCCTCACTTGTAAAAATAAACTGATTTTTTTTTATTCAAAAAGGTGCATCAATTCATAGAAATTTATTTGGGCTTAAAAATTATTATCTGAGCAAATGTCTTTTTTAACAATTTCAAATTCATCTCGGAATGGTATTATACAACAATTTTCTTAATCATTATTATGTATGCAAGGCTAAAAAAAAGTCATATTGGACGACAAGTTAAACGTCAGGATGCTCGCTCCTCAATTTCTTGACTGTCCCCCTGGTATCTTTCGTCCCTCTTTCAAAATAAAAAGGTTTTCAAAAGACGGTTAGTAATTCAATGTATTTGAACATATTTTTGTTCAACAAAACCTATGAAAAAAATAACAAGGGTTTCATAAGATTTAGGAATATGGCTATGTCATTAAATTGTAAAAAGTAAAGAAAGGGTTAGCCGTCAAAATTTTTATTTACACTACATGAATAAAACTAGAGGATTCGTTATATCTGACAAGAGTAGTGAACATCATTGATAGGCAACAATAACAAAAAAGATGTCATCTTTCCTTTATAACTCTCCTGGCCCAAATGGCTCTAGTGTAATTCTTAACACTTTGATGTTGATAGGGTTCAATAACTGTGATCCGTTCAACATTTGCATCAGTCTTATTCTACTAAATTTTAATTCAAGGTTGAAATGGTTTATATATTAAGTCTCTTTATTATTTTGTTTGTTATGTTTCATACAAGCATTAAGATTTCGTTAATAATGAGATGCATAAGATTTAAGCATGTTATTTTTTTCTCTCTTGACAATGAATGGAAGCATTTCTTACTGGTCATGAACTTTTTACAGTTTAAGTAGATACGTCAAGGATTATGTATGTAATCATTATAGTTCCAAATTTTACCCGTGTTTAAGCATTTTATTTTTTTGAATATGAGATATTCAGATAACTGGTATACAGTCCGGTGTCATTGAGTTCATCCTAGTTTTTAGTTTTTTAGTTTTTAGTTTTCTGTGTATTGCTGTAAGGGAGTAGGGCTTTTTATCTATCTTTCCGCTTTTTGTTTTTTGTCATGTCTCTCTTTCTTCGATTTAGTTTTTAATTTCCTTATTTGATCTAGTCATTCTTTTTCGGCAGCAGTTTCATTTTGAGACAACCAAGGAAAACGAAAAGTCCTAACTGTTTTTTTTCAAAATTTTGCATGCAAATTCCACAATTGTCGTTCACACTACATTTATATAGTTTTATCGATTGTGTAGAGAAGGCATATTCCATACCATAATACCATTATCTATAGTAAGCAAACTAGTATTGCATTGTGATGTGATCATTAACATATAAGCAAAACACCATGGCCAACAGAAAAAAAAACATTTTTTTCATAAAGAGTTATTCGCAAATTAAAGATTTTAATATCTTAACATTTATTATTTATGAATAAATTTAATAAGTAATATTTAAGCATATTAGTTTTCCGTGAATAGAAACATTTACACCAGGTCAATCACCTTTTCACAGTGCATTTAAACCAATCAAATTAACCACATGTGGTGTATCTTTTTTTCTACAATTTGTTTGGCGGAAAGTTTTTTAATCAAGACCAAATAGCAGAAGATAGTAAACAAGTAAATGTAATTTTTTAAATGTCATATTTTATTTGTTTGTATTGTTTGTTTTTGATTATACAGTTTTAGGGTGTTCTTTTTGAATGTATTATTTTTTTGTCAAGGTGACTCACAAAGTCAAATTGTTTTATTTAAGGTCATATGCATGAAGGTTAACTTGTTGGAAAATTCTTTTTGTGGGCCCAACAAAATTTATTTTTGTTGAAATGATATCACAAATAAGCCTTGTTTGTTTAAGAAAAACGTAAGTGTGTGATGATATCTGGCAGAGGTCCATTACAGGATAATGGAGTTACGTTACTAGTTTTTGAGAATATATAATATCGTAGCGGTTGTAGAGAAAGCAGATTTACACGAAGAAAACAAAAGAGTTCACGAAAGAGATCATGTTCTTATTAACCCGTTCTGCACCTCGTAAATCATACAATTGAAGAAAGACCAGGACGATGAAAATGTTTTAATTATAAAATAAGGAGATGGATATGATTGCAAATTATTTAAAAGGACGGGGATACAAACAATTTATGGTTACTGTTCGGTCTAAAACCTTTCTTAATATTGGCATTTATTCACCTCAGAAACTAACAAAACCTTTGAATAGACTTATTAAGAAGGGATATAGTTACGATACTGTTGTCAGGTCATTAAAGATTGCATATTTTGGCGTTAATATTGATTCACTTATAGGGTCTTCGGAACTAAACACATTTATTCAAAAAACCAGTTGTTGGCATGACACGGGTTACGTTCTTCTCATATATGTTATGATGGTATGATACTAAACCCCTAACGGGAAGGATTGTACCTGATGTTCATATGATGAAATCATAATCTTTCAGTCAGTTCATTTGAAGTCTGGAGCTGGCATGTCAGTTAACTGCTAGTAGTCTGTTGTTATTTATGTATTATAGTCATTTTGTTTATTTTCTTTGGTTACATCTTCTGACATCAGACTCGGACTTCTCTTGAACTGAATTTTAATGTGCGTATTGTTATGCGTTTACTTTTCTGCATTGGCTAGATGTATAGGGGAGGGTTGAGATCTCACAAACATGTTTAACCCCGCCGCATTTTTGCGCCTGTCCCAAGTCAGGAGCCTCTGGCCTTTGTTAGTCTTGTATTATTTTAATTTTAGTTTCTTGTGTACAATTTGGAAATTAGTATGGCGTTCATTATCACTGAACTAGTATATATTTGTTTAGGGGCCAGCTGAAGGACGCCTCCTTCTGCTGTTGTTTTTTCTATGGTCGGGTTGTTGTCTCTTTAACACATTCCCCATTTCCATTCTCAATTTTATTGTTTTTATGGCTGCGTTTAATGGACAACAAATGAATATTTATTAGATATATCCTGAGTGTAAAACAAAAATTCGGCCTCTCCTTTCGCTTGCATTGTTTTGTAAGATTTTCCGTATGTTATAATAAATCTTGAGTTCTGGAATTTTGAATGTAAATTTCAGACAAACTCATTAAGATTGTTTTGATACGATACCTTATTTAAATATTAATTTATAACCAAAATGTTTCGAATAGAAATAGATGTTTTCGCTGTTTTTGATGTTGATATTAATAGTTTTGTAATCTTTTTAATCGGTAATTAATAATATTATCCATGCTACCTGGTCATGTTTACAATTTAATGGCGGGGGTATAAGATAGTGATGGTTTTATCCAACGACAGGTGCCACGACCTCTTACATGGCGGAAGAAAGTTCAAGACATAAGTGAGAAAAATGACAGTTTTTACCATCTTTGTTGGAATTCTAGTATCAGGTATGCTTTCATTTTTTTCAACACAAGATAATTTTGATGAAACCACTGTGGTGTTTTCCTGAATTACCAGAACAATATTCATTATACTGGTAAATAATAATTTATAAAAACTTAAAACTCATTACCACTTTAAGGTTACTTTAATACAATACTGGTTTACGGCATTCGTAACGATCTATATTTTGTGTATTTATTATTGTTCCAAGAGAACAACTGTGTATACTTTCCGACCGAGCTGTGAGACCTCTCTGTTTGCAGAAGTTTTTGCTGATGAAATTGTGCTAGAAATATCGAATGCTGAACCGTTGTCGGAAGGGGCCACGCTCCCGACATTATCTCCAGCATCAGTCGTTAAAAAATAACATAAAGAGAAAATGCCGAATGTTTTACGAGATGTGGTATGATTGCAAATAGGACAACTACCTAACATAGTTCAAATGAAGGGTATTAAATCAACTACGGGTAGATCAATACGAGGCTTCAACAATGATCATAACCCATAAAACTTTGTAGTTCAAATGTGTCAGACATGACAAAACGTGAAACATTTTATTCGAGAAAAAAAGCATGGTCTGATTAACGACGACACAGCAATAGAAAAACAAATATTACAGACAACAACCAATGATACCCACTGTATAACTCGCAACATATTTTTCTGTTGCTGTCTCATCCAATCCTTTTTTGTGCTAATTTGATAGCAGAACTTCCAAGTCAATAGCATTGTTTTTTTTTACTTAAGGTTTAATTAACTGTCGATCAACCAATAGGCCATACGAATTAATGCAGTCATTTGATAAGTTTGATTTTAAATAAATTCAAATTGCAAAATCGATTGAGCAGTATAAACGCCTCACCAAACAATTCCTTTTAAAGGTTTAAAGAAAAGTAAACATGTCGGGCAACTCATTGGTTGTAACTAAAAAAAAAAAAATAGACAAAACGCCGTACGATTTTAAAAACTTTATTTTAATGTCTTTTGCAGGATGTTATTGTTTTTCACTACCAGGTCTGCAAAATGTCCAGACAGATGATAATTTCACTAAAACTTTTGGAATTATACCAGGAAAAAACATATATAAAAAGACAGATCCAAATCATTCAATCGACACAGAACAACTTGGGGAACATGTACTCTCGTCCCAGGAAAAAGTTCCCACTTCCGTCTCAAATCATGGTAGTCTTGCAACAACGCTGAATCAACTATCTGGTATGTCGGCACTTCAGTTGCTGAAGATTCTAGGAGTACAACTTGGAAGTAATGCACCTCTCAACATCAATACAAACGCCATTATCCATCGACAGCCACAAAACAATGTTCAAAAGCAGCAATATTATACAGGAGAACCATTGAAACCAACAATGAAAACACTTTCAAACTATGGACAAAAAACCGGAAGTTTTATGCCAATGCTGGACAAACAGATCAAAGGTTATGTTTCTACTGAAACTGATAACAACATTTTAAGTAAACCACAGCAAATGAGCAATGCTGGAAAGTCAAATACTCAGCAACAAGTGAGTCCAGTTTTCATGATGACGTCGGGAATGGGTGGAATAAGCTTCCCTGATACGTCTTCAATACAACAGCCATCTGGTTCTACTCATGAAGATAATAAAGCTAAATTGTTTGACCCTGATGCTCTGATGCAAGAAATGATGAGCTCCTCTTCATCCTCACTAGGTGCTGGGAAATATATGGTAAAACAGAATGTTTCTCCACAAAATTGGGCACCTAATCAACAGAACCATATGCAAACGAATACCAAAAACAGTCCAGGCACGTTTAATTCTATGCATGGACAAACATCTATCAACTTCAACCCCGATTCATTCAACAACGTAAAAATGAATTTTCAACCAGATGCACTCTTGCTATTTGTTAATAAAGAGACACCACATATAAGTAACAAACTTACATATAATCCTGATATACTTAACAACTACCATGGAAAGTTTAAACCTGGACAAATGTTCCAAGTTGAAGATATGAATACGCCGCTACCACCTGTACATCAAAGTTTATTCAATGCCGACACTTTAAACAAAAAGTTGATGAGCAGTGTCAAAAATTCAGAGGACCCAAATCCTAACAGTGAAAACACAGCAACTTCATTGGAGTCCAAAATTGTCCCGCAACCGTCATTGAAGAAAATGTCAGGCTTTGTACCTGGCTTACTTTTTCCTGGGTTTAAACCTGATAATGATGAGCGAGGGAATCACTTTTCGGAATATGACACCAACTTTGTAGAAAGAGCAGAGGACATTAAGAAAAGCACCAAGCCTAGATATGCTTTTGTAGATATGTTATCAGATTTACCAGCAGACCCTGACTATTCAGTTAATCAGGGAAACCAAACAAATCAAACTGCAGTTGCACCAACTGGCCAATCAGAGACAACAATTACAGGCAGTATGGACACAACAACTCAAGGGACTACTATAGTGCCCACAACTTCAACTGATATGCATGAAAACCATAGTGAGCCCGGTAAATTTATGCCTGCTCAGTCGAACAGCCCTCAAAATGGGTTTGTTCCTGGTTCTTTGACAGGAGATGGCCGAACATTACAAATGATGGTAAATAAAGGAATGTATAACCCTAACGTGGTCAATCAGCAGGCTTTCGTAATGAATAACAATCAGAATACAGGATCGTCAAATGTCAACAATAACACAACGCATCAGACGTCGAATAGTTTCGGGATGACGTTTAATTTTAATCCTTCGTCAGTTAACCAAGCAAAAATGAGTTTCAACACTAATCAGCAAATTGGAATGGATGGTTCGAGTGGGTCGACGTCAAACAACTACAATACATTTTATGATCCAAATAAAGTAAATCAAAATTCATATATCAACCCATTCGACAAGGCCCAGACGAATATGAACAACATGTCAACAGGGCAGTATGATAATTCACAGTTCTTAGGAAATTTTGACGCTAACCAGGTAAACAGGGGGATTATGGGAAATTCAAGAAATAGTACGCAAAATAGTATGCATTCTGGGTTTGGTGGACAATTTAACCCAACAGAAGTAAATAAAGCATATTTTAATCCAAATGTGGTAAATAAAGAGAGAATGAACTTTAACCCTTCTAAAATGTTGGAATCTAATGCTGGCTATGACAAGAAAACAGCCGAAAGTTATACATTTGATCCGAATAAAGTCAATGATATACATGTGAATTTTATTCCTCCTTTTCTTCAAGACAATAAAAACTCAAGTACAGGGAACAGTTCAGGTTCTGGATTTATCCCTGGTCTTCTGTCTGGAGGTAAAGATAATAGTGGTGTGTTTGATCCGAGTAAAATGGAGGCTGGCATGTTGTTTAATCCAAACGCAATGATGAATACGAACAAAAATACGACAGAAAATAGAGGCAACTCAGATAAAAGTCAAACGAATATGATGTTTAATCCTTCAGCTATGATCGGTAACATGAAGGGTTTGATCTCGGGAGCAAGTTTTGATCCAAATGCAGTAAACAAAATTAACATGAATTTCAGTCCTAATGAAATGATGAAACAAGTCGCTGGAAGCGACGAAGGGACAACCAGGACCAATAATTCTGTAATTGGTTATGGAAACGATGAAAAAGTTAAATAAAGACTGTTATCGAACAAACACAAGAATAGATTTTATGTTTTTTTCTTTCTCACTTAAACAATGTGTTTTTCTACGACGGCCAATACGGTTTATTGCAAGAGTATACAGTTGAGCTATTGTTGGTATCGTTTGTTCTTAAATATACTGATATCTTTTTTTGGGAATAAACTTGCATGCAAATCAGATTTGAAAGATTTTGACCCTTTATGTTCATGTCTATCTCTTAATGTTTATTAACTCTCTTTATATCAAGGTAAATATGATATGCAGATTGACAACTTCACTTTTGTTATGTTGAAGTTTTTGCTCCGTTTCGTGGTGGCAAATATGTCAAGCATATTTAAGGCGAGAAAAACATGTTATCAAACTTGCTTTGTGAGTCGACAAGTTTAAATGGGTTTTTTTAAGTTTAATTCATATATAAACATGCGATCTCTGTATTCCTAAAAGTTGTACACTTACATTGAAATATAATTGGTAAAACCAAGGTTGGATATTTTATTTAAATTTAGGAAGATGTGGTATGAGTGCCAATGAGACAACTCTCCATTTAAGTAACAATTTATAAAAGTAAACCATCATACCGGTAGGTCAAGGCACGCCATTCAACACAGAGTCTTTGCTCACACCGAACAGCAAGCTATAGAGGGTCCCAAAAATTACTAGAGTAAAACTATTCAAACTGGAAAATCAACGGTCCAATTTATTTAAAAACGAGAAACGAGAAACACGTATGAAGTACATAAATAGACAACAACTACTGTTCATCAGATATCTGACTTAGGACAGGTGCAAAAATTTGCAGCGGCATTATTTTTTTTTGCATTGCTGTCACTATTAATTAAGGAATGCACAACGTATTAGAATGCGATTGCAGGCAAAGAGATGCATTTAGTAAATATAGAATATAAACTTCGGCAACCTCCTTGAATGGTTTAATTGATCAAATTGTCAAACTGAATAAACGTAAAGGTATCCGCAATTTTATAAAAGTATCCCATTTTTGCAGACTCAAAATTGCCACACTTCTCCAAAAGGTCAGAACAAATTTAAAAGAGTCTATACAAGATCTGACATCAACCCTACGATTTCTTAAAATAAAAAAAATGAAAACATGACGACATGAATAAACCAGCGACTGGCGAGGTGTTTTGTTTGGGATAAGGCACATGGACTGCGGTCTAGTTATTTTTTTCTGAGCAATAAACTAGTTTTTGTTCGTTTCGAAGTTTTCGTCACTCGACGATGAGTATTAATAGGTGCAAAACTATTGCTAAGATCTGCTCTCACCCTACAACTGCTAATATAATGATAGATGATAGATGATGATAAAGATGCCTAAGAGAACGGCAACCTTAGTCTTTTTGTACAATAAGATGATTCTTGAACTTAAATTAAATGGTGTTACCGAATTATTTCTGGCTGCCAAAATCACGAGTTTGTAGAATAAACTTTGAAAAATGGCCCCCTCTCACCAAACCCAGACATCGTTTATTAAAGTGTACATTCTGGAGGAAAATGAAATAAAATACTTTCCTCGCTCTCTCTTTGAATATAAACAGTTTGGACAGAACATATTGGCAACACTTTTTGAACATCCGTAACTTTCTTTTGTAAATGTGTGAAATATTGGCTGATGCACAACAGGTATATAAGAGAGGGACGAAAGATACCAGAGGGAAAGTCAAACTCATAAATCGAAAATAAACTGACAACGACTGGCTAAAAATGAAAGAAGACAAACAGACAAACAATAGAACACATGACACAACATATACAACTAAAGAATAAGCAACACGATCCCCACCAAAAGCTAGGGGTGATCTCAAGTGCTCCGTAAAGGTAAGCAGATCCCGCTCAACATGTGGCACCCTTCGTGTTGTTTATGTTATATAAAGCACAACTGCATGGTATGTGCTTATCCAAAAACACAGTAAGTGGTTACTCAACGAATGTACAAAAAAAGTAATCACATACACACTCCCTATTACAAGGATTAACAGTGAAAATATCATGGACTTAGGGTGTGGCTATATAGCAAAGTATTCTTTAATTTTTTTTAAATCTTTTTTTACAATAACAAATATTTTATTCAATAATTTCCTGATATATAAGTACCTAAGTAGCCCAGGTCGCATACTTAAGGGCCCCTGTATTTTAACAGCCTCACTTGACCAGGGAAAATATCAAATGAGTTTATACAATAGTTTTACATACATAATTATATTTAAATAACCAATACAATTGATTTTCACACCTGATACATGTAAGATCACTGTATAAAATCATATTATTATAATTATATAATTTTGCTTTTTTTTTTAATTCACCACACACAATACTCTATGCTGCACATCAATAACAGCTTCCAGTATTTGCTGAAAAGTTGTTGGTCATTTTTCATTACGAACTTCATAGTCAATGACACCTGAAATTGACTTATAGTTAGAAATTTGATGAGATTTTTCATGCTGAATCTTATCAATGGAATGGTCAATCCTAGGAACAAGATAAAACCTTATTTTGAAACCGAATTAACTTGTCTGAGATCAGTTACAAACAGCGTTATCTCGTTTAGATACTAGGACAAAAGAACAGATCCAGTCACTGTTATCCCTCATTCTCATTCTGTAAAAGATGGACCAAATTTTCAAAATTTTAAATTACAAGCATTTTCATGAGATTAAAAAAAAACATCTTTACCATAAAATACTTTCGTATACTTAAGTAGAAAGTTGCAAAAAATAAGGCATAATAGCAAACAGCATTCAAGAAAATTAAGTTTGTATAAGTAGCAAGTTTATATTGTGATTTCATTATTTCCTAAATAAAAAAAAACAACAACAAATATCTTAATAAGACACGGGTTATGTTCTTCTCATATATTTGTATGATGGTATAATACTAAACCCATAACGAGAGGAATTTTGCTTGAAATTCATATGATGAAGACATAATCTTTCAATCAATTTAGTTGAGGTCTGGAGCTGGTATTTCAGTAACTGCTAGTAGTCCTTTCTTAATTTATGTATTATTGTCATTTTGTTTAGTTTCTTTTGTTACCTATTCTGCATGACATCAGACTCGGACGTCTCTTAGTCTAAGTTTTTTTATGCGTATTGTTGTGCGCTTGTTTTTTTTCTACATTGGCTAGAGGTAATGGGGGGAATTTCCATTTAGAGAATATAGTGATTTAGCAGTCTAAGAACAGACAACTGTTTTGTAAACAGTGAAAGCAGGAAACAAATTTTGATATCTGATATCACGATTTTGTGACATGAAAAAAATCTACAGTTTTTCACATAAATTTCTTTGTGAAGATAAGAAAGGGTTGAAGGATCTCATATCAATTCCACCTGCCGAAAGTATGTTATCAAAGACATGAACTTTTGATACGATGCCTCACCTGCTGCGACCTTCAAATATCAAAATAATCCTAAAATTTCATTCATAATTCACACCGAATATGGCGTGGACATCGGTGATATTAGCGACTTTATTGGTCAGCCATGCATTCGCCATTAGTGGTAAGTTTATATTTTTGGAAGGAAATTCATGTTGATCGTAAACTGAAGGGAATCCCAAAAAGTCTTTAAACAAATAATAAAAATAATAAAAACGGTTCATTGTTTCTAATAGATTTTTGTGACTATTCCCTTATCTTTGAAATTAATTCAATTTAATACGATTTCACATGTACATGATTTAACAAAAAATTCACATAACTTCTTTATTTCACAATCTATAAGTGAAGATTCATCACTATAAATGAAGTCGTAGTTGCATTTGCTTAGTTCTTAACTATATAATTTACTATTTTGAATTTTGAATTTTAATTGTTCTAATGAATTTTTATTCCTTTTTTCAATGAGAAATTTTCGTATATTTTTTTTTCTTTTTTTTCAAGTTTTAGATGAAAATAGGTTCAAATGACACATAAACAACAGAAACGGGTTCGGATAAAAGAACATTGTGACATATTGATCAGAATTCGGTTATTTCGGTTTTATAGATTCGAATTAGTTTATCAAAAGTTCAAATTATTGAATACGGAAATATGCCATAACAAATTAAATCCATAAGAACCGAATTAACAAAAATTGTAATACATAATTAATAAATTTATAATGAGACTCAGTGAGATTACATGGTAAAAGCAGTTTAAAAATGCAATAAACAATACATATATACGATATGTTGACGAATGACAAATGACAAATGCGTTTTTAAATAGCAAAATACAAAAATTATAAAACATGTATAGTACTAGACAAACTTTAACCATGGATGTATTATATTTCATTTTATTTTTATGCTTTTAATCACTATAATACTAGTACGAAAAGACTGATTTTGATTATCAAATAAATTATTTCTTAGAACATATCTATAAGTGTAAACATTGACCCTAAAATTCCCCGAAATCGCGTGATTTTTCACTTGTTTATACAAGTTTTTTGGTTTCTTCTAGTATTTTTTCAGGTGACGGAAGACAAAAAATATCTAGAAGATGGAAATTTGAATTAGAGTTAAAATGTCAGGTCAGGTGGTAATCTTGCAAATTCTAATTAAAGCTTTAAGTTTATGCCCTTCATTTTTATTTTGTACGTACCTTCAAAATGACTAGACCTTGCTAAAAAACATAGAAGGATACATTCTTTATTACAGAAATGTTATCAATATTTTCATTTCTTTTCAGTGCGACAAGCAAACAGCACATCCGGTGGGACATCAAGTGGGGGTTCTGGAGGAGTGACTCAAACTGGTGGAGGTTCTGGTGGGGTGACACCAAGCAGTGGAGGTTCCGGTGGAGTTACTCAGAGCGGTGGAGGTTCCGGTGGAGTTACCCAGAGCGGTGGCAGTTCTGGTGGTACATCAGGAGGTTCCAGTGGTAGCTCCAGTGGATCAGCATCACAGAATATACAACCTCCTCAGTTTTTGTTAAATCCATCACAGTTTCTTGGAGGCGGGAATCAGCAAAGGTATTTAGTTACGGAGATTTTCTTTACAGATTAGAAGTTGCAAGAACACATGAAAATAGTGCATTTGATGAAGAACATAATGACTTGCATGTTGTCATATTTTCTCAAATCAAAATGTATAGTCTAAACTTTTATGGTGCCACAATTGAAGCAGAATCTGCTTAACTCGCCGGAGCACAGGATTTAACCCCTGTATTTGGTGGGGTCGTGTTTCTCAGTCTTTAGTTTTCTGTGTTTTGTTTACTTTTTTTGTCTTTCTGTGTTTTTTCTCTTTTTGAAAAGCATAGTCAGTTTAGTTTTTACTAATGAGTTTGAATAACCCTTCGATATCTTTCGCCACTCATTAAAAGATTTGAAAGAACTGAATAAGAACGATCATTCATTTTACTATTGTATTTCAGTCCTAGTGGAGGAGGATCTAGCAGCAGTGGCAGTGGTTCTGGTGGTAGTTCCGGTGGAAGCAGTAGCAGTTCTGGTGGTGGTAGCAGCAGTGGTGGTGCCCAAATGCCAAATTTTGACCCAAACAAAGTCAACCAAATACATGCCAGTTTTCTAGATCCATCAAAGCTACAACTAGGATCTGGGGGAGGAGGGGGCAGTGGTTTTAATCCTGACCAAGTCAACAGCATGTTGTTCAATTTCCTCAACCCTAGTCAAATGACAGCAGGGAGACGTATGTATTCCATCTTTGTTAATGTTTTTGTAAATTTTATACCAAAATAATAACCAGTTACACATCCAATTTCTGATTCAATATTATACGGTAGCTGTTATGCGTAATTTACTGTGCTATTTGATTTTATCTATTAGGTAGACGACAGACAAGTCAAACTAGTTCCGGCGGAAGTAGTGGTGGAAGTTCAAGCAGCAGTGGAAGTCAGCCACCAAACTTTGACCCTAATAAGGTAAACCAGGTACAATCCAGTATGTTAGATCCATCAAAATCACAGCTTGGTTCCGGTGGTGGCGGCGGAGCTATGTTCAACCCGGACCAGTTCAACACCATGAAGTTTAATTTCTTTAACCCACAAGCACAGACTAGCGGTGGTGGTGGCGGCGGCGGCAGTGGAGGCAGTGGAAGCAGTAGCGGAGGTAGTCAGCCACCAAAGTTTGACGCTAATAAGGTTAATCAATTACAAGCCAACATGTTGGACCCATCCTCATCAAAATTGGGTCAAAGTGGAGGAAGCGCCGGTGGATTTGATCCAGACCAATTTAACTCCAAAACATTCAACTTCTTTAATCCACAAAACCAATTAGGAAAGAGAGGTATAATATGTGATTTATATAATCAATTAAATTTCATAGAAAGGAAAATGTTTCGAACATGTAAGTTAAAATCACAAGTAAATACATAACCAGAAGGAAGAAATTTAAATTCTTTATTATGAATAGTATGATTTGTTGCTATGCATTTCATTTCAATGCACTGCTTTTATATATATGAAAAAAAAGAACAGTACAGTTTAATTGTAACAGCAAGCCCATTGGGCTTCTTTTTGTTTCATTTTGAATAGAAATTTAGGTCTCGATAAAAGATCGTTTTGTATTTTCCTTTCAATCCATTCGTAACTTGTTTATACTCAAATAATTTTGAACCTGAGATATGATATTGATGCTTCCATCATTTAAAATATGAGGGAGGCTAGGGTTTCTCTCGTTTCTCTCGTTTACGTATATCTTATGTTGAATTGAATTGTATTCAGATTATATAGGAAAATGAACAAATTTACAGACATGGATTAGTAATTTTGCAACTTGAATCCCGCTTAATCAATACTTTATACTTCTCTATGATATGTAACTAACTTATTATCAGAATGCTCAAATTGAAAGATTTATCATTTGGAGAACGTTTACTTATTTCACAATTTTCTTGTTGGAAATCTGTTTCAGAATTTACAAAAAAGGTAGAAAATTTAAGAACGTGGATAGTGTTTAGCCCCTTTTCGCCCACATTTCACCGCCTGTTTTCAAATTGGATGTACCAATTGGCATGTCTTGGTTACCAAACGAATTAAAGTGCAAAATGAAAATTCGTTAATTATCCGATTAAAAATTTCAAAACAAATTTTAACCAATGTGGTTGGTCCTTATTGACTTGCTCGTCTAATTTATATACTTATGTTTATAATCTTTATATTAAGTACTTAATTTTTTAGTCCTTAATAGGATTGTAACTTTTACTTTCTGTCTTTAATAGGGTTATAATATTTACAAGTGTAAGTACTTTAAAAGGTCAATGAAACAAGGTTTTGCACGTGTTGGTAGAAGTTATTTGTGCATGCATCAAAGGAAGCAGGCGTGTACGTGTTGGGAATAAGTTATTTGAACATAATAACTAAGGGATAACTTATATGCACGTTTTGGCAATGACTGATTGATTTATTGTTGTGAAAGTCCAGCAGCAAATATTTCGTGCATCATTATGGACAACGTATTGGTAATGGGTGATAATATGCGCAAAGGGTAACTCATATGCGAATGTTGGTAAAGGGTAGCTTATTTGCACGTGATGGTGAAGGGTAATTTGTAGTGGCATCTTCAAATCATGTTTAATTTGATTTTTTTTAATTGTGGTGCTAAATCTATGTCTGCAACTTCCTAAGGTGTTGGCGGACTTCTATAGTTTTAAGTGATAATACCGACACATGTCTTACCTAGTCTACTAAAAGGCTATTTTGCTCTGAAGTCAAGAATAAATTTTGAAAAAAATGGCTGCTTTTGCATTGTATTGATATTATATGATACTTATTTCAGTGCACGCGACACTTGTTTCTGTTTTGAAAAAAACAAAAATGCATAACAAGTTTGAGAGCATCACAACCAGGGATGCTGTAACACACATGTCAACACTGTTTAAGGTCAATTGACTTTTGTTTGTACTTCAGTGGCTTAAGTAGATTATCCGTACTTTTTAAATCTGAACGAGACGCTTAAGCACATGAAAAGTTAAAGCTAGCAGATGTGCAGTATACGTCAACGAAACAACAAACAAACACCACAATAACGAAAACAATATACGTAACATACATTTTGACACCAGTAAGACTTTAATACCTTTCATAAGAACAGCGTTTTTCTTAAGTCGACAATAGGCGTTTCGCTTCAAAAACAATCAATTTAGAGAGGTGTGGCCAATGTTTGTTTCACTATTAAGAAGTTCAAAAACTGGAAGAAGATGGAGCCTAGAAGAATACAAAAAAGAAAAGAATTTATGATGCAATTTTAGAACGGTTTTGCATTATTTACTTCGGCTGTTTTCTGCTCTTTGGTCGGGTTTGTTGACTCTTTGACACATTCCCCTGTTCCATTCTCAATTTTAGTAGGATAAAAAGTCAAATGATGAAAAATCGTTTTATCTCAACAGCTGTGATGTGAAGTCGTGGTTACTATTAAACTGTTGAAATTGTAAAACCTTGTACATGTTGAACCTGAAATAAGTGTTTTAATAACTAGTATCACTGCAATATTATTAAGTAGCTAACTACTTTTTATAATGTTCTTACGTCATAAATTTTACTGTGACAATTTGTATAACATCCCCGCCACAAAAATACTAAAACAGACAAACTCTAGCAATTCAAAAGAAAACAAAATTCCCAGATAAGCAAATATCTCAACGCCCTTAAAAAATACTAATAAAACTTGCACTCACAACAATTTTTAAAGAATATAACTGAGTTTTTCGGATGTGAAGATTTTCATAAAGGCAACAGACGTCATGTGGTGGCAATGACTCATTCTGGTTCTCTTAATCAAGCGAGCTTAAACCTTTTCGTAAGCTTCAAACCACAGTGTACATGCGTTTTTGTTCAGTATCACTATCACGGCCCTCTTAGTACAAGCATATTTCAAAGTTATGTTATTTAAAAACTAGACATTTTCCATCATTCCCCTAAAGCTAATTAATATTTATTTATATGCAGACAGTTTGACAGGATTATCGATATAGATTTAAACAAAAAAATCGACATTGATACCGATCTGTGCATAGAAATAAATGGTTCCTCCCCCTATAACTTGCAATAGATAACAAAACGAGTGCATGGTAAACTAATTTAAATATTCTCTTTTATTTACTTACAGATGCAGTTAACTATGTTAAAGAAACCAACAAAGAGCTATCAAATGATATTAAACATAATTCAGGAATTATAAAATGTATTTTGTACAGAAATTTGTTTTTAATAAACACAAATCCTAATAATTTGTTCTGTCTTAGATGTGTCAACATTTTTTTTTATGGTTAACGTGATCTTTTTTTAATGATAGTTTTCTTTTAAACTAGATACTGCGTTATTATGCTAAGATTTTGCTATCTCTCATGAGCGGCGTTGGTCATGGTTTCGATCCTTTATAAATTATGATTGTAATTCTTTTTTTTGTCTTTATGCTCTTGTTTAAATAATGGAACATTTCCATCTTCTTAAATTTTGATTATATATTAAAAAAATGGTGGGTTTTTTTTGAGACCATATAATATAGTCATCATAAATACCAGGATTTGTATGCCAGAAGCACGTTTCGTCTACAAAAGACTCATGTTGAAGCTTGAGTGAAAAAAAAGTTAAAAAAAAAAAAGCCGAATTAAGAACGAAGTTGAAGAGCATTTAGGGCAAAAATTCCGAAATGTTTTGTCAAATACATCTAATGTAATCTATACCTGCGGTAGACAAACCTTAGGATATGAAAGATTCAAAGTGTTATAAACAGGTTGATTCATGTCAACACAGACTAGTAGGCTGGCTACCGTGAAACACTGGGAGAAGAAACTTCCACTAGCAGTGACATTGACGATGGAAACACTCATCATAGAGATTTGACAGTAATAAAATTTTGAACGTCAGGCGCATAAGGGACGTTATATTGTTAAGAGAGCTATCGTAAAAGTTTCCTTCTTATAGTTACGGTCTCGCTCAACCTTCTAATATGCGGGGGACGATGTATTCTGCAGAACCATATCATTAGATGATTCCTCATTTGGGTGAAGGTGCAATTCATCGATGATTCTTGACAAATTCAACTTCCGAGTGTCAAAACAAAAACAAATAAATGACCAATGCTAAGGCTCATAAAGTTGCTGCTGCTACTACAGCTCTTCCATAAAAGCATGCAAAAATAACTTTGATCAATTTGCTTGCTACATGTATGTTTGCTTAGATGTATGCAAACAATAGGTAGGCGGAGTTTTAGTCTGTTTTATATATACTGAGATTTGATTGGACAATAAAAATTGACATGAAGCCCGACAATACAATGGCATGAAAAAACCCCAAAAAACGAGAGAAGACAATAGCAATTTACATAACACTACACTGAGTAACACGAGCCTCCCTGAAACAAGGAATAATCCTTAGGTGTTCCGAAAGGGTCAATAGCAATTGCTTCAAATGCGACCGCTCATGACCCCAAAAATTGTATAAAAAGGACTTATATCATGTATTTTAAACAAAATATCGACTGGGCGACAACTGTTATACATTTCATTTGCTACTATAATTTCAACAAATGAAAATTAAACGTCTTGGTTAATTCCAAATTTTACAACAATTGTGTCCCAAGAAGATTCTTCAAACGTTTGGCGAATGTCAAAAGCGCAGTTGAAATTGTGCCTGGTAAAAGCTGTAAATATAATTTACATTGTATAGACTTGGTTATAATTCGAACGAGTATAGACCGATTCTTGTAGTTATTGTTGTGTGGAAATGTAGTTTTACATAGTAGCTAAGTAATATGAGTAGATTTCATGAAACATGGATTTTTCTCAAATCCAAGATGGGACTTTTTTGTTCTTTGCAGGAGACAATACCTCCATATTGTTCACTTGCGCAATTTGTTGACCTTCATTTTCAAATAAAATTGAGAATGGAAATGGGGAATGTGTCAAAGTGCCTTTGATTTATCCGATGATATTATTGATCGGATGTTCAACCATCGATATCACTTTACTCCTATCAACTTCTTTGTGCTTCCTATGTTCATTTTGGAAATCAAAGCCTTATTCTTGCTAAATTCTCTTAAAATATAAGCCATTTTCTTGGTTATAATCTAGTTCTTTATCTCGATCGAAACCTATATCAAGATTATGTGACTGGTATTTGAAATAGATTTGAAAATTCTTAACGCTAACAAATCGGGAATAATCAATTACACAAACTCATCAACAATAAAAATAGATTGAAAGGCATAACCTAAACATCATACATCATATCCCGCTTACTCCAGGGAGACATAAACGTGATTTTCGGGTAAATTGTGTAATAGGTAACTAACAAAATCTTTATTTGGGAAAGCAGCATTTAAGCATGAATTATGAACTGCAATATGTACACACCGAAGAAAGTTGATTGATGTTATGTTATAATAGTATCATTAACTTATCACTCAGAAATGGGATGTTGACAATGGGAAAATTATGACCACCGTTCATCAAAGTATTCTTGATTTTGAGTTTAATATAGGACATAACTGATTGAAAGACACATTTGATATACCAGAAAATAAAATTGAGGTGTTTTAATAGTATTTTTGTATGAATATTATCATTCAAAAAACATTACAGATTTTTTGATATATTGCGTTTTAAACGCTTTAGAAAAAGTTCTAAACTAACATGTATGCTGAATATTAGAAAAGTCAGTAAAACGATATATCAGTGAGAAACAACCATTATAAGCACAGATCACAAGCTTATTTTGCTAGAGGAGTCTTATTGTTTTATTATTATCAAACCATACAGAAGTCGGTTCATGATGGCTATTATTGTACAGTCACGCAGTGAAATACGTCTATCCTTATCTTATACTGATAAAATAATTATGTTTACCTTTATTTAGGACTAAATACATTTATCATGGCACCGTTAAATACAATATTTACATTTTTGTGTATGGTCAGTTTGACCAAAACTGACCGAAATGGTGAGTCTGAATTTGTCACCTTCAACAATTTCGCGATGAAATTCTAGACAAAAATCTTATTTTACGTATTTATAATTTATGTAAATTGGTTATCGAGAAAACAAGCGTCACGGATGATATACCAAAGCAAAACCACTATTCAGCTCCCCAACACTCTTATGAATAATCAGATCTCGAAGTTTTTGATTACGTGCTCACAAAGTGTATTAATTTAAGATTTATAATCTTTTTTATCACTTGTCAATATGATAAAGACAATATTCATATTATTTATAAAAAAAAGAAAAAAAAAAAAAAAAAAAAAGAAGAAGAAGAGAAGGGAGATGCCATACAATTGTAATCAACACCATAAGTCGACTTAAGACAGGAATCTCACCGTCAAATTAAAGAAAGAAAAAAAAACCGAACAGATAAACATTTCTACAAAAGACATAATCCATAGACCAATCATATTCTTATATGAATAAATCGTGTGAAACGTAGGTATTTTCTATTTGTTTATAGGGCTGCCTCCAAATTGTTTAAAAAAGTCAATACCTTGTAATTTTTTTTTTATAAATAACATACTTGTTGAAGAGAAGAAAACATTATTTTGGTTTTCCAAAAATGAATATTTAATTTACATGTTTTGGAAGTAGACAACTTTCACGCTTTGTAAACAAAGCTTTATAAAAGATTATACATATGTATAAATGGCGTAAGAACGATATAAATTCAACAAATTAGTGTTACAATTATATATTTTGTTCCTGATACATATATTGACATTTACATGAATATTATCTAGTCCATGTTATTCGATACTCTTATATATATATATTATTTGTTGATGTATTTTTTACAGTGCGACAAAGTTTCAACCCTAATTCAATGATGGGAAGTTTTCTTGGTGGATCATCGTCGTCATCTTCTTTGTATGGAAGCTTCAACCCAAATAAGATGATGTCACAATACACAGGCGGGGGTTCTAGTGGTAGCATGTTTAACCCTAATGCTATGATGGGAGGAGGTCAACAACCGCAGCAACCTGCAAACAGTGGTCAAAGTTCACAGAAAAGTCAATCATCCCAATCTACAAATAGTCCTCAACAATCAGGAGGTAGTCAGTCATCTGGAACTGGAACGTTTGACCCGAATGCTCAGATGTCATCGGGTGGTTCCGGTGGCACCTCTGGTGGAAATCAATTTGGAGGCATGTCTCAGTCATCAGGGGGATCCGGTGGCGCCTCTGGAGGAAGTCAATTTGGAGGCATGTCTCAGTCATCAGGTGGGTCTAGTGGAAGTATGTTCAATCCCAATGCCATGATGGGTGGTCAGCAACAACCAATGAACAGTGGGCAAAAATCACAACAGAGTCAATCTTCCCAGTCGACAAATAGTCCTGCACAATCAAGTCAGTCATCTGGAACTGGTATGTTTAACCCAAATGCGCAGATGTCATCGGGTGGATCTGGCGGAACTTCCGGTGGCGGTGGAATGTCGTTCAATCCGAATCAGATGACGTCTGGTGGAGCACAACAAATGAGTGGTAGTGGTGGTGGTGGTGGTGGTAGCAGTTCAAACACAATACCAAAGTACAACCCAAACAATGCTGTAAATACTGGCGCCAAATATGACCCTAATGCTGCAAACAGTGGAATGAGTGGTTCTTCTGGTGGAGCAAAACCATCTTTTGCCAACGGTATGGGGTTAAATGCAAAACAACAAACGCCTGGTGGACAACAGACTACGAGTCAACCAAGCCAACAACCCGGATCACAATCCGCGTCTAGTTTTGGTCAAGCATCTGGTCAGCAACAACAATCGGCAGCATCTAGCTTTGGACAAGCTTCAGGTCAACCATCACAGTCTTCAGCATCAAGTTTTGGTCAAGCTTCAGGTCAACAGCCACAATCGGGTTCTGGAAGTCAACAGCCTCAATCTGGCTCCGGAAGTCAACAGCCTCAATCTGGCTCTGGTAGTCAGCAGCCTCAATCAAATTGTGGACAGCAAGGCTCTTTTGACCCAGTAGCCGCCAATACAGGAGGAACTTCTGGTTTTAACCCTCTTAATCCACTTTTAGGTATGATTGGTGTCCATGAGCAGATAATTGTGCAAATTATAAAACTACTCCAAGATCAGTTAAATTAAAAAAAAAATATGCAAACTTTTCAGTAAATATTTGAAAATTTAATTCCTCTAAAGAAAAATTTGTATTTCAACACATTAAGCTGTAATTAATGCTGGAACACAAATGTATCTCATAAACGTTAACTTTCACTGAATAATATATAAAGATAGAAATATTTGTTCGATAAATGCATTGTTTTTTCATCTATTTACACTCATCTGATACATTTCGCAAACTTTAACTTATTTAGTTGCTTTTCTTATATTTTATAGGAGGAAATACTTTGAGTAAAATCATGGGACCGAACACAGGATGTGGTAAATATCTTCATTAACACTTGCTGATGATACATACTGGTAGTTCATCTTATTTCCACCTTATTTACCCACAACTCTAAATATTTTCAAAGTCATCTAAAATGTCAGTATTTGTCTGACTGTTTCCTCAGAATTTCACAGCAGGGCCATTTGCTAAATTCTTCCAGGCTGGAATAAAATGCAAAACCTTTTATATTCATAAATAACAGATCATTTTGAGATAATTGTATTATTTAAAAGATTTCGGTCTTCAGTATAAAGGTTCCGTGTTAAGGTATAACTGGTTAACTCAAGAATAGTAATACAGATACCAGTCAGAATTATCACTATTGTTGTTATTAGATTTAAACTATGAATGTTACAGGTAAAAGTAATGGTGGTTTTGATCCTGGATCTGTCAATATGCAACAAGCCCAACTGGGAACCAGCTTAAACATGTTTGGCGGAGCTAAAGGAGGAGACCCAAGTAAAATGGATGCAAGTTCGTTAATGGGTGGATCCTCTGGAATGATGAGTGGAGCTAATTCAGTGATGACTCCAGGTGGAAGCAGTGGCGGGAGTACTGGAGCCAGTAGTGGAGGGGGAATGAATTTGAATCCAATGAATATGATGAGCAGTATGACGGGAGGATCCGGAAGCGGAAGTGGGAGTGGTACAAATCCCATGAACGCAATGTTGGGAGGAACATCTGGTACATCCAGAGGCGGAAGTAAGAGTTTTGATCTCTTACATTTCTAATAGTTACAACTTCAAAAAAGAAAGTTTAAATGAAAAATGTTATGCTTTTTTTTCACCCAATGCTTTGCGCTTTGGTTGTTTGGGCATTTTTTATGTGGTTGATATTATGAAATGCTTGATGTAGCTTGGTGCTTAGTCTTATAATATATGCCTTCGAATTATTTTTCTCTTTTATGCGGATATTTTCTTTATTTGGTTTTGTTGCTACATTGATAGTAAAATAAATCGAAAAAAAATTCACAAATATCAAACTGAATGAAAAGAAAATATCAGAAATAAAATTAAAAAAAATAATGGCCCGAAGTCATGTGTTATAGGACTAGCTTTGTTTTGTGCTTTGCACACGCTTCTTTTAAGACTTTTAGACAATATTTATTTTAGACAGTGGCTCTGCAAGTCAAAGCGGAGGACAGACGGGTGGTAATCCGTTGGATCCTTTAGGGGCGATGATGGGTAGGTGGAATATTTATCTATATAATGTGATCATTATAGCCGGTATTTGGCCTATCAAATGGCAGAATATCAAAATTGTCAGTTTGTATATAGGTTTTAGGTAAAATTGTGAATACGAGCAACATTTATTTCATTCACATCAAATGTATTACAAGATTCAGTTGCGAAATAGTATATAGTTTGCTTATCTCTATGTTTTAAAATGGACCTTTTGATTATAAACAAATGTAAAGACCTAAATTCAAGTAATTTGTCAAAATAATGTCTTATTAACATTTGAAACACTTAAGTTGAAAAAAAATGAAAAAAAAGTATTTTCTAACTTAAAGGCCTACCATTGTTTTCCATCTATTAAACATACTTATTATTGCATCTCTGAACTTTTGAAACTTTCGATTTATCAAATGACAGTTGTTATAGCATGTCATTGAAGTACATACATTTGTTTTCTTAGAAACTTGTAATTCTGTTTTATTTTCATTACACCTTCACTTTTTATGACACTACTTTTGTTGTCTTTATTTTCATAACTCGAGGCTTGTTACGTATTAGAATCAACATCTTGTATATGTGTTTATCTTATTGTATTTATTTTGTAACAGGAGGTGCCCAGAGGTTTGCAGGAGGTAGTAATCTGATGGATCCCATGGGTTTTATGAATGGTAACTGAATGAAGTTTCGCTTTTCTCTGCTTGATTTTGTATCAATCTAAAATATATGCTAATTTGTTTACCAAAAAAATATTATTTAAAGTCTTGTTTTGTTAGAATTTCAGATCATTTATATCAAAGTATCATCATATGTTTACGTGTACTTGTTTACTATTAAACGTCTGCTGTATTGATACAAAATTATACCTTTGGCGCCATATCGTAAAACAATTAGACCCTGCATGCCTTGTTTGCCCCGAAAACTGATCTAAAAAATATAAAACATCGTGTTGGTAAGCAGTTTGAAAAACCATATGTGAGAAGACAATTTTGAAAATTTGTAGCAATCCTAAATCAGAGAAACAACTTATTGCTGTTCCTAATATACATATTTCACAAAATCATATCGGACCATTTTCAAAAATACGTAGCACATCCAATACAATTTTGTCCAACAAGTTATTCTTCATGCAAAACCTGGCGTAGATTTAATTTCTAATCAATGAATGTATTTCAGGAGGTGGACAAACTGGTAAATTTGGAAACCGGTTTTCTGTACCCTTAACAGGTACGTACAACTTAATAATATATGTTGACCATAGTTAAAAGCTGAAGATACAACATACTAAATAAATGCATCGATAGATATAATATAATAATTAATTTCATAAATTATAACTTTAAACATGAAGAAGACGTAGTTGTATGGATTGCAAAAAAAAAACAAAAAAAACGGTTGCTCAATGAATATGCCACAACAATCTTGTGAAGATTGGAAATAAATATTGTTTTTATAAAACTGATAATTTTCAAGATACAAGATATCTATATCTCGTTTCGCAGACGTTAACTTATCATTATCGGTTTGATACTATATCACCCGTGACGTAGCTCGGACAGGTGCATTTCGATTACCAAGATGTCAACCAAGTTATTGTTTTGTGTATATTTTGTAATTTCAGGGAGATCTTTGCAGATAGAAACGGGTAAGTAATCTATTTTTTATTCAAACATTTACAAATATATAGAATAAAAAAATTAAGAGTCTGCAGATACCAAGAGCCAATCAAAATCCATAAGTCGAAGTGAAACAGACACACGGCTAAACGTTAAAACGACGTCAAAAAGAAAATACATAGAAAATTGACTTAAGTAGATTTGGATCGTTTTTATAAAATGTTAACAAAATTATAAAAATTAATTTGAATGTAATTATTCAGAATGGAAAAGGGGAATGAACCACATAATTTACAGGATAATTTTATTTGACACATAACAGTTTGGCAAACACTAATTATGATCATTGAGAAACTTGTTTTTTCCTTAGGTGTATTAAGCCTTTTAAAACATACTACAGCCCACACAACATATCACAGACGTATTTGATTAAATTGAAAATAAACTCGTCATAGATACAAGTATTAAAATTCTATATTTGTGCAAGATGCGCTTTTCGTCTACAAAATACTCATCATTAAAAAGTCAATTACAGTTCGAAGTTGAAGAGCATTGAGAACTAAATGTTCCTTAATTTTTTTCCAAATACAGATAAGTTAATCCATTCCTGAGTTAAAAAAGCCGTTGTATTTCAAAAATTCGAAATTTCGTAAACAGTTAATTCATAATTATGACTATATCAATGACAATTCATTTCAACACATGAGTGCTGACTACTGGGCTGGTGATACCCTCGGGGAATAAAAAAAAATCCACCAGTAGTGGCTTCGACCCAGTGGTTGTAAATGAACTCCTCATAGATACAGGGATTAAAAAACGCGCGTTTCGTCTTCAAAAGAATCACCAGTGACACTCGAATAAAAAAATGTAAAAAAGCCAAATAAAATACGAAGTTGAAAAGCATTGAGGACCAAAAACGTTTTGCAAAATACAACTAAGATAATTCATTCACGAGTTAGAAAAGCCTTAGTATTTCAAAAATTCTAAGTTTTGTAAACAGTTAATGTTATTATGACCATACCAATGACAATTAATGTCAACACAGGAGTGCTGACTACTGGGCTGGTGAACCCCACGGGGAATCAGTTGATAAACAGACTTTGACTATCAATAAGAAAATACTGCTATACAAGAAGATGAATATACACTAAATTTACATTATGTGATAAACTGCAAACCCATAAATAGAATTACCTTAGAATATCTGAAACAATAAAATCAACTATCACCATAACCATTAATTTTCTTTCTAGGGAAGGATAGTTCCTTGTTGTTGGCTAGAATTTTACAACACTCAGTACCGTAACAACATTTGGTATACGTAACAGAAATGAAATGTTACTTATACATTAACATTTGCATATTGTAACACATAGTTGCAGCCAATTCAGGGAATGTTTTGTATGTTATGTACTGAAATGTAATTACTTCGATCTAAATAGTTCAACAAAAATAAAATGTTATTACACATTCTTTTTTGGGTATCATAAAACATAATTTGAAAATGCCTGTACCACGTCAGGAATATGACATTGTTGTCCATTCGTTTGGTGTGTTTTATTATTTGATTTTGCCATTTGATTAGGGACTTTCCGTTTTGAATTTCACTCCGAGTTCAGTATCTTTGTGATTTAATGTTTACTGCCAATTCGCTGAGTGTGTGTATGTTCTATTCTGAAATTCCAAATGTTCTGTATAAGAATCAAATGTATGTGTTGATACCGCCACACTTTTTCAATGGAAAATCAAATAAACTATGGCACATGAGTCTCTACCGAGGTTGTTAGTATGTGCGATTGTTTATATTACATGTAGTTTATTTAACTCACGTAAATGGAAATTTATGTACATAGAAATTAAGATGTTGATTTTTTTTTACTTGTTTGAATACCATTTATGAGTCATTTATGTGATAGCCATTTTACTTATCTTGTGAATATGTCATTTCCTATAACACTTATCTGAGGCGATCGGTGCGATTTGCTAGAATTACTTATTTTTCTGGCGTTTTTGATATTACCCTTCACTAACGCCACAAATTGAATGTTTATGTTTATTGTATCATTCAAGATCTGGATCTGGAAACATAACAAACCCAGAAGTTACTGCCTTGATACTAACTATAATTCTTATCATACAAAATACGCAATGCCTGCATGTACCAAGCAGGAATATGACAGTTCTTGTAAATTCGTTTCAGATTTGTTATTTGATTTTGCCATGTGATTATTGCCTTTCCGATTGGATTTTCCTGTGAGTTCAGTATTTTTGTGGTTTTACTTTTTACATCATGGTCTAAAATTTTGGCGGATTTATAACCAGAGGCCATCAACACTTAATTCTACAAATGAGAAAAATAAGTTGTAAAAAAAGAGACAACTGCAGACGAAGTTGAAGCACATGGAATGACGGCTTGGTTAAACTAGTTTATATCTCAATACACTCAATCTCGATTGGTGCTATACCAGCAGTTACGGAGAAACATACCAAAGAAAACTAATACAGGAAGAAAATTAAACTTGATAATAATGTTATGATTAGTAGAAAACCACAAGTACAAAAATAGAACAAAAACAAAAACTGAATAAACACCTCGCGATGTTTTTTCCCCACTCCATTGAATTATATAGGGGGGACTGGGGGGGGGTTCTGAACATGACCTAATCATTCTATTTATGCCGTTAGCTGTATGAAACCTACTCGAGTGTTAACCGACACCGAAAAAAGTGTATAAGATGATGTGGTTTATGCAGAGTGTTTATGTGCTGGTTTTAAACCATCGCGAGATATTTATTTACTTTTTATATTAATTTTGTTTTATTTATGTACATGTGGTTTTATGCAATTTGAGTTTTTATGCGCCGGTTTTAACTTTGTTCTTGTTAAACGCGAAACGTTTCATCTAAAAAAAAATGTAAGCCGTATTTAAAAATTGCTCTTGTAAATCGAAATCGAAAACACGTTTGTTCATATTCAAATATACTCCATTAAAGATATCTCTTGTGAGGGAAAACACGAATATATCGTATCAGTGATTCACTTTAAGAAAAACGATTGAAATAAAAATAAATATTTTTTACGCATTTATTGAGTAAGAAATTACCAATAGGTTACCCATGCTTGAATCAATATAGTTATGGTAATCGCATCGAAAATTTGGGATGGTTGCAGGGGCGGATCCCGCCATTTTAAAAGGGGGTTCCACCTATATGTCCCCATTCAAATGCATTGATCGTCCAAAAATAAGGGGGGTCCAACCCCGGGAACCCTCCACCTAGATCCGCCCCGGGATGATGTTACTTATTTTACAGATTTAAATTTACTGGCCTGGCGTTGTTGCCAGTTCAAAGATTTATTTATTAAGGTGAGCGATACAGACTCTAAGGTCTAATATTCGCATCACTTTGCATCCGTCGTCAAAATAAATGTAGAGAAAATTGGTTAAAGTACTTTTATTTATAATACTTTAAACAAGGTGAAATATTTTATTCAAATTTTCAAATACCAATAAAAAGTTACATATATGAGGAAAATAATATAAGAATTATATCATTTTGACTTATTTTTATATTTTAACATGTTCACAAATATTTTGATTTAATTGTTTTGAAAAAAAATTAGAAAGACTTCATTTTGCAGAATCAAGGACAATAACTCTATTAATCGCAAAAACAGATTCGTAAGTCCATTTTAAAGTACTTTTAGTAGTCCTGAACTGAGACTACTATTTATTTTTCAAGATCTGAATACATGTATTTTCCCTCAAAACGTGTTCGTTATTCCAAAACTTGCAGCTGCTACTCAGACTTTTTAAACGTTTCGTGTGTCTGAACAGGAAGTTGGTGAGCCAAGGTTATGTCAAAGAATGTCTCGTCCTTTTACTAAAAAAGAGTCCATCAGAAGATATATAGACCTTGTTGATACAGATTTTGTATCAATTTCATAAATAATACACGATCGTCTTGAATGAAATTGAAAATGGAAATGGGGAATGTATCAAAGAGACAACTACCCGACCATAGAACAGACAACAACAGAAGGTCTTCAACAGGTCTTCAATACAGCGAGTAATTCAGCACCCGGAGTCGTACGATTGAAGTATAAATTCTAGGTATTGATGTTGTTTATCATCTTAATGACGTGTAATATTACTTAATGTAAGTCTTGGTAATTTATTACATTGACTGTTTTAGTAAACTTTTGTTAATATCCATCGGACGAGACTCGTCCCGTCATTGTGTTATTGTGCTATGGTAATTTGTGTATTCTTGTCTTTCGATTTTGCTATTTCGCTTTGTCTATATGCCTTTTTTGTGTTCTTTTTTGATATTTTTGTTTGTTTTATAGTGATTACGATTATAACATAATGTTGACTGATGTACCCCTATTTATTAAAAATATTTACCTATTGTGTCCGTTTGATTTTTGTTTACACATTGTTGTCAATATAATATAAATAATTAGGTTTTTTAAAAATCCACCTTTTTTTTTTTTAATATTATCATAAATGTACCAAGTCAGGAGTATGACAGATAGCATCCATTCGTTTTATGTGTTTGCGCTTTTTGATTTTGCCATTTGATTAGGGACTTGCCGTTATGAATTTTCCTCAGAGTTCGGTATTTTGTTATTTTACTTTTTTAATGAGAATCGGAAAAAGTAAAATCACAAAAATACTGAACTCAGAGAAAAATCAATTTGGAAAGTCCATAATCACATGGCAAAATCAAAAAACAAAACGCATCAAAAACGAATGGACAAGAACTGTCATATTCCTGACTTGGTACAGGCATTTTCAAATGTAGAAAATGGTGGATTAAACCTGGTTCTATAGCGCTAACCCTCTCCAACAGTCACTATATCGCATTCAGAGTTACTTCCGATGCCATTAAAGGTAATACCATGTTTGACTACCTGTCGCTGCTTGCACTGCTATGCATTTGCGGCATGGATGTTATTTTACAATGTTTTAATGTTTATGCGTGGCATTGCTCGCCATTTGTCGTGCTGGTCAAGGGCATTGTATTGTTCTTCTGCAATAACTACCTCTGTTGGTCAGGTGAGATTTGAGAATTTCGTCTCTGACGGTACCTTTGAGCCGTTAAATTACCCGGAACATGTATCAAATCCGTTTTATAGTTATTAGAGATAGCCGCCCACATCATGACACGTCCCCCACTGAGGCTGTCCACTTCTTGGATACACGAGAGAGGAAAAGGTCCAAACATGCGCCGGTAGTCAAAAGTTCGTCTTTCACGTTTCAGAAGCATAATAAAGGAATCATCACTGAACAATATTCTGTGCCAGTTGCCCTGTCCCTTATTATGTTCCATCATTAGACTCTATTCTCTCTGTGTAACGGCCTCAAAACTGGTTCAAAATGTGACCTCCTGCGTCCAATGTCATGTTGTCGCAGTCGATTGCGAACTGTTTGTGAGCTGATTCTTCAATCCTGGTATCCTTACTGCCTGTTACGGCAACGGTTCAATTAAATAGATGAAATACCCGAAATTAGTGATTTTTCTTATAGTCGTTTTGCGAGGTCGTCCACACCTCGGGTGGTCATTGGTACAGCCAGTCTGTTGATATATGTTCCAACGTCACAACATTGTGCTCTAGTTAGCTTTTTTAGAATAGCAGGGCTCTACCTTGACATTGCAGCGTTTTAACGTTGTGATGACTTACTCGGGTTTTATATGCATACAAGTGTAACAAATGACAACAAACTTTTAGGAAAAACATTGGCAGAATTTCGCGGCGTAAAAGGTCCTATGCACTTTTAGCGAGTCGCAAATGTCATGTGGCAGAGAGCCAAATAATAAAAACCCGGACATTTAAAGTTTACAAATTACCTATTATAATTCGAAGATGCAATTGACCGTTCATTGTACCGTGTAAAATATATTATTTTCTATTTGAAAAATTCATCCAAAGTATGCGTTTCTTTTTTAACAGTTAATATCTTCAAATTATTTTGTAATACAGGCATTTTTCAATGCATATTAGTACTGTGACAGATTAAGTTGAATTCTTAGAATATTTCGTAATCTTAACTTTATTAACGTTCTAATATGATAAAGACACAAAACACATTGAGCACAACTGGTCGTGCGTGTTAAGGGAGAAATGCTGTCAGATCGTCAAACAGTTTTTAATTTGCCGAATGTTTTTCTTAAACTATGACATATTATCCCGTTGTCAGTTAACTGCTGTAATTCTAAAAAGCCATAATAAAAAATTGTGATTGTCAGAAAGAAAAGAATCTCTATATAAATTTTATGGAACGGGGTTTGTAACGTAAAAGACAGATTAACAAATGGTCAACCATTTAATTAAAAGTGCCTAAAGTAAATTTCTTTAACCATCGAAAGTCACATTCTATTAATTTAGGGTCCTTTTTTTATGACAGATTTAAAGCAAATATAAAATTGATTGTGTATTACCAGTGTATGTATTAATTACTGTGGATTCATTTAAATTCGTTTGATACGAGTTTTCTTTGATTTCGTGGATTCAGTTTAACGACCACCGGCAAAATTTTCTATGGACGTCAGAAAAAAACACGAAACTAAGTATCCACGAACATTTGTGTTTTTCTCACTAGAATTTGTACCCACTTAAAAATAATCTTAGCATCACTGAAGGTACATTGCTTGTTCAAATGCACATCTGGTGGAGAAAAATGGTACCGTTTATGTTATTAGTAAATGTGAAGCCTTGTCTTCCGGCTACTGTCTGCTGATGAATATACTCTCTGTTAATGGCGGTAATTCAATTGAGCTTTTATCTGTAAATATTGGATGAAGGCTTTTGAATTTGTTTTTGAGATACAAAAGAATTTATCTATTTAGCAAAGAACTTAAACGTTATGGCTATCTTTTGATATTGTCAAAACAAGTTATAACAATTAGAAAAAAAGGTCATGAGGTATAGATTGCATTTTTGAATCCAGATTTGCTTGATTGTATTTGCGAAAGATATTTTAAATAGAAATCCGTCGGAAAATGTATAGACGAAAATGTCAATAGACAACGAGATATATGTACAGTTGTATTCACCCGTATAATATATATCAGTAAAAGTTTTGTTTGTTAAAATAATGTGGTTCATAAACGATGAACTGACTATTTCAAATGGTAAATGAAATTGAGCGAAACTCAACGTAAAGGAAGATATATAGATTATTACCAATAGTAGTGTAGGGAGAACTGTGAAATCAAAGTTCAACTGATTGATCTAATCCTTCGGCTCCACCGTTTGAAATCATCCCTTTCCCCAAACCGTAAAAGGTGACCTTTTTAAATATTAGCTTTCTTTTCCTGTGTGTATATAATGGAAAAACATTGACAGAAACGACTATGCCATTAACAGGGTCTACCTTTCTAAATCTGTTAAAGAGAGACGAAAGAACCAAAAGAGACAGTGAACACAAACTGACGACGCCATGGCAAAAAAGAAGAAAAAGACCAAAAAGACAAACAACAACATAGAAAACTATCGAATGGGCCACACAAACCCCACTAAAAACTGGGGTGGTCTCAATTGTTTAAAAACTAGTACAGACTAAGACAAACGATTAGAAAGCTTTTTCCTAGATGAATATTTAGTTTTACTCATAGTTGATATATATTGGCTATCATTCGAGATAACCACAATTGAACGAATTTAAAGAAGTTCTAAAGATCTGAAAATATTTGATTTTTTATAAATATTTTGTCTTTTTGTAGCATTCGTTCCAGGAGATCTTGGATTTTTAGGAAAATTTGATCCAAACCAATACTTTCAAAACTGTAAGTAGTATTCATGTAATATTATTTTATCAATCTTTAGTCAGTCTGTTCAAATTTTAGTTGAATATTTCTGGTACTTTATATTTGCGATTTGCACATATGACTTTATTTTCATTCTTTATAGTAAGATTTCATATTAAAAAAATACATCTTCATTATATCAGAAAGGAGGTGCATTTAATGACAGCCTGTGTTTTGCTTTTTAAACTTGTATTTTTTTCCCATCTCAGCAATAAATAACAAGAAAGCTTGGAAACAGACCTGGGACGGTTCTTGGCCAAACAAAGGTAAGACAAAACTATAATAAAACATTTAAATGATGATATTTTTTCTATGATATTTTGTCATTTGTACGAGAAAACGTGTATGCTTAATCAATCTCTCTCAGCTAAAACAAAACCCTCATCAAATATACCAGACCTGTAATTTTGTGCCTTCTTCAAAGACACTTAAGTAACGCTCAAATGAAATAAATATAAAGGTTGAATAGAGTACACGTACAAAGATGAAGAACATTGGTGATCCAAAATTACAAAGGCTAAAAGATATTTTTCATGCCGACATTATCATAGACGATGATTCAAATCAGCAGCAGTTTATCGATGTTCAAATCTCATTATCGATTAAGAATCGACATTAATTTATCAGTTAATTGTGTTGGGAATAAAAAAAGGCTTATCAAAAATTGAAAACAACACGTTTAATAATTTCTTGCGTCCGAAGCGCTTTTTCTGGATTTACCTTCATCTGAAACGCTCAAAGCCAAACATTTGAAATCCGAAGATGTACCGAAACCGTTGAAGAGCTATATTTCAAAAATACCAAAAATAAATAGCCAAATCCATCTCAAGACAACTTTGCCTGAGTGAATTGAAACCTTAGTTTCTGAATAATTTCAAAATGTATAAACGGACAATTTTAGTGAAGTTTGTTAAATCATGTCAATACCGAAGTACTCGCTACTGAGCTGATGATACAATCGGGGACTGATACTACACCAGCAGAGTTATCGACCCAGTGGTGTAAACAATTGAAAGCAACACGTTTAATAATTTATTGCGTACGAATCAAATAAAATTTTACTTCTCTTATCATAATACTAATTATAATGATGATAATGATAATAACAGTGATAATAATAAATTTGATATCTGTTATTCTCTTTTATGCTGCTGCTTATGTATTCAATAAGTTCAAGACTGTTATAATTCGTCAATTTAATCATATCTTTGAGATTTCTCACACAAAGTATTATTCTCAGGTGGAAGCCAAAACGAACTGACGACGACTAAAGCAACGCCATCAGAAGTGGACAAAGAATCGCGTTTTGGGAATACAGATATTAAGGAAGAATTAGTTCAATCTGCTCAAGGGAACAATAACCACCATGGTATGTTCTTTTGTTGTCACTATGATGTATGTTCTTATGTTGAAATCATAATCTTTCAGTCAGTTTAATGGAAGTCTGGAGCTGGCATATCAGTTAACTGCTAGTAGTCTGTTGTTATTTGTGTATTATTGTCATTTTGTTTATTTTCTTTGGTTACATCTTCTTACATCAGACTCGAACTTCTCTTGAACTGAATTTTAATGTGCGCATTGTTATGCGTTTACTTTTCTACATTGTCTAGAGGTATAGGGGGAGGGTTGCGATCTCACAAACATGTTTAACCCCGCCGCATTTTTGTCAGGAGCTTCTGACCTTTGTTAGTCTTGTATTATTTTAATTTCAGTTTCTTGTGTACAATTTGGAAATTAGTATGGCGTTCACTATCACTGAACTAGTATATATTTGTTTAGGGGCCAGCTGAAGGACGCCTCCGGGGGGGAAATTCTCGCTACATTGAAGACCTGTTGGTGACCTTCTGCTGTTGTTTTTTCTATGGTCGGGTTGTTGTCTCTGAGACACATTTCCCATTTCCATTCTCAATTCTATATTGTAAAAATTTCATCGTTTGAGTCTAGATTGAACATCTATCAATACCGAGAAGATTTGCGTGTTTGCACCTTTCCCGTCAGAAAAAAATATGAGAACATGCACTTCAGGCCACTTCATAACTACTATTAGTTTAAAAAATATGTAGTGAAAATCAGTAAATTGTATATAATTTTAACACAGTACGATTTTAACACAGTGATGTATAAATCCACACTTGTGCAATGTCTGATGGATTTTCAAGCATATAAATATAATTGACATATACATGTCGAAAGGAATTTAAAGATTAAGAAACTCCATTAAATCTTATGCTACCCCTCATTATACATTCTAGAGGTGAAGGATAAAGTAAAGACATGGGACGGATCTTGGCCAGGTATTTATATGTTAATAAGATATGTTATCATAAATATAAACCACACACGAAAAAAAAAAGCCGAACAATAACTGTCCTAAAATTGTTACATAAGGTTGTTTACAAAAGGCACATATTTATACCATTATTTCGATAATCTATTGTGAAATTGAGATGATGACAGCCTCTTGGGATGGAAACTCTTTGCTTGAATAAACAAATTGAGCATATTGTTCATGTGTTAGACATTATTTTCTGTTAAAAAAAATATCTTATAAAAAAAAATCAGTGAAAGAAATCTAAACTACAATATCAAAGAAAATATTAAGAGTATTAGTTTAATTTTTGATATTATATATAAACTTGTACTTGTACAAACAATATAATTGTAGACTTATTTTTAAATGTTTATTTCTTTGTCCCAGGCGGTGATACAGCAAAGTCCTGGGCTGGAGCGTGGAAACAGGAAAAATCTGGTATATTGATTATTAACATTTTTTTGTTGAGTTTATAAAAATAGTATTGTAGGAATAAATTAACGAATATGAATTGAATATAAAAAGTGGAGGAAGATTACTAGAGACAATAAAAAAGAGCGAAAGTCGAACAAAAAAGACAACACGCGATCAAAGGCAATTAAGTAATTTACCATTGTCACAACCACAAGAAAGAGGACTGGACCATTGCTACAAGCAGAACTTCTAAATGAATATCTGTTCCGATTTGGATGAACCAAATCATTTTGACGTCCGTAAACTTCGAGCGAGTGCCTTATACTCGGCGTTACTTCAAACTTGTAAAGGCTTCCTTGTTTTAAAACAACATCCCTATACCAAGAAAATCATGATAAGAATTCAAGACACGATATTTCTATTAATTAGAACATTTATACTCCAAATGCAGGAGATGCTGGAATGGTGTTACAAACAAACGGAAAGTTTATAAACGGGTAAATGCAAAAAAAATATGACAAATAAGGTTACTAATCATTGTTTAAAGATAGGGGCATACTCATAACATAAGGTGATTTATAAATTTTAAAAAGGGCAGATGATGACGATTCCTTGGTAGAATCTCTTAGCTTGAATAAACAAATTGCTCGTGTGATAGAATTTTGCCGTATTTTTAGAAACATAGAGTGTAGTAGCATAAACAGTATGCATAACTTTTAAAATCAATTGATAGGATTTATTAATCAAAGAGTAAACAAAAAATGGAAAATTAAAATGGTAAAACGTATTCTCAAACAAAACAATGAATCACACTATAAAGTTAAGCATAATATTCTGTTTCGTTTATTAATTGCATGAAAAGAATGATATCGACAATTTTCAGGTAAATAGTAAAGTTTTAGTTTAATTTTTAAATTTGATATCAATAAATAAACAGAGTTTATTTATATTATTTCATTCTTTTTCACCAGACAGTGATACAGCAAAGTCTTGGGCTGGAGCATGGAAACAGGAAAAGCCTGGTATATTAATTTACATTTTATGAAGAATTTTAAGAATTTATGATAACGATGATACGAAATGAATTAACCGATTATGAACTGAAAAGTCAAAAGGGGAGACAATCACAAGGGAACACCACAAAGAGCTGAGGTCGAATAAAAAAGACAATATCATGATCAAAAGGGAAAAAGATCGATTAGTTATTCAAAATTGTCACAACTGCAACAAAGTGGATTTTAACACAATCAGTTGGTAACATGTTTTAATCAAGGCAATCAAATACATACACAAAATGAAAAAAAAATCGATAATATGTATTTTTTTAAATTGTACAATTAAGACTAATTATTCCGTCTTTGTCTCTAATATTTAATTAACTGTGCATTTGTATTCAGATATCGCAGATCAAATTTATTCGTTCTTTGTGTAATCATACGTTTTTTGATTGAGTTAAGTCTGCTAATTGATATTTTATCGTATGTTTTTATATGTTGTGATGTTATGCTATTGTTTCAGAAAAAGGGAGAAGGTTTGGGCCCATTAAAACTTTTAATCCCGCTGCAAATGTTTGCACCTGTCCTAAGTCAGGAATCTGATGTACAGTAGTTGTCGTTTGTTTATGTAATATATACGTGTTTCTCGTTTCTCGTTTTGTTTATATAGATTAGACCGTTGGTTTTCCCGTTTGAATGGTTTTACACTAGTAATTTTGGGGCCCTTTATAGCTTGTTGTTCGGTGTGAGCCAAGGCTCCGTGTTGAAGGCCGTACTTTAACCTATAATGGTTTAATTTTTAAATTGTTATTTGGATGGAGAGTTGTCTCATTGGCACTCACACCACATCTTCCTATATCTATTTGTAACGTTTGTAAGTACAGACAAATTGCAAAACAAAATAGAATGTTTAACGTTTTACAATTGTATGAAATAAATGCTATTAACCATTTCATATATTAATTTTTATCAGGGGGTGATATCGCAAAGTCTTGGGCTGAAGCATTGAAACAAGAAAGACCTGGTAACGTAATATTAAACATTGTGAAGAATTTCTTATGATAAACATTATTGTTATTTTTTTATTCTGTACAAATTTTGCCAAAAATATGTTTATCATAAACTGATAAATAAATAATGTAAAAATGAAAGGGACAAAAATAGAGAATAATTCCATGAAAAACTGACAACCTCATGGCCAAAAGCGAAAAACAACACAAAGACACACAACAGTGCAAAAGCAAAACAAACCCTCTAATCTTGTTTGGGATTAAGGGCTCCGGAAAATCAGCAATTAATGCCCTACTAGTGTCACCCATCATGCTGTAATGGCTAATTGCAAGGGACAATAAAAAAAGAATAAGTCGAAGAAAAACTGACAACATCATGAGCAAGAGCAAAAAAAAAACCAATCTTGAAGAAAATGGGTGCTACGGAAAACCAATCAGTTCATGCTCCATTAATTGAAACAGTTATGCTTTAATGGCAATATAAAGTGAATATACCCATGTTTATCTGAGACAGTCATCCAAATCAGTATTCGTCCGTAAAACAGTCTAAGAGATTACTGTTACTGGATGTATTCAAAAGAGGGACGAAAGATACCAAAGGGACAGTCAAAGTCATAAATCTAAAACAAACTGACAACGCCAAGGCTAAAAATGAAAAAGACAAACAGAAAAACAATAGTACACACGACACAACATAGAAAAGTAAAGAATAAACAACACGAACCCCACCAAAAACTAGGGGTGCTCTCAGGTGCTCCGGGAGGGTAAGCAGATCCTGTTCGACATGTGGCACCCGTCGTGTTGCTTATGTGATTACAAATCCGGTAAATAGTCTAATTCGGTAGGTCACATTCAAAGTCTGCCTTGTTACCAGCAACCCAATATCAAATATACCAGGATACAACATACACGACCTGAATTATCCTGTCAACTAGGAGATAATATACTCCCTCTGCAGGCGCTGCGGAATTGATGCTACAAAGAAATAAATAATTCACAAACTTACAAAAAAGCGCAAAGCAACCGACATATAGTAAAGATTCGTGGAATGGTAAATGGTCAGACGCCTTGTCAGGTATTTAATTTTGATTTTTTGTGTTTTAACGCCACTTTTAAGCACCGTATTTAGGCTTTCCTGTGGCGGCCAGGTTTTATTGGTGGAGGAAGCCGAAGTTCCCGGAAAAAAACCACCGACCTTCAATAAGGAAACTTAATAATCCTAGTCAATTATGATTATGGTCGTGTACCCACAGGAGCGCGGTTCGAACTTACAACCTCAGGGTTGACTGGTCGGTAGTTACAGTAGTACTTAGATCATTCGGCCACCGATGCACCTTTATAACTATTTAGATCTTATAGATTTTAATTGTTATAAGGGAATGATGTAAGAAAATATGGAGATAATACATGGAAAATGAAAATGAAACGGAAAATGCATCACTAATTATTGCTGATAGGATCTTGTTAATCGGTCACCTGAGTTAACGAATTCAAAACTGTAAGCATTAACAAAATGTCTAAATGCTACATTTTTCGATACATGTACATCGCAAAGCAATACAAAAAGATTCCTGGAAACTAGTTTTTATATTCTTTAACATTCGTTAAGAAAAATCTGTTGATTAAGAGCAGAACTTGTGAATTGGAAGTTGAAAATGGGATACATAAGTGAATTCATCGTATTTGCCATATGTCATTTTTTTAGTTGTCCATCTATGCCAACTTTTGCAAAACAATCAATTTTTGAGAATGTAAAGCGTTTAAACATCATTCATTTCAAATTCACTGGAATGATAAGGTGCTTAATCTAAAATGTGATTTTAAATTACCAATAAAAGTAACATCATAAATATTTCTAACAATGCATTCAAATAGGATATATGGTTATTGAATAATTTTGGTATTATTCTGTTTATCTTTTCCGCCCAAAAAAATGAATTCTTTAATTTTAACATTCAAAAGTATTTTTGTTATAACACAAGATTCCAGTATTTGTATTCTATGTTTATCATCTAAAGGTGTACCAGAAAGTAAAGCTTCCATCACCGACACAGAAGAGAAAGAAACACAAGAAACTGGTACGTTTATTCTATATACTAGTCTACATTAGATCTTAACAAGAATAATGTTCAAAGTTAGACATGTAATATTTGATACGTTTGGAAAGTATTTCTGTCTTAACCTCTAAACAAAACAAAAACTGAATAAAGATGGACGAGTCAATAAAACTTGGATTGCTTTGTAGCAATAAAAATGTACATCAAACTTGTGATTTTCCTTTTTGCCAAACTATAAGAGCTTTGAAGAAAATTTTGAATTACTTTGCAGTATATATCTTTGGGAATTTATAATTTTACTATATTTGCCTATATGATTTTTTTTCTCGTCAGTGCTTTTTAAGAATTGTTAAAAAAAAATGTTTTGGTCTTTGAGTATACATTTATTACAATCTTGTATTAAAAAACATGTTTATATTTACTTTGATCTATTCTTGTGTATTACAGAATCAATAATAATTCATTACTTGAGACACATATAAACAAGCGTAAATGTATCACACCTTATGTGACACAAATAAAAAAAAAATATGGGTATATTTACACCATATTTTATCAAACCGAAAACGAATGTCTTAAGATAAGATTAATCTATACTACCACTAAGATTCCGAGTTAAAAATTTTTAAGATAAAGTAAAATTTGATTTTCATAATAACCTAAGAATTAAGGCAACTGTAGTATGCCACTGTTCAACATTAATCACACCATCTTTTTCAACTTACAAAAATCACTGCACCAAATGGTCATTTAATTTCACGGAAATAAAAATAATACAACAAGCCGTCTTCAAATTTCTTGAACTACCTTCAAGGTTCAGAACCTGCTAAATCAATTTGACTTTTTTTAGTATGTATATGTTTCTGATATGATATTTTTAAAAGTTCTTATGTATTTTTAGATGAAAACAGCTTTTCTCACTCCTCTAGAGTTCTGTCAGAGATAATTGCAATGTTACAGAAGTTGAGGAAACCATAGATCAATAAATAAAGCTTCTTCGCTGACTAGTATTTCGTTATGGCCAAGAAGATTGTATGATAAAGCTACTGTTTTTGCGACTTGATAATAAAAAGCACAAAGTATTATACATGTACGTCTGTCAAATAACTTAAAATATTTGTACGAATTGTTCTTGAAGAAGAAGTGAATCAAATACTTTTTCAGATAAGACTTTTGCTAATATTTTATTATAAAAACTAATATTTAATTGTCAAATACATAATATGTCTTGAGATATACCCATTTATTATGTGGCAGGGTTTGATATGTTTGAAGGCGCCAGATTGCCCCATAACCTGGGTCGAAAGTGTAACGACACAACACAAAAACAAACTTCAAGATTGCATGAATGACGACTTCAACATGTTGAACATAAATGTTGTCCTCTGTCATAACGGACAACCAAAAACGTAAAATTTTAGAGAGATGATTTCTCGTTTATCATTAAGAAAAAAGTAAAATCACAAACATACTGAACTCCGAGACAATTCAAAACGGAAAGTCCCTAATCAAATGCCAAAATCAAAATCAAGTGATACACATCAGACGGATGGACAACAAATGTCATATTCCTGATTTGGTACGCGCATTTTCAAATGTAGAAAATGGTGGATTGAACCTGGTTTTATAGTGCTAAAATCATGGATTAGTTAAGATTTTTTTGTATTGAAGAATCCTCGCTAAACGAAATCCTGAAATCCTGATAGGAAACGACAGTTCAAGCGTAGCTTATTAAATTGGAGGCACATATTCAATATCTTGGATATGTACGAATATGTTTGCATGAAAAATGAAAAAAGAACATAGGATGAGAAAATTTAATGGATAGAACGAATACGGTGGATTAATTCATTACACAAATTCACTTTATGTAATTAAAAATTACAAACGTAAAGGACTAACGCTGCTTTCGTAGCTATTATTTTTCTAAGTTATCTCTTTTGACGTTGAGCTTCATTTGTGTTATAATATGTTTCGAGTTAAATTGCTTTAATGTCATCAAAATGATTGCTAAACATAAATATTTAGTTAAGAGGCATCAATTTGTGAATTCAGCGGATAATGTTAACTTATGTGTTAGAATGTCTGCTAAAAGAAACGATTTTATTTTCCGTACGAATGTCAGATATAAGTTTTTTAACCAAAATATTCCGCATAAGTTGAATTGTAAGCCGCATAAATCTAGTATTATCATATTTATCATCTAGATGATGTCAGTTTTCACTATTTTAATTAAATGAATTATTGGGGAAAGGAAAATAGCAAAAATACCGAACTCCAACGAAAATTCTATATCAAATCGAAAAATCACAAGCTCAGACACATCAGACGAATGGAAAACAACTGCCATATTCCTGACTTGCTACATGAATTTTCTTATGTAGAAAATGGTGGTTTTATTGCTGGTTATACCTCTCACTTGTAAGACAGTCGCATGAAATTCCATAATATTGACAACAATGTGTGAAAAACACGCATATTAGGTAGAATGTACAGTAGTCAAAACTGTGTTATAAGCTTAATCACTGTAAAACATACAACAATGTAAAAAAAAATGGTAATCAATGTCAGTACATAGAATCTACACTTCAATACCAACGTCGATTATTTCTGAATTTGATACGGACTATTTATCAACAAAGTATTTGTATGTTTGGGCAGCAGAGACCGGTGAGATTTACTTAGCATGATAAGTAGCTGCAAGCTCTTTAATTCCGATTGAGTTAGAAAATGTATATCCCATATGCAGGTGGAGACGGCATATTTCTACTTAGGTAGGGGCAATTGATAATTTCACAATAAATAGTCTCGTTTGTCATAGAGTCTGTACTGAGATGACCGCTTATGGTAAACAAGAGGCATTAATTTTGGTAAACATCCAGGATAGTTTATGAATCAAATAAATGTTTTGAAAACTTTAACTGCAGACTGTATAACATGTTAACTTGTAGAAAAATAAGTCCATTTATAAGTCAAACACAGATAAACATGTTCGAAATTTTGACAAAATTTCCTACTAGATACTATATCATGACCATAAACAAGCTTCTATCTAAGTTTGGTAGATATCCAGGATAGTTCACGAGATTTATTAAAATTTGAAAATCTTTAACCACAGAGTAAATATTTGTGGACGCCGACAACGAAATGTAGAATCGCTATGTCACGCCTTTTCGACTAAAATCGAAGGATCGACATAAATGGGGCAAAGGAAGCCATGTCTCAATCTCCGGCGCAGAGATCACATATCCGTTCCGTTCAATACTTTGTAACACTACACTCAAATTGGATTGGTAATGAAAAGAACATCAATTCATCAACATATCTGAATGTGCAATTAAATAAATTGGCCTCTGATTTTCTTGTGAATGTGAAATTATATGATCTGGCTTGTTGATCTTCTTATTTTTGACAAGTATCTGAAGGAACTCTGATTTATATAAAAATAAGGAGAGGTCGACAAGAAGAAATACACAGTTTGTTTACATAGGAAACTATAGCTCTTGATTATCGTATCGACTAGGAAATGTATGTTCCATACGCAAGTGCTGCTAAGATGTTGATACATAGAAATTGAAAGTTTACAGAGGAAGATGAGATCATCTCTTTTGTCATAATGCAGTAGTTGAAGACTCCTATTATAAATTTTTAGGTGCAAGTCAAGGGTGAATCAGGCTTATCGATATCTATTTTATCCTTTATTTCAAGTTCGATGAGATACCTTCAACATTGTCAAAAAACTTTGAATTGTTTAGTGAGAGGCATTATCAACATTTCGGAACGTGAAGTTGAAGTATAAGGCTGACTTCTTTTAATTATTCATAAGAAACGTCATATGAATGAAAGAAAATTATGCAGGGAGAGAGGATCAAAGTTGTTTTTTCCTGAAGATATCGATTATTTTTTAATACACGTCCTCCAAATGAAAGAAACACTAACGCTACACCCATGAACGACCATGAAGACAGATCGATCGAAAAACTTAACAGTATAGCTGAGAGTTTGTCTATTAAGAAAACAACGTATGCACCAAAGAGATTGCAACAAAAGGACCGAATCAACACAACGGAATCAAGATTAAAATGTGTTATCTTCAACATAAGATACTTTTGCATGAAAAAATCATAATGAATCCGTATTTCTTACTGTATTTATTACGCTATAAGATAAACAGAGAACATACTGTAGTGTTCAGAACTGCTGAACAGAGCAGTATTACCACCACCACCACCTTTAACTGTTACTTTGTCCCCTTTCTTTAAATGTAACACCATGTTAGCAGTAGCCTCGCTGTAGCCAGTACCAGGATACAATCCAACTGTCTTATTCCCATTATGCCAAATGCGAACATGCACAGTTTTTCCATGCGTAGACATGACTGTAGTTGAAACATGGTATAGGCCTTCTCTTGGAGCTTTGAAAATTCCCGTTTTAGGATTGTAGTGGTTACCATTGTTCGTCCAAATTTTATCAAACTTTACTACATCATTAGCATTGATTGTCTGAGAAGCTGATAAAGATGCAGTAAAGGCAGGAATATCTCTCCATTTTCTGTAGTTTCTAAATTCTATTGAAATATAAACTTTTAATTTAAATTATTCGCGTGTTTCTTTCCTAATTTGAAAATTACAATTCCGCATGTTTAATAGAGTAATACTTTCCAACATATCTGAATACCTGTATGGGTTGTGAAGTTTTGCAAATTTGCAGATTTGCAGATGTCTTTACCTTCTTTGAATATATTTAATTTGGGTTTCAAATTAAGAAGTTTGATTTGAATTATAAACAAGTGATATTTCATATGTTTTGAATAAATATGGCCAAACAAAAAGAGTTATCAATCAGTAAAAACTATAATGAGCATCAACACTAAAGAAACACTTCAAACATGTATCGAACTGTTCGTCTAAAACGAATACTTTTCGGACAAAAGTAATCATTTAAAAAGACAGTACCACCTTCATAAAAAATTGACAGAAAGTTTGATAAATTATATAAACAAGTGAAATATCACAAGCTGATTAAGTAAAAACTACTTTAACACATGTGTTCACTTCCCCTATACTTTTTTAGATCTACTAGAACACACCCGTGAAATCGCAGGTCCGTAACTGAATTAAAGTATATAACTATGTGTAAGCTTTATTTTAGTATTGGTATTGTCATTTGATAAAGTCATGCCGATTATAAGATACACAGTTTTCTCTGCTTTCAAACTCTTTCTGTGTGAACCCGGCGGCCTGGAACTTATCAATTATTGGTAATATTAATTATTTGGAAAACAAAAGGTCATGGAATGGAATATTCTTTAATCAACAGCATTGTCCTATATTAGTTATAAATACAGTTGATTCTTTGATTCGCTGCTTTACGTCATGCCCGCTAACAAATTGAGAACTACCTTAGTCTATAAGCATTATTTTAAGTCCAGATGTTTAGTATTCGAAATGTTATCATAGAAAGTCTTACTAATTATAAAACTACAAAAGGGAACAATTTGACAATGATTGAATTTAGTAGTGTCAACCCTGTGATTATGACCCGTGTATAAAGCAAAATCCTAAATACACCGTTTGGTGGTGAACCTGTCAGATGCGGAACGTACAGATAAGATAAAAAAATAACAGTTGATATACTTTTGGTATCGGTATCGGAATCGACCCGGAACTTGTTAAGTATTGCCAATATTACGAAAGGGTCTGGAGTGGTGTAATTTTTAATCTACACCATTGTCCGATAATAGCTTTATAAAATTCTTCGATTTGTCGTTTTTACCCGATGACGGCTGACAAATTGGACCTAGTTATTTTAGTATTATAGATAATCCATTCTACTGTAAAATTATCGTTTAAAAATAAATAACTTACCAGATCCTCCTTTATATTTAACTAGCATTGTAAAAAGGTCTTCAACTACTGCATTATCTGTAAAGATAAATTTTATGATATGAAAATACTATTGATTGGCAACTGGTAACTGAAAATGTTTCCTTACAGCAGACAGGTTTTATTTTGAAAATAAAATGTCTTAAAATTAATGAAATCATAATGACATGTGAAACGTTCATTTACAAAAAAATGTTGATCATGTGTATTGTTTGAAATGTGGTATCTTTGAAGTTGGATAATAAACCTACCAAGTTTTGGACTGCAGTCTGATGTAGCCATCATCATAAGTTGAAAGAAAACAAGTCCAAAAATAAAGATCATCTTCTTTGTTTACAGGGAAAAACTTAGTTGATACATTGAAACACATATCACTTATTTTGTATGAATTCTTGAAACTGTTGTCACCTGTTTTTAGATTTCATGACAACGTTTCATTTGTAATTCAATATGGTAAATTGCCTTTTATCACGAAGGATATTAGTTACCAGACAGATTGGGCTAAAACCTTTTTCTTGACAAGTAATGTTTCCATGATAGTTTTACTCTGTAATATGATGATATCTGAGCTTAATTATGAAAAAATATGCAAATGAGGTTGTTGCAGGAAAAATTTGAGATCTGTGTTTACCGTCAATAGTTTAAATGATAAAGATACCAAGGGGGCATAATTCACTATCATAATAAACTCTATACATCATATGACTCTTCAGCTTCACTTCAATTCAATGCGTTAACAGGTAAATATAAGGGTCAATTATCTGTACACTGCACACAGTACGAAAACATTTCTAACAGCACATACAGCAACAAACTCTAATCGGACCACTGAATTATATAAGTTCAAAGTCGGAGTATAACTCGTTGCACACAAACACACTTCGAATAATCAATTTACACATCATTATTGTAGAGCAGTTAAAGAATATATTGAATAAAAACTTTGACCTGGCCACTTATGGATATAAAGGAAGTCAATGTCTGCTACCATGAAATGAATGGAATTCTTGTTTGAAAAAAGTAACATACCAAATTTTGAACACTCTGATATGTCTCGCCTGTTTTACTGTGTATGATTAAATTTAAGCTTTTTTTCGTAGTCCGAAAAACGATAGCCATTTACCAATTTCAATTGATTTGTCTTTATACTCTGTGCTTAGCGTACATTATAACAGACTTGATTTTCCTCCACCAATACTGAGCCAGATGGAAACGACAAAAATCAGGAGAAAGGAGTTATATCCATGTTATAATTGACAATTCATGTTTACATATGTACTTCTGGCGAACAGAAGAGGTCAGTTGTGATGATAAATAAAAAAATAATTTAACTTTAATTTACCTTTTCACAATTGGCGCAAATAAAAAAATCAAATTGGCGCAAATGAAAAATCGAAAATTTTAAAAATCGGCGCAAAGTTCATACGCTCGAAACTCCTTTTATATAATTAAATTTATTCAAAATCTTCAATTACAATATGTCTATGTCTGATATTTGATATGTTTTGCACTTTGAATGCAATAACAAATTATCTTCAATAGAGTCAGTAAAAATATGAATGAAATGAAACATGTATAAATAAACTCATCATAGATACCAGGACTTAATTTTGTTAATACGCCAGACGTGCGTTTCGTCTACAAACTAATTGTTTTATATGTGTCGGAGAAAACCAATTCAGTGACACTTAGTAAATGATATAACGTCAAGTATTTTATAAATACATCAGACTTTGGAAAGGAGATAATATTTGTTATCTACAACACTTCCGTTATAACTGCCATATCCTTAAAAACCACAGTTCATAATAGTTTCTTCCCAAAGTATCTTTGCTGGAAATTCTAATATATTTATTAAGGTAAGTGTCCTAATTTTACCGTGTCAAAGATGGCAGGCCCCCTGAAAAGATGTTTTGCTAATATTTGAGGTGTTTCTGCAATGTACCAATGTCTTTCCTCATTCACATATAGTAGTTTATATTAATTCAAATCAACTTCTTTTTAATATAAAAAAAAAGAAGATGTGGTAGAATTGCCAATGAGACAACTCTCAACAAGAGACCAAAATGACACAGCAATTAACAACTATATGTCACTGTATGGCCTTCAAAAATTTGCAAAGCCCATACCACATAGTCAGCTATAAAAGGACCCGAAATGACAATGTTAACAATTTATACGAGAAAACTAACTGCTTTATGTATGATCAAGACTCATTTAAATGAAAACAAAATGGCTTTGCTTGAATATTTTTCGGCTAGAAAATAAGAAACTTTCTGAATATGATGCGTGTGTTGGACGCTAAATCAGGAACATGACCGTTGTTTTTCTTACGTTTGATGTGTTTAAGCTTCTGATTTTGCCGTTTGATAAGGAACTTTCCGCTTTGAATTGTCCTTGATTTTCATTATCTTTATTATTTTACTTTTCTGACGCTTCAAAAGGCGTCCAAATAATGTAAAATGAAATTTTTTCACTTAATTGTATTGTCAAAGGAATTGTAATTTTTGTTGATCCCTCGATGGAAATACCTAATGTAGTTTACAACTTATTTAGCTAATTAAGACGACCTAACTAAGTGACAAGTAGGGACAGATAGATGCAACCATAGTAATAATTAAATTAGGGTCATCATACGGCTTGGCTGCTGAAGACAATGTATTTGATACGGAAGATTTCCTTTAGTTGTTCCTATTTGATTCAAATATTTAATATTTTTTCAAATTCCATCCCTAGAATATTGAACAAAATTAACGGTACCAATTTTCTTGCACCAGATGCGCATTTCTACAATTCATGTCTCTTCAGTGATGCTCGTGGCCAAAATATTTGAAAGCCAAAGCTTATATAAAAGATGAAGAGCTATAATTCAAAAGGTCCAAAAAGTATAGCCAAATCCGTGAAAGTAATCAGAGCTTTTGCATGAGGGATATACATTCCTTAATTTATAATAATTTCTAATATTTTGTAACAGCAAATTTTAATAACACAAAAAAATCCGTATTTTCATGCCAGTACCGAAGTACTGGCTACTGGGCTGGTGATACCCTCGGGGACTAATAGTCCACCAGCAGAGGCATCGACCCAGTGGTAGTAATAAAATTAACGGTACCAATTTTCTTGCACCAGATGCGCATTTCGACAATTCATGTCTATTCAGTGATGCTCGTGGCCAAAATATTTGAAATCCAAAGCTTATATAAAAGATGAAGAGCTATAATCTAAAAGGTCCAAAAAGTATAGCCGAATCCGTGAAAGGAATCAGAGCGTTGACCTTATATCAATTATCAACGAGAAATACGAGCTGGTGGATCCAGCCTTTTTTTTAAAGGGGGCTCCCAACCAAGGAGAAGGTGTGAGTCCGACCCTCGGACCTTCCTCTCCCTAATCCGCCTCTGAGTTGGACATGATTCCTGAATCGAGGTTTAGGAATTAGTGGAAACTTTTATATAAATTTCAGTAATTTCATCTTCTGGTTTATCAAAGTACATAAGCATATGTTTATATTTTGTCTATCGTTTCAGGATGGCATCTAAGGCGCTGATGTGTGACCCATGTTCTAGACTGAATAAATCCTCTGGCGTCGTAAAGTTTTGTACAGATTGCGACGATGCGCTATGTATAGATTGCACTGCTGCTCATAGTGCTCTGCAAGTTACAATTTCGCATAATGTAGTTGAAGCGTCTGCTTTAACCGGTCGTTCATTCAATTTGAAAAAAAGCTGCACCGATCATCAAGATATGCCTTTAGAGTTTTTCTGTACAGATCATGATTGCTTAGTATGCCGATCATGTATGGCTGATACTCATCGTACTTGTTCAAAGATTCTACCTATAGATGTCGCGGCTAAAGGGATAAAGTCTTCAGTCATGTTTGATGATATTAGTAAAGATATTGCAGCTATACGGAAGTCGGCAAAGGAATTAGTAGAGGATAGGCAGAAAAACAAGAACCGAGTCGGACAGACCAAAGAATTGTCACAACAAAAGATTACAAAAATCAGACACGAGATTAATAAGCATCTCGACAAATTGGAAAATAAACTTTCTTCTGATATGGATACTATGGAAAGAGAACTTGATGAAAAAGCGTCCACAGGTCTGTCTAAAGCGAAAACAACAGAAAAAGATATAGAAGATATATGGGAACATATCAATTTTCTTACCAAGCATGGTTCCGAACGTCAGATGCTTATCATACTCAACTCAGTCAGATCAGAAGTTACTAAACATTCCACAAATCTTCAGGAACTTATTTTGTCCCAAGTAAAGAATGGCTTAGATTTTGAACAGGTAGATATGATATCTGCCTTTAGCTCCATGGGGTTAGTGAAACAGACATCTACACCATGTTCTGTGTCATACCAGCCTCCTAAACAAATGCAAGCCCAGATACAACAAACACAAAGGAAGGTACCAACAAAGTTCGAGTTTGAAAAGAAAGTTACCATACCCTTGGGTAGAATCTCCTGTATAGCTGTAACTGATGACAATAGATTCCTTCTTTGTAATGACATGGTCAGTCCCTTTAAAAATAATATAATAGCATGCAATGATACAGGTGAGCAAATTCAAGCGCGCACTATTTCCAAAAGGGTATATGGTATAGCTATAATTCCACAAACAGAAGAAGCAGTTGTTAGTTTGCCTGATGTCAAGATTATTCAATTCGTTAATATAGTAAGCCTGGTTCCTGGAAGACAACTTCGAGTTTTTATTGAGGACAGTTCCATTTATGGTATTGCAGTAGTTCGTGATTCAATAATTGTCGGTGGCAGCTGTGGTAATGTGCATTTCATCGAGAAAATGAAAGGGAAATGTCTAAAAACGATTAAAATCGGTACACGTACTATATCTTCCCTCGTGCCATTTATTAGCGCTAAAGATGACGTAATATACTGCTGTGAATATAGAGGTAGCAAGAAAGTTTACTGTATGAAACTGGATGGAACATTAATTTCCAGTTATGAACTAGACGATCCAATGGGTATTTCACTAGACTCAAAAAGAAATATGTACGTCACATGTCACAATTCTCATGATCTGCATCGACTATCATCAGATTGTAAAATCGATAATATCTTGCTAAAAAAATCAAATGGACTGGACCAACCAATGAGTATTGCTTTCAACAAGACATATAGTAAGCTGTACATTTCAAACAGTGGGTACGATACCAGTCTTCTGGTTTTCAATTGTAAATGAAACAGATGACAAAATATGTATATGTAACATTTCTTATTAGTTAGCTATTATCAATTAAATGTAACGCGAAGTCACAAAAGGTTGAAAGAAGGTTACAAAACATGAAATCCAGCGTTAACTTGTCAATCAGTTTTCAGACTAGAACTTCTTTTTATTACGTAGGCTGTTAATACATACTCTGGCATTTCCTTCTTTAAATCTGTTCTAAATGTCAAATAGTATTGAGATGACCCATGTTGTCACTTGTCAAAGACTTAAAGTATTTGCCAATGGTTTGCGCTTCTTTTCTCTCGTAACAATCCCTTTGTTTCTATTTTAAACTATAACAATAAGTCTTTTTTTCGAAACTACAGCCGTGCACATTATCAGGATTTTGATATTTGTCACTGTTTAAAATTGACAAGATGGTGAACTTTGTCGTATGTATGTGTAGAGTACATGGTTAGTTCGTCTTACTCATCTTATAATTTTCAGGTTACAACTGATATACTAATGCAGACTCTTTGTACATTACATATGCTAATAATAATATGTTATTAGATTTTCGATTTGTTTTTTATTTCAGATTTTTTATTTTTTGTTTTTGTTTATTTGTGCATGGAGGGAACATGCTTTGTCCAGTAAATATATACTTTTCAAGCTATTTTATGCAGTGTTTCTACATATATTAAAGGTGTTTATATGACGAACGATTTTCCAAATTTAACGCAAATGACAGCATGTTGAACTCAGTCATAACCAATTAAACATGCACTTATGGCAAATTTTAATGTTCAGTCCATCCCACATCAACCAAATGCGTTTTGTTTTGCTGACTATGGCATTTGCTGTTAACTTTGCAAATATTTAAGTTTGAAAGGAATATAATCAATACATTTGAGGGAAGGGGGGGGTTGAATCTCATTGAATCAAATTCAAACTAGGCCTTTTTTTGAAAATCTTAAACATTCACTTACCAGAATTTCGCAGTGTTTCGGCATTAAGTAAGTATTCTACATCACATTGGATTGATTTGGTTACCTCCTTTGGCCTGGCTCGGAATATATACATCCCACCATTACTTTTTGGTGCAATCATAAAGGAACAATTTATATTCTTGTCTTTCATTTTAGAATATGTACTTAAATATTGTGTCTATAGAATGTCTAATATGCCATTTTGTTTGCTGTTGCTCAAAATTAACAGTTACAGCTTAAAGATTTCTTACTGTAAATTACAAAATACCGATATACTAGAAAAAAATTTAACAAAGGGCAAAATCAAAAGCTCAAACACATCAAACGAATAGATCAACAGTAAGATCCCCAACATAAACAGGCATTTCTTTATTACGAAAATGGTGGATTAAACCTTGTATTGTAGCTAGCTTTACTACCTACTTGTTTGATAGTGGCAAACAATTCCATTGTATAAGCGAGATATGCAGAATATTTGACATTTCAATAAATAATGTTCAAAAAGTTAATTTTTTGGAAACAAGCAAATTACAGACTTGATTTTAATATGACGTGCTTCTTTTGCTTTGTAAATAAACCCATGCTCGAAATAAAATAAAAAATGTTTGCACATGCGTTTATTGACTACTGCAGAAACATGTTTTTTTTTCAAATTTGCATGCATTAAATATATTTCATTAACTTAAAACACTTTCAAATTCGCAATTAAAATATTTGACCTAGATACGACAACGATTAGGCTGGCTATCCTTCCCTCTGATAAATCACATATATAATTATGACCAATTGTTTCGTTGTTTACAAACAAAAAAAGTGAGGTTCTTGGAAGAGCCTACACAAACGCAGTTGACAGGGGGTATAGGAATTTGGCTGTAACTATGATTACTGTATTGTGGTAATTTTGGGTAATTGAACCCTTGCTAAAGAAGGAACAAGTTAGGCAGAGCCAGTACTCATGAGATGAATTATGGAAAAAAGAATGTAAATCACGCGAATTCAGGAAGAATCATGAGCACCTCTCTACATTATTTGACTCTTAAGTTTGAGTCCATTTCAATGCATTACCGAGTATAGGTGTCAATTATCTGTTAACTGCACACACTTAAAATATGTCCAATAGTATATACAGCTCTTAAATAAGATGTCAGCAACAATCTTATTTTAGACCACTGAATTATACGTGTTTAAAGTCGGTATAATAACTGGCTACACATATTCACACGTCCAACCAGTACTTTACACATCATTATTGTAGAGAGATTAAAGAATATGTTGAAACGAAACCAAACATTTAAGCTGGCCACTAATGGGTAAAAATTAAGTCAAGGTATGTTACCAAGGAATGAATAAATTCCTTGTTAAAAAAAAAGACATTCCTTTTGTAGATTGATCTCCTATAAAAATGTTTTACAGCGAAAGAGAAATTAGAGTTCAAACGCTGACATGTTTCGCCTGCTTCACTGTTACCAAATAGTTCGTTTCTATGTTGCATTGTCGTTTGATTTTATTACACTTCGATGTTATGCCGTTGTTTTCCTCTAATAGTTGATGTGTTTTCCTCGGTTTTGGTTTGTAACCCGGATTTGTTTCCTCTAAATCGATTTATTACTTTTGAATAGCGATATACTACTGTTGCATTTATTCACTGATCGATCGTGATTGATTTTTTTTGCGACAGCCTATCCAAAATATATTTTAATGCTTCTAGTATCGCATAAACTTATCGTTATACATTATTCTTGAACACGAGGTACAGGGCAGATTAGTCCATACATAAAATAAAGTTAACTTATTAATCAAAGTGTCTGAGTAACTTACCCAAATACGGAATTAAACGTTGACAGAGGAACCATGAAAATGAGGTCAAAGCCAAATGATTGTGCCAGGCAATCATGCATACCTTGTACACCTTGCAATCATTCCTCACACTGGATATAGTTGACTTATTTATATATATATAGTACATGAGAAATATTCATCGACCAATAAGCTATGAAAATGTGTCAATATGGGATGAACTCTGCCATACAGATATGTAGACTTCTTTAATAAAAAAAATTCACCAATTATAATTTACATATTTCGTTAAACATCTTTTAATGTTCAGCTGAAGTGTACTACTACGCAATATAATAAATCCTAATAAAGCTTGACAAGGGCCTTACCATTTTTTTTAACTTCTAAAAAACAATGAATTAATCGTTTAAAGGTCATCAGAAATGGTGTTTTTTAGAAATTATAAAAACTCGCAGTCACAGTTGACCTAATTCGTACCTATTTATCTGCATACTTTGTTTTATTTGTTTGTTGTCGCATATTTATATGTATTCGGTGAGAAACCCACAAAAACTTGCCCAAATATTTGTCAATTTGCCGAATCAAAACAAAGTTTTACCTACTTACTTCTAGAAAGAGCTGTCAAATGAGGACCTTCAAAAGTTTTAAAGCAGGGCAAAAATAGATTAAATACATTTGATGTTTCCAGGAATTGGATATTCCTATATGAAACTTGCAGAACTTGGTTAGAATAATAGAATTAAGGCGACAGTAGGTCAATTGTGTGTCGAATTTCGCAGATCGATTCAAACACCTAAATCATATTTGATACGCTTCACCCATTCCTCCATATCAATCAATACTAAACAATTTATTATAACAAGATAGAAAATTTTCAACATCGTCCAAACTAACCTTGGAACAACCTGTGAGAATAGAAGAGGTTTATCTCAAAATACAGAATTTTGTTTCTATTTCATGAAATATAAAATGCACAAATTTATTTATTCAGTTTTTGACATACCTTAAGACTTTTCCATGTTCACAGGTTTGTCTATACTCAAATTAAATTAAGTTGAAAAAAATCGTATTTGTAAATTTCTTCTGATATTCTAGATTCCGCTGCTTGGGAAAAATCATTTTATTTATCCTCTTTAATTTGAAAATTAAAATATAAATTGGGTTAAAATATACATTAAAATCAAGTATTTTGTATTTTCAAAACGTAAACAAACGCATATTTTTCATGGTCCTTTTTATCAATAATACTAGAGGGTTTGGATGGGGTTAAATGATTAAAGAATAATGCCCTTAAAAAATGAAGATTAGAGAATAATGAGCCAAAAAATAGAAGATTAGAGAATAAAAGGGTTAATTTTTGGAAGTTTAGAGAAAAAAGGGGTTAATTTTTTAAAGATTAGAGAAAAATGGGGTGAAAATTAAATGTTTACAGAATAACAGACCCCCCCCCCCCATCCATACCCTCATACTAATTCTCGTAAATGCCAGTGAAAATGTGAAAATGTAAACACTGATTTTTAACTTTTTTAATGGAATGTTTTGCGACATATCAATGAAGTAATTAATATCCGGAATCATAACATTGTTTGTCTGATTTGTTTCCCCCCCCATATAAACGCAAAAATAAATTACCTGTTTAACGGTCAGTTTAACGCATAACAATTGATAATATAAAGTTATTTGTTTTAACAACTGTCAGGTTAAACTATGGAAGGGAGATAATTTGGTCCGTCAACAATACTTCCGTTATACCTTTCTAAATATATCCGTGATTTAACCAGGTAGATATCACTTTATATATCTTCAGTCCAACGTAGCTTTGCAGAATATTTACATATACATAGTAGGTAAGTTTTCTAACATTAAACCATGCTAACGAAAATATTTCCCTCAAAATATGCAACTGTGTGCTGTGTGCTGTGGTAATTGTGTAGGTGAATCGTTTTCGACAGTACACGTACCAGGTAAGTAATTTCCTTCCTCTTTCAGTTCATGATGAAATAACATTATTTGACAAGAATTACATATGTTCATTCAGTTAGAAAAATAATCGGTAGTAATGATATGTTTTTCTGCTACTGAAGGTGGCAAAAAAAAAAAGTAAAAATTGTATTTTAATGTATTGCGATAGTAACTATGTTGTTTCCATTGATCTCCGGTCAACTAACTTATAAAACTTCCCAATTCAATGGGAGATTTTTATAAAGTTCCACTTTTTCATACATCTGTTAATCGCTTCATTGTGACAGGAAAGCAAACAATTTGAAGAACTTACACCAGGGTGTTGAATACGACCTTATCACTTGTTATTAATCTGGCTGCGTCTCGTTTGACTTGTATGACTTGTATAGCAATCAGATAATAAAACAAAATGACAAGGATCTATTTTACTATTAAATTGAAAAATACGAAACATTAATCTAGAGATGGACTAATAGTGGGTTGTTTTTAAATTAGAAATTATATTTTAACAAGCATTATGCGAGTCTTGCATGTCAATATGTATTGTATGTACTATAGTCCTCTTGTTAAAAAAATCATTGTATGTGAACACAATTATCTGATCTAGTCTTTGTCATGATGTAAACTATCTATTAACAAATGTCACGTCAATATATTTAGGCATGCAGAAAAAATATGTTGAAAACTGATTATTTCAGTGAATTTTCGAATGTAATGCCAATAATTGTGAATTAAATTATCAGACCAGAACAAAAGTCGAACTTGATCTGTAACTTGTCATGATAAAACTATATACTTATTTTCAAATCAATATTTTCAAGCAAGACGAAAAAAAGTCCATAAAAACTGATTATTTGAGCGAATTATCTATTTCCAATGACTTTAACTCTGCACAAAATCATCAGATTGGAATAGAATTCAAACTTGAATTGAAAGTTGTCATGATAAACTATATACCAATTATCAAATTATTATGATCAAGAATGACAAAATAAAGTGCTGACACTGATTATTTTAGTGAAGTTTTTAAGCCATATGCCAAATTCTCATCATTCTGGAAAAAATCGAACTTGATCAGTAATTTATCATGATCAGCAAACTATTTTTTTGTTATAGTACAACGACATCAATCGCATTAAGAAAGACTGAAATATTTTTTTCTGTCTATGAAGGAATAACATAAAAAAAAATGTGGTGCACACTGAATATCTCGTGTAGAGGGTTATTTTAAAGTGTGCATCACATTTTTATGCTTTTTTGAATAGACAGAAAAAATATTACAGTCATTTCTTATAATTTAATACTTCATTGTATTTTAACGAGGAGTAAATCATGAAAAAAACCATTAGTGACGTCACGATCACATGACAAATTTATGTCTTTGATCTGACAAATAAAACAACGTCAGCCAATCAGAAGACGTTAACATAAAAAAAATTGAATTATTCACATTTAAAACAAAACACCTATCTACGCAAAAAAAATATAACAGAACATTATATAACTATTTCACAAGTATTAAGTTAAGAGTTACCGAGTATAAATAACTTTAATCGAAGTTTGATGGTACAAGGGAAATAGTTTAGCGCAACTATAACACTTTACGTTGGCGCAGATGAAATATGAGTGACATATTAAATGCCCATCGACATTTATTCTTATTTGGAATCTTTAAGTAAAAAAAGTAAATACTCATGGACAAAAATATATACCAAAACAAAATTATTTTTCTACATTGGCTAGAGGTATAGGGGGAGGGTTGAGATCTCATAACATGTTTAACCCGGCCGCATTTTTGCGCCTGTCCCAAGTCAGGAGCCTCTGGTCTTTGTTAGTCTTGTATTATTTTAATTTAAGTTTCTTGTGCACAATTTGGACATTAGTATGGCGCCCATTATCACTGAACTAGTATATATTTGTTTAGAGGCCAGTTAAAGTACGCCTCCGGGTTCGGGAATTTCTCGTCACATTGAAGACCTGTTGGTGACCCTCTGCTGTTGTTTTTTCTATGGTCGGGTTGTTGTCTCTTTGATACATTCCCAATTTCCATTCTCAATTTTATACAATATATATTTATGAGCCGAAGCGCTTTTCAGCAAAGCTTCTAAACAAGTTTTAGTAATTATGTCTGCCGGTATATCTTCATTGATAAATCAACAAAATTAAATGTAACCATTTAGTCTATCGTTTTAGGATGGCATCTAAGGTGTTGATATGTGACCCATGTTCAAGACTGAATAAATCCACGGAAGCCTTAAAGTTTTGCACAGATTGTGACGATGCACATTGTTCAGACTGCTCTACTGTTCACAGTGCTCTAAAGTTTACTATTTCGTAAACGTTGTTGATGCGTCTGCATTAACTGCTCGTGCATTCAATTTAGAAAATGTCTGCAACGATCATGAAGAATTGCCTTTAGAGTTTTTCTGTTCAGATCACGATTCCTTACTATGCCGATCATGTATGGCTAATGCCCATCTTACTTGTGGCAAGATTCTACCACTAGATGTCGCGGCAAAAGGAATAAAGTCTACAGTCATGTTTGATGATATTTGTAAAGATATTGGTTCTTTACGGAAGTCGACAAAGGAGTTAGTAGAAGATAGAGAGAATAACAAAAAACACGTAGGAGGGACCAAAGATTTAACACTTCAAAAGATAACACAGTTCAGAAAAGATATTAATAAGCATCTCGACAAATTAAAAAAGAAACTATCCTCTGATATTTATATAAAAGCGAGAGAACTTGATGAAAAAGCATCCATAGGGCTATCTGAGGCAGTAACTAGAGAAAAAAATATAGAAGACATATGGGAACGAGTCAATTTTCTTTCAAAACATGGTTCCGAAAGTCAATTGCTTACCCTGCTGATTGAAGTAAGACCGGAAATTACCAAACAATTAATAAATTTTCAGGAGATGATTTTATCTCTAGAAATGAATGGCTTGGATGTTGAAAAAGTAGATTTGATATCTGCCATAAGTTCCATGGGATTAGTGAAGCAGACGTCTTCCCCATGTTCTGTGTCATACCAGCCTCCTAAACAAATACAAGCTCAAATACAACAAACACAGGAAAGAGTACCCACAATGTTCCATTTTGAAAAGAAAGTTACCATACCCTCAGGTAGAATCTCATGTATAGCTGTAACGGACGACAATATATTACTTATATGTAATGACATGTTTGGTATATTTAGAGATAATGTATTAGCATACACGGAGGCAGGTGAACAGGTTCAAGCGTGCACTATTTCCAATAGGGTATTTGGTATAACTATTATACCACATACAGACGAAGCAGTTGTCATTTTGGCTGATGTCAAGGTTATTCAATTTATCAATATATCAAGCATGACTCCTGGTAGACAACTTCAAGTTACAATGCAGGACACTGTTATAAATTGTATTGCAGTAATTCGCGATACAATAATTGTCGGTGGGAGCTCTGGAAATGTGTACTTTATTGCGAAAACAAATGGAAAATGCATTAAAACTGTTAAAATTAGTACAGGTAGTATAACTTCACTGGTGCCATTTATAAGCGATAAAGATGAAGTGCTATATTGCTGTGAATTTAGAAGTAACGGGAAAGTTCATTGTTTAAAACTGGATGGAACTCCAATTTCCAGTTATAATTTACAATATCCAATTGCTATTACACTAGACTTAAACAGAAATATTTACGTCACATGTTACTATTCTCATTCTGTGCATCGCCTGTCATCAGACTATAAAATCGATGATATCTTGTTAAAGAAATCAGATGGACTTGACGAACCAATAAGTGTTGGTTTCAACAAGACATTTAGCAAGCTGTACATTTCAAACTCTGGTTCTGATAGTAGTGTTTTGATTTTCAATTGCAAATGAACAATAAAAAAATTACAGATTTAAAAAGTAAAATTATATTTAGCATAGTATTAGTTTTTTTTAAGCATGAAAATTAATGAAAGTCACAAAAGATTGAATGAAGACTACAAATCATGAAATCAAGGAAATGATTTCATTCAGTTTTCAAAATATAATTTATCATGCAGGCGGTTAACAAAGCTTATAGTAAGCTTTACATTTCAAACAGTGGCTCCGATGCCAGTCTTCTTGTTTTCAATTGTAAATGAAACAGATGACAAGATAATGTTATGTTATTAGGACTTCGAATTTTTTATTTTTTTTAATTCAGACTTTTGTTTTCTTATTTTCTATTTATTTGTGCATTGAGGGTACATGATTTGTCCAGCTAACGTATACTATTTAAGCTATTTTATGCAGTTTTAATATATATATATTAAATGAGTTTATCCGACCAGAACTTAGATTTTTGCAAAATTTTACGAAATTTTAGGATGCTGAACTAAGCCGCAATCAAGGTTATATGCATTAATGATCAATTTTATGTTCAGTTTGTGTATTCACATCAGTCCAACATTAACCAATATATTTTATTTTACTTTATGAGACACTTGTTATCAACTTTAAAAAAAAATAAGTAGTTTGAAATGAATATGAACAATTCACTAGAGGGGAAGGGCCATCGTATATCAGTGAATCAAATTAAAATATTAGGCAATTTTAAGGAATCTTAAACATTCACTTTCTAGCATTTCGTAGACTTACAGCTTTAGGTATGTATTCTACCTCACACTGAATTTATCTCGTCATTTTGGCGTGGCGCGGTATTTATACATTCCACAATGGTGTGTAGCTCCTGTAGATACACATAAACATTTCTGTATTAGTTTGAAGTGACTGTGAATGGAATAAAAATGTTGATAATCTGATGGAGAAGACGTCAAAACAAGTAAATGTACGGAGGAAACTAAAATTTAGACTAAAAAGGGAATATCTTGAAAAGATTTATATAATTTCTATTCGTCCCATTTTGAATATTCATCTGAAGTTTGGGACAATTGTGGGCAAATTAATTCTGAAAGTTTAGAAAAGATTCAGATTGAAAATGCACGTATAGTTACCGGTTTAGTTTGTTTCCCCGATTTTGTTTTTTGTCCATGGATTTATGAGTTTTGAACAGCGGTATACTACTGTTGCCTTTATTTACCATGTTATGCTAGTATCAATAGATATAGGAAGATGTGGTGTGAGTGCCAATGAGACAACTCTCCATCCAAATAACAATTTAAAAATTAAACCATTATAGGTTAAAGTACGGCCTTCAACACGGAGCCTTGGCTCACACCGAACAACAAGCTATAAAGGGCCCCAAAATTACTAGTGTAAAACCATTCAAACGGGAAAACCAACGGTCTAATCTATATAAACAAAACGAGAAACGAGAAACACGTATATATTACATAAACAAACGACAACTACTGTACATCAGATTCCTGACTTAGGACAGGTGCAAACATTTGCAGCGGGATTAAACGTTTTAATGGGCCCAAACCTTCTCCCTTTTTCTGAAACAATAGCATAACATCACAACATATAAAAACATACGATAAAATATCAATTAGCAGACTTAACTCAATCAAAAAACGTATGATTACACAAAGAACGAATAAATTTGATCTGCGATATCTGAATACAAATGCACAGTTAATTAAATATTAGAGACAAACAGTCATGACCAAAAGGCTATCAAACAAATTCAAACACACTGAGAAATATTTAACCAATCAATGTTCACTTTAGAAAAAAACCGGTTTTTTATAATCTTGAAGTTTATACAAATGTTGTAAGAATAAGTGAAAAATTGAAGATATAACAAATAATCAAAGCTGGTATACAGCCAAGATCCATATAAATAAAAAATGACAAAAAAGCATTATAAACAGTATCAACAGGTCGAATTAACAAGAAAATACGATTTGAGAGTACTCGCAGTTACTGACAGCTAGTTAAAAGCCAAAACCAATTAATAGTAAAAAATCATGCATCAGAGACTAAAATCGACTAAAACACATCACAGGGATTTAGTATTTTAACGTCATTAATAGTCAAAGAAGACATGACTTGTGCAATGCCAAAAATAAATGTATCGACAGGTAGTAGTATAGTGAAGAGCGACTTCTATAGAAATAAAAGTTAACGTGGCTGTGTCCCCTATACATCTCGCCTCAAAAGATAATGAAATTTAGTTATGTTTTAATTTGCTAATGACAAAATCAATATTAGTGCCAATGTGAACTATATTCAGAGATCTAATTACAATATTGGTACGATAACCCTTACTTATAAGTTTGTTTAAAGGTTCGATGAGTTTACAAGGATCACATAGTGATTTCCTCGCTTTAAGTACAATATTACCATAAAATTTAGGATGAGAAATACCATCTTTAATAAGCTTTCTACAGGTATAGCCAAATTTACTAATCAAATCTTTGTATCTATGAAAGAATTTAGTAAAAGTTTTAAGTAATTTATGGTATCGAAATCCCTGACACAACAATTTACCAGTGATGCATTGATTACGTTCGTTAAAATCTATGACATCAGAACACACACGGGCAAACCGAACGAGTTGCGATATATAAACACCGTATGATGGAGCCAAAGGCACATCGCCGTCTAAAAAAGGAAAATTAACAATAGGAAATGAAAAATCGTCTCTTTTGTCGTAAATTTTAGTGTGAAGTTTCCCGTTTGAAATTGAAATGTCTAAATCTAGAAAAGGACAACTGCTGCTGTTTATGTTAGATTTAGTTAAAGTAAGTTCGTTTGGGTAAATTTCTGAAGTATATTTAGAGAACTCTGGATTATTCAACGAAAAAATATCATCCAGATAACGGTAGGTATTTTTGAATGTATCAACCAAATGTAACAATGATGGGTCTTTACTGAGTTTGGTCATAAACTGAGATTCATAGCAATATAGAAATAAATCTGCTATTAAAAGGGCACAGTTGGTGCCCATAGGAATACCTACTACCTGACGATACACTTTATCGCCGAAACGTACATAAATGTTATCAAGCAGAAAGTTTAAAGCTTCAATCATATCCTCACATTTCCACTAAGTGTATCTAGCATACTTTCCTTTTTCGTTACAGAAAAAGGCCTTAAACTAGTTACAGCAAATAAAATTACAATGAGATTTTTTGAAAGACCATTTTATCAAATACAAAAACTTTTTCTTTATAAGATTGTGTGGAAGTGTAGTGTACAGAGTAGAAAAATCATAACTGTCAACAGAATTGTAAGGACCATTGAAAGCATGTATTTTATCTAAAACCTCTAAAGAATTTTTAACACTCCAAAAATAATTAATACCATTATTTTCATAAGCTTTATTACAAAAGTTTATAACCAGTTCTTTGATAGTAGTAAGGGAGGTGGTTAGAAGCACTGATAGATCAGTAGTAGAACACTTACTCGAAGCGGAGATGAAACGGAATTTAAATGGTTTTTTGTGTAATTTCGGTAACCAGTACATGGTAGGGACTTTCAAATGTTCGGAAGATGCTTTAAGCTTGGCAGTGGCAGTGGTATGCTTGTTAACGATTTGACTCTCTGTGGTGCGCACTGACCTGAATGTAGAGGAATTTATTATTTCGTTTTGAAGAACTTTCGTGTAGTATATGCGTCACACTACCACTATATTATTTGCTGCCTTGTCTGCCGGTACGAACACAAACCGCTCTGCGAGTACCTTGAGTTTGTTTTTTATTCTAGAAATGGGTATATCATGGTTCCTATTATTAATTTCAGAATTGTTTTCTAAATGAGATATTCGAATATCAACAGTATTCATAATTTTATTCAAATAACTGTCTAAAGATTTTTTATAGAGAGACGGGATGGGAGAAATTAAGTGTCTGAAGGGAAGTTAAAAAAAAACTGACCATGTTTTATAAAATTGTAAATAACCAAACACCGGATTATTTACAAGTATTGGTTCCTCCGTATGTATCAGATACTAATAATTATAACCTTCGAAATAGACATAACATTAATATACCATTGAAACGTCTATCAGTTGATCAACAGTCTTTTTTTCCATCTTCTATTACATTGTGGAATGAATTAAATTTGAATATTCGTCAAAAATTCTATTTTTCTTCTTTCAAGCTACAATTGCAACAACTGTATTTTCTTAATGTAAAACCTCCTAAGTACTATTTTTATGGAGATAGACTGCTATCAATATTACATGCAAGGCTACGCAACAAGTGCAGTGCACATAGCGCAGATTTAAACAAGGGCAATTTAGTATTTGATGCATATTGTGCATGTGGTTACACTAGTGAAAGTGTTGAACACTATTTATTATATTGTTATAACTTTGCATCACAAAGAAATGTTATGCTTACTGAACTGACCCACTTAGACATGATTTGTTATTGTTTGGTAATTACAACTTAGATACAAAAGACAATTTTGTAATATTTTCTGCAGTACATAAATATATAAAAGAAACTCAACGTTTCTCACTCTGATAACAACCTTGCTGGTTATTGTTTTATTTACTAGTCTACAGTACAGACGATTCATTGTTCGAATGATCGATTTGTTGTTCATAACGGTTAACATAATGTTTCGCCTCAATGAATTTCAATTATTGAAGTTAATACAAAAACGATACTTACATTAAATTTATGTTCTTGTCATCCCTTTTTCCGTATTTTTAACGTCAGAATTTAATGTCTGTATCACAATTACATTTGAAAATGTATTTACAATTACATTTTTCAACATTTGAAAATGTCTGTACCAAGTCAGAAATAATACAGTTCTTGTCCATTCGTTTTTGATGCGTTTTGTTATTTGATTTTGCCATGTGATTATGGACTTTCCGAATTGATTTTCCTCTAAGTTCCGTATTTTTGTGATTTTACTTTTTATATATATTCACAATAGTGCACGTTACCTTTTACAACTCAAGTCACAGTAGATGTTTTCCCTTTAGACCGATCGTTTGGGTGTGTTTGATTATTCAAAATAAGAACGTTTGATATCAATTGAGCCGTTACTATTATTTTTTTGAGTATAAATATTATAATAACAATAGTTGTGATATATTTAATTATTTTTCATGCATTCATGCTTATTAGAAAATTACAAATTTATGTAATGTGCTATATAAATATAAGGTATATTCATACATATTATGGAGAAGACGGAACAAAGTTGAAAAACTTTGTGTCTAATCCATTTGTTTTGAACAATAAAATATGTTTAAACTAGTTGTTTTATTTAATTATTTGTATTCTTACTGATGTGCTTATATATTGTGTCTCTAGTGTGTCAACATGTCAATTTATTTTCCATTGTTGACTATGATTATATATTTGACTGCTGTACCCCAATTTTTACATTTTTACCTATTATGGTTAATGTCCTCACATAAATAATCGAATAACTCTTACATCAATCACACCGTCGTTTCAGCTGAACAAAATCACTGCCCCTACTTTATTTACTTGTACTGAAATAAGTAATATAACAAGCCGTCTTCTGATTTCCCGAACTAACTGGTCAACTTATCAAAATCAATTTGACGTTTTTATTGTTTATATGTTTCTGATATCACTGCAAGATATTTTTCTCTCATATCTAAAAGTTCTTATGTATTTTTATATCAACATTTTTAAAAGTTCTTATGCATTTTTAGATCAAAAATTTTAAATGTTCTTATGCATTTTTAGATGAAAACAGCTTTTTGCACTCCTCTACACCATATATAATGTGGCTTGGTGAAACATGTTTGAAGGCACCAGATAGCCCTGGGTCAATGGTCAAACTTTAAGATTACATGTATGACGAATTGGACATATTGAACTTAACTGTTGTCATCTGTCATAACGGAGACTTTAGTGTTTTTTTGTAATTAGAAATCCTCTCTGAAAGAAATCCGGAAATCATGATAGGAAACGAATTATTAAATTGGAGACGCATACTCATTACCTAGGATATGTACGAATTCTTTTCCATGAAAAAATTCTAAAAAATATAGGATGAGAAAATTAGAATGAATATTTACAACAGTGCGGGAACAAAACAAAGAAACGGAATAGATAAAATGTCAAAACTGTGTTATAATCTTTATCACTATAACACAAAGATGATAAAACACGTCAGTACCTAGAGTCTACACTTTAATTCCATCATGGATTATTTCTGAAGGTCTTTGCACCTTCTGACGAGCCTTTTGTTGGAAAAAGGTAGAGACATTCTTTGATTTAGATTTTAAACATATTTTAATCATTAAAATATGAAAAGGATTGAGCAACAACCACAGCCTATAACAGCTCTCTCCACATTACATGTATAAGGTATAATTCAATTATATCAACTGTATTTAAAGAATCATTCTTTGCCATAATCCTGGTTCATCAACTTTCTGCTTGGAGACTGTTAAGTTTTTACTAAGTCTGAGTAACAGCTGCAAGCTCTTGAATACCGAATGAGTTGGTGAAATATATATCCCATATTATATGCAGGTGAAGTTGGTATAATGCTACTTAAGATAATTTTAAACTAAAATCGTCTCGTTCGTCATGAATTCTAGTACTGAGATTACCTATGTCAAATTCGAGGTATTAGTCTAAAATAGGACAGAAGAAGCCGTGTCTGTTGTTTCTTTAATTTCTAGTTTTGGAGAATATCTTAAAAGAACCCAATCAGAAATGTTTGGATTTGAAATGAAAAAAAAAACATGATCAATATATGTTAATGTCAAATTAAATGATCTAGCTTCCTTGATCTTCTTGATTTTCACAAGTGTCTGAAGGAACTCCGATCATATAAAATAAGAAGAAGTCGTCAAAGAGAAGTGCACAGTTCGTTCATATAGGTAACTCAAGTTCTAGATTATCGTATCGACTCGGAGATGTGTGTGTTATACACATGTGCTGCTTAAATTTTGCTTCATAGAAATAGAAAGTTTACAAATAAAAAGTTGACATCATCTCTTTTGTCGTAAAGCTTTGTATCTATGGTATCCTTTATTACAATTTCGAGGGGATACGTTCCGCATAGTCACAAAACTTTGAATTCTTTAGTGAGAGGCATCTATATAGCAGAACGTGAAGTTAAATGATAATGCTTGCTTCTTTTCTTTATTCATAAAAAGCTTCATATGTGAAAGAATAGTCTGAAGGACAAGGATCACAGTTCGTGTTTCCTAAAAGTTCGGTTGTTTTTTCTTGAATACACGTCCTCCAAATGTAAGAAACAATAAAGCATCACTCAAGAAGACAGATCAATCGAACAACTTATCAGCCGTATAGCTGAGAGTATGTCTATTAATAAAAGAACGTAAAGGGAATACACAAAAGAGACTTCAAACAAACTACCCCATCGACACAAAGGCATCAAGAGGTGTACACATTTTTATATGTAAAATGTTCACTTTTGCATTGGAAAATAACAATGATTTAATATTAATATTTGTAAGTATATTTATTGTGCTATAAGATAAACAGAGAACAAACAGTAGTAGTCATTACTGCTGAACAGATCAGGTTGGCCCCCACCTCTCACTGTAACTTTGTCGCCTTTCTTTAAATGTAATACCATGTTAGCAGTAGCTTCGCTGAAGCCAGTGCCAGGGTATAATCCAACCGTCCGTTTCTCATTCTGCCAAATGTGAGCATAAACCAGTTTTCCGGCTGCTGACATGAGTGTGGTGGATACATGATACAGCCCTTCTCGTGGAGCTTGAAATATTCCGGTGTTAGGATCGTAGTGGTTTCCATTGTTAGTCCAAACTTTATCAAACTTTACTACATCTTTAGCATTTATATTCTGAGAAGTTGATAAGGATGCAGTAAAGGCAGGAATATCTCTTAATTTTCTGTAGTTTCTGAATTCTATTGAAAACATTCAATTTAGAATAAACACTTGTTATTATTTACAATTTAGTATGTTTAACAGAGAATACCACTTCAAGTTCATATATTAGGGTGTTTGCGTTTTATATATGTTGTGTCTTAAATAGGGAATGTGTTTGATCCTATTTCCAGGTAATCAAAACAGATTGCACGAAGCAAAAGTAAAATGTCTTTTTGCAAACTCACAACATAAGTGAGAGCAAATAAAAAAATCCATCAGATTTAGCTATGTTATACTGATGTTAATTGTGTTATAAAATAGAATGAAAATTAGGAGGGACAACCATTAGGATTTATAAGTTATGCATGCTCTCCTCATTCTATGTTTGGACATTGTCTTAGAAATTTTGCCGAATATCTCACCTAAACATGCTTTGTTTATGACATTGTTTTATGAAACAAATAATAATAAAGCGTATCTGCTCAAGAAAATAACATTTACATTGAATTTAAAAACAAAACAAAATTGACTGTAATGAAAGTTTTGTTTCCAATCTTAAAGTATAATGACTTCAACATTAAATATTGACCTCGTGAACAGCTGTATATGTTGTGAAATTTTGCTGATTTATTCACCTTGATTTAATGCATGCATGTAGTTAAGGTTTCAAACTCATACATTTGATTTGAATAATGACCAATTAATATTTCATATAACAAAAATAACTGCTGGTCAAAATGTTAAGAATTATTGAATCAAATGGACACCATACAATCTAGACAACTGTTCGTCTAAATGAATGCTTCTGGGGCAAAAGTTTTCATTGTAAACAGACAGTATCACATTCATTAAACTATAAACATTAGAATTGACAGTAATTTCTATAAGATGTAAAACCAAATGAAATAACACAATCGAATTCAGCAAAACACTTCTTTTTATTCTTTTATACATGACAATATCTATAGGCCATTTTTAAAGGCTACTACTATAAAATGAACATTTATATAGATAACTTACCAGATCCTCCTTTATATCTAATTAACATTGTTAAGAGATCTTCAACTACTGCATTATCTGGAAATACAAAAGATTACCGAATAAAATTCTACTGATTAACAACAATGAACTAAAACAGTCTCCTTCCAACATGTATTTTTTATTCTAGAAATACAATGTGTGAGGATTAATATAATCAAAATGAAATATAAAACGTTCAATCACAAACACAAAAAAATGTTGATTGTGTGTATTGTTTTAAAAGTAATATCGTAGAAGTTAGATAATGCACATACCAAGTTTTGGACTGCAGTCTGCTGTAGCAATGACCATAAGTTGACAGAAAACAAGACCAAATATAAACATCATTTTCTTTCTGAACAATGGGAAATTACTCCGTGTATACATTGAAACACAGCACTTATTTTGTATGAATTCTTGAAACTGTTGTCGCTAGCTTTTTTTTTTTATTTAGATCGCATGACAACGTTTCATTTGTAATTCAATATGATAAATTGCTTCTTGTCATGAAGTATGATATTTACCGACGAGATTGGGCTACAAACTTTTTCTTGGCAAGATAATATTTCATGAAAATTTTACTCTGTTATGTGATGATATCTGCGCTTCATTATGGGACGAATGTAAATCGGGTTGATGCAGGAAGAACTTGTACCCATGTATCGGTTTACCATCAATATTTACAATGTTAAAGATATGAAGGGGTATAATTCACTATCATCATTAACTCTTCACATCATAAGACTCTTTAGCTTGACTCCACTTCAATGCATTATCGAGTATAGGTGGCAATTAGTGATAACTGCCCACACCAAAAACATTCAAATAACATATACAGCTACTGAATAAGATGTCATTAGCAATGATAAATCGGACCACTGAATTATTTAAGTTTAAAGTCGAGAGTACAACTCGTTGCACACATACACACTACCAATCAGTAATTAACACATAATTGATATAGGGCAGTTAAAGAATATATTGAAACCAACTTTAGTCTGACTACTAACAGGTTAAAATGAAATCAAGGTCTATTACCAGGGACTAAATAAATTTCTTGTTAAAATAATTTACATGCTACATTTTGTAGATTTATCTCCTATAAATTGATTTACAGCAAAAACCAAGAGTGCACACGCTTATATCTGCCAACATATCAAACACTTCATACTTAAATCAAAATGGTGGCCGTCCTTTCAACTCTTCTAGCATTTCGATTATTGTCAACGAATTATTCGAACGCTCATGAAACGCATTCGAGTACCGTTCGAGCGTTTTACAGCCAGTCAACCATCTAGATAGATAAATACTACAATCCCCTACGTCACATCCGGATGCCTACAAAAAAACGATTGAAAAAAATATTCCTATGAATTTGATTTTGAGGAAATTAATTCTACATTTCATTGCAGTAAAAAAGATCTGAGTCAAAAACTTGGATGTTGAAACGCCATTATTTTGATCATTTGGCGTTCCGACATTTTGGAAACTTAAGGTAACATGGTCATGGTTACATAAGTCAAAACATTTACTAAATTTTATCATCGGTATAGGGACATCATTCGTAAATATAGCTCAACATGCAGACTTCTTATACATTCAGGTATTTCACATCCAATTTGTTTATGGAAATATTCTTTATCAAGCACAAAGGTGTCAGTATCCACCTCAGAAACTAACAAAACCTTTGAATAGACTTATTAACAAGGAATGTAGTTACGATACTGGTGTCAGATCATTTGGCGTTAATATTGATTGATTTATAGGGTCTTTGCATTGGAACTAAACACATTTATTCAAAATCTAGTTGTTGGCATGACATGGGTTATGTTCTTCTCATATATGTTATGATGGTATGATACTAAAACCCTAACGGGAAGGATTGTGCCTGATGTTCCTATGATGAAATCATAACCTTTCAGTCAGTTTAATTGAAGTCTGGAGCTGGCATGTCAGTTAACTGCTAGTAGTCTGGTTTTTTTTATATGTATTATTGTCATTTTGTTTGTTTTCTTTGGTTAAATCTTCTGACATCAGACTGGGACTTCTCTTGAACTGAAATTTTAATGTGCGTATTGTTATGCGTTTACTTTTCTACATTGGCTAGATGTAAAGGGGGATGGTTGAGATCACACAAACATGTTTAACCCCATCGCAGTTTTGCGCCTGTCCCAAGTCAGGAGCCTCTGGCCTTTGTTAGTCTTGTATTATTTGGATTTTAGTTTCTTGTGTACAATTTGAAAATTAGTAGGGCGTTCATTATCACTGAACTAGTATATATTTTAATTTAGGGGCCAGCTGAAGGACGCATCCGGGTGCGGGGATTTCTCGCTACACTGAAGACCTGTTGGTGACCTTCTGCTGTTGGTTTTTTTTCTATGGTCGGGTTGTTGTCTCTTTGACATATTTCCCATTTTCATTCTCAATTTTATTGCTATATCTTGTAAACAATTTAAAAAATGTGACAATTTGTTTGGTTAATTTCTTGGGGTGGTTATTTTCTTAAATACAGTGAAATGTAAAAGTTTGTCTATAATACTGGACAGGATAAAATATTACTCTTGCCAAGTATTTCTTCATTTGAAACAAAGATAAATTATTGAAAAATCAAATTTAACAAAGACTAATAGGGGGAAATAATATTGTTATTATCCCTCATTTTCTATTTTTGAGACGACACAATGAAAATTACCTTAAAATGCTTTACACCTTAAAATATGTACAAACATTGTGAATACGAAAGGGATGTCAAAATTGATTCCTACTAGGCTAATTCGATTCATTCTGTATTATTTGAAGAAAAAAATGCTGGGGGATAATTTCAATTTGATGTGGATAAACGTATGCGGCTTTTACATATTTTGCGAGGGGTACACTATATTATTAGTAAACCTTGGTAATAAACTAAAAAGAAGCTTTAACAAAATATTTTTTACGTAGAAATGATTTTTCCTTTTCTACAAAGACGGGTTTTTCGTTTCTAGCACACGATGTGTGTATCTACGTTGATTATTCTTTTTTTAATAATCCAAGACAAAGTTATCCTTTTAATCTGTCTTTGGCTTTAGAATGGGGAATACTTGTGTTAAGAGTATACGAAAGGAACTTTTAAACCACTAAGTCGCAAATAAAGTGACAACATCATTGCTAACAAATACGAAAACCAACAGACAAAAAGACAAAAAGTAGTACATAAAACACAACATAGAAAACTAAAGACTGAGCAACACGAATCACACCTTAAACTGAGTGGTACAGATATCAATCAACAGACATGTTTATACTACTGCGTGATTAGAGGATCGTAGATTGTTTTTATACTGTTCAACAGATTTAGAAATATGTATGACTTTTTGTTTGAAGGTCACTGGTGATTCTATCAAAGAAAAAAACCCACTCGTTTGACGTAAAAAATGTTACTCTTAGTATTTATGATGATTTTTTATATAGATATCCTTACATGAAAAAACGGTTGAAGTCAAACAACTTCTACTTTAAAGACAATTTACTTTGGCAATTATTTATAACTTTATAACTTGAGTAAATATACGAATCGTTCGTATTATTAGAGTTTATCATGAAATAGATTTAAATGAGTGAATGAGTGAATGAATGCATACTTAATTGCAAAAAGAATTGAATGTGCTAAAGCAACAAAAGAATAGTTACAACTTGACAAATACAAACGATAAACTCCATAGCCCTATACATAAATGCATAATAAGAAAACAAACAATATTGATTAATTAAATGGTATATCTGATTAACCATAAAAATTTCAGATGATTACAGAATGTATTTTTAATGTAGAACAGACGTATATTTTAATAAAAACTGTAATTATTCATGATTGGCCAAGAAGAATAAATTAAGGCAATTTTTAAGACTAATTGATCTGTTCACAGTAGATGTTATTTTCAAAATGTAGTATTTTTTTCAACACTGCACAAAAACCTTTTGCAAACACGTAAAAACTTAGTCAGATGTGTACATCTCCCTATTTTAATGATCAGCTGAAGTGTACCACTAAGCCATTTACTGCAGCTGAATCCTAATGAAGCTTGGAAAAGGCATGCCAGTTTTGTTTTAACTTTTGATAACAATAGATTGATGCGTTTTAAGGTTCACCAGAGCTAGTAATTTTATAAATAATAAAAATTATAGATTGGTATCATTTACGGTCTTGATTTTAAAGTCGAAAATCATCATCTATTCTATATTCTGTCTAAGTGCTTCATTTATGTGCTTAGTGCTTCAACTACGTGCTTATAGTGCGTCAATTATGTGCTTAGTGCTTCAGTTATTTTTTTAGTACTAGAAGTCATCGTTGAGTTGTTTCGTACCCATTTAGTTCACCAGAGCTTATTGTTACCCATATCAATACTAAACATTCAATTGTAACAAAATGAAACATTTTCAATATCTTACAAACTTGGAACCTTCTGTAAAAAAAAACCCCAGAAAACAGGAAAAGATAACCTCAAAATACAAATATTTTATTCATATTTTCTGAAACATAAAAGGCACACATTCATTTATTCAGTTCTTGTCATGCTCTAAAAAATTTTCAAGGTTCACAGGCTGAAACAAAATGCTTGCAATTGCAAAATTCTCTGATATTCAAGTGTATGCTGCTTGGAAAAAAACACTTTTATCCTCTTATCATTTGATAAATAAAATTCATATACTAATGAATTGTGTTAATAACATTAACGGTACCAATTTTTCTGACCAGATGCGCATTTCGACAATACACGTCTCTTAAGTGATGATCGTAGCCAAAATATGTAAAATCCGAAGCTTATATAAAAGATGAAAAGCTATAATCCAAAAGTTACAAAAAGTATAGCCAAATCCGTGAAAGGAATCAGAGCTTTGCATGAGGGGAATACATTCGTTATATTATGATAATTTTTTTATATTTTGTAACAGCAAATTTAATAACAAGGTGATACCCTCGGGGACTAACAGTCCACCAGCAGAAACATCGACCCAGTGGTAGTTATTACATTACCGATACCAATTTTTCTGCACCAGATGAAAATATACATTCAAATCAATTATTTTGTATTTTCAAAACGTAAACAAAACACATACGTTCCATCGTCCTTCATTCAATAATACTATTACTCGTAAATGACAGTGGAAATGGCAACGACGATTTTCAACTTATTAATGGTTATTGTTACGACATTTTCAATAAGATAATATCCGAAATCATAATATTTTTTGTCTTATTTATTTTTTTATTTTTCCCCCCATTTGAACGCAAAAATAGATTATCTGCTTTACGGTCAGTATAAGTAAAAATTAAACCAATTTAGAGACGCAAAGTGAGTGAAAACATAATGTTATCCTTTTTATCAACATTTAAGTTAAACTTTGGAAGGGAGATAATTTGTCCCGTCACCAATACTTCCGTAATACATTTCTAAATATATCCGTGCATTTTAACCAGGAAGATATCACTTTATTTTTCTTATAGTCCAAAGTAGCTTTGCAGAAGTTTTTCATTTACATAGGAGGTAAGTTTGCTGACATTTACCATGCAAAAGAAGATATTTTCCTCATAATATTCAATTGTTTGCTGTAGTAATTGTGTAGGTGAATCGTTTTCGACACGTACCAAATAAGTAATTTTCTTTCTCTTTCAGTTATTGATGAAATAACATTATTTGATAAAAATTACATATGTTTATTCAGTTAGAAAAATAATCTGTAAGTGATGATATTTTTTGCTACTGAAGGTGGCAAAATAGAGTAAAAATTGACAAATTGTATTTTTATGTATGGCGATAGTAATTATATTGTTTCCATTGATCTCCGATGAACAAACTTCTAAAGTTTCACAATTTAAAATGGAGATTTTTATATAGTTCCATTTTTAATTGCTTCATTGTAACAGGAAAGCAAACGATTTGAAAAGCTTGCACCAGTCCATTGAATACAACCTTAGCACTTGCTATTAATCTGGCTGCGTCATTTCTTACTTGTATAGTAAAGGCAACAGTAGTATACCGCTGTTCAAAACTCATAAATCCATTGACAAAAAACATAATCGGGGTAACAAACTAAAACCGAGGGAAACGCATTAAATATAAGAGGAGAACAACGACACAACACTAAAATGCAACACACACAGAAACGAACCAAGCATCAGACAAAATCCCACAAAAATAAACAAAATACATGAATTTTGGATAGACAAGTACCGTGACACGTCTTATCACAATGTGAATTTACACTAAAAAATAAGAGAAAACAACGTTAAAATGTAACACACACAGAAACGAACTATAAAATAACAATGGCCATATTCCTGACTTGGTACAGGACATTTTTAAAGGAAAAAATGGTGGGTTGAACCTGGTTTTGTGGCATGCCAAACCTCCCTCTTTTATAGCCATGTGAAATATAACATCAAAATGATAACACAACACCACAGGAATACAATATAAATAAGATTGGAGAACAAAATTGACAAAGAAACACACAAACAACAGCCAACAAACGGCAACAAGTTCAAAATTTTCATACGCGAGAAGTGCATTTTGTCCACACAAGACCTACAAGTGACGCCCATATACAGAAGTGTGAAAGCCTTAACAAGTACAAAGTTGAACAGTATCGATGACCAAAAGATCAAAAAAGTTGTGCGAAAAACGGCAAGGGTTTTCTGTTAGTTACCAGAACATTCCTATTATTTACAATAATTTATACTTTTGCAAACAGTAACTTTTATAAAATGACTATACAAAAGATATACATGATAAAACTGCAGTATTAACTAATTACAGGAAACAACTGAAATACATTACATAACCAATCATTTGCAACACAAAAAGTAGACAAATCCGAATAAGTTTAAACCTTAGCGCCAAGTGACGTCATATTTGAAATTGTAAAAAATGACAAAAAAGTTACGACATTTGAATTTGTGAAACAGATCATCAAAAAATTAAAAATGACGTCACATTTGAATGAATAAGTTAGAATAAGGATTGATTTAAGATTATATTTGAACTAAATACTGATATTGCATTTAATAACAATGCACATTCCAATACTTATTAATAGCAAACTAAGGTAGCAATTAACTATATAATAAAGTTATGTCCGGTTTGTAATGAATCTAATTTCAAACGTAAAATATCGTACTGATTACGTTGAACAAAATCAAATCTAATAAATGAAGGCGGTGATTAATTTTCTTTACCATAACATAAATATAATAAAAAAGACGTCAACACATTTGACAAATTCCGATGAGAATTACAAATATAACATTAAACATTTAAACTAAATACATGAATTTGGGATAGACAAGTACCGTAACAATCAGATAATAAAACAAAATGACAATGATCTATTTTACTACAAAATTGAAAAAAAATACGAAACATTAATCTAGAGGTGGACTTATAAGGGAACCGTTGATAATATACAGGGTTGTTTTTAAATTAGAAATTATATGTTTACAAGCATTATGTGAGTATTTCATGGCAATATATATGTAATATAATCCTCTCCCGTTAAAATAATCATTGTATGTGAACACAATTATCTGATCTATTGCTTGTCATGATGTAAAATATCTAACAAATATCAAGTCAATATATTTAGACGAAAAATATGTTGTAAACTGATTATTTAAGGGGGCTCGCGGGTGTAAATATTTTTTTTTAAATTGTAAATAGGATTTTGCTATATTTTTCTATCAATGAACTTGATCTTATACTTAAGAAAAACATGAGGTTACCGTTAATTTACACTCACAATCTGCATCGAAAGAAGCATTCAATTTTGTTAATGCCATTTTTTTCTGTTGAACTAATAGGAGAAATAGAGGTATATCGAAATAAAAAAAAAACTAAATGACAGAAATTGCTAAAATTTTACAATTGTTCAGTTTATGTACAGCTTATTCGAAAACAACAATAAAAAATATAGGTCACCGATGAGTTAAAACAGATATTTAATTTTTATGCCCAAAAATGGCATTTTTGCACCAAAGGGAGATTTTCGAATCTAAGGCCCATAACTGTGAATTAAGTCATCAGAACGAAACAAAGTCGAACTTGATCTGTAACTTGTCATGATAAAATTTTATACTTATTTGCAAGGACTTTAACTCTGAGCAAAATCCAGATGGGAACAAAATTCAAACAGACAGACATACCTAGATAGGGGACTAATAAGAACAATCTGATCAGTCTTGTTTTTTTACGCTAATGTGGACTTCTTAATGCCATTTAATCATGTTAAAAACCAAACAGCCTATTCAATTCTACCAGTGATTTTTCCATAAAATTGTGTATTCGGGTATTTCTAAGGTACATTAGAAATACCCAATCGATCTAACGCCGTCATGGGTCTAACTTATAACTTTTTGTTATAATACACAAGATCAGTCACATTAAGGAAAGACTGTAATATTTTTTCTGTCTATGAAGAAATAACAACAAAAATGTGGTGCACACTGAATAACCCGTGTAGCGGGTTATTTATAAGTGTGCACCACATTTTTATGCTATTTTCAATAGACAGAAAAATATTACAGTCATTTCTTATAATTTTATTTTTAATTGCAGTTTAAACCGGATTGAAATTATGAAAAAACGTTAATGACGTCACGATCACATGACAGGTTTATGTCTATGAGCTGAGAAACAAAACAACGTCAGCCAACCAGAAGACTCGTTACATCAAAAAAATAAATTATTCATATTTAAATTAAACATTTATCTACGCAAAAAAAAATTACAGAACATTATATACTATTTCACTTATCAAACAATTGTTACGTTCTGAGTTACCGATTATGAATAACTTGAATCAAAGTTGGATGATGCAAGGGTAATAGTTTAGTTTCAGCAAAAGAAATAAATATTGATCTACTAAAATATATATTAAAACCAACACAATATAAATTTATGAGCCGAAACGCTTTTCTAAATTAGCTTCTAAACAAGATTTAGTAATTTTGTCTTCAGGTATATCGAAGTACATCAACAAAATCAAATGTTAATATTTAGCCTATCGTTTTAGGATGGCATCTAAGGGGTTGATATGTGACCCATGTTCTAGACTGCATAAATCCACGGACGCCTTAAAGTTTTGCACAGATTGTGACGATGCACTTTGTTCAGACTGCTCTACAGCTCACAGTGCTCTAAAGATTACTATTTCGCATAACGTTGTTGATGCGTCTGCATTAACTTGTCGTACATTCAATTTGAAAAAAAATTGCACCGATCATCAAGATATGCCTTTAGAGTTTTTCTGTTCAGATCATGATTGCTTACTATGCCGATCATGTATGGCTGATACTCATCGTACTTGTTCAAAGATTCTACCAATAGATGTCGCGGCTAAAGGGATAAAGTCTTCAGTCATGTTTGATGATATTAGTAAAGATATTGCAGCTATACGGAAGTCGGCAAAGGAATTAGTAGAGGATAGGCAGAAAAACAAGAACCGAGTCGGACAGTCCAAAGAATTGTCACAACAAAAGATTACAAAAATCAGACACGATATTAATAAGCATCTCGACAAATTGGAAAAGAAACTTTCTTCTGATATGGATGCTATGGAAAGAGAACTTGATGAGAAAGCGTCCGCGGGTCTGTCTAAAGCGAAAACAACAGAAACAAGTATTGAAGATATATGGGAACATATCAACTTTCTTACCAAACATGGTTCAGAAAGTCAGATGCTTATCCTACTGAATGAAGTTAGGTCGGAAATGACCAAACAATCCTCAAATCTTCAAGAGCTCATTTTGACCCAAGAAATGAATGGCTTAGATATTGAACAGGTAGATTTTATATCTTCCGCAAATTCTTTTGGATCTGTTAAGCGTGTGTCTTCGCCGTGTTCCGTGTCATATCACCCTCCTAAACATATACAAGCACAAATACAACTAACGCATGAAAAAGTACCAACTAAGTTCGAGTTTGACAAGAAAATCAAAATACCTTCGGGTAGAATCTCATGTGTAGCTGTTAATGACGACAATAGAGTACTTCTGTGTAATGACATGCATAGTAACTTTAATAATAATGTAATATCATGCACGGAGACAGGTGACCAGATTCAAGCGTGCACTATTTTCCATAGAGTATTCGGTATAGCTATTGTACCACATACTGAAGAAGCAGTGATTAGTTTGGCTAATGCCAAGATTATTCAATTTGTCAATATATCAAGCATGATACCTGGTAGACAACTTCAAGTTACTGTGAAGGATATCTACATAAATGGTATAGCAGTAGTTCGTGATACAATAATTGTCGGTGGGGGCTCTGGAAATGTGTACTTTATTGAAAAAATAAACGGGAAATGTCTGAAAACTGTTAACATAGGTACAGGTACTATAACTTCATTTGTGTCATTATTAGGTGGAATAAATGGTGTTTTATACTGCTGTGAAAATTGGGGTAAAATGCAGGTTCATTGTATGAAACTGGATGGAACATTTATTTCAAGTTTTGATGTAAAAAATCCAACGGGCGTGACATTAGATTCGAAAGGAAATTTGTATGTCGCATGCTATGGATCTAATGAATTATGTCGCTTGTCATCAGACTATGAAGTACATGATATCTTGTTAAAGGAATCAGATGGAATTGACCAACCAATGGATGTTGCTTTCAACAAGACATATAGTAAGCTGTACATTTCAAACAGTGGGTTTGATAAAAGTCTTTTGATTTTCAATTGCAAATGAAACAAACATACTGAACAATAAAAAAAATGCCAGATTTAAAAAATAAAATTATATTTAGCAAACATATTAGTTTATTTTAAGCCAACAAAAAAGTCACAAAAGATTGAAAGAGGATTACAATTTCCTTCAGTTTTCAAGCTAGAATTTTTCTTATCATGCAGGCGGTTAATACATTATTACCTTTCCTTCTTTTTGTTTGTTCAAAATAAAACAAAACTATTAAAATAATTTTGTGAAAACCCATGTTGTCACTCATCAAAGACTTAAGTTTTTCTCTATCACGAGTGTCGTTCGGTTTATCGAGAAAAAGTATCGTGGAAGAATATCTGACGATGGTCAAGTATTGCGAGACGATCATGAAAGGTCTGGTACCGGATCGTGAAAGAAATCTAATCGAGAAGACATATGAAAATTATATTAGTAACACAGAAAAATTCACAACAAAATAAAACTGTCTGTCAAAATGGTTCAACATGATAATCAGTATGTGAGAAAATCTTGTTTCAACAAAACAGCAAAAGGCAGATTGCTCCTCGACATCAAAAATGTAAACAAACATGATGTCAATTGTATTTGATATATTGAAAAATAGTAAGATGCCTATGTCTGGCTGTGGGTCAGGGTTCATAAACTTTCGACCTTATGTTTCGAATTAGTTGGTTAATTACTTTTACATTAAAAAAACAGAAGATGTTGTAAGATTGTCAATAAGACACCTCTCCACAAGAGACCAAAATGACACAGAAATTAACAACTATATGTCACCGTACGGCCTTCAACAATAAGTAGAGCCGATACCGCATAGTTAGCTTTAAACTGCCCCGAAAAGAAATACACTATCGACACAATACCGTTTATTAGCACACAAGAAAAGTGCAAAACAAGAATATAAATAATTGTATAAAACAAAAGCGGAAAGTATGAATAGCGAGCCATGCCAAAATGACATTCTGAATTAATTCATCTTGAGGTAGAATACATACTTAAAAATGTAACAATACGAAATTTTGGTTAGTGAATTCAGATTCTTAAAATTGGCCCTAGTTTGAATTTTATGCCTCCTCCGCTGAAATTTATTGATGATATTTTCAAACTACTTAAATAGTAATAAAGTAAACATCAAGTGCCCCATCCAGTAAAATAAATTATCATTGTTTAATTTTGGACTGTTGTGAAAACACAAAATGAACAGTAATTTATATGCACAAACACCGCTTAAAATAGTTTGAAAAGTATATGTTACCTGGAAAAACCTTGTACCCATATTTGCATTAAGACACAAAAAAAGACAAAAGCCAGAACTAAAAAAGCATAATTATATGAGTTGTAGCCTGATTTTTATGTGATGGTTTACGGACAAACCATGTGCCATACACATACATAAATGAGAATGAAACGGCAAAGTTCAACATATTGTCAAAAATCAAGAATATGCACTACTGATAGTTTAAAATCCAAACTATGGGATTTTTTATAATAAACATAAAAGCGTTTGCTTTAGACACGGGTGTCATTCTGTTTATCGAGAAAAATGATCGTGAAAGAATATCTAAAGGTGGTCAATTATTGCGAGAAGGTCGTTAAAGCTCTGGTACCGGATCGTGAATGTAACAAAATGTAAATTCTACTTCAGAGTCTGTGAAAAAAATCGCTGAGTTTTAAAAACGTTAAACAAATCCGAACAAAAATTTACGTCTGTCAATAAACTCATCATAGTAGGACTATCTTTTGTATATACGCCAGACGCGCGTTTCGTCTACAAAAGACTCATCAGTGACGCTCGAATCCAAAAAGTTAAAAAGGCCAAATAAAGTACGAAGTTGAAGAGCATTGTGGACCAAAATCCCTAAAAGTGTTGCCAAATCCAGCTACGGTAATATATGCATAAGGTAAAAAAAAAAAGCCTTAGTATTTCAAAAAATTCAAAATTTTGTACACAGTTAATTGAAAAATATAATCATATCAATGATAATTCATGTCAGCACAAAGAGTGCTGACTACTGTGCTTGTGATACCCTCAGGGAAATAAATCTCCATCAACAGTGGCATCGACCCATTGAATGTAAAAATAAACTCATCATAGATACCAGGACTAAATTTTGAACATTCGCCAGACGCGCGTTTCGTCTACAAAAGACTTATCAGTTACGCTCGAATCCAAAAAAGTTAAAAAAGGACTACAAAAGGGACAAAGTTGAAGAGCATTGAGGACCAAAAGATTGAACTGTGTATCGAGCTACATTTTATGTTAATTGCTTTTAGGCATGTAATAAGATTAGTAAGTAATTTTCTTCCTTGTTCATTATAGAGGAGCGGCGAATGTTGAAAAGTCGCTTAGTTACCGAGTTTAAATTACCTAAATACCTCATGGAATTTTAATGGCTTAAAATGTCTATCGATTATTCAACTTCTGAAAAATGTTTGTCGTCAAAATCAAATGTGGTACAAATGACGTTAAAAATAGCCTTAACTGACGTTACCCAACATGCATCGCATACCCCACTGCGGATTCGGTACTCATATTTCATATCAAACACGTTCTAAAAAATAATTTGTGAACGAAATTGGTAAATATAGTTATTCTTGAACGTCATACAATTTAAGAGCATTTTCAAATAGTCCTATATGGAAAGCACAATGCATCTGAAAATGGTTGAAAATAACACTGAAAAATCGTCCTTTTTCACCTAGCATAATTTGCACGTGCAGTATAGGTGTATTTTAAAGGCACAACAATAAAGCCACCGTATAATACTTTGAATGCCGAATATTTGTCACAAATTTACCGACATTGTTGTGGTTTCTATTTATAGTCCAATATTTAAGGCTGATTGTAGTCGTTTTCAAGCATATTTCTTTTTTCATTTTGTAATTTCCGAAGCTTTGTGATTAATTTATATTGTTTGGTATTGTTGTGTATTAGTTTTTGTTGAATTCAACGGGAAAAGTTAATATCATTGTAGGGTTGGTTTGGTTTTCAGGTGTGTTTGATTTGTTTTTTATTTCATCAAATGGACAATTTATCAGTCTCTTTAACACAAGTCCCGCCGGATGCCAAAAAATGGAGAGTGGAAGTTGGTGTTGACAATTGCATTATCTGCAGTTCTGTTGATGATGAAAATTTAATAACATCAACGGAATCTGGAAGAAAAAGCTTGATAAATGCTGTAGCAAGGAGACTTGATGATTTGTTCAGTTTTTTTTAATGAATTCTCATGAAATATCTAGTGATTTACCCGTATTTAGGTACCATAGGTCATGTTTTAAAAGCTACAAAGTAAACATAATTTAGAATGAGTAGCATGCTCTTTAGCTCAAAAGGAGCCACCAGATACCAATTACGATTTATCTAATTCTTTGGTGCCTGGAAATAATGATCACCCTCTAAATACATCAAAGTGTATTATTTGCAGCAAAATGTCACATAAAAGGGTGAAAACATTACCTACCATTTTATCTGCTGAACGGTTAGCAAATCTTAAAGATGCTGCTGTTAGAGCATGCGACGCTGAAATGATTATTCTAATAGAGAAAGAGAATTTGCGCAATAAAGCAGTGTATCATGCAGCATGTCTGGTCTGACTACATACTTGGCATATAGACCAAAATCAACTGATAAATCAGCGTATGATTTGGCATTTGAAAGAGTGGTTGAAATTATAGACAGATACCTCATTTGTGACAAAAGGTTTCTTCTATTGACATCACTCTTGACAATGTACCAGTCTTTTTTACCTGATAAAATAAGTAAGACCTACTGTAATTCCTCCGAGCTTAAGGTTAAACTTGAGAAGCACTACAAGGATGCCATTGTATTTTTTGCTCAACAAGGACAGAGTAAATCTAGCGACATTTCCATTGGTTAACACACGATGATGTTGATAGTGCGGTAGTTGCTGCTTTATACGACTCAAATTACAAATTTAAGAAATATCACAACCATTTAAATTTTCTGAGACATCAATAAAGATAAAAGTCTTATAAAGCTTCCGCCATGTGAATCCGTATTTAAGCAACACGTACTGCGTGCAATGTGGCAAAGCAAAGTTTGGGTGTCGGCATATTTTGCCAACCCGAATAATGGTTCCCCATGTGCTTTTGGTAGGAAAACTGCATAAAATGACAAGTAAGGGCCAGTTTGCTTTGAGGGACAAATGGCATCAGACTTTCTACAAGATCTTATTTGTTCGTGTAAGGGAAACAAACATGCCAGGAAGCATGTGTTTGCAAGGAGCATGGTCTTCCATGCACTAATTTATGTTTCTGCCAAAATGTAGAAAGTTGTACTAAGGTTTCAACTCCCTCAGGCAAAGTTGGCTTTAGATGAATTTGGCTATTTATTTTAGGTATTTTTTATATATAGCTCTTCAACGGTTTCGGTACTTATACATCTTTGGATTTCAAATGTTTGGCTTTGAGCGTTCCTGATGAAGGTAAATCCAGAAAAGCGCTTCGGACGCAAGAAATTAATAACGTGTTGTTTTCAATATTGTAATAATGTCCAGTATCCGATGACATAGCTGATGACACGGATGAAATATCATGAAAATAGTTCTTGTTACAATATTGATAGCTTTTTTTTTTGGTTTGCTATGTTTTTTTCCACGTTTTATTTTTTATGAAATTAAACTCATTATAGATACTAGTACCAAAACGTTCATGTCTTAATGTTTGAATAATTGCCTCAAAATGCTTGCTCTCATTGTGTAGTTTACCATTCCAATAATAGTTATATCAAAAGGTATCTTGTATTGAAAAAGTTCATTTAAGGAAAACTCAGTGACATATCTAATCCTTGAAAACTGAAAGGAAATTTAGCACGGTTGCAAAATTTTTATTGTTTGATTTATAAACTATGCATTTCGAATACTCTTTTAAAAACTTTTATCATAAAGTGTTCAAGAAATGCTATTTGTTGAGGTGAAATATCAAGGTTATTATACTACTGGTTTTTATTAGGCTTTAAAATTTGTATACCACTGACTACCTTCAAAAAAGTTAAATATAACGTTGTTTTGACGTCAAGTCCAAATAAAAAAAAAAAAATTTGTATGAACTGACGCATTGATACATATTAATACTCATTTAATTTATTGAATAGATTATTAATTTTGAAAAGTATCAATGGTATTGTTTCTCGAGATGAAAATATTAATATTTTAAGTGATGACCTTTGACCTTGATTTTCGGCATAATGGTACCAGCTTTCATATTGACAACACATATTTTCAAAAAGTACACGATTTCAGCTTTCCAATGAGCTATTAAAAATCCATGAGGTATTTAGGGAATTTAAATTTCTGAAATTGTCCTCTCCACCGCTCCACTATTAACTATAGTATTGATCAACATTAATTCATTTGAGTTTAATATATGTTAATTCAATTAGAAAAAAAGGGAGCGTTGGATTTTTTCGATGCTACAGAAGGTGTCAAAATAAAGAAAATAAAACCGAATTTAATTGCTAGTATTGTGATAGTAATTCAATTATATGGTTTCTTAAATTTTTGATGAAAATAACTGATATTGTAAAAAGCTTCATACTTTAAAAGCTCGATTTTGGTGTTACTCTTCTATACTATACACCTCCTGATCGCTGAAAAATTTAATAATGGTATGATCCAACATCAGTGCATAAAATTCGAACCCATAAACGTTATTATTCGACATCAGAACTTGTCATTAGTCTGGCTACGTCTACTTGGACTTATTACGGAAAGTGAGATAACAGGAATACTGAACTCCGAACGGAAAGTTTCTTATCAAAATGCAAAATCAAAAGCTGCAAGACATGGACAACAACTGTCATATTCCTGACTTGTAACAGGCGTTTTCTTACGTAGAAAATGGATGATTATAGCAAGTTAAAATTCTAAATTGTGTGCCAGTCGCGTAAAAGTTCATTATATTGACAACGATGAGTGAACAAGACAAACAGACATATATAGGGCTACAACGGTCAACATTGCGTTATAGTCTTACGCACTGTAAAAATAAACAAATATGTCAACAAAGAACACACAACTTGTAAACATTGCTAATCTTGCAACAACATTTATATGTTATTATGTATAAAAGTTGAGCCCTGTCTATCTATTGATAATGTGTGTAAAACTGAATTACAAAACTTGAGTTCATATTTTGTACAAACAAAGCAAGCAAGTCAACCAAACTAAACTTGCTAGCGCTAGGATAAGAGCTTTAAAATTATTATTTGCGCGTAACAAAAAACCACACAAACCATTGTACAACTATTTCACTCCACAATTTGTACCTCTGTGATATTTTATCCAGGGGAGAATTTGTCACATCAATTTTTTTCCAGTCTTGGTGTTTCAGGAATAGGTTTTATCCAAAGGATAAACTTCTAATGGATAATATTTAACAGTAGATCTTGTCCATTCCATATATTAAGTAAGTATGTGAAGTACCGGTTGATATTTCATCCAGATAGAATTTTACTTTACATATTGTTTTTTATATAATATAAGCAAAATGAGGATGTTAAATTTGATGTACTAGTATGCCTTTTTGTGCTTTTTCGTTACATTTGTTGTTTTTTTAGTGATTAAGATAACACAATGTTAACTGCTATATCTCTTCTTCTGACATTTGTACCTATTGTGTTTGTTTGTTATGTTCACGCAACGTTGACAATGTAATGGAATTTGATGAGACTGTCATTCAAGTAAGAGGTTTAGCTTGCTATAAAACCATGTTCAATCCACCATTTTCTACATACGTCAGGAATATGACAGTTGTTATTCTTTCTTATGATGTTTTTGAACTTCTGATTTTGCTATTTGATTTGGGACTTTCCTTTTTGAACTTTCCTCGGAGTTCAGTAATTTTGTGTTTTTACTTTTCAGATAAAATAAATACACAAATTTTTTTCGATGCAAATAACCGCGTGAACTTACACTGCAATGTGTACTTTGGTACTGACCACTGAGCTGACAGATTTTCTCCAGAAATAGAAATGACCCAGTTAAAAAAAAAACTTATTATAAATAGTATGTGTACCGTGTCGGAAGTAACAATAAGTCTTTTTTCGAAACTACAGCCGTGAATTATTATCAGGATTTTGATATTTCTCACTGTTTAAAATTGACAAGTTGGTGAACTTTGTCGTACGTTTTTGTAGAGTACATGGTTAGTTCGTCTTACTCATCTTACAATTTTCAGACTACAACTGATATACTAATGCATACTCTTTGTACATTACATATGCTAATAATAATATGTTATTCGATTTTCGATTTGTATTTTAATTTCAGATTTTTTACTTTTTATACCCCCGCTTTAAAAAAAGGGGGGTATACTGTTTTACCTCTGTCTGTCCTTCCGTCAGTCCGTCAGTCCGTCAGTCAGTCCGTCCGTCCCATTAATATTTTTTGTCGCATTTTTCTCAGGAACTACAATACAGGGATTTCTGAAATTTGGTTTCAGGATTTATCTCAGTCAGCTATACCGTGTGATGCGTTTTCAGATTGATCACTTGACAACTTCCTGTTTACCGAACACTTGTATGATTTTACACATGATAGCCAAGTTGAAAATTTTCGTCACATTTTTCTCAGGAACAACAATACAAGGATTTCTGAAATTTGGTATCAGGATTTATCTCAGTCAGCTATACCGTGTGATGCGTTTTCAGATTCATCACTCGACAACTTCCTGTTTACCGAACACTTGCATATTTTTACACTATTAATATTATCCACTTGCGGCGGGGGTATCATCAGTGAGCAGTAGCTCGCAGTTTCACTTGTTTTTAGGGTTATTTGTGTATGGAGGGTACATGATTTGTCTAGTTGATATATACTTTTCAAGCTATTTTATGCAGTGTTTCTACATATATTAAAGGTGTTTATATGACAAGAACGATTTTCCAAATTTTACGCAAATGACAAGATGCTGAACTTAGTCATAGTCAATTAAACATGCACTTATGACAAATTTTAATGTTCAGTCCATCCCATATCAACCAAATGCGTTTTTTTTTTGTGTGTGCTGAATATGGCATTTGCTGTTAACTTTGCAAATATCTAAGTATTTTGAAAGGAATATCATCAATACATTTGAGGGGAGGGGAATCGAATCTCATTGAATCAAATTCAAACTAGGTCTTTTTTGAAAATCTTAAACATTCACTTACCAGAATTTCGCAGTGTTTCAGCATTAGGTAAGTATTCTACATCACATTGAATTGATTTGGTTACCTCCTTTGGCCTGTCTCGGAATATATACATCCCACCATATTATTATGTTGTGCAATCATTAGGGAAAAATTTATAGTCTTGTCTTTCATTTTAGAATATGTACTTAAATATTGTGTCTATAGAATGTCCAATATGCCATTTTGTTTGCTGTTGCTCAAAATTAACAGTTACAGTTTAAAGATTTCTTACTGTAAATTACAAAATACCGATATATTAAAAAAAATAACAAAGGGCAAAATCAAAAGCTCAAACACATCAAACGAATAGATCAACAGTCATATCTCCAACATAAACAGGCATTTCTTTATTACGAAAATGGTGGATTAAACCTTGTATTGTAGCTAGCTTAACTACCTACTTGTTTGCTAGTGGCAGAGTGGAAAACAATTTCATTGTATAGACAAGATCTGCAGAATCGGTGCAACAAGCAAATTAAAGACTTGATTTGAATATGACGTGCTTCTTTCGCTTTGTAAATAAACCCATGCTAGAAATTAAAAAACATTTTTTGCACATGCGTTTATTGACTACTGCAGAAAAATTATATTTTTCAAATTGGCATGCATTAAATATATTTCATTAACTTATAACACTATTTTCAAATTCGCAATTAAAATATTTGACCTAGATACGACAACGATTACGCTGGCTAGCCTTCCCTCTAATAAATCACATAACCAATTGTTTTGTTGGTTTACAAACAAAAACAGGAAGGTTTTTGGAAGAGCCGACACAAACGCGGTTGACAGGGGCAAAGGAATTTGGCTGTAACTATGATTACTGTATTGTGGTAATTTTGGGTAATTGAACCCTTGCTAAAGAAGGAACAAGTTAGGCAGAGCCAGTACTCATGAGATGAATTATGGAAAAAAGAATGTAAATCACGCGAATTCAGGAAGAATCATGAGCACCTCTCTACATTATTTGACTCTTAAGTTTGAGTCCATTTCAATGCATTACCGAGTATAGGTGTCAATTATCTGTTAACTGCACACACTTAAAATATGTCCAATAGCTTATACAGCTCTTAAATAAGATGTCACCAACAATCTTCTTTTAGACCACTGAATTATACGTATTTAAAGTCGGTATAAACACATATTCACACGTCAAACCAGCACTTTTCACATCATTATTGAAGAGAGATTAAAGAATATGTTGTAACAAAACCAAAAATTTAAGCTGGCCACTAATAGGTAAAAAAAAGTCAAGGTATGTTACCAAGGAATGAGTAAATTCCTTGTTAAAAAAATGACATTCCTTTTGTAGATTGATCTCCTATAAAAAATGTTTTACAGCGAAAGAGTAAGAGTGCAAACACTGACATGTCTCGCCTGCTTCACTGTTACCAAATAGTTCGTTTCTATGTTGCATTGGCGTTTGATTTTATTACACTTCAATGTTATGCCGTTGTTTTCCTCTAAGAATTGATGTGTTTTCCTCGATTTTAGTCTGAAACACGGATTTGTTTTCTCTAAATCGATTTATGACTTTTGAATAGCGATATACTCAGTCTATGGAAGAAGCGTATCGATAAAAACTTTTCTTATATCAATGAGCGATATTGTCTAATATCAATTGTAAACATGCAGACATTTCATGCGGAAAATGTTGTTTTTGGCGACGAAAAATTAAGTAAATAATAACTTTTAAACTTATTGTTCAAATATAAACAACAATTGAGTCTAAATATACATTCAGAAGTTAGCTAAACGCTAACGTTTATGACCGTGTAAAATTTGAAGTGCTGTGTTTTTCTTATATACATAAATAAGCAATGCGATTCTTTTAAAATATCAATGCGATACTTTTAAAATATCATAGCGGTGTTTTTGTTATATCAATATTAGTACTTATTAGTATCAATATTTGACTGTTGTACCCATATTTTTACAATTTTACCCATTATGTCTGTTTTGTTTACGCAACGTTGTAAATATGACAGAATTTGATGAGACTGTCATACACGTGAGAGGTTAAGCGCTATAAAACCAGGTTCAATCATCCATTTTCAAAATGTTAAATTTCCAGTACCGATGTGGTTAAATAAACAATATCGTAATCAAATTGCTAAGTATCAAATTATTGTTCACATACTATATAACATTATTTTTTAGCAATTTTATAATGAACGCACTGAAATAATATATATCGGATATGCTCGTAATGCATGTAAGACTTTCTTTATTGATAAAAATGAAACTAACTTGTGACAAAGATGAATCATACTGTTATCGTTCAGATTGATTCGACAAAATCTGACCTGTATTTTTGAATATCCTTTTGGTATACAAATTAGACCGTTGGTTTTCCTGTTTGAATGGTTTAACACTAGTATTTTTTTTTTGTTCCTATATAGCGTAGTGCTTGCTGTGAGCCAATCCTCCCCTTTACCTCTAGCCAATGTAGAGATCATATATGCATTCTTTATAACTAAAACAAACTGCGAAATATAAAAGCTCAAGCTTGTAATTCCACATGTAGGAGATGTTACCCGGAGTCTGTACGCTGCGGGCCTTTATAATTTATCAAAATGGCTTATTAAGCAACCTGTCATAAACAAAAAAAACAAGAAAATCCAGAAGATATGCGCACCTTTCTAAAACAGGTACACAATTAAAACCTGAAACAAAAAGACTATCAAGTGTGGGATTGACGGTCGAATTAACACGGGTGAAACAATATAATGTTGCGTGCTCTATTAGTTTCAAGTGGCGATTTTGAATTGTAGGATTGATTGCTGGTAACTTTACATCCAGTGGCAAATATTTTATGCATGTTCAAGACGCAGTTAACAATAAATAATACATCCCGCACAGCCAAATGTACGCCTCACTTTGAATCATTTTACTGCCGGTCGGAAGAAGACCAAGTGATCATATTTTTATCCCTATTCACCCTATGCCTTGGGGTGTAAATTGTAGGATATAAACAAAATATAAAATTATGTGCAATATACATTGTCAGAATTATAAAAGGTTTTTGCACTCGCTTCGAAACAAGTGGAAAGCTCGGCGAGTCTCGCTTTCCATCGTGTTTCTAAAGCTCATGCTAATACTTTTTATACTAGTATTACAATATACATACAAGGTTTGGATCCATTAAAACGTTTAATCCCGCTGCAAATGTTTGCACCTGTCCTAAGTCAGGAATCTGATGTACAGTAGTTGTCGTTTGTTTATGTAATATATACGTGTTTCTCGTTTCTCGTTTTGTTTATATAGATTAGACCGTTGGTTTTCCCGTTTGAATGGTTTTACACTAGTAATTTTGGGGCCCTTTATAGCTTGTTATTCGGTGTGAGCCAAGGCTCCGTGTTGAAGGCCGTACTTTAACCTATAATGGTTTACTTTTTAAATTGTTATTTGGATGGAGAGTTGTCTCATTGGCACTCACACCACATCTTCCTATATCTATGTATATGATTTTTTTTTATATATTATATTTATCCACAGAAAGAAATGCATACAGTTATTTTTTACATGTATATAGATCTACATGGAAGTTGCATGCTTGTTCTAAAACCTCCTTTAATACTGTGAAACTCCTCGGGCTTTTCCCGACGATAAGGCAGCAACCATTTGAGTTTTTAGGCTATGGATTTTCTTGGAAAAAAGTTTTTTTTCCAGTTTTTGGTGAAAAAAATAATTTGTTTTTGACCCTGAGAAAAAAAAATTGTTTGTTTCACCCTCAGCTGCAACTATATGTTATGCTAACATTGAAAGAAAAAAACTTGTTTTCGACTTGTCGCCAAAAAAATAGATTGTCTTTCGCCGAAGGCGAAAAAAAAAGGTTTGTCCAGAAAAAAAATCCATAGCCCCCCTCCCCCTCAGAAAATCAAATGGTTGCTGCCTAAGTATGTGAGCAATATGTCCCTCAGGGCCTAAAAAGGCAATTTTGTTAATTCTCTTTCAGTCGTGTTGTCACCGAACTTGTACATGTACATTATTTCCACCTCAAATCACACAAAAAAAACACACACTACCACCAAATTCCGATGCAAGCGTAAGTAACACGAAAATAAAATCTAAAGGATTTCAAGATCTAGCTATTTCAGTCTCTTTTTTCCGCTTGAATAATAATTAGTCAGTCGTTTGATTGTAACCAGTCTGACTATAGCCAGGCCCGACTATCAACTTGCGTTTATATGCGCAAGTGGCAACTTGGGGATGGCTTTAATCAGACTGTCACGGGACCTGCTTTTTTCGTTTTATTTTTGCCGAATCAAGTTCCCGTGTATTTCTCAGCCTACGTTAACTTTTTCAGGCTTTACCGTTAAAAATGTCACATAAATACCCAATATTTTTTTTATAATTTTATCACTTTGTGATTGCAAAACCTGATGCATTGGCTTGATTGTGTGAACCGGTATTCGATAACGTCAGGAACGATAACTCGTGGCGTAACGTCATTCGGTATCGTGTTACCTTAAGCGCAGACTCAGAGGTGTACAATATACTTTCCGCGTAAATCTACATGCATTGGAACCTATTTGCAGACCCTTTGCCGATTTTATTGTTTTAAAAAGTGCAATTGAAAAAAAACAACTATTATTCTTATTTGGATGCATAATAAAAAGAAGTAATGCACTTGTAAGAGCTCGGAGAAATCAACAGGATAAAATTCGAATATCACGGCCCAATCCATGTGTAAATTTCCAACAATCTATGGCTTCCCTGAATTATTTCTAAAATATAGAAAATATGTATACACATTTGGATTCGAGCGTCACTGATGAGTCTTTTGTAGACAAAACGCGCGCTTGGCGTTTACATCTTATATATTTGTTTTCTAAACATTTTTTTTAGCATTCATTGTAAAAATGAATTTATAACAAGCGATACGGATTGTTATGTTGCACTAAGAAATGTAAGCGTATTTATACGATCGGTTACTAGTCAAAAAACTAAGGTCAAATCTCTGGCAACAATACAGCGGAATGTCCTCGCTGTTGTCGCGATGTAAAAACATTAACGGTACCAATTTTCCTGCACCAGATGCGCATTTCGACAATACACGTCTCTTCAGCGATACTCGTAGCCAAAATATTTGAAATCCAAAGCTTATATAAAAGATGAAGAGCTATAATTCAAAAGGTTCAAAAAGTATAGCCAAATCCGTGAAAGGAATTAGAGCTTTGCATGAGGGAGATACATTCCATAATTTATAATAATTTTTAAAAATTTGCTACAGAAAATTTAAATAACACAAAAAATCCGTATTTACATGCCAGTACCAGTACCAAGGAACTGGCTACTAGGCTGGTGATACCCCCGGGAACTGACAGTCCACCAGCAGAGACATCGACCCAGTGGAAGTACACATGTAATAACATTAACGGTCCCAATTTTCATGCACTAGATACGCATTTCGACAATACAGTGTCTTTGAAGTGATGCTCGTTGCCAAAATATTTGAAATCCAAAGCTTATATAAAAGAGGGAGAGCTATAATCCAAGGTCCAAAATATATAGCTAAATTTGTAAATAAGCTTCCATGTTGATAGACAGTTTCTGTTTCACAAGATTTTTGATTTTCGTTCGATCTGAAGTTGTTCAATTTATAGTCTGAGGCTACTCAGTTGGTTTCTTCAAAGGACAACAGCATTTGTACATTTTAATTTGTTTGGAATATTTATTTTACCATTTGAATATGCATTGCTGTATTGAATTGGATTGTTTGAATGAATGTTTTTTTTTTCTTTTAAGTAATGATTTTTTTTTTATTTCGATATTACCAATGTGGATAGGCTATAGGAGTGTGACCTCAAGGGCGGATTCAGTCGTTTCTAAAAGGTGGGTTTCAAACCCAGGAAAAAGGGGGTTCAACCATATATCCCCATTCAAATGCATTGATCGGCCAAAAAAGGGGGTTTCAACCCCCGCCCCCCCTCCGGATCCGCCACTGGACCTTTATTAGAATCGAATAGGTCGGTAGACTATTTACAACCGCATTCAAATTCCGCCATTGCATCATCACTTCAAATAGAATTTGTCGGTTAAAGCATGTGATTGCAAAACAATAGACTGAACAGGTTGTTAACACTTTCAAATATTAATAGGGTCAAGCAACATTTTAAAAATGATAAGATCGTGTAAGCGTTAATTTTGGTACAGAAACGAAATTTTAGTGATATTGATCCTCAAACATTAAGCCGGTCATGAAATAAGTTTGTGAATTATGTTTGCGGTTCTTTTGACATGCATTGTGACGTATCACCGTATTAATTCTATATTAGAAAACTACAGCAGTTATATTAGAAAAGTATCGCATTCATAAATTTTTGATATTAAAAAAATATCGCTATGATATAAGACAAACATCGCATTGATATTTTAAAATATAGCAGTATCTTTGACTTTTAGGCGATTTTGGCTGATCCAACAATCTAATTCATCTCGATTGCATTCCACATAATTTGCTACATGACATTAATTAAATTTGTACATCTACAAATGATAAATCGTGCATGTATGTCTCATTTATTCAACAATTCAATTTTCTCGTTTAAATACATCTTGCTTGGTATAACTTAAAATAATTCATGGAAATTATACAGCAGACGTATGTCTTGTTAAATGTCAGCCTGGTTTAAGAAAAGAATCATTACTTTATACCGAGAAATCTTCGTTCCTTCATAAAAATGTAAACATTCGTCTGAGATTTCCCACAATGCAACTCGTTGATATAAGACAATATCGCTCATTGATATAAGAAAAGTTTTTATCGTATCGCACCTTCCATAGACTGATACTACTGTTGCATTTATTCACTAATCAATCGTGATTACTTTTTTTACGACAACGTATCCAATTTTTTTTTAATGCTTCTAGTATCGCATAATCTTATCGTTATAAATTATTCGTGAAAATGAGGTATAGGGCCGATTAGTCCATACATGAAATAAAGTCGACTTATCAATCAAAGTGTCTGAGTAACTTACCTAAACACGGATTAAACGTTGACAGAGGAACCATGAAAATGAGGTCAAAGCCAAACGATTGTGCCAGGCAATCATGCACACCTTGTACACCTTGCAATCATTCCACACACTGGATAACGTTGACTTTTTATATATAAAGTATATGAGAAATACTCATCGTCCAAAAAACTATGAAAATGTGTCAATGTGGGATGAACTCTACCATACAGATATGTAGACTTCTTTAATAAATGTTTTTCACCAATTATAATTTACATATTTCATTAAACATCTGAGAAAAAAGACAAAACCATAAAACTTAACATTTGCCGATGGACAACGAAAAGAGTTGGGATCATCTAAATCTGCCAGAATAACATGTACGCTTTCCAAAGAAAATATCCAGCATGCGTACGAGGCAACGAACCTTAAACCATGAGTACTGATCCATAAAATGAGGTCAAAATAATGTAACCCTATCTAAGTCACTACAAGTTCTTGCAAATACCCAGTATACGAAATACAAATATGTTATTTTTTATTATAAAAAGTTGCATGCGACAACAAAACTATAGTTCCTTAAGCAGTCACTTAAGTAGCATCTTGTTCCTCCGCTTTTTCTACGTTCAGTGGACCGTGAAATTGGGGTAAATCATCTTTTTTGCATTAAAATTGGAAAGATGAAGGGAACATATGTTCTAAGTTTCAAGTTGATTGGACTACCTTGACCAAAATTTAACCTTAAGCGGGACAGACGGACGAACGAGCTAACGAACGGACGAACTGACACACACTAGAAAAACATTAGGCCCCTCTTCTATCGTAGGTTGGGCATAAAAACAGACTTTGAAAAAATAAACACTGTAATTCAGTAATGCTTGACCAAGGAGAATACAATTCAACAATTGTTTAGGCCCAATTGATCTGTACACAGCGAGCGGTACTTACAAAAAGTGATATTTGTTTTCTACACTTAAAACAAACTTTTGCAAACACGTAAACATCTGGCCATATTTGTAGAGCAACCTCTTTTAATGTTAAGCTGAAGTGTACTACTACGCAGTATAATAAATCCTAATAAAGCTCGACAAGGGCCTCACCATTTTTTTAACTTGTAAAAAAACAATAAATTAACCGTTTAAAGGTTCATAAGAAATGGATATTTTTTAGAAATAATAAAAACTATAGATTGGTATCATTTACTGACTTGATTTTAAAGTCGAAAATCATCGCCTCTTTTATAGTCCGTCTTAGTGCTTAGTGCTCGCAGTCACAGTTGACCTAATTCGTACCTATTTATTTGCATACTTTGTTTTATTTGTTTGTTGTCGCATATTTATATGTATTCGGTGAGAAACCCACAAAAACTTGCTCAAATATTTGTAAATTTGCCGAATCAAAACAAAGTTTTACCTACTTACTTCTAGAAAGAGCTGTCAAATGAGGACCTTCAAAAGTTTTAAAGCAGGGCAAAAATAGATTAAATACATTTGATGTTTCCAGTTATTGGATATTCCTATATGAAACTTGCAGAACTTGGTTAAAATAATAGAATTAAGGCGACAGTAGGTCAATTGTGTGTCGAATTTCGCAGATCGATTCAAACACCTGAATCATGTTTGATACGCTTCACCCATTCCTCCATATCAATCAATACTAAACAATTTATTATAAAAAGATAGAACATTTTCAACATCGTCCAAACTAACTTTGGAACAACCTGTGAGAACAGAAGAGGTTTATCTCAAAATACAGGATTTTGTTTCTATTTCATGAAATATAAAATGCACAAATTTATTTATTCAGTTTTTGACATGCCTTAAGACTTTTCCATATTCACAGGTTTGTCTATACTCAAATTAAATAAGTTGAAAAAAAATCGTATTTGTAAATTTCTTCTGATATTCTAGATTCTGCTGCTTGGGAAAAATCATTTTTATCCTCTTTAATTTGAAAATTAAAATATAAATTGGGTAAAAATATACATTAAAATCAATTATTTTGTATTTTCAAATTTTCATGGTCCTTTTTATCAATAATACTAATTCTCGTAAATGACAGTGAAAATATAAACACTGATTTTTAACTCATTTAATGGAATTTTTTGCGACAGATCAATGAAGTAATTAATATCCGGAATCATAACATTTTTTGTCTGATTTGTCCCCCCCCCCCCCCCCCCCCCCCATATAAACGCAAAAATAAATTACCTGTTTAACGGTCAGTTTAACGCATAACAATTGATAATATAAAGTTATTTGTTTTAACAACTTTCAAGTTAAACTATGGAAGGGATATAATTTGTTCCGTCAACAATACTTCCGTTATACCTTTCCAAATATATCCGTGATTTAACCAGGTAGATATCACTTTATATATCTTCAGTCCAACGTAGCTTTGCAGAATATTTACATATACATAGTAGGTAAGTTTTCTAACATTTACCATGTTTACCATGCTAAAGAAAATATTTCCCTCAAAATATGCAACTGTGTGCTGTGTGCTGTGGTAATTGTATAGGTGAATCGTTTTCGACACGTACCAGGTAAGTAATTTCCTTCCTCTTTCAGTTCATGATGAAATAACATTATTTGACAAGAATTACATATGTTTATTCAGTTAGAAAAATAATCTGTAGTGATGATATTTTTTTCTGCCACTGAAGATGGCAAAAAAAAGTAAAAATTGTATTTTAATGTATTGCGATAGTAATTATATTGTTTCCATTGATCCCGGTCAACTAACTTATAAAGCTTCACAATTTAAATGGGAGATTTTAATATAGTTCCACTTTTTCATACATCTGTTAATCGCTTCATTGTAACAGGAAATCAAACAATTTGAAGAGCTTGCATCAGTCTATTGAATACGACCTTAAATTAGCACTTGTTATTAATCTGGCTGTGTCTCTTATGACTTGTATAGCAATCAGATAATAAAACAAAATGACAATAATTCATTTTACTACAAAATTGAAAAAAACACGAAACAGAGGTGGACTAATAAAGGAACCGTTGATAATAGACTGGGTAGTTTTTAAATTGTATGTTAACAAGCATTATGTGAGTTTTGCATGGCAATGTGTATGTACTTTAGTCCTCTCCCGTTAAAAAAATCATTGTATGTGAACACAATTATCTGATCTATTGATTGTCATGATCTATCATTATCTAACAAATATCAAGTCAATATATTTAGACATGACGAAAAAAATATGTTGAAAACTGACTATTTTAGTGAATTTTCGAATCTAAGGGCCATAACTTTGAATCAAATCATCAGACCGGAACAAAAGTCGAACTTGATCTGTAATTAATCATAAACAGCCAGCATGAAGACAAAAAGTGTGGAAAACGGATTTGTCGGACTGGCGGACAGACAGACCGATCGACCGACCGACCGTCCGTCCGACCGACCGACATAGGGAATAACAAGAAAAATCTGATCGGTATGGTTTTTCGCACACATGTTGACTTCTAAATGCCTTTTTCTTTAAAATTGTGTATACGGGTATTTCTTGGATACATAAAATACACCCATCCATCTAAGGGAGCTACCATTTGATTTTAAAGGGGGGTTCTAGGATGAAAAATTTTGTCCTGCATTTTTTTTTAGTTATTAACTCTGTCCTGCCTTTTTATTTTTCACTCTATCCGGTCCTGTTTTTTTTTTTAGTTTATCCTGACTTTTTTTACATAAATTGTCATCCTGACTTTTTTTTTTTTGCAAGTGTCTCATCCTGCCTTTTTTTTTTACTCAAAACTCCTGTCCTGCATATTTTTTTCAAATTTCATCCTAGCCCCCCAATAAAAATCAAATGGTAGCTCCCTAACGCTGTCATGGGTGGAACTTATAATTGATTGTATGAGTACAACGAGATCAACCTCATTAAGGAATGACTGCAATATTTGTTTTATGAAGGAATAACATCAAAAATGTGGTGCACACTAAATAACTCGTGTAGCGGGTTATTTTAAAGTTTGCAACACATTTTTATGCTATTTTACAGTAATTTCTTATAATTTAATTCTTAATTGCATTTTAAACCGGAGTAAATTATGAAAAAAGGTTGATGACGCCACGATCACATGACAAATTAATGTCAATGAGCTGAGAAACCAAAAAACGTCAGCCAATCAGAAGACGCGTTACATTAACAAAAATAAGTTACATGTATTCACATTTAAAATCAAACATTTATCTATACGCAAAAAAAATGACATAACATTATATAACTATTTCACTTATCAAACAAGTATAACGTTTAGAGTTACCGATTATAAATAACGTAAATCAAAGTTTGATAGTGCAAGGGTAATAGTTTAGCGCAACTATATCATTTTACGTTGGCACAGATGAATATGAGTGACGAATTAAATGCCCATCGACGTTTTATTCTTATTTGGAATATTTCAGCAAAAGTAGTAAATACTCATGTACTAATATATATACGCGACGTTTTATTCTTATTTTGGAATCTTTCAGCAAAAGTAGTAAATACTCATGTACTAATATATATACCAAAACCAACACAATATATAAATTTATGAGCCGAAGCGCTTTTCAAATATGCTTCTTAACAAGTTTTAGTAATTTTGTCTTCAGGTTTATCTAAATTAAATGTAACTATTTAGTCTATTGTTTCAGGATGGCATCTGAGGTGTTGATATGTGACCCATGTTCTAGACTGAATAAATCCACGGACGCCTCAAATTTTTGCACAGATTGTGACGATGCACTTTGTTTAGATTGCTCTACTGCTCATAGTGCTCTAAAGTTTACTATTTCGCATAACGTTGTTGATGCGTCTGCATTAACTGCTCGTGCATTCAATTTGAAAAATGTCTGCAACGATCATGAAGAATTGCCTTTAGAGTTTTTCTGTTCAGATCACGATTCCTTACTATGCCGATCATGTATGGCTAATACAATCTTACTTGTTCAAAGATTCTACCACTAGATGTCGCGGCAAAAGGAATAAAGTCTTCAATCATGTTTGATGATATTTGTAAAGATATTTCTGCATTACGGAAGTCGACAAAGGAGTTAGTAGAAGATAGAAACAAGAACAAGAAAAATGTAGGAAGGACCAAGGATTTAACACTTCAAAAGATAACACAGTTCAGAAAAGATATTAATAAGCATCTCGACAAATTAAAAAAGAAACTATCATCTGATGTTTATATAAAAGCGAGAGAACTTGATGAAAAAGCATCCATAGGGCTATCTGAGGCAGTTACTAGAGAAAAAAATATAGAAGACATATGGGAACGAGTCAATTTTCTTTCAAAACATGGTTCCGAAAGTCAATTGCTTACCCTGCTGAATGAAGTAAGACCGGAAATTACCAAAAAATTAATAAATTTTCAGGAGACGATTATATCTCTAGAAATGAATGGCTTGGATTTTGAACAGGTAGATTTGATATCTTCCATAACTTCCATGGGATTAGTGAAGCCGACTTGTTCCCCATGTTCAGTGTCATATAAGCCTCCTAAACATATGCAATCCAAGATACAACAAACACAAGTGAAGGTACCGATAGGGTTCGAGTTTGAAAAGAAAGATACCATAACCTTGAGTAGAGTTTCATGTATAGCTGTAACTGACGACAATCGATTACTTCTTTGTAATGACATGGTCAGTCCCTTTAAAAATAATATTACAGCATGCACGGAGGAATGTGAACAGGTTCAAGCGTGCACCATTTTCAAAAGGGTATATGGTATAGCTATAATACCACACACAGAAGAAGCAGTTATCAGTTTGGCTGATGTCAAGATTATTCAATTCGTCAATATAGTAAGCCTGGTCCCTGGTAGACAAATTAGAATTGTTATTGAGGACAATTCTATTTATGGTATTGCAGTTGTTCGTGATTCCATTATTGTCGGTGGTAGCTGTGGTAATGTGCATTTCATTGAGAAAATGAAAGGGAAATGTCTAAAAACTATTAAAATCGGTCCAGGTGCTATACGTTCCATCGTGCCATTTATTAGTGCTAAAGATGACGTTATATACTGCTGTGAACATAGCGGTAACAAGAAAGTTCATAGATTGGAACTGGATGGAAGTTTAATTTCAAATTGTGAGCTAGAAAATCCAATAGAAATGACATTAGATTCAAAAAGTAATGTTTACGTCGAATCTTACGACTTTGGTGAACTATACAATCCATTGGGTATTACACTAGACTCAAAAGGAAATATTTACGTCACGTGTTACGAGTCTCATTGCCTACATCGACTGTCATCAGACTGTAAAATCGATGATATTATGTTGAAGAAAGCGGATGGAATTGACCGACCAATGAGTGTTGCTTTCAACAAGACATTTAGTAAGCTGTACATTTCTAACTCTGGTTCTGATAGAAGTGTTTTGATTTTCGATTGCAAATGAACAATAAAAAAATGACAGATTTTAAATATGAAATTATATTTAGCATAACTATTAGTTTTTTTAAGCATGAAAATAATGAAAGTCGCAAAAGATTGAAAGCAGACTACAAATCATGAAATCCAACAAATAACTCCATTCAGTTTTCAAGCTTAAATTTATCATGCAGGCGGTTTATACATATTCTAGCATTTCCTTCTTTTTATCTGTTCTTTATATTAAAATAAGTTTGTCACAATGTTGTCACTCATCGAAGAGATAAAAGTATTTTCTATTGTACTCTCTTTATTTTTGTTGTAATAAGCCCATTGTTTTGATTTTAAACTATTAAAAGTAGTTTGATTTCCCTAACTACACCGTGCATGTTCTTGTTGTTGACAAGATATATAACTTTGTCGTTCCGTTCTGCAATTATATATGTGATTGGCACATGGTTTGTCCGTAACTCATAGTACAAGTGTCAGAGAATAAAAGTTTGTCCAAGGAAGCATACAAATTAGGTCAAGGTCAGATGATTCTTCCATGCAGACATGTACACCTTTCAATCTTTCCACACGCTGGACATAGTTGACTTAATTATAAATAGTATATATGAAATTGAAAAAAATCTTAGCATTGACAAATAAACTATGAAAATTTGAAAATGTAAAATGAACTCTGCCGTACAGATATGTAGACTTCATAACTATTCCTTTCGCTATTTATAATTTTACATTTTTCGTAAAACATCTGAGAAAAAAAACAAAACCCTAAAGCTTAACATTTAGCGATGTACCATACAAAGATTCGAGATCATCTAAAACCAGCCAGCATAACATGTACACCTTACAAGGAAAATATCCAACATGCGTACGGGATCACGAAACTTAAACCGTGAAAACTGATTCATAAAATGAAGTCAAAATAATGTTAACCCTGTCTAACTGACTACGAGGCCTTGCAAATACTTCGTATACCAAATGACATTATGCTTTTACTCAAAATAAGTTGCATGTGATAACAAAACTATAGTTCTTCAAGCAGTGAAAATATAATCATGGACAATGAAAATATAATCATGGACAATGAAAATAAAGTAGACGGAAACTACGTTACACAATGCATCTGCATATAATGTATGAAGCATCTTGTTCCTCATCTTTTTTAAAATAAAAAGCCGCAACCATTGTTCTACCATCCCCATGACCTGCGTTATTTGTTGCGGACGACACAAAAATTAAATGTTTTACACATTAAAGCTGTATCATGAAAATATATACATACTCTATGGTCGGGTTGTTGTCTCTCTGATACATTTCCCTTTTCCATTCTCAATTTTATACATTGTGAATACGCACTGTAAGTCAAAATTGAAAATTCCTACTAGGGTTATTCGATTTATCCTTATTAATCGAAAAAAAACTAAATGCTGGAGGACAATTTCAATATTATGTGAAAAACATATGCAGCTTTACATATTTTGTGGGAGGGTAAACTGAATTATTGTAAACCCTTTGTAATAAACTGAAAAGAATCTTAATTAAATTTAACAAAATTTTCTTCAGGTATAAATGTTTTGTCTATCCTAAAAAGACGGATTTTGCCCTTCTAGTACACGATATTTGTATCTACTTTGACTATTCCTTTTTAAGAATCCAAGTTAAACTTATTCTCTAAGTCTGTCTTTAACTCTAGAATAATGAATAACTGTGTTAAGAGTAAAAGAGAGGCGAAAAATACCACAGGGACATTCAAACTCATAAGTCTGAAATAAACAGACAACGCAATGGCACAAAAAGATTGTTTGTATGCTCACAGAAAATTTATATATATCACTTCCGATTCGCGCACGGCCATAGAGACGGCTTTTTTCCATAGAAATAAGAACGTTACATTGGGGATAGAATAGATGGTAATGGTTTGGAAAAAAAGATTTCTACGTTGCATTTGGTGAAATCGACCAAATCAGTGTGATTAACCAAATATGATTGGCAAACTGTTATTATGCAGGATTAAAAAGGATATAAATTTTTAACAGAGCAGTTAAGCCTATCCAGAAATCGCACATTTCTCAGGGTTGTCGATGTAACCATACAGAGGTTTTCAAATTATATATGTGTACACCGATGTATCTCGCTGGAAAGCTCAGAAAATATCATCTTGCACATATTTGTTCTGAATCATGACTGCAAATAAAGCTTATAATCTGAATAATTCAAGTGACTAGAATTGCATCAATATAAAATAAACAGTATTGTAAAAAGTCTTGCAAGACCTTTATTTTATGTGAAAAATAAACAGTATTTTATACATATCGTAATCAAAATGAATTTAAATAATATCGAGATCAATATAAAATGAAAAATAATTTGTTTTTACCCAAAAATAAATTGCCGTAGCTGCATTTACGAAATCCTTATGAAAATTTTGGTTTTTCAATGCTCTTCGACTTCTAACTTTATATGGCCTTTTTAATATTTTGATCTGAGTGCTACTCATGATTCGTTTATAGAACAAAACAGTGTTTGACGTATATTATTTTAATTCTGATATTTTTGATGATTTTTAATATAAATATCCTTACATGCAAAAGTTTCAGGTCAGACAACTTAGGCATTATATAAAATAACATACTTAGCATCTATTTATCACTTCAAAAAACGCATAACTCGTTCATATTAATTAAGTTTAAATATAATATAGTTTTAAATCTGTGAATGAATAAATGAATACTAAATTGCAGAAAGAAAACATTATATATATACTATAGCAACGAAAGCATTTTTACAAATTGACATATGATACATCATAGACCTATAGATAAATGAATTATAAGAAAACAAAACAACATTGATTAATAACAGGTTATCTGAATGACCATGCAGATTCAATATGATTATAGGAATTTATTTACAATGTTAAAAGGTTAAATTTGAATAAATACTGTATCAATTAAGTGATGCTTGGCCAAGAAGGATAAAATTTCGGCAAGTTTTGAGGCCCAATTGATTTGAAGACAGGGAACGGTATTTATAAACTGTAGTATTTGTTTTCAAACTGCATAACTAATTTTTGCAAATAAAGTCATCATAGATACCAGGATTGAAATTTTATATTTGCGCCAGACGCACTTTTAATATACATAAGACTCATCAGTGACGCTCGAATCAAAAATTGTTAAAAAGGCAAAATAAAGTACGAAGTTGAAGAGTATTGAGGACTAAAATCCCTTAAAATTTGCCGAATATAGCTATTCAGGTAATTTATTCTTGAGGTAGAAAAGCCTCAATATTTCAACGATTAAAAGTTGTGTAAACAATTTATCTATAATTATGACCATATCAATGATATGTATAATGTCAACACAGTAGTGCTGACTACTAACACGTCAATATCTAGCCATATCAGCTTATCATCCTCTTTCTATGTTCAGGTGAAGTGTACCACTACGCAATTTACTAAATCCTAATGCTTGGAAAGGGCATGTCAGTTTTTTTATTTAACTTGTAGTAACAACAAATTAATCAGTTTTAAGGGGGCTCGGGGGTCTAAATCATTTTTTTTAATTTAATATAAAATTTCGCTACATCTTTCAATAAATGAATTTTATCTTACACTTAATAGAAAAATTATATAAAAAATGGGGTCACCGTTCATTTACGCTCACAATTTTTGTTAATGTCCTTTTTTTCTGTTGAACTTATAGGAGAAAAAGCGGTAATATCGAAATAAAAAAAGAACTAAATTACATAAATCGCTTAAATTTTACAATTATTTAGACTATGTATAGCTTATTCGAAAAGAACAATCAAAATATAGGTCACCGATGAGCTAAAAAAAGAAGATATTTCTATGTTACTGCCAAAAAATGGCATTTTTGCACCAAAGGGAGATAATTTGGAGCTTTTTCAATGATATCTACATTTTAAAAGTCACCTGGGGCTAACACGTATTGATTTTTTGGAATGATTTTTGTACCATATGATAAAGTAACAACTACTTAAAGGTAATTGATAAAATGTGTAACGAAAAATAAATGTTTCATTTTTTTCTGAAAATCTGCTACCCGCGAGCCTCCTAGGCTTAAGGTTCATCAGAGTTGGTACTTTTTAGAAATTGTCTGTCGTAGTGCTTCACTTATGTGCTTAGTGCTAGCAGTCACCGTTGAGCTGTTTCGTACCGATTAATTTGCATACTTTGGTTTTTTTTTTGTTATTGCATATTTTTTTGGTATTTTGTGAAACATCACTAAATTTGGGTCAAATGTTTGTCAATATGCCGAATCAAAACAAAGAGCTGATAAATGTGGACCGTCAAAAGTTTATATATATATGACAAGACTGGATTAAATGCATTTGATGTTTCCCGGATTTGGAAATCTGATTTCGAAACTTGTAGAACTTGGTTAAAATAGTAGAATTGATGCCTTAACAGATCAACTGACTAATCCTCTCACTCAATTACATGCTTAAATGAGATTTTGATACCTTCTAATAAATTTCGGAAATGCTGGGGTCTGCACTATCACTTTCATCTACCACACTGGTTTACTAGAGATACAGGAAAGCTACAATAACCGCAGTGTGGCAATTTGGGCAATGGAACCCTTTCCAGAGAGGGGAAATGCTCGGCTGAGCCAGTCAAAATGAGATAGTATATAAAACGAACTTAGTTATGTAAAAAATTATGTAAATCAGATGGATGCAGGAAAAAGTTCTGAAAAATAGCTGTTTACCATCAATAGTTGAAATAATAAAGATACAAAGGGGCATGATATATCATAATCAACACAATACATCATATGACTCTTAAGCTTATCTCCACTTCAATACATTAACGAGTACAAATAAGTGACGCGTAGTAAAATATCGTATAAAGTTATTTCTTGGGAAGGGAGATAATTTTTTCCGTCACCAACACGATAAATATATATGTGCATATCGACCAGGTACACAACAGTTCATATACCTTAAGTCCAAAGTTTCTCTGCAGAAGATTGTCCTTTACATAAGAGGTAAGTTTGGTAAAATTAAACATGCCAAAGAAAAGAGGTCCCTCAAAAGATTGAACTGTGTATTGTGCTACTTTTTTATGATAATTGTTTTTGGCATGAACCAAGTACTACGTAATTTTCTTCCACGTTCATTTACTGAAGTAATGAAAAAAGATCGATATTATTTCATAAGAGTTAGATATGTTTATTCAGATTCTGTGAATTTTGCATTGTTTCGTTGCTACAGAAGGTTTAAAAAAACAACAATAGAAAGTGAAAGTAATGATATTGTTTCCTTTTATCTTCGATGAAAATACCGTAAGTGCTGTATAAACGCATATTTTGGCGTTAATATTGAGTCACTGATAAGGGATTTGCATCGGAACTAAACACATTTATTCTAAAAACAGTTGTTGGCATGACACGGGTTATGTTCTTCTCATATATGTTATGATGATATAATACTAAATCCCTAACGGGAAGGATTGTGCCTGATGTTCATATGATGAAATCATAATCTTTCAGTCAGTTTAATTGAAGACTGGAGCTTGCATATGTCAGTTAACTGCTAGTAGTCTGTTGTTATTTATGTATTATTGTCATTTTGTTTATTTTCTTTGGTTACATCTTCTGACATCAGACTTGGACTTCTCTTGAACTGAATTTTAATGTGCGTATTGCTATGCGTTTACTTTTCTACATTGGTTAGAGGTATAGGGGGAGGGTTGAGATCTTACAAACATGTTTAACCCCGCCGCATTTTTGCGCCTGTCCCAAGTCAGGAGCCTCTGGCCTTTGTTAGTCTTGTATTATTTTAATTTTAGTTTCTTGTGTACAATTTGGAAATTAGTATGGCGTTCATTATCACTGAACTAGTATATATTTGTTTAGGGGCCAGCTGAAAGGCGCCTCCGGGTGCGGGAATTTCTCGCTACATTGAAGACCTGTTGGTGACCTTCTGCTGTTGTTTTTTTATTTGGTCGGGTTGTTGTCTCTTTGACACATTTCCCATTTCCATTCTCAATTTTATCATAATTAAAAGTATGATTTTGATGTTATTCTACCTGTTATTATACTATTATACACCTGCTGATCGCTTGTCATAAGAACTCAAATTATGGGAGAAGCCTACATCAGTACATCATAAAATTCGACCTCATAAACGTTATAATTACTCGACCTCAGAACGTGTTATTACTTGGACTTATTAAAGAAAAATAAGATTACAAGAATACTGAACTCCGAGGAAAATTCGAAACTGAAAATTCCTTTCAAATGACAAAATCAAAATCTAAAATACATCAAACGAATGGATATATATCAACTGTCATATTCCTGACCTGGTACAGAGATTTTCTTATGTAGACACTGATGATTTAAACATGCTTTAACCCCGCAACATTATTTATGTATGTGCCTGTCTCAAGTCAGGAGCCTGTAATTCATTGGTTGTCGTTTGTTTATGTCTTGCATATTTGTTTTTCGTTCATTTTTTTACATAAATAAGGCCGTTATTTTTCTCGTTTGAATTGTTTTACATTGTCTTATCGGGGCCTTTTATAGCTGACTATGCGGTATGGGTTTTGCTCATTGTTGAAGGCCGTACGGTGACCTATAGTGTTGTTAATGTTTGTGTCATTTTGGTCTTTTTGTGGGTAGTTGTCTCATTGGCAATCATACTACATCTTCTTTTTTATATTCTAAAGCTACCTAAGCCTCTTAATTGTGTGTCAGTCAAGTATTAGTTCATTGTATTGACAACGATGTGTGAACAACACAAACAGATATAATAGGTAAATATGTCAAAAATAGGGATAGAGTCGTCAAAAGTTACTAGTATCAAAGTTACCAGCCTTAGGATATGATACGCCAGACGCGAGTTTCGTCTACATAAGACTCATCAATGACGCTCAAATTAAAATTATTACAAAGACAAACAAGTATATGAAGTTGAAGAGCATATTGAAGTCCAAATTTCCAATAAGTTGTGCCAAGAACGGCTAAGTTGATATATTCCTGGGATAAGAATATACTTAGTATTTCGAATATTTCAAATTTGCATTATAATCTTGATCACTATAAAAACAAACAAATATGTCAACAAAGAAATGCAACCTGTTAACATTGCTTACCTTTCAATATCATGTGTAAGTATAATGTAAAAAGGCAGAAGCACCGCCTTTCTATTGATAGCAGTTGTCAATCTAAATTACAAATCTTGAGCATATAATATGTGTACAAACAAAGCATTCAAGTCAATCAGACAAAAGTTGCTAGCGTTAGGATAACAGCTTTAGAATAATTATCTGCGCGAAACAAACGCACAAAAAATTGTACAACTATTTTAGTCCACAAAACAAGTATCATATTAAAAGTTGCAAGTTGATACCAATTATTTATTAGATTTTAATGACGCAAATAATATAGTTTAATTTTAGTGGAACTAAAGATCTGACATTTTAATAAAATATTAGGAATTGTTCGACAAAATTATAAGAGACCTAAAATATATAATGACTTGTTAATTGGAATATAATTTGTGTATTGTCTTTCAGATAAAATAAACACACACATTTTCTCGATGCAAATTACCGCTCGAAATTACACTGCAAAGTGTACTTTGGAACTGACCACTGAGTTGTTTATGATCGATGACAGACTTTCCACCAACAGAGAGATCAACGCAGTTTAAAACAAAACACATTATAAGTTATATGCGTCTGATGCGCTTTACAAATAAGCTTTCATAAAATATTTCAGTAATTTCATCTTCTGGTTTATCGAAGTACAAAAGCATATGTAGCTATTTTGTCTATCTTTTCAGGATGGCATCTAAGACGCTGATGTGTGACCCATGTTATAGATTAAACAAATCATCTAGCGCCATAAAGTTCTGTACAGATTGCAACGATGTGCTATGTACAGATTGCACTTCTGTTCACAGCGCTCTAAAGATTACTAGTTCTCATCACGTGGTTGATGCGTCTGATTTAACCGGTCGTGCTTTCAAGTTAAAAAAATACTGCAACGATCATCAAGATATGCCTTTAGAGTTTTTTTGTTCAGATCATGATTGCTTACTCTGCCGATCATGTATGGCTAATACCCATCGTACTTGTGGTAAAATTCTACCATTAGATGTCGCGGCTAAAGGGATAAAGTCTTCAGTCATGTTTGATGATATTTGTAAAGATATTTCTGCATTACGGAAGTCGACAAAGGAGTTAGTAGAAGATAGAGAGAAGAACAAGAAACACATAGGAAGGACCAAAGAATCGACACTACAAAAGATTAAAAAGTTAAGAAGTGATATTAATAAGCATCTCGACAAATTGGAAGAGAAAGTTGCGTCTGATGTGAGTTTTTTGGAGAGAGAACTTGACAAAAAAGCTTCGACAGATCTATCTGAAGCGGAAACAAGAGATAAAAATATAGAAGATATATGGGAACAAGTCAATTTTCTTTCAAAACATGGTTCCGAAAGTCAATTGCTTATCCTGCTGAATGAAGTAAGACCTGAAATTACCAAACAATCAACAAATCTCCAAGAGATGATTCTGTCTCTAGATATGAATGGCATTGACTTTGAACAGGTAGATTTGATATCTGCCATAACTTCCATGGGATTAGTGAAGCCGACGTCTTCTCCATGTTCTGTGTCATACCAGCCTCCTAAACATATACAAGCACAAATACAACAAACACAGGACAAAGAACCAACAAAGTTTGAGTTTGAAAAGAAAATTCCTGTACCTTTGGACAGAATCTCTTGTATAGTTGTAACTGACGACAATAGGTTAATTCTGTGTAATGACATGAGTAAAAACTTTAAAGATAATGTAATAGCATGCACAGAAACAGGTATGCAGATTCAAGCATGTACTATTTCCAATAAGGTATTTGGTATAGCTATCATACCACAGACTGACGAAGCAGTTGTTAGTTTGGTTGATGTCAAGATTATTCAATTTGTCAATTTATCAAGCATGAAGCTTGGTAGACAACTCCAGGTTACTATGAAGGACAGTGGCATGTATGGTATCGCAGTCGTTCGTGATACAATATTTGTCGGTGGGAACTCTGGAAATGTGTACTTTATTGAGAAAACAAATGGAAAATGTCTTAAAACTGTTGAAATTGGTACAGGTATTATATCTTCACTTGTGCCATTTATAAGCGCTAAGGGTGAAGTACTATACTGCTGTGAACATCGTGGTAACAATAAAGTTCATAGCTTGAAACTGGATGGAAGTTTTACTTCCAGTTGTAAACTATACAGTCCATTGGGAATGACATTAGATTCAAAAAGAAATATTTACGTCACATGTTGCAATTCCCATGAACTGCATCGTCTGTCACCTGACTTGAAACTCAATAATATCCTGTTAAAGAAATCAGATGGAATTGACTACCCATTGGGTGTTGCTTTCAACAAAACATATAGTAAACTATATCTTTTAAATGGTGGGTCTGATAAAAGTGTTTTGATTTTCAATTGCAAATAAAACAAGTGAACATAAAAAAAAAAAGATTTTAAAAAATAAATCATTTTTAGCATACTATTATATTAGTTTGTTTAAAGTCATAAGAAACGAGAAACCGGTGAAAAATAATGTTCTTTCAATTCTTGAACCAATACATACAAACATCCTAAACTTAGTCTTATGTGCACGAATTTATCATTTTTTTCGTGTAAATTTCGCATAATCGTCATTTTTTTCAATCGGTCAGTGTTGTTGTGAAAATATGGCAGGTAATTAAAGTTCGTGTTTCGAAGTTTCGAAGTTTACTGTTTGTCAACAATCGACAAAAAGTCAACAATAAAGCATGGAAATTAAGCACGTGTTTAACATGTAAATTCAAATAATAGTTTATTTTAAGGACATCCATGCGTATTGCAATTAAAATAAAGTAAACTTCTTCTAAATATGAATAGTAATTTAAAGAATTTTCTTCAGAAAAAAGTATATGTACATACATTTTATACTGAAAACTATCCATTGAGTAATAAAAAAAACATAAGCATTATTTTTTTTTTTAATTTGAGGTTTCTTATGACTTTAAGGCAAAAAAAAATAATCGAATTCACTATATTTTGAAAGAAGATTATAAGATCATGACATCAACAAATAACTCCCTTCAGTTTTCAAGCTAGATCTTTTCCGTATCATGCAGGCGGTTAATACATATTGTAGAATTTCCTTCTTTTTATCTGTTCTAGATATTACAATAATTTTGTGATGAAGCATTTTGTAACTCATTAAAGACTTAAAAGTTCTTGTCTATGGTACTTGATTTATGTTAATTGCAACAATCCCATTATTGTTTGGATTTTAAACTATAAAAATTAGTCTTCTTTTCCTAAACGTCAGCCGTGCATATTCTTTTGGTGGTTTTTTCAAATTATAAAAAAGATGTGGTATGATTGCCAAGAGAAAACTCTCCACAAGAAACCAAATGAGACAGAAATTAACAATTGTAGGTCACCGAACGGTCTTCAACAAAATGCCGCGATTTGGCAAATGTAAAACAATTCAAACGAGAAACTGACGGCCTAATTTATGTACAAAACAAATATGTAATACATAAAAAACGACAACCACTGAATTACAGGCTCCTGACTTAGGACAGGCACATAATACAGAATGTGTGTGTGTGTGGTGGTGGTGGGGGTACTGAGAGTACTCAATTACTGACAACTAGTTCAAAGCCACTTACAACTGATACAAAAATCATGTCTCTAAGACTAAATTGTCAATTAGTACACACCTAAACTTCAATAGATTTAGTTAAAGACGTCATAAACAGTCAAAGAAAAGCATGACATTGTGCCATGACAAGGTACAGGTCCCAACAGATTGTAGATCCATGAATGTGTAAATGTAAATAACAGTAATATTTAGTTTGCTTGTAATTTATTGATAACAAAATCGATATTAATACCAAGAAATTTTCCAGGCACTGTAAACAACATTTCCGAAAATATGAGGATGTGCTATTCCGGACAACCAAACTTCAAAACCAAATATTCATATCTATGGAAGGATTTAGTAAGAGTAAAGGTTTCAAGTAATCCAGTGATACATAGATTACATTCGTTAAAATAAAAAAAACGTCACACAACACACACGTGCATAGCGAACGAGTTGTGAAAAATAAACATCATAAGATGGTGCCAAAAGGAACATTACCATCCAAAAAAGAAAAATTAACGATAGGGAACGAATGAACGTTACATCTTTTAACAGATATAGGAAGATGGGGTGTGAGTGCCAATGAGACGACTCTCCATCCAAATAACAATTTAAAAAGTAAACCATTTTAGGTCTATATCTTTTAAGTATGTATTATGGAAGTACACCACTAATTCATGGTCCCATTGCTTTCTAAATAAAGTGGCAATTATTGCATTTCAAAGCAACACTTTATGGTGTCTTGTACTGAAAAAAATCAACATACCTTTAATTGCATATATATTGTATAGCTGGTTGTTCTGTGCGAGCCAAGGCTCCGTGTAGAAGGCTGTACATTGACCTATAATGGTTATTTTTTTTAATTGTTATTAGGATGGAGAGTTGTCTCATTGACATTCATACTACATCTTCCTATATCTACAAGAAAAAACATGTTACCGGAATTTCGAATGTACCAAAGCAAGTACTTTAGATCTGACAAATAGACAAAATGTACCCTCTTTTTAAAATTTAGTGCAGTTTTTTTAATATTCAAAATTAAAAGTCCAAAAATTATTCTACAATGATCACCAGTCCTTCAGCTTTCATTTGATCTCCAACATACCTAAATATTCTACATTTTCAAAAGTATTTCAAAGTTACACTCATGTGTAGGAACTATTTTGTGTTAAAAATGTACTACTTTCTGGCTGGACCTGAATTAGTGGTGTTACACCTTACAACTATTTTCTATTGAATTGATCTGGTAACATCCTTTTGGCTTGGCTCTGTATTTAGATCTATTTATACATCCAGCCAAAGTTTTATTTAATTATTTGTATTCGTCTTTATTTATTTTTTCTGATGCTTATTTATTGTCTAGTGTGTCCACATATGCTATTTTGTTTTCCATTTTATAGTTATTTAAAAGTATAGCAGTGTAACTGTTGACTACTGGGCCTCATTTTTACCTGCTGTTTGATTTATTCACATAAATTATAGATATAGATTGATGAAGATGATGGTCCTCTTTTTATTTGTCAATAACATCTCCAGTTTATTATACATATTTATGTGTGCCATTAAGAATCATAAATTTTATAGATTTTGTAAAGGAGCCTTAACAGATCTTACGACTCTTCATTTTATAATCCTTTCAAGCAATTCCAGGCTAAGATGAAATCTTGCATCATTCTGATACTGTTCAAATAAATGATGTGGTCTGCATTGTCTACTTGCTGTATCACTTTCATTTACCACAAGGGTATATAGGAAAATGGCCATACTTTTGATTTCTACTATCTGGTTAATTGAGCAATAAAACCAATGATAAAAAGGGAAAAAGAGAAGGCTTGGCCAGATGTATAAATACAACAAGGCAAAAAGAGATAAAAGACTCATGTAGAGAGTGTGATACTCCCTGCATGTTTATCAACCCTTGTAAAAACTATTTAAGAGTCCATAGTTGGCAGAAACCATAATGCCTGTTCCTTATCAAACACAGTCGCATCTTACAGCGTAAATAACAATTCTCACTCTCCAAACTGAATCTTAATGTATGCATGAAATATTTACAACTGGATGTTCAGCATAAGCAATCATAGACTTCTCCTACATCAACACAATTAAATAGATATTCTTCAGGTGGAGATGTTACATAATTTCTTCTGAACTTGAAATTAACCATATAGCAATCACAATTAATCTCTTTTATGATTTAGACAACACAAAAATCCAGTGTATAAAAATTTTATTTCAATCACACATCATATACAATTCACTCCCTCATTCTTCTTTCATAATTCAAGCACAAATACAAATACACACACACACATACATTTTTTCTCCTCCACTCATACTAAATTCACCCTCAGCTGAGATGCTCAGCACTGCTGCCTTTAACATACTCCCCATCACAGATTTTACTTCAAGGGTCCATAACTTTCTTTCCAACTTCTTTGTAATAAATAATTACTGTCTCTTTCTGCATAAACCTGCTACCTTTTTTTTCAAATTTGCATAAATTGCAAAATTATAGTCTCATTCATTCACTATCAAAATTGCAACTGTGTTTCATCAATCAACAGTTATCATTAATTTTGTCAAATTCATCATTATCACAAATCAACAACTAACTGTTAGATAATTTGAATGTCCATAATAACATGATATAAATAAATGAGGAAATGAAAACTGATTGCACTGCTGTCATGGTTATTTAACAAGTCCTAATTTTTTAGCCTCTGTTTCATACACCAACAATCTCCACATTTTAACAATAAATACTTCAGCCTCTTCATCCAGAACCTACAAAATACATATACATCATCATTACATAAATTAAATAACAATAACAATGCCAGTCACAGTGGCACAATTAATCAATTATTCTGAAAAGTATCTACTGTCAAAGACAAAATTTAATGTATCTATGTAGCAGCTAGGAAATATTACTGATCAGTAATCAATCAAATGTAAAAGTTGTAGTAAAATGACGACAAAAATTTTATTGTTAAAAGGCTTTGTAATGATGCAAGTATGGAAGAGCCCCGATGATAGACCTATATGCCCAAACCATATCAGTAAGAGTTTGGACATCAAAATTAAGAAATTTTGCAGTTTTAAAATAATTCAAGGAAAATAAATTATATTGACTATAAGATTTGGTATTATTTCCTGGCTATCTTTCTTTTGAACTTTATTTCAAATATATTTTGTCTTTATTATTATTCTGATAGATTACTGTATTATAGATTACTTTTGTTTTGCTACGTTATACTTTTGGTAATATTACAACCTGTTTGAGTTGGTTAAAATGTAAACAATAACAGTTTTACTGTTATGCATTCCTATGTTTATTATTTTGAACATAAATAAGAACGTTAGGTTTTCTCAATTGAATTGTTTAACACTTGTCATTTCCTGGCCTTTTAAAGCTAACTATGTGACTATGAGGTAAGGACTTTGCTCATTGTTGAAAGCCATACAGTGTCATTTGGTCTCTTTAAGCATGTAAAGAGTTGTCTCGTTAGCAATCATATTGCATCTTCTTTTTGTATATACATATATACACGTTAGGAAAGCTCTCTTTAATAATCTTTCTCATTTTACCAATTGTTTTCCAACTTACCATAGCTACATCATTGAGTATACTTTGTGGAGTACTTCTAGCCATTACTTTTTGACAAATAAAGTCTGTTAGTGTAGGTTCTTCTTCACCAATATATTCTATAATCTTTTTATTTACCCACGGTTTTATTCTTTTATCCATTAAGCTCTAGAAAATAAACAACAGCATATTAGGAAAATAGGTACTCCATGGATGAGTCATACTATCTACTAGCAGACAGATTGATGATATTTCACGGCCCAGGGTAAATAAGCTATCTTATGAAAAACATATATCTTATCCAATGAAAATGCAGTTGAAGTAAGCATGTCTTAACTCTGTGACATCTACGTCAAATAAGTCTAAGAAAATAGCATTCAATGACATTTTAATATTTTACTTTTGGTCAATACCAATGCAGCTTTTTATCTAAATACTAATGTTCTTTGTATTTGTCATATTTTTTATATTGAGTGTGTGTTTATATTAATCTTGTCCATGCTCAATGTTCTGATTTTTCATTTATCAGAATGTATCTTAGCACAGAGAAGTTGTTGCTAACTGCTTGTCTATGTAACTTCAAAGTACTGCAGTCAATAAGGGCTGCTCCAGAAAATACTTTGTCCCCCTGGGAAGGCAATTCAAAAAAAAAAAGTGGGTTGTTGTTTTACAAATACCAAAATTCAAAGGAGTGTTGTTCTTATTTATTTTCATTTCAATTGGTGGTGTGGCAGGGGGAAGGGGGTACATTTGTACATAGTAATTTCTGGAACATCCTACAAACAAGCTCCAACAATATATTTGATTTTAATATCAACACCTAACCCTCCTTCTCATGTCATTATAACCATACCTGATCAACAATGGTCCAGTCCAGAGGATAAGAAAACAGTTCCTCTTTTGCTGTTGGAATATTTTCAATTAAATGTTTTATTTTAGCACGTTTTTCTTCTGCAGATGCTGCTGCCTTTTTATCATTTTTATCATCGTCATAATCTAATGGAACAAGTTTACGTTTTTTAGCACCATCAGCCGAGTCCTCATCGTCCTGATTAAACACATCACCAACTGTTAATTTTTTACGTTTATTTGAAGATCCTTCTGTTGGACTTGTAGCTCCTGTGAATAAAAATATAAGTACATAACAGCGAAATCTCTTGAAAGTTGGAGTTGTTCACCTAGCTATATGCACATCTTCACAAATGGTCACTTTCAATATAATTCTTTACTAAAATCTCTCTTTTATTTAAGAATTGAATGCTTCTTTTTGTAAATTTATTGGGTGGTAAAAGCGTTGACCGAAGTACATTTTGTATGAAGCGCGGAAGCGCTTCATTCTAAAAATGTACGCACGGTCAACGCTTTTACAACCCTATAAAGTTTCAAAAAGAAGTATTCAATACTTATAATTACATTTTTTTAGCTAAAATCATGAAAACACGATTTTTATCCAGTTTTATTTAATTCACCTGTGCACTTTTTTGTGGGACCTCGTGTCATCATGCATGATAAATGTTATTGTCTGATACAATTGTTTACGGAATAACATGTTAGCCAATCAGAATAACGTATTATAATGAAACTTACATCTAATGTAATTATTTTATCTTGATTTGCTGATATTTTTTTCAGTTTAAACAGTTTCTCTCTATCTACTATCATCATTCAGGAGCAACAACTCTTCATAGAATTTACTGATAAGCTGGAGTTTTACTTCCAGGAATAACAGCAACAACAATGTTAAAGTTGATGAATGTAATGTGACATAGAAACAAAACATTATAAGAACATTATACCATAATCAAAAATATTGTGGTAAAAACATAAGTTAAAAGATCTAAAGCTCTATAGAATGTGTCTTTGTCATTACCTGTCTAGTTTTAAAGCCTAACATTTTGTATCTTTGGAGTACCTACACAGTTTCAGACCACTGAAACAGTATTTATGTTCTTTTAAATCTGTACCAATTTTAAAGAACATAAGCCTCATTAGTATTTTCCCTAAATTCAGTCTGCGCCAAAACTTTTTCATCCACTAGTCCTGACACTAAATATCAAAATTTGTCTTAATATGACTATATAAAATTTTGAAAATTTTCACTAGTCCAAATCAATATTTTCTATGTCTGGGGCATCGGACTAGTGGCTAATGGTGCAGACTGTAAATTTTTATTATGTGATTTTAATATAGCAGATTTTTTCCAATAAGATTTTGAACAAATTCAATAAAAAAATTCTGTTATGAAACATATTCTGATAGCATCATGGTAAAGAAACAGTATAATGGTATCATGATGCTACAAAGTCTCATGAAGAGCATTGCTAACTTCTGAGTACTTATATTGTTATTGAGCAAAAAAACTACCATGGTATATTATAAGTACTTACCTAGTTTGAGAGCACTAAAGCTTAGCTTGGTATCTTGTGAGGTTTCATCAGGAGGTAGATTACTATCATCATCTGTCAAAGGACTAACATTAATATTACTTGAAATAGGACGTAATGTGGGTTTCATGTTTGGTAATGGTTTAACCTCCTCCTCCTCTTCCGCTGATTCTTCCTTAACTTCCTCCTTCTTGGGAGGAGGTGTTGGAGATCGTGATTCTGGCTCAGTAAACTGTAATCGAGGCTTCAAGTGTTCCTCTCGTTCTTTTTCAATCTATAAAAGTAAACATTACAAATTAAAGACACTTCAAAATCCAGCAAAAGATTTATGTCTTACTCCAATAAGGCAAAAAAGATAAGTTACTAACTTTTTCTAAAAAATAAAATTTTGCAGTACTGTCAAAATATTGAATGCATGCATTTCAACAGATGATACCCCGTTAAAAGAAATCTGGTACCCTAAAAATATCATAATTTCTCAAATGTTTAAAATCAGACTACCTTAGCTAACTCTGCATCAGGATCAGGATGTCCTTCTTCCATCAGTCTTCTTTTAATTTCTTCCAATTCTTCTTTTTCTCTCTGTCTATCTCTGGCATCAGCTTCTCTCTCCTTTTCTCTTTCTTTCATTCTCCTCATTAGTGCACTACCCCTGTAAATAATAAAGATAAACTCGGACTTAAATACAAGAACAGCATTGCTCAAGGTAAACTGTAGCTTATTAATAAAAGTAGTAGTACACATTTTATCAGTTTTCTATTCATTGATTGGAAAACATAAAAAACACCCTCTTTAACTCTAATGATCAAATTTCATGTGAAAAAATATTCAGCATGCTTACTTCAGACAGTTCTACCTCTCATTTTCATCAACATTGAACATTAGAACATTTAACCAATCAATATAACAAAATAATATAATCTTACTTGTAGTATTTTGGATCATCTCTTTCATCATCGTAATCTTCTAAGAATTCCTTCAATCGTCTAGCCTCTCTAACCTATAAAGAAACATGAATCTCATGTCAAAAGAACATAAGTCAAGTTTACGAAAATGTATATTTTTTCACACTGACATAATCAATTTCCTTATTCATTGGCATCAAAAGTTTTTCCTTGCAACATATCACATTCTATAAGAACATCCAGTAATACACAGGATATCAATCCAATTCAAGAAAAAATAAAATCATGCTACAAAAAAACAAAGAATTGTTTCACAAGAATTGTTTCACATTTTTTATTACAAATTATGTTTGAGAATAAAAATTAAGCATGATGTCCCCTCGAAATTTGATAAAACCTTCACGATAAGCTATAGTACAAGTTTTATCAATTTTTTAATGCTCTTTTATAGAAATTTTAAAAATTATTGTAAACATTGAGAAAAATCTATTTTCCAACGTAAATAAACTATTTGAGCAACCTATATAATGTTATCTCATTATTTTTATGGACACCTTCATAATATATAATCCAGTTTTTACATAAAATATTGTAGCTTTACAATTCACATTTAAAAATCTAAGTGATGACACATCAAAATGCATACCTCTTCCTGTTTTCGGTCTTCCTCTCTTTCCCTTTCCTTCTCATACTCTCTAGCTTTCTTCCTTTCTCTGGCTTCCCAGTTCTTTAATCTCTGTGAATAAAGCATTGAAATCATTATTTTTTAATGTCAACATTGAATGCTTACAATAGTTAACCCTTACCATGCTAGGGGCCGTACCCAAAACTCCTTTATTTGGCTCCAATGGATCTCCATATATTTTTAGGTCAGCGTAATGCCATTTATTTCTCTATTAACCGCTGCTTCAGGTGTGTAAACATTCATTTACATCCTTTTCTAAGTTGTGCTTCCATAATGCAATAGTGAAGTTCATTAGCTTGATTATATCACTTTCAATATGTAGAACGGTTTTAAAAATTTTAAAGTGTCCTAAATCTGTAAAGATTTTTATTTTTGGGCTAGCAGTTGAGTATATATGGTGTTTACAAGCCACATAGTAAAGGTAAACAGACAGACGGACAGGATAATTCCTATAAACCATAGAAAAACAATAAACCAGATGCTCCGCAGGGCGTAGCTTTATACGACCGCAGAGGTTGAACCCTGAACGGTTGGGGCAAGTATGGACACAACATTCGAGCTGGATTCAGCTCTAAATTTGGATTGTGATTAAATAGTTGACACAGCATAGGTTTCTGACACAGAATGAATGTGTTCTAATGAACTTAAAATTTTTTTTTTCTCTTAGAGCAATTCACTATGCTGTTGAATATTAATCCTCTCAAAAAAATGTTTGAAGAAATTTTCATTTTTTTTATGAAATTTCATTTCAAATGAGAAAATTGAACCCATTTTTTTTTAATCACATCCCCCTTTCCCTTATTCCAAATTAATCTCAATTAAATTTCTAATGGAGTTTGCAACAATAACTACTCATTTAAATACATCATAAAATATTAAGATGTAAAAAAACTGCTTGTTATCACTGAATGGTAAAGATTATTTTAATTTATCAGTTGGTAGTAAAAAGTGAATATACATTGTATATAACAAAGATTTGAGTTGATTCTGGACAAAGAAAGATAACTCCAATTAAAAAAATATGTTGCTATTTCACAATATTGTGCAATTACATATTTCTTGCTTACTATTCTGGACAAAGAAAGATAACTCTTATTAAAAAAAAAATATTGCTATTTCACAATATTGTGCAATTAGATATTTCTTGCCATTGTGCAATACTGTGCAATTGAAAAGACTTGCTATTGCACAATACTTAATATAATATTTTAGATCCTGATTTGGACCAACTTGAAAACTGGGCCCATAATCAAAAATCTAAGTACATGTTTGGATTCAGCATATCAAAGAACCCCAAGATTTCAATTTTTGTTAAAATCAAACTAAGTTTAATTTTGGACCCCGATTTGGACCAACTTGAAAACTGGGCCAATAATCAAGAATCTAAATGCATTTTTAGATTCAGCATATCAAAGAACCCAACCGATTATTTTTTTGTCAAAATCAAACTAAGTTTAATTTTGGACCCTTTGGACCTTAATGTAGACCAATTTGAAAATGGACCAAAAATTCAGAATCTACATACAAAGTTAGATTCCGCATATCAAAGAACCCCAATTATTCAATTCTTGATGAAATCAAACAAAGTTTAATTTTGGACCCTTTGGGCCCCTTTTTCCTAAACTGTTAGGACCAAAACTCCCAAAATCAATACCAACCTTCCTTTTAAGGTCATTAACCTTGTGTTTAAATTTCATAGATTTCTATTTACTTGTACTAAAGTTATGGTGCGAAAACCAAGAAAAATGCTTATTTGGGTCCCTTTTTGGCCCCTAATTCCTAAACTGTAGGGACCTAAACTCCCAAAATCAATACCAACCTTCCTTTTGTGGTCATAAACATTGTGTATAAATTTCATTGATTTCTATTAACTTAAACTAAAGTTATTGTACGAAAAGCAAGAATAATGCTTATTTGGGCCCTTTTTTGGCCCCTAATTCCTAAACTGTTGAAACCAAAACTCCCAAAATCAATCCCAACCTTTCTTTAGTGGTCATAAACCTTTTGTCAAAATTTCATAGATTTCTATTAACTTAAACTAAAGTTATAGCGCGAAAACCAAGAAAATGCTTATTTGGGCCCTTTTTGGCCCCTTATTCCTAAAATGTTTGGACCAAAACTCCCAAAATCAATACCAACCTTCCTTTTGTGGTCATAAACCTTGTGTTAAAATTTCATAGATTTCTATTCACTTTTACTAAAGATAGAGTGCGAAAACTAAAAGTATTCGGACGACGACGACGACGACGACGACGACGACGACGCCAACATGATAGCAATATACGACGAAAATTTTTTCAAAATTTGCGGTCGTATAAAAAATTGTTTGTAAACTATAAACAGATAATGATTCCAGTTGGTGACCTGACAATGTACTTGTTAATATATATATTGAGTGTATACCTCTTGGTAAGCAGCTTCTTTCTCTCTCAATTTCTTTTCTAACTTCCTTCTCTCATGAGCCTCTTCTTCTTCCTCCATATCACGATCTCTCTCCTTCCTTCGTTCTCTGCAAAAAAAAAAAGTGGTATAATTGTTAGGTTAGGAAAATGTATCATGTAGTCATTAGAAATTCAATTGAGCAGATTATGATCAGCTTTTTTTCAAATATGTATCCAAATGGTATACTAGTATCCATAAAATGGATTTTGTGTCTTTTAATCATTGGTTAAAGGTTGTAGTATATGAATAAGGACAAGATTATCAGTGTTTGGACAATGATAATGACTTTGGTTAAATATTTGAATACCAATAGAAACTTGTGATTTAGTCATAACTGAGTCGATTTGATTAACAATGCTTTTATACTTAGATTATCATTTTGACATAAAGTGTTCTTTTAAAAAAAAAAATTTGATCAACACTTGTGACAATTTATAGTTAACTCTGCGATTTTTGCACTTTTGTTTGAACTAATCAATTAATCTTAAGAAACAGCAAGCCAGTGCTAAATTTTTCCACATTGTGTTGCTGAGAGCAGTTCATTTAAATTCATCAATGATCCATGAAAGGGATTAATGTCAAAAAACGTACCTGTCCCATGATCTTGACCTAGATCTAACCCGTCTTGTCAATCTATTCTGTGACCTAGACCTTGAACGACTTCTGGTTCGTCTATCATTCCTGGTGTATCTTTCTTTTTCATATCGTTCACGCTCCCTTTCTCTTTCCCTTTCCACTTCTCTTTCACGTTCCCTTTCCTTAGCCCTTTCCCTATCACGGATTCTCTTTTCCTCTTGGATTCTTCTTTCTCGTTCTCTTTCTCTTTCCCTCTCCCTTTCTTTTTCCAATTCTCTTTCAGGGTCATCTTCGCCCTAGAAAAAAACCAGACAATATTCTGTGAGCATACTGACTTCATATTATATAACTACTATTGATAAGCTTTTAATCAATAGAATTTACCCTTCAGACAAATATACTTCAATGATGACAATCTTAAAATAAACATAAGCAATCAAAAATGGAAAGAAGCTGTTGGAGGTCTATAAAAAGAAGAATTACAGAAAAAAAGAGGATCCAATTAGAGTTTTACCATCATTTATAACTATGAACAAATTATGGGTCAGTAATAAATTTTCAAGGAATAGAAGGGAGGTCTAAATTGTCATGCATATAAATTCATTGATAAAACCCATTCCTATTTCCATCGAAAAGATTTGAATGGGAACTTTATAATTCTGGTATACCTATTTGAATAATGCAATATAAGTACATTTATTTTCTCTCCCCCCCCCCCCTCCTTCAGGTATTTGCAATTTGAAAGACTCATTAAGTCATTAATAGAATCTTTTTGTAGTAGGTGGATTGGTAAACGTGAAATAAACACCCAGAAAAAAATCATTCCATAAGTACTTTTTCATATAAAAACTTAAGGTCAGACATAGTAAAGTGTTGTAAGTGTAACTGAACAAAGAAAGTTCAAGATCCACACACCATTGATATATTGGTGAGCATCTAAAAGTACCATGACACAATTCAAAGATAATACAAAGCAATTAGTAATGCCTTATGTAAAATACTGTTTGTTTACCTTAAACTGTTATCCTTTTTAAACATCTATTTTCAACTTATTTTTTGCATTTCATAGGCTTAATCAATATATCCCTGTAAGAATTTAGATGTATCCTTTTTACCACTTAGAACCTAAATTAAGTATTATGTAGAACCTGTAATGCAAGTGGTATAATTTCTAGTTTATAAGTGTATATTTCAACCATGTGAACGATTTGCATCTGAATCGACAGACAACCATGTTATTGGCTTTCCAAAATTTTAATTATTTTTCTACAATAATAAAATCACTACCCAAGTCCTTTAGATGTAGAATTTGATCACAACTGATTGAATAGAACAAAGGTGTGACCATATAGGGCAAACAAAGAGTATTTTGATAAGGACACATGTTATACAAGAGTCATCTACTACACAATAAAGCATGGAGGACAATACAGGTCTATTATATTAATTCTGACTTATCACAACTGGTCTTTGTTCTCTTGATATCTTCTTCTTAGTCCATGGAACAAATATGGTGGGTAACCCAGAAATTTTAACGCTGTTAAACAGAAAGATTAGCTATACACTCCAGCTCTGTCCTGTTTGTGACAGATCCACAATAATATCACAACACTGTCAAACTCTCTCAAGCATTTAATCAATAGTACATTTTGAACTCTGATTTCCCATTGAAAATTTTCGGACCTGATTGTAGTAACCATTTTTTATACTTTTCACCCAATCAGAAGGCAATACATTACAAATAAATGGATGTTCATGGTTTGTATTTACAACACTGTAAATAAGATTGATGTTAAGTATCTGAACTTTTCTTAGTAAGATAACCAAAGAAACTGGAATGTGTTTTGTGTAAATCATATTGACAAATTTCAAAGAACAACAATTTCTAAGGGTATCGGATAGTTCATGTTTTCCCTTTTATTTCTGCAAGTCTTGTCAAAACATTTTTTGGTAGTGGTTGATTCAAAATTTTTAGGTTCATTTAAAAAAAACCAAAGTATTAAACATCACAAGGGTTCAAAAATATGCAGGTCCAAGGTCCTGGACCCACACGATAATTTGTATTGAAGGATTGCAAGTAAGAAGTATTTTAGGTACCTTATAATCAATTGTTTCAATAACCTCTATACAAATAAGGCATGATTTGTCACTAAGGACCAGGACCTTTTACCAAAAAAATAATTGAACCATGTATTTAAAAGACTAGAAATCACTACTTTGATTTCTATGTATACAAAGTATGGTACAACTGAAAGCGTATCAATTAATTAGGTTAAAACAGTGTCGAGGTCGCTTACATAAGACACTGTTCTCATTTATAGTGAACCTACCTTTCTACAAAAAAGGTATTAGGGTGTAAATAAACACAGTATATATTTGTTCATAAATCAAATAAAAGTAAAGTAAATCCACATACCTCTGTTACCATGGAAATATGAGAACTGAGCACGTAAAGTAAAGTAGAGGCACTAACCTATTTTAACTGGTGGTTGGTTACTTCTTGATGATGTCATTTGTACTCCCTTTAACACCCTCCCTCACTGATATCTGGAGAGGAGATCCTATCATCAATTTATGCTTATCAAGATTCTACTAAACCAATAAATGGAAATATTCTAGACTTTTTGCATATTGACGTTGTATTTAGGTATATTTTAGACATATATTTGTTGCAATAAACCAAAGAAAAATTTGACCATGGGATTAATTTAGGCCTGACCCTAAAAGATGAGTAGATTTATTTAACTTACCTGACATCTTGAAAATAAAAGTAAAAATCTCTTCAATCACAACTCATTTAATGGAACCAATAAGGGGAAGGAAACTGTCTAAACCCAGAATTTTGCATTTCACTGACTACTGGTCATCAATTTCCAACTTGACACTTACCTGAATGAATCAGCCATCCCTTTCATCATTGAGAGACCTGTAATAATATCTTATCAATAAGAAACACTTACCCTTGGGGTCTCTACTACAATATTTTAGTTATCTGTTGATATTTTGATCATCCACAGAATCTATAGGATGTTTTAAGTAATGAAATATAACCTATTATTTTATGATCTGGCATTCACACACAACATTAACCAAATAAAATTACAAAATCCTTAACAACTTCATTGTTTTAAAATCAACAGGCAGAAACTGCATTAAGTATACTCATATTTTTTCATTGCTTAGTTGTTCAATACAATGTTGAAATCTATATTTTTTTAACTATAGGACTAAAACAAAAAGTTTGATTTCAATCTTTTGTGATCAAAGTTTCTCTCAACATAAGATGATATAATTTTTTAAGCATGTAAAACTTAAAATATAGCTTCGAAAAAAATAACGTGAATTCACTGTAAGATATCCAGAAACTGCAGTGCCAAAGAAGATGTAAAAAAAGTGTACAATGACACATGAAATATATCTATTTTTAGGTGTGAATGACTGATGTTTTCATTTCTTTTTTGAATGTTTTCAATAATTACCCCAAAAAATGTAAACCCATTTTTTCCCTTCTTTTCTTTTAATGCTTTCACTGTAAACAAACCCATATTCTCTTCATGTTATAAAAGAAAAGAAAAACCCCAAAATAAAAATAATTATTTCAAGAATCTGGAGAATATCTGAAAAGTATAAAGACATCCCATTAGAAAGACTCCTTACCTTATGTAAATCACGGAAAAACTTGATCTCACGATTTATAATGTCTTTTTTGTCTCCTTCTAAATCCATGTCATCCAAACCCTACAATTTTATGAACGTCAATTAAGAATTTAAAAATTGATATCTGCCCTTAATATGTTTAGACAAGAAACTTTCTTCAATGTTTTTTGTTGACTTATACCATGTTATCAGGCCACAATTAAAAATATTTTGGTTTGCCCAAACCCTACCCAAGGTTGAGAAAGTGGTTAAAGTTATAAGAAACATGTGACCGTTGAAAAATGATGTCCTTCCAATTCTTGAACTACTGCATCCAAACATAATAAACTTAGTCTTCTGTGCACGAATTTATCATTTTTTTCGTGTAAATTTCGTATAATCGACCTTTTTTTTTTAATCGGTCAGTGTTGTTGTGAAAATATGGCAGGTAATTAAAGTTCGGGTTTTGAAGCCGAAGTTTAACAATGGTCACCTGTTTGTCAACAATCGACAAAAAATAAACCAAAAAGCATGGAAAGAGAGTACGTGTTTAACATGTAAATTCAGATAATAGTTTATTTTAAGGGCATCCATGCGTATTGTGATCACCGGATTTTTACGAGATGGGTCACACTGAGGTCACTTTGCATACGGAAAACATGTCGGGGGAATTGCTTGCTGGAAGGAAGCAATTAAAATAAAGTAAACTTCTTATAAATATGAATAAATCAAAGAATTTTCTTCAGAAAAAAGTATATGTACATAAGTTTTATAATGAAAACTATTCATTGAGTTATAAAAAACATATGCATTATTTTTTTTTTATTTGAGGTTTCTTATGACTTTAAATAGTCTTCATGCCTATCTGATTAAAAAAAAATATCTTCAAATCAGGACAATAAAAGAATTTGAGCAGGCAGATTTTTTCTGTGTAGGTAGGGTTTGGGCAAACAAACATATTCTTTTTTATGGCCCCAAATAGAAAGATGTCTTCTTTTAAAGGGACATGAATAGACATACAATATGAAAAAGGCCATATCATATAAATTATAAAACTGATATGCATATTTCATGCAGAGTTCTAAATGTTCACCTGAATAACAGTCCCCCAAGGACTATTACTAATGAGAATTGGGAGTCCTGACAAGAAAATTAAGTCCCAAACGTGTAAAAACTAGGACTGAATATTTATATTTTTTGGAACTCTTTTTGTAAATTCAAGTTGTACTGGAAATGTTCAACCTACAAATCCAACCTACATTGTACCTTCTTTCAAGTGGCAAGCATAGGTCAATGCCTATCTATGATTTTTTTTTGGACATGATTTAAAGACACTTGAATCTCAATTCAATATTTCATGAGGTCCTGATTTACAGTCCATGTTAAACAACCAACAATTAATAGCTAAAACAATTTATTAAATATTTTCTGCTGCATTTTCAACAATCAACAATGAATCTTAAGTCTTTTTTCTTGTATGTTGAAAAAAAACAAATTTTTGTTTGTCTAGTTAAATCCTCCTAACTGTAATAGAGGTATAATTTGTGTCTATAATTCTTTTATATCATTATATTTGTGTATACTATGTAAGATAACTCACAGTGTCTCTTATAGGCATGTCTTTTGGCTTAGGTAAAGGTTTAGGTTCTTCTTTCACTTCTTTTTCTGAAAACAAATTTAATTTCATTTACACACTTGTAAAATTGCTTCTTTCATGGACAAAACAGAAAAGAAAACAAATTAAGCATAAATTTTGTACATCTAAAAATCATCTGTATCATTATTGCTAGAACGTGATACTATCTGAAATTAATTTCTTTTAGAAAGTGTTATGAAATGTGATGCAAATATTTATGAAAAAAAAGGCATTTCATATTTTCGAGTTTACCATGATGATAAAAGAAATTTCTAGGGGAGAAAACTGAACCCTTATTTGTTAAATACTACCTGGTGTATTAGATTTAGATAAATCTGAAGAATATTCTCTCATGATGGCATCCAGACCAGCTTTAGCAACTCGATCTTCTCGCTTTGTGAATTCATCTAAATCACTGTTTTTATCCCCATCTTCTTTCTTTTCATCTTTTTCTTCTCCTTCTTCCCCGTCTGATTTATCTTCCCCATTTTCCTTTGGCTCTTTAGTTTCTTTGCTTGCTTCTTTTTTCTCTTCTTCTTTTTTCATTGCTTCCTTTTTCTTAGCTCTGAATTCATCTAATAGTGTTTTGGTCTTGGCATCAACTTTGACCTAAAAGAAGATGAACATACAATATACATTTCTAAGTATTGTTATCTTGACAATAGTGTGCACAAACTTTCTATAAATCTGACACTTGAAATGACATTAAGGCTCTAAGAAATTTGACATTGATTTGAATTTTTTTTTTAAATCAAAAGTTATTTAAACTATCTCGTAATTTTGTTTCATTTGGATCTGAAATTTTTTATCCTCTTAAAGTCATAAGAAACGAGTGACTGGTGAAAAACAATGTTCTTCCAATTCTTGAACTAATGCATACAAACCTCATAAACTTAGTCTTCTGTGCACAAATTTCTCATTTTTTTCGTGTAAATTTCGTATAATCGTCAATTTTTTTTTTCAATCGGCCAGTGTTGGTGTGAAAATATGGCAGGTAATTAAAGTTCGTGTTTTGAATCCGAAGTTTAACGATTGTCACCTGTTTGTCAACAATCGACATAAAATCAACAAAAAGCATGGAAATTGAGCACGTGTTTAACATGTAAATTCAGATAATAGTTTATTTTAAGGACATTCATGCGTATTGTGATCACCGGATTTTTACGAGGTGGGTCACACTGAGGTCACTTTGCATACGGAAAATATGTCGGGGGAATTGCTTGCTGGCAGCAAGCAATTAAAATAAAGTAAACTTCTTCTAAATATGAATGAATTAAAGAATTTTCTTCAGAAAAAAGTATATGTACATAAGTTTTATAATGAAAACTATCCATTGAGTTATAAAAAACATAAGCATTATTTTTTTTGATTTGAGGTTTCTTATGACTTTAACTTAAAATTAGCCATTCTATTCTCTCACCAACTTACCACAAGTTTCTTTGTAGCTATAGTCCATTCATTGAGTAACCTCATACATCGCAACGTAGCTTCAGGGTCTTCATATTCACAGAAACCAAAGGCTGAAATCATAAAAATTCTTTGTTCAGAAAGTATATTGTTTATTTTAGTATTTCTTGTTTGGTGACAATCTTACTAACAATTTCTTAATTATTATGATTAAGCAAAACTAAAAATGATGTGGAATATCATTTAGAAGTTTTTAAATGGTTTCAATCATTATATTCATAAGAGATTTCCAGGCTAGAAATTGTGAAGATATCTTTCACCTGTTTACAAGCAAAAATGACTGAGTTTTAAAATATGTCAATTTACTTTATCTTCAGATATTTTTGGGCATTTGCAAAAAGATTGTGGCTAACTACAAAATCTTGTTTTAGTTTTTATTTATTTTAAGTAAATAAAATAAATCATACATAAAGAATCAAAGTCCATACCTTGAAGTTTACCGCTGGCTCCTTGCACTCTTTTCCAACTCAATACATTACCACATCTCTGGAAACAAATAGAATAAAGCTTATTTAAATTTATATAAAATTCATACCTCCAAGGAAGTCTTATTTTACAGAAGTTAGTTATAAATTGATAAAAGCATTTTTACTATTGATCTATGGGACATATTTAAATTGAATGAAAATAGTCAAGTATATTGATACTTTTGATTTGGTCAATGATGCAATTATCATCAACACATTTTGTCATAAAGTTTTGAATTTTATACACATCATTTCTCATTATGTAGATTCTGGTTTATACAACACATTTTACCCATATTTTTTTTAATTTATTAAGATGCTTTACTTAGGATACTCAAGAAATAAATGTATGGGAGAGTTTGTAGGTAGCTGATTTAATGTTTAATGACTACTGACTAGGGTAATTGACCTACATGATTTACTTTTGACCACAACTAAGGAGACGTCTATTATTCTTACCTGTAACATTTGTCTAACCATAGCATCTGGTGCTCTGTCACTTATATTACCTACAAATACTGTTGTTACTGGAGGCTTTTCTTCTTTATCATCCTGAAAGAGAAAGTTGTATCAAATGTTACAATTGTACACCTTTTTCCTTTATATAGATGTGTAATTTTTGTGCAATTCAACAATAAACAAATTGGAGAACAATTTTTTTTTAAACAAAAGGCATTTATATCTAAAATGCTTAACAACCCATTTGAGATTTCCCAAAACCAGGAACAATTTTTTCATTTTTTATTTACCTTTGTGATTTCTTGGGGAACAAGTTGACTCTTCAATGGTTTTTGTGCAATAGTTGCGGCTACAGTAGTTACAATAGGTCTCATCACCTGCAATAAATAAACAAACAAACTGAACTAAAGCTACACTATGTTTACCTATTTTTAATTAAAAGTACTTTCTCTAGATCTGAAGAAGCAAAGTGATCGATCCTCAATGGGAGATGTCTCAATGGTTTTTATATTAAATATTCATAACTTTATGAAAAATACCAAATCTATTCATTAAGCTCTGATAGATTTTTCATACTCTCAGAGGTAAGCTTGTGTTTTTAAATTCAAGCTATTTCAATCAGTTTTAAAGATTAAAACCACAAAGCGAACCAGAATAGCAAATAAACCAGAACAAAAATTTAAAACAACAGCCCTGCATAAAAATCCAGCAAGAAATATCATGTACATGTATGATGATTATACATATAAGTTTGTGAGGCTTGATGTTTTTCTCAAAATGATCATGAAGATGGTGAAGCATGGTAAGCAACACATGTTGGCAGAAAATCTGACCCAGTGTAAAAGCTAACTGTCAAACAGTCCTATTTAAATGACCTTCAAATGGTGTCATTGTGTAATGAAGGTAAATAAAAGTAAATTAATAATTGAAGTTCAGTAGCATCCTGCAATCATCAAACTAACATGACAGTGTAGTTACTGTAGTATGGACAAGAAATATGAATGAAATATATCCCTACCAGGTGATTACTTACTGTCGTCGTCTGTACCATTCCCATATTCATAGGCATCATACCTTAAATTATATAATAAAACTTATTTACAAAAAAACTTTGACACATGCAGCAAAGATTTTTTTCTTTACATGATTCCAAAGAAAAATTGAGAACATTTGCAAAATTTTTTTGCTTGCGATTTCAGCAACTGGATATCACTTACAGTTTTTAACATGAAAAAAATGTAAAGTCTAAGTTGCAACAATTAGAACAAATAATATAAACACAAATGACAAAGTTAAAGGTTTGTTACAATAAACCCTACAAATCATGCATCAGAAATAAAACAGCAGTTGTACAAATTCATGTCCATGTCTGTGCAAGTTTTGTATACCTTTTATTTTAATGTTTTGCAGTTTTGCAGTTTTATTCCTTTGAATTTATAGTTACCTATTGGTGCATATGCATAGCCCATTCCTGGCATCCCCATTGGTGGTCTAGGTGGGAAGGCCATATTCTGCAAAAAAAACAACAACATTTGAAATAAATGTGTAAGGTGACCTATAGTTGTTAATGTTTGTGTCATTTTGGTCACTTGTGGACAGTTGTCTCATTGGCAAGCATGCCACATCTTTTTTATATTTAATGTATTTTGTTAGAATGGATCATCCATACAATATGATGATAAACAGACTTTATTGGTAGATGGAAAGTTCCTTATTCTGCTTAGTGCAATACAAATTTCCCATTCTTATGGATAGGGCTCCATTAAAAACAAGGCTTCAGTGGGTATTACAAGGCAATACATTAGACCCCTAGTACCAGTTTAAAATTCATTGTAATGGAACAAAATTCTTACTTGATCTATAACTTGTCACAAGGTAAACTGCATAAAATAACAAACAAACCTATGGTGAGGCTACCACTAAATTCTTCAAACAATTTACTAAATCAAGGGAAAAATCAACAATATAATTTATCTTAGCAGTCTTTTCAGATCTTTAAAAAAAATATGACTTATTTCTGATTGAACACAAATCAAGTAATTGATAAGGTTTTCATCAAAAACTTAATTCTAGTGAAAGGGCTTTAACTGAACAAGGAGAAAAGCTTAAATCGTTAAAATCAAACTTGACCTGTAACTTGTCATTATTATAACAATAAACCAAATATCAAATCAACATCTTCAAGCATGAAGAAAAAGTCTGAAAAACTGATTTGACGGACTTACAGATGGACAGAGTGCAAACCTACAGTCCACTTCGACTTTGTTCGTTGCGAACTATAAATGTGCTGTTCTTCTCTTATAGTCCAATGGCAAAGCATCAATAATAAATGTACATATAGATTTTAGTAGATTTCAGGAGAAATGTTTTGACCTGTGACTGTGGTTTACAATGGAATGTTGAAATCATGCAATTAACAAAAACCATAACTCTTTACAGAACTGAACAGAATGATTTGACACGCTGACTTCAATGCACAGGCCATTATAGCGTCACTCCTGTTCAATAAGAATATAAATAATTTTGTGGGCACGCACGCTAGGGCACCTGCAGATAGGTACTTTGACCGAGATTCTCCAGTTTGTCATCCTTTTGGAACTTATTTTCTTTTTCTCTGCTGTTTATATTAACTAAAATTGTAAATAATATCGACAATCAACCTAAAAATAAATGATTACTTTGTGTTTATGTTCCTATTTGCCTTCCTGTTCTGTTTGCCGAATATTCAATATGGCCGCTGTGTTATCACGAGGAGAGGTCAAGGTAAGTAAGGGAGATAAATATTTTTTGCTAAAATAAACAAGAGGTCCTGGAAGTTTATGAAATATAATAGGTCACACAAATTATGTAGGCAATATAGGAAAATGTGAATTTTAGTTCTCTCTCTATCTTAAATAATAATCATATAATAGTTTATGTGATAACAAAGTCATTGTAGATACCAAGATTTTTTTATTTGACATATTTTGTTTTATGTCAGATGTACATTTTCTTTTTTCTTCTACAAAGACTCATCAGTGTGACCAGGGGTTTTCTATACTATACAGTCCCTGTTGTGACTTAAATAAAAAAAATTAAAAGGGAAAAATAAAGAATGAAGTGGACGAGCATATTAAAAAGTAGATAATGTATAATTTTTAAAAGTTTGAGCGCATTAATTAAAAAGAAATTAATGTGTCATTTATAAAAGTTCATGGGCACATCTTTATTAAAAAAATCCATTATAATCTTTATTCCTTATTTGTAACCAGTTTTCCTTGGAAAACAATTGTTTTTTTCTCCTTTTATAAGCTTGTATAAATTATTAATTGTACCTAGACACAGTTCTAAAATAATTAAAATGAAAAATCAGTGAACTAAACTTTCTAATTTAATACTTAAAATTACCAACCATGAATTATTTGCCAAGTATTTTATTTTTACCTACTATATACGCCTGCTGTTATTTTCAAACAGAATGCTTATAAATTCAGTATAAATGATTAAACATTTGCCCTACAATTGTTATCATTTCACTTTAAGTTTAATACAAATGTATCTCAAATAAAAAAATAACTAGAAGGGCCTGTCTCACCTACCTGGATCTAATACACCTTCAACAATGGGCATTCTCCATCATTGTTGACTGGAACCATGCTTCATGACTTAAAAGTCTCTTTCTAATTTATCTTGTATTGGTGATACAAATGTATATCTTTTTGTTTAGTATCTCTCTTTCAACTATAGTTTAGCTCACAACAGAAAATGGATAAAATCGTATTTCAAGGGCAATAACTTCTAAAGTAAGAGGTCTTATTGTTTTGGCTTGGTTGACCTATTTGTTGATTATGTCTCGCTGATCATTTTTATTGTTTCCAATTTCTCTCTATTTTCTATTTAAATATGGACCACATTTGTCTCAGTGTTTTTTGTATTCTGTACTGTTCTTTATGTTTCTCAAGCAGTTCCTAAGTTTACTGACACCATTTTATAAATTTTGTACTGACATCCTTGTCTCTTAAGCAGTCATGAGATTAATTGTGGTACTAATTCTTAAGTTTATACCCCTCTTTATTCATACCACTGTTTTTTCTAAGGCATAGTGGAGCTTAAAAAAACTTTCAAGCAATCTCATTTTATCAAAATCAAATAACATAGGCAATCTATACTATCTGTCTTCATTTTCTTCAAGTTTGAATTTGTAATGAAAGTTTTCCTTTTTTTTTTACCATGAACAGTTTTTGTTTTTCTCTCCAAATTTGATCTCTTCTTATCTCGATAGATTTTTTTTTTGGGGGGGGGATTTAAAGCATGAACTGTTGTGTATCTATCTGTCTATTGTTGAAGGCTGCATGTTGACCTCTATATGTCAGTAGGTTTTTTGTGTTGTTTGGTTGTTAAAAGCTAATTATAACCACCTTCAGATTTATACTTGGATAAATTTGTGTAGATACATGGCTGTCTTGATAAAGCTTATCTAACATATCCTTCCAAAGATATTGATGTAACAACAATACAATTCTTAGCATGATAGGGTCATTCTTGTCATTGTTACTGAATCAACTGATTACAGTTTTGTCTAATCTTCAAATTCAGTTGAAATACATTAAATGAACAAATTTCAGTGAGAAAAGTAGACCAATATTAAAAAACCCAACTTTTAATAATATATCAGAGCAACTGTTAAAATGAGAGACAACTCTTTTGACCAAATGGCTGAATATAATGTTAAAATTTAAAAAAAAATATGTCAATGTAATGAAGGCATAGGATAATGAGAAAAAGGTCAATCAAGAAGGACAGTGCTGCTAGATAAATCAACAACATAACCTGTAGGAAATGTAAATAATTGGACCCCATAGAGAAATAAAAACAAATGTCACAGTATGTATTAACTATGGCCTAGTGATTCAAGTTAGTACATCTACATCAGTCACAAACTTTATAACACTGTAGTTGTGAACTGAAACCTGCTCCAGGCAGGTGCTTTCTACTCCAAACTTAATTGCCAGAAGGTCAGTGGTTCTCTCTTGACACTGGCTTCCCTTAACAATGAATTATGACTACCACTATATATATAGCCATGAGTACTGAAGGTGGTGTTAAACATCAACAATCAATCAATATATTATCCATGATGAATGAATCTGTTAACTTCCCTCCATAATAATAAAGTTCAAAGATGTTTAATTCCCCTTTAATATCAATAGTCAGGCATTAAAATACAGTGTATACTAAATTTTAAAATATCAAAACAATATTGCATTTCTTATATAAACAAATTCTCAAATCTCTATATTTTCCGTGTAAATGTAGTAATGAAATAGTTGAACACTCAGTGAGTATCTCTTAAAAAGCAAAAAAATCTTTATATATCTAAACTAAAAGATGTATAGTAATTAGACCTATCTTTTTAGTCACAATTCTCTGACTTATTTATATCTAATATTCCTAACAAATCTGTGACTCACTCTTACACTTACACTATTTAATAGACTTTGCTTACAAGTTTTTCAACAATAACTCAGATATTTTCACCATATTGTTCAAAAACTTTGATATAAATTACATTTCTTGAAAAATATTTTCTGCATGCAATAAATAAAATAAATTTCCAAAGCAAATCTTTTTTAAATTCAAAATGATTATACAGTATCATACAATATCAATTGAAAAAAAATATTGTTCCAAATAGCTTTAACAACATAACAAATATGGCTTTATCACATCTATATCTGAGTGACCTATAAAATATCACAATAATTTTATTCTTCTCTAAAAAAATATTTACAACTTTAACAACCCAGTACATTGTGTGTATTAGAATAAATACAAATAAAAACAAAACAAAGGGTATTGCTCATAAATAAATAGATAGAACAAAATTAAATTAAAGATATTCATTAAGAAAAAACCCAGTCATTTAACTTGAACAATCATCAAAGATATGATTGCATAACATAACAAACCACCTAAAAAGAAAACAAAAACAATATCAACAACACACCAATCAAAAACCGTTATAAAAAAAGTAACTCTTCAAATATTTATCTTTAACAGAAATTTGATAAAACAGATACTAAACTGTCCACAACAACTACCATGCAAAGAGCTAATGGTGTGACTGTCAAAACTGCAGGTGGACAAATGAACAACAGCCTCATGAACTATTTTTCCCCCAAGATATATGTTTTTTAAAGAAGCTGATGTAATTTAAGTATGGTTAAAGATGTTTGCATGTACATTGTGTATCTCTCTTTGTCCAGTGCTTCAAGTAATGGCTCTTAAAACACCCATTTTTTAAACATATTTAGTACAAAACATCAAAGTGAAATAGTCTTAAGGCTGATACTAATCTTGTGAACTAAACTAAATCAATTTCTATTTTTAGAATAAAAATATTGTAAGTAAAATGTATGTACATTTTAAGAACTGCTGCCTTTAAAATACAGAAATAATAATCATATTATATTATCTACACATACACTGAAATTTAATAAATGCTCACAGCAATAAACACAAAAATTGAAAAAAAAATGATATTATAATATCATCATAAAGTAACTGATTTTGGTGGTTATAACTAAGTACATGCAGAGAAATATAATACAATTTTATTATATGTATTTTATGTCTCTGGTACATGTATAGTGATGAAGACTACAAAAGCTTTAATCAATTTAAACTACACATTAACTGTGAGTTATCTCCCATGTTTGGAATGTAATTTGAACAATATTTATCTAGGTGATGCAATGATGAATTTGGTGTTTAAAAAATCTTGTCACGGAAAATAAGTTATGCATATCAGGACAATAAAAATTAATAATTAATTGATTGTCCATTTGTTTGATGTGTTTGAGCTTTTGATTTTGCCAGTCGATAAGGGACTTTCCAATTTTAACATTGATTGTCAACTTAAAAATCTGTTAAAATCAAAATTACAAAACCTCAATAGTTAAGATATATTGTGACCCTTGAACATCAGAAGATACAGTTCATTGAATGAAATGGATCAACATTTTCAAATGATTTTAAAGATTGAATAGGACATTGTAACGATTGAATATGATTGATACAATCTTGAACTTTGAAAACACTAGGCGACACAGTTGATTGAATAGACGAACACTTAAAGGCCAGTTACAATTGAATACTATCTACATGTATATGTTTGTAAATCTTGAATACGGGAAATGAACAAAACAACAACATGATCAGCTATGCTCAGAAGCAAAAGCAGCACTATGTATATTTTTTCTCGCATATCACATGGATAACAATCTTTAAAATAGAAAATAAAAGATATAGTATTGAAAATACATGAGACAGCAATTTCTGGACATAGTAAAAAATAATAATTTAATTGTTGTTCTTTATCTTGACAGTTGCTGAAAAAACTTCCAAGATGAAGTATGGCTATGTTTTGCAGGTTGTACTAAATCATGACAAAAATGTTTCACCTTTTTACAAGTTTCCTAGAAATATAGTTACCAAGTTTTAGATGTATTAAATTCACAGCATGTTAAAATATTTTTCGCTCTTTATCTTAATAAAAATAAATATTCTGTCTACTGTTTATATCTCCTTCTCTTGATGAAAACTGAATACCAAAAAAAAATGAATACCAATTACAGGTAATAACGTTTAGGACTTTAGGAAAAGAAAGGAAACAATGTCCAAAAGTATGTTTTTATATAGGAAATAATTGATGTAGCACTCAGTGTGGTGGTAAAGGTTTTTGCTGTATCCTTTCTTAGGGCTAGCAAAATAAAATTATAAAAATGAAGCTTTTTCATGATCCTGAGTAATAAAGGACAATTTAAAAAAAAAAAACATAAACTTTTCACAGACCCTATGTCAACATTTATGCTCAGAATAAATGAAAATTACAAAAAATTTACAAAGTGTTCTGTGAGACGTATGTACTAAGTATAAACTCTTAACAATTGTATCTATGATATAAAATCTACTGCTTACAAAAAGTACTGGATTTGCTGCACCTGCAGTATAATAAAAGCTACCAATTACAAAAACATTTTAAGATAAGTAAATGCAATTCCACACAAATGTACAAGTAGAAATTATATTAAACTTTTCTTACAATAAAAAAGTTTTTTTTAGTGTAAATGAAAGCCCATAGTTCATCCATATCATCACTGTATCTCTAAAAGTTCTTTTTCATCCATTCAAATGCATGTTCATTGACCAGCAACATTATGGCGCCACCTGGAAAAGAAATTTATAAAATACAAAATTACACTCTGCATTTAATGAGGATAGTAATGCCCTTTCCGTCAGTCGTCAAACAGTCATTTTTGGCTACCATTAGCATCAAATTGATTAAAATTTTACAGTGATTCATCAAAATATCCATATTGTGATTCATCAGAGGTCTCAAATAATAATGGTTAGCTTCATTTTTGAAAAAATTTAACGTGATACGTCAAAATCAGTCAATCTTTTTATCGTCTAAAACAAAGTGTAAATTTTTTCATCATGCACCAAAAATTACCGTTAACCTCATTTGGCAAGAATTTTAACCTTTATTCATCATGAAAGTACTCCCATTACTACACTCTTTAATATTACCTTTTTCGCATTATATAAATCCATGATGATGAAAAACTTAAAAAATCCACCGGACTCTACAGGAATCATTTAATAGATCAATGATTTATTTTTTAATATAAGATGAAGAATCTTAACCAAATCTTAACTAAGTTCTATTTTAAATGTGCTACATGTATTTGGAAAAAAAGGGATTATTGGATGGTTATATTTAGAAAAAAATCTAACTAAAATAATTAAAGGAACATTTTTTTTACTGCTTTCCTTCATCTTTGCAGATGCTTCACATTTTTAAAATAAAATTCAATTTCAATATTTATTATCAATTTTGTTTGAGAAAACCTCAATGATTTTTAAACACTGCTACATGTATTAAAAACTCTGCAGAAATCAGCAATGACAAATAATTCAACAAACTTATTATCAGTCAAAATCGGTATTTGATGTGTCACATTTTCTGGATTCATAAAAAAATCTTGTATGTCACATTATGTAGTAGTATTTGTTTGAAGTTATTGTTGAGAGAGAACAGTGAATATACCAAAACATTTAGATTTAGCTGTGAGGCTGATATATACCATAACAATTACTTAATGATTGAAAATTTGCATGTTATATATAGATGTATATATATACTTTTATCTATTTTTTTTAAGAGCAATGTGATTTCTAATCAGTCAACAAAATTGGTCCTTCTGCTGGCTTACTTTGTCATCTTTTGTTTTACTGAATTACTTTTCAATAACTCAACATGCTGAGCACACGCCCAATTATTTTCCAACTGAGAAGTAAAATCTACTTTACATACCTGGTCCTAATCGTAATACTTTTGGAAGTAGTCCTTTATATAAAGCAAGATATCTGAAAATATATTTTCCAACTAATTAAATAAGATATAGTAGACCAATTTTATTCAAATTATTTTATTTTTTGTAGTCTTAAACTGTGTAAATAGTCATGTTTGTTTTTTTAATTCACCCGGTCACATTTATATTTACAATGATAACCAGATGCTCCCCAGGATGCAGCTTTATATGATTGCAGAAGTCCAACCCTGAACAGTTGGGGCAAGTATGGGCATAAAATTCAAGCTTGATACAGCTCTGAACATGGATTGTGATTCAATAGTTGAAACATAGGTTTCTGACACAGAATGAATTTTGTCTAATGTACTTAAAACCTTTTTTGCTTTTGAGCAGTACACTATGCTGATGAATATTAATCCCCTAAAAAAAAAATTGAAAAGATTTTCTTTTTAACTTCTAAAAACAAATTTATAGCTAATCATCTCAAGAGAATCATCATTTCTTTATACATAATTTTCAAGCAGTGTTGGGGAGGTAATCAAGCATATATATTTTTTGGCCCCTTATTCGTAAACCTTTGGGACCATAACCACCAAAATCTTTCTTTTGTGGTTACAAACATTAAGTTAAAATTTTATTGATTTCTATTAATTAAAACTAAAGTTATTAACCGGAAACCATCTGTCTTCACACTATGCTGGCGACCTGATAACAATATATGACCAAATTTTGTATATATTTTGCTGTCGTATAAAAACCTCTGACACAATAACTTCTTATTTTTTTCTTAAAACTAAATTTTATGACTAAATATACATTTGTTGATAGATACATCAAATACCAGTACCTTATCCCGGCCTTATTAACATTAGTATAGAACATTAATTATGGTTAATTGTGTATTTAAAGTACACAGATTTTCATTAATCCTGATGATATATGTCTTCACCTGAATGATTCATTATACTAATTGCTTTCTTGACAAAGTATCTAGATAACACATGTAGTGCTTTATATGGAATATATATTTGTGAATTTACTGAATGGTTTTTTTCAGGGAGAATTACATTGCTTTACATAAAAGAGTATCATTACCCTTCTTCTCTATATATTGTAAGCATAGTAGCAAAACAACTGCTATATTTAATTTGTCCTGGTACTGGTTGAGGTCCTTGGATACGACTCTTAGCAACATCAAATGGAATGTTTATACAGGAAGCCAGAGTACCAGCAATTAAACCAATCACAAACTTTCTACAGAATTCTGTAACTGGATCCTGAAAAAGAAAATAATTCATTAAACAGAACCTTGTTAAAGTCACAAGTATCACTGGAATCATAAATAATTATTGTTTTTGTTTATTCTATTTTGTATTCAGATTGGCTAAAATACTTTCAAAATCACACAATAATTTTCAAAATTCAAAGTAAATTGTAAAGACTTGTAAGCTCAGAATCATGTGTCTAAGTAGGATGTCTTGGATATCTTTGTATGTCTTTTAGTTACTGCTGCAAAGATGTATAACCCACATCTCTTTCTGTTCATATAATGCATGTCTTCCTGTGGATTGGTACCTTGTGAGTTAAAAAATCAATATCTGACTAAATTTGTCAATTTTGTACAAAACAGAGAATATTTAACTTCAGTTTTAACATCTTATCATCCAAAATATAGACAACATATTATTCAATAAATAAATCAATCATTCAATCTACATTCCAACTGAACAATAGATTGCGGTTTTCTGCTACATCCTTATTTGGTATTTTTAAATCTATTCTGATAAACATCAATCAGTAATGCTTTGAGAAAAAATTTCAGAGGTAAAAAATGTAAGAATACAAGGGAGAGCTTTGTCAAAACTAATAACAATCAACATTGCATAGAGCTGAATTTTATTCTTTAGGATTTGATAAAAGAAGGTGTAGACATTACCTCATATTGTGGAACAATGCCTTTAACATTATGATAAAAACTAAAGTAGATCATATTGAAAACACCATGACGTCCTAGGGTTGCTGTCATTCCCTTGCCAGCAAAATATCTCACACCATGCTGATTGATTATTTCTCTTGCTGTAGCATAGGTACTTTTTTGCTAAAACATTCAGAAAAAGAAATTCAGTTTATCTATCAGTAAAACACTGCAACAATACAATAGTTGAACAAATCAATGCATTGGGAAAATACGACTTGAAGAAAGCTATGCTCGATCATTCATTACTAACTTGGGATTTTACCTTGAATTTTGACTCAAATTGCTGTATAAATACACAGACAAGAGGAACTTCTGAGACAAAGAAAAAATATGATACAAGAAATTTACCGGAAGATTGGTTGTGTCAAGAATCTACTATCGCTGAAATTGATAATGCTATTTGTTTTTTTAGGAAATTCAATTGCCGATCAAAGTAATATTGATAATATGTATAAAAATTTTGTGAAAATCGTTAAAACCAAAATGTGTAATAAATTACCGGCTGGATTTAATATTAATAAAAGAAGAAGGTGTAAAAAAGAATGGTGGAATGAGGAACTTACTTTATTGTGGAATGAAGTGTGTAAAGCCGAAAAAGTGTGGATTAAATGTAAAATTAAGCGTAATAAACGGGAGTTGCAACATATATTTGTGAATAAACGTAGGATATTCGATAAGGCCGTTCAAAGTTCTAAACGAAAATATTGGTATTCCTTACAAGAAGATTTAATAAAGTCTTGTGATAATCCAAAGGAATTTTGGAGGAAAATTGGTAAAATAGGAGTTGGTAGTGAACGCCGAAGTTTTATCCCAATGGAAGTGAAATTAGGTGATGAGTCAGTATCATGTGATAAAAATGTAGTATTAGATAAATGGAAATGTGAATTTTCTAATATGTTAAATAGAAATAATCATAATAATGTTGAATATATTCAAAGTAATGAAAATGTGTATGATGATTATCTTGATAGCTTTATATCATATGAAGAAGTGTATAATGTACTGTTGTCTTCAAAAAATGGTAAATCACCTGGCTGTGATGAAATTACGGTTGAACTTTATAAGAATCAAACTGCATTGTTAGCTTTAACTCGAATTTTTAATATTTGCTTTGACTCTGGTAAGATACCTGCTTTATGGTCGAAAGGAATCATTACTCCGATTCCAAAGAGCTCTACTGCAGATCCAAGAGACCCTATGGCATACTGTGGAATAACTTTGGCTCCTGTATCTTATAAACTTTACTGTGGTGTATTAAACTCTCGTCTAACCGTTAAACTTGATGAACTTAATTTTCTTCATGATGAACAAAATGGTTTCAGAAAGGGACGAAATACTATAGACCTTATTTCTACTTTGACTACTGTCATAGAAACACGTAAATTGCGTAAATTATCAACATTTGAAGCATTTATAGACTTTAAAAAAGCTTACGACTGGATAAACAGGGATTTGGTTTTTGGTAAATTGGAAAATTTAGGTATAAGTAGTAAAATGTTAAATGCTATTTTTTCACTTTATAGAAATGTATATTCATGTGTAAAAGTAAATGGTAATTTTACTGACTGGTTTGAGGTTAAATGTGGTTTGAAACAAGGGTGTATTCTGTCTCCAATTTTGTTTAACATTTTTATTAATGACCTTGTAGATGAAGTTAAAAAATTAGATATTGGAGTAAAAATTGATGATGAAAAAATTTGTGTACTACTTTATGCAGATGATCTTGTATTTATAACAGAAAATGAGAAAGATCTAACAAAAAATGTTGGATACTTTAAATATATGGTGTTGTAAAAATGATTTAGTTGTAAATCTAGAGAAATCAAAAATTGTACATTTCAGAACTAAGTCTACACCAAAGACAAATTTTACTTTTGTACTTAATAATAATGATATGGAAATTGTTCCTAGTTATACTTATCTAGGTTTACTGTTGTCAGAATTTTTAGACTACAATTGTATGGCTAAGGCAGTAGCTAAATCTGCAAGTAGGTCATTAGGTTTATTAATAGCTAAATGTAAAGCTAATGGAGGTTTTCAATTTGATACATTTACAAAACTTTTTGATACACTTGTTATGTCTGTAATTGAATACGGTGCCTCAATTTGGGGTCACCAGGATTTTTCTTGTATTAATGCTGTAAAAAATAGAGCAATGAGATTTTTTATGGGTGTGGGTAAATACACCCCTAACTTAGCCTTATATGGAGATATGGGTTGGATGCCCAGTATTATATCTCAGTGGACATGTATTTTTAGATTATGGTCGAGACTTACTAAAATGTCTCATTGTAGAGTTAACAAGAGGCTCTCAAGAGCCTGAATCGCTCACCTGATTTTTTTTGGTTTAATCTCTCATCAATGATTATTTTGGCTTTTCAATTTATTTAAATGTTCTTTGAATCGTCATATTTTCTTCAAAAGCCAAAAAAAATCATTTTCTCCTATGTTCTATTTTAGCCATAGGAGCTATGTTTCTTGACATACAAGGAAATGAAATATAAAATTTATACTAGATACTCTGAAACTCTAAATCTCATTTAGCCTAAGTTTGGCTGAAATTGATACAGCAGTTTCAAAGGAGAAGATTTTTTGAAGTAAGTCAACATGATGAACAAATTGTGAAAAAAGTCTTTAAAGGGCAATAACTCCTTAAGAGGTCAATTGACAATTTTGGTCAAATAGACTTATTTGTAGATCTTACTTTGCTTAACATTTTTGCTATTAACAGTTTATCTGTATCTATAATAATATTCAAGATAATGACCAAAAACTGCAAAATTTCCTTAAAATTACCAATTAAGTGGCAGCAACCCAACAATAGTTTGTTTGATTCATCTGAAAATTTCAGGGCTGATAGATCTTAACCTAATGAACATTTTTACCCCATGTCAGATTTGCTCTAAATGCTTTCGTTTTTGAGATATAAGCCAAAAACTGTATTTGACCCCTATGTTCTATTTTAAGTAACGGCGGCCATGATTTTTGACGGATCAAAAATCTAAGCACACACTTTGTGCAGGATAATCTAAGGAACAATCATGCTAAGTTTCATCCAAATCCATTCAGTAGTTTCAGAGGAGAAGATTTTTTAAAGTTAGCAAATATGATGAACAAATTGTGAAAAATTGTCAATAAAGGACAATAACCCCTTAAGGGGTCAATTGACAATTTTTGTCATATTAACTTATTTGTAGATCTTACTTTGCTGATCATTTTTGCTGTTTACAGTTTATCTTTATCTATAATAATATTCAAGATAATGACCAAAAACTGCAAAATTTCCTTAAAATTACCAATTAAGTGGCAGCAACAATAGTTTGTTTGATTCATCTGAAAATTTCAGGGCTGACAGATCTTGACCTAATGAACAATTTTTACCCCTTGTCAGATTTGCTCTAAATGCTTTCGTTTTTGAGATATAAGCCAAAACTGTATTTGACCCCTATGTTCTATTTTAAGTAACGGCGGCCATGTTTTTTGACGGATCAAAAATCGAAGCACACACTTTGTGCAGGATACTCTAAGGAACAATCATGCTAAGTTTCATTCCAATCCATTCAGTAGTTTCAGAGGAGAAGATGTTTGAAAAATTGTTAACAACGACAGACGACGACGACAACGACGGACGGACGCCAAGTGATGAGAAAAGCTCACATGGCCTTTTAGGCCAGGTGAGCTAATAAAAAGGTTTTCTTATGGGGCAATAAATGCTGTAATAGTAAATTTAAAAATTGGAATTATAGAGTCAATGTGAAATTTAAAGAAATGGATATTGAGTTTTTATGTAATACTGATTTTTCTATTGATAAAAATACAATTAAACAAATTGAAAAGGAAAATTTTTGTAGATATATAGAGAAGTGGTACTCTGACTTAATGTACAATGAAAGAAGTAAATTGCGAACGTATAGAATGTTTAAGCAATGTTTTAATAAAGAAAAATATTTATGTATTAATATGCCTGGAAAATATAAGAGTGCATATGCTAAATTTAGATGTGGTGTTGCACCTCTGAGAATAGAAACTAGCCGATATGAAGGCATTATGGTTGACAATAGATTATGTTTTAATGAGCAATGTAAGAAAAATAACATTATTGAAGATGAGAAACATGTCTTAATTAACTGCCCAGTATATGCAGATTTACGAGCTATTTTATTTAGACATGCTATGATGCTAGCTCTTTTAATTGTGATTTTGTTAATTTGTCTGATGATGATAAATTCAAATTTTTATTCACTGATGAAAATGTGTGTTATTTTTAGCCAAAATCTGCTATGATGTATTATTAAAAAGAAAAGGTATTTTATATAATTGTAGATAATAATGTGTTTTGTAGAAATTTTATAGTCTCTCATAACTCTTTTTAGAGTGGCTCATGTTGTTTTAAATATTACTGTAATTTTATAAATGTATAAATGTATGTCAATTTTGAGGTGAGACTCTAATAAAGTATTTGTCTTTGTCTTGTCTACAAAAGTAATAATGTTGCACATATTGAAGAAAAAATTAAAACTTTTGTTGGGGCCATTCCATTAAAATGTATGTGGAAGGGTAAGAAGGGACTTTCTTAATATCCTTACAACTAAGAACCACTTTTTAGATAATTTTGCATAATGGTAATATAAGAATACTAAACTAGAGGCTCTAAAGAGCCTGTGTCGCTCACCTTGGTCTATGTGCATATTAAACAAAGGACACAAATGGATTCATGACAAAATTGTATTTTGGTGATGGTGATGTGTTTGAAGTTCTTACTTTACTGAACGATTTTGCTTCTTACAATTATATCTATCATGAACTTTGCCCATTAGTAACAGAGAACTATATTTACCAAATTAATGAAAATTGTTAAAAATTGACTATAAAGGGCAATAACTCCTTAAGGGGTCAATTGACCATTTAGGTCATGTTGACTTATTTGTAGATCTTACTTTGCTGAACATTATTGCTGTTTACAGTTTATCGCTATCTATAATAGTACAGTTTATCGCTATCTATAATAGTATTCAAGATAACCAAAAACGGCAAAATTTCTTTAAAAATTACCAATTGGAGGGCAGCAACCCAACAACCAGTTGTCCAATTCATCTGAAAAATTCAGGGCAGATAGATATTGACTTGATTAACAATTTAACTTCTTGTCAGATTTGCTCTAGATGCTTTGGTTTCATAGTTATAAGCAAAAAACTGCATTTTACCCCTATGTTCTATTTTTAGCCGTGGCGGCCATCTTGGTTGAATGGCCAGGTCATCGGACACATTTTTCAAACTAGATACCCCAAAGATGATTGTGGCCTAGTAGTTTCAGTGGAGATTTTGTAAAAGATTACTTAGATTTATGAAAAATGGTTAAAGATTGACTATAAAGGGCAATAACTCCTAAAGGGGTCAACTGACCATTTTGGTCATGTTGACTTATTTGTAGATCTTACTTTGCTGAACATTATTGCTGTTTACAATTTATCTCTATCTATAATAATAATTAAGATAATAACCAAAAACAGCAAAATTTCCTCAAAATTACCAATTCAGGGGCAGCAACCCAACAACCGATTGACCGATTCATCTGAAAATTTCAGGGCAGATAGTTCTTGACCTGATAAACATTTTTATCCCATGTCAGATTTCCTCAAAATGCTTTGGTTTTTGAGTTATAAGCCAAAAACTGCATTTTACCCCTATGTTCTATTTTTAGCGGTGGCGGCCATCTTGGTTGGTTGACCAGGTCACGCCACACATTTTTTAAACTAGATACCCCAAAGATGATTGTGGCCAAGTTTGGATTAATTTGGCCAAGTAGTTTCAGAGGAGAAGATTTTTGTAAAAGATTACTTTAATTTACGAAAAATGGTTAAAAATTGACTATAAAGGGCAATAACTCCTAAACGGGTCAACTGACCATTTTGGTTATGTTGACTTATTTGTAGATCTTACTTTGCTGAACATTATTGCTGTTTACAGTTTATCTCTATCTATAATAATATTCAAGATAATAACCAAAAACAGCAAAATTTCCTCAAAATTACCAATTCAGGGGCAGCCACCCAACAACCGATTGACCGATTCATCTGAAAATTTCAGGGCAGATAGAAATTGACCTGATAAACATTTTTACCCCATGTCAGATTTGCTCTAAATGCTTTGGTTTTTGAGTTATAAGCCAAAAACTGCATTTTACCCCTATGTTCTTGTTTTAGCCGTGGCGGCCATCTTGGTTGGTTGACCGGGTCACGCCACACATTTTTAAAACTAGATACCCCAATGATGATTGTGGCCAAGTTTGGTTTGATTTGGCCCAGTAGTTTCAGAGGAGAAGATTTTTGTAAAAGTTAACGACGACGGACGACGGACGCCAAGTGATGAGAAAAGCTCACTTGGCCCTTCGGGCCAGGTGAGCTAAAAAAGACACATGACCCACATTCAAAAATTAAACTTACCTTTCTACCCTTCAACAAACATTTAAATGGAATAGCCCTTACAGTAAATTCAGAAATTTTTGCTTTTTATTATTTATGAGATAACTGACTGGAAAGGTTAATAGCTGCCAATATCAATCATACACATAGGATTTTTAGTATATATGTATCATAAATCATCAGTAATTAAAAGACAGATTCTGAAAAAAGTTTTTTTATTTGAGTCCTGTCCCAAGTCAGGAGCCTGACAATCATTTAGTTGATGACTGTATTATTTGTTTGTTTGCTTATAAATTAGACTTAGTTTTCTCTTTTGAATTGTTTCACATTTTTTCTTGCAGTGCTTCTTTTTTTTCTCATTGTTGAAGGCCCTTTATTGCTCTATAGTTGTTTATGTCCTTCCATTGGACCCTGGTGGGTATTTGTCTTATTGGCAATAATACCACCTTTCCATTTTTATGCAATTAAACTAAAATAAATACTTTATCTTCATTTTTATAAACTATAAATATAATGAACCTAATTTTAGTGCTTTGTCCTTTCACAATATCAATTGATCCAAAAAAAAAAAGTAACAATTCTAATGAATCTTTTCAACCAAACATATATCAATTGGTGATTTTTGTTTTAACATTTGCATAATTAATTACAGTGAAATATATTTTCTTCTTACCTGAGAAATTGTCCCCCTTTCTGATTGTAATTTAACTTTTACCACTTCAAAAGGATTTATAATGACAGCTTCTGTGAGGCCTGATGAAAGACCTGCCAATGTAAATACCTGAAATAAATGTAGGAAATTATATTACAGTTAAGGCAATATAACTGTAAGACTATACTAATCCTTGGTTAAGGTGGTACATAACAATACAGGGAGGTAACTCTATAAAATAATCATAACATTTTAATCATGTTCTATTGATTAAAAGGAAATATTAAGCTTCTCAATGATCAAAATTAGTGTTTTTCAAACTGCTATTTATCCAATGAAATTTTTAAGATAAAGTGTGTGGTTCTTTTTTTTTTTACATTTTCATATTTTTGTAAAACGGTCAAAGTAAACATTTAGTCAAAATTTTATGAAAATTAAAGACGAAAAATTAATTTTAGTCAAGGTGTTTGGTACCACCTTAACTGGTATTCATGATATTCTAACCTGAGCTACTTATTATATTTCAATAAAATGAAAAAGGTGAAAACCACCAAACAATCCTTACACACCTGACATTATTCAAAAACCAAGAAATGTTAAAAAATACAAAATAAACATCGGGAAATGAGGCACAACTTCAAATTATTTCATTAACAAAACTCTGTTACATGTGTTCATCACGTTAATTCTTAACCGTTCGGTCATTTTTTATTTTGATTTGGTAACACGTTTCAAATTTAATTTCTGTGCACATATGTATTCCATAGAGTCAAATGTATCTTGTCTACAAGAAAATAACTTTACTGATTTTACCTTTAAAAATTGCTGAAGATCTGGTATAAAAATACACTCTTTATTAAAATACATGTTACTTACCACACCTTGAGATAAGAATGAATTATATGAATACATTGTTTTATACTGCTCAAATGTGAAGAATTTTACAGCTCTCTTCGGCATCTCTGCACACAGCGGTGGTAATATACCTTTATAAAAGGATAAGGCACTGAAAAAGAGTAAACATAGTAATGTTTATCTATGACCTATATGTACTTATATTTTGTTCAGCATAAGGTTTCTGGCAATCATACCACATCTTCTTTATAAAAATGAATGGCTTACCAAGAAATGGGAGACCTTATTCTTGTTTATATATAACCTCACCATGTAGTTCTCTTATATGACATGAGGAATTTCGATTGCATATTTTTGCATTGAACAAAAAAAAAATCTATGACAATTTAATACCAACCAGATGCTCCGCAGGGCGTAGCTTTATACGACCGCAGAGGTTGAACCCTGAACGGTTGGGGCAAGTATGGACACAACATTCAAGCTGGATTCAGCTCTAAATTTGGATTGTGATTAAATAGTTGACACAGCATAGGTTTCTGACACAGAATGAATGTGTTCTAATGAACTTAAAATTTTTGTTTTCTCTTAGAGCAATTCACTATGCTGTTGAATATTAATCCTCTAAAAAAAATGTTTGAAGAAATTTTCTTTTTATTTATGAAATTTCAAATGAGAAAAATTGAACCCAATTTTTTAATCACATCCCCCTTTCCCTTATTCCAAAACTAATCTCAAATAAAATATTCTAATGGAGTTTGCAACAATAAATACTCATTTAAATACATCATAAAACATTAAGATGTAAAAAAACTGCTTGTTATCACTGAATGGTAACTATTATTTAAATTTATCAGTTGGTAGTAAAAAGTGAATATACATTGTATATTGTATATAACAAAGATTTAAGTTGATTCTGGACAAAGAAAGATAACTCCAATCAAAAAAAAATCTTGCTATTGCACAATATTATGCAATAAGATATTTCTTGCTTACTATTCTGGACAAAGAAAGATAACTCTAATTAAAAAAGAATTTGCTTTTTCACAATATTGTGCAATTAGATATTTCTTGCCATTGCACAGTACTGTGCAATTGAAAAGACTTGCTATTGCACAATACTTAATATAATAATTTTAAATCCTGATTTGGACCAACTTGAAAACTGGGCCCATAATCAAAAATCTAAGTACATGTTTAGATTCAGCATATCAAAGAGGCCCAAGAATTTAATTTTTGTTAAAATCAAACTAAGTTTAATTTTGGACCCTTTGGACTTTAATGTAGACCAATTTGAAAACAGGACCAAAAATGAAGAATCTACATACACAGTTAGATTTGGCATATCAAAGAACCCCATTTATTCAATTTTTGATGAAATCAAACAAAGTTTAATTTTGGACCCCGATTTGGACCAACTTGAAAACTGGGCCAATAATCAAGAATCTAAGTAAATTTTTAGATTCAACATATCAAAGAACCCAACCGATTCATTTTTTGTCAAAATCAAACTAAGTTTAATTTTGGACCCTTTGGACCTTAATGTAGACCTATTTGAAAACGGGACCAAAAGTTAAGAATCTACATACACAGTTAGAATCGGCATATCAAAGAACCCCAATTATTCAATTTTGATGAAATCAAACAAAGTTTAATTTTGAACCCTTTGGGCCCCTTTTTCCTAAACTGTTGGGACCAAAAACTCCCAAAATCAATACCAACCTTCCTTTTATGGTCATAAACCTTGTGTTTAAATTTCATAGATTTATATTTACTTATACTAACCTTATGGTGCGAAAACCAAGAAAAATGCTTATTTGGGTCCCTTTTTGGCCCCTAATTCCTAAACTGTTGTAACCAAAACTCCCAAAATCAATCCCAACCTTTCTTTCGTGGTCATAAACCTTGTGTCAAAATTTCATAGATTTCTATTAACTTAAACTAAAGTTATAGTGCGAAAACCAAGAAAATGCTTATTTGGGCCCTTTTTGGCCCCTAATTCCTAAAATGTTGGGACCAAAACTCCCAAAATCAATACCAACCTTCCTTTTATGGTCATAAACCTTGTGTTAAAATTTCATAGATTTCTATTCACTTTTACTAAAGTTAGAGTGCGAAGAAGATATGAATTTAATATCATGAATAAATTTGAACACAACTTCAGAAAAATTAATTAAGGACAACAAAATACAGATACAGCCTTAAAAATATTATGCCAAAGTAACAGATCTTACACATGTTACATTATAAACTTACATAGAAGAATATTTTTCATTTATAAAAAAGAAACAAATGAATATATTAAAATTGAGAATGGAAATGGGGAAAGTGTCATAGAGACAACAACCAGACTAAAAAGCAGAAAACAGCCAAGGCCCCCAATAGGTCTTTAACACATTGAGAAAATCCCACACCTGGCCCCTTAACATACAATCACCAAAATATCAATTTACCCTTCTTGTCTGTACATTTTTTTAAAACAATCTGCTAGTGAGGTGTATCTGTGTGGATCATCTGGTCCTCTCTGTATTTGAAATCTTGTTTTGATTAAGTCTAACGGATGCATTATGGATACCTCCACAAAGCCTGAAAAACAAATACTGAACTACATGAACTATGGGTCCAATTAATTGTAAATGAAATCAAATCTCTTCTCGTTTAAAATTCAATTCCTCAAAATGTCAGAATATATATATCAAAATGCATACTTTTCTGGACAAAAACCACATTTTATCATTTTTATTATTGATAGTAAAGAATTCAGGAGAAATTTGTTTTACAACATATAATGTATCCTCTATGTAACACAATTATGAAACATCAATATTTCATTTAAAAAGAAATGTGCTTATTGCATTCTTACTGACATTTTGTCTTAAGTAGTGAAGAGGAATCCAATGCCTAAATGATTTTGCTTTATCTAATATATAACAATGTAATGAACATGTATGGTACCTATCTCAGTCTCAAACTTAAACACAAGGAAATAATTAAATGATCTGGAACAAGAATTCTGGAAAATTGATAAGAAGTGTATGATGAAAACTAACCCAACTATGAAGGGTTGTTACTAGCAATGATATTTCAGCACCAGTACTAGGCTAACCCTTCTTTATTTGGTAAGTTTTCCTAAAATGTTCTTATCAATTTTCCAGTATTTAAAAATATTCCAGATTCAAATAATTCTTGTTTTAAAATGTGTGGCAAGATATTACTCTGTCTTATACCATGTCATTACCATGATTACTTTGTCACTACATCTAGTCATTTCTCTGTCTTTATATAGCAAGATACTACTCTGTTTTATACCATGTCATTACCATGATTACTTTGTCACTACATCTAGTCATTACTCTGTCTTATACCATGTCATTACCATGATTACTTTGTCACTACATCTAGTCATTTCTCTGTCTTATACCATGTCATTACCATGATTACTTTGTCACTACATCTAGTCATTTCTCTGTCTTTATATAGCAAGATACTACTCTGTCTTATACCATGTCATTACCATGATTACTTTGTCACTACATCTAGTCATTACTCTGTCTTATACCATGTCATTACCATGATTACTTTGTCACTACATCTAGTCATTTCTCTGTCTTATACCATGTCATTACCATGATTACTTTGTCACTACATCTAGTAATTTCTCTGTCTTTATATAGCAAGTCATTATCCTGTCTATATACCAAGTCAATATCCTGTCTACATTGTCTATAAATTCATGTACAAAAACATTACCATGAAGTCATTACTCTGTCTTATACCAAGTCATTACTCTGTCTATATACAAAGTCAATATCCTGTCTACATGGTCTATACATTCATGTACCAAGACATTACCATGAAGTCATTACTCTGTCTTATACCAAGTCATTACTCTGTCTATATACAAAGTCAATATCCTGTCTATATATACCAAGTTATTACCATGAGTCATTACTCTGTTTAATACCAAGTCATTACCCTGTCTATATACCAAGTCATTACCCTATAGCTATCTATATACCAAGTCAATATCCTGTCTATATACCAAGTCATTACCTTGTCTATATACCAAGTCATTATCCTGTCTACATACCAAGTCTTTACCCAGGGTCTACATGTATATACCAAGACAATTTCCTGTCTATATACCAAATCAATATCCTGTCTATATAACAAATCAATATCCTGTCTATATACCAAGTCATTACCCTGTCTATATACCAAGTCATTACCATATGTCTATATACCAAGTCATAACTATATGTCTATATACCAAGTCATTATCCTGTCTATATACAATGTATATCCTATTTATATACCAATTCATTATCCTGTCTATATACTAAGTAAATATCCTGTCTATAAACCAAGTCATTACCCTGTATATATACCAAGTCATTACCATGTCTATATATCAAGTCAATATCCTGTCTATATTCTAAATCATTACCCTGTCTATATACCAAATCATTATCCTGTGTATATACAAATTCAATATCCTGTTAATATACCAAGTCATTATTCTGTCTTTATTCCAAGTCATTACCATGTCTATATACCAAGTCATTATCCTGTCTCTATACTAAGTCATTATCCTGTCAAAATACCAAGTCATTACCCTGTCTATATACATGTGATATACCAAGTCATTACCCTTCTATATAGCAAGTCATTACCATGTCTATATACCAAGTCATTACCCTGTCTATATACCAAGTCAATATCCTGTCTATATTTCAAGTCATTATTCTGTCTATATACCAAGTCATTACCCTGTCTATATACCAAATCATTACCCTGTCTATATACCAATTCATTAACTTGTCGTATACCAAGTCATTACCCTGTCTATATACCAAGTCATAACCCTGTCTATATACCAATTCATTACTTTATCTTATACCAAGTCATTACCCTGTCTATACCAAGTCATTAATCTGTCTATATACAAAGTTATTACTCTGTATATATTCCAAGTCATTACTCTGTCTATATACCAAGTCATAACTCTGTCTATATACCAAGTCATTACCCTGTCTATATACCAAGTCATAACCCTGTCTATATACCAATTCATTACTTTGTCTTATACCAAGTCATTACCCTGTCTATACCAAGTCATTACTCTGTCTATATACCAAGGCATTACTCTGTCTATATACCAAGACATTACCATGTCTATATACCAAGTCATTATCCTATCTATATACCAAGTCATTACTCTGTCTTTATACTAATTATAATAACTCTGTCTTATACCAAGTCACTACTCTGTCTATATACCAAGTCATTACCATGTATACTAACCAAGTCATTACCCTGGCTATATACCAAGTCAATATCCTGTCTATATACCAAGTCATTATCCTGTTTATATACTAAGTCAATATCCTGTCTATATTTCAAGTCATAATCCTGTCTATATACCAAGTCATTACCCTGTCTATATACCAAGTCATTACTCTGTCTATATACTAATTATAATAACTCTGTCTTATACCAAGTCACTACCCTGTCTATATACCAAGTCATTACCCTGTCTATATACCAAATCATTACCCTGTCTTTATACCAATTCATCACTTTATCTTATACCAAGTCATTACCCTGTCTATACCAATTCATTACTCTGTCTATACACAAAGTTATTACTCTGTCTATATACCAAGTCATTACTCTGTCTATATACCAAGTCATAACCCTGTCTACATACCAATCCATTACTTTGTCTTATACCAAGTCATTACACTGTCTATACCAAGTCATTACTCTATCTATATACCAAGTCATTACTCTGTCTATATACCAAGGCATTACCATGTCTATATACCAAGTCATTATCCTATCTATATACCAAGTCATTACTCTGTCTATATACCAAGTCAATATCCTGTCTATATACCAAGTCATTACTCTGTCTATATACTAATTATAATAACTCTGTCTTATACCAAGTCACTACTCTGTCTATATACTAAGTCATTACCATGTATACTAACCAAGTCATTACCCTGTCTATATACCAAGTCAATATCCTGTCTATATACCAAGTCATTATCCTGTTTATATACCAAGTCAATATCCTGTCTATATTTCAAGTCATTATCCTGTCTATATACCAAGTCATTACCCTGTCTATATACCAAGTCATTACTCTGTCTATATACTAATTATAATAACTCTGTCTTATACCAAGTCACTACCCTGTCTATATACCAAGTCATTACCCTGTCTATATACCAAATCATTACCCTGTCTATATACCAATTCATCACTTTATCTTATACCAAGTCATTACCCTGTCTATACCAATTCATTACTCTGTCTATACACAAAGTTATTACTCTGTCTATATACCAAGTCATTACTCTGTCTATATACCAAGTCATAACCCTGTCTACATACCAATTCATTACTTTGTCTTATACCAAGTCATTACACTGTCTATACCAAGTCATTACTCTATCTATATACCAAGTCATTACTCTGTCTATATACAAAGGCATTACCATGTCTATATACCAAGTCATTATCCTATCTATATACCAAGTCATTACTCTGTCTATATACCAAGTCAATATCCTGTCTATATACCAAGTCATTACTCTGTCTATATACTAATTATAATAACTCTGTCTTATACCAAGTCACTACTCTGTCTATATACTAAGTCATTACCATGTATACTAACCAAGTCATTACCCTGTCTATATACCAAGTCAATATCCTGTCTATATACCAAGTCATTATCCTGTTTATATACCAAGTCATTACCCTGTCTATATACCAAGTCATTACCCTGTCTATATACCAATTCATTACTTTGTCTTATACCAAGTCATTACCCTGTCTATATACCAAGTCATTACTCTGTCTATGTATACCAAGTTGTCACTCTGTCTATGTATACCAAGTTGTCACTCTGTTCATATATACCAAGTCATTTCCCTGTCTTTATACTAATTATAATAGCTCTGTCTTATACCAAGTCATTACTATTTCTATATACCGAGTCATTACCCTGGTTATATAAACAGTCATTACCCTGTTCATATACCAAGTCATTTAATACAGTGTCCCTATTTACCTATACAGTGAAACTTCTCAAAACCGGCCGCCCGTCGGACCACGGGATTCGGCCGGTTTTCAGGGGTGGCCGGTTTAATGAATTTGAAATTAACAAGAGTTACTTCCCTTCAATATGTGTGCATTTGTTTTTTTTACCATGTATTGTACCTCAAGCATTAAGTTTGTTTTGTTGTGTAAATTTAGCTTTGTATTCTAAATTGATTATGAAATAAATATTAAAACATCATTTGTATCTTTATTATTTTTTATTTTGCAGGAATAACAAATAAAATGCAACTATATGTAGCAGTTAGGATCATTATGTCATAATTATTTCCCTTGTTTAAAACTATAAATTTCATATTTCTTAAGTTGATAATTTACTTGAAGCTTATTCAGTATATATTTGTTAAATTGCATAGCTTTTGCTTTTTGAAATCATTATTTAGAGACATTTATCTTAATTGTAAAGTTTAATATTTGCATCGTTGCAAATTCTCTGGATACCTTCTACGAGAGATTTATATATTTTATATAACTTCTTTTAGATTCATATTTTAAATCCTCTCAGGACTGACATTCAGTCCCACTAAGGAAAGCCAAGCTTTCCAACCTGTTACCAATAGGTTAGTGCATTTGCTACATGCCTCCACAGTACGGTAAATTGAAGTGTTCTTGAATGCTCCATTTCTACATTTTTGACTTTACATAATAAAAGTTGTATTTTGTTAATTAAATCATATATTGTTTTCAGTTTTTGGTTTTTATTTACTTAGATTTATTACAGCTCATCACTTTTGGCATCAGTCGTTTTCCGCAAATCAGTTTACAAACTAGAATTAGCTGTGGTCCGCATCCCCGAATCTTAGGCAGAATTGTTCCTGCTACATTTGGTAGTGCGGGTGGGGTGTGGAATTATATAGCAACTATTTCTGGTTTGTAACTGAACCAAATTATTTATAAGAAATGGAGCAGACATTTGAGTCAGTTATTGATGGTGATACTTGATATGTCAGTCCTAACTCAGAGCAGTTTTGAATAGTTATTTCTGGGTTTTTTTATTTTCCTAGTTTGATTCATTTTGTAAATGTTTATTCAGTTATGATAAGGTTTGAAGTAAAACCTTGTTTGTTTGATGGTATCAGCATTGATATTACAGATTACTTTGTTCATTTTGAGACAGTTTCTCTTTGGAATCAGTGGAATGAATTTGAGATGGCATGTCAGTTAATAATGAATTTGAGAGGTGATGCTCAAACTACTTTACGTTTTTTAAAGAGGCCACAGTTATATGATTATGACTGCTTGAAAAATGTTCTCATTAAGAGGTTCAATCCTAAGGAGAGGATGGCATATTTTAAATTTCAACTGCGAGTTTGCAGCTTGAAAGAAAAGGAAACAATTTCTGATTTTGGTCAGCGTTTTAAGATACTAGCTCATAAGGCTTATCCTGATAATTTTTCTGATTTGGATTCGTATTTTATTGACTTATTTACATCATTTTTGAATATTGAGATGGCTAAATTTGTCACATTTAAGCACCCTCATAGTTTAGACGAGGCGGTATCACTAGCTATTGAATATGAAGCTGTTCATTTTTCTGGTGATCCTGAGATTACTGATAAGTCAGAAAGTTCAGTTTGTTGTAGTTCTGTTCATAACGGCTTTGAAATTTTAATTAATATCTTGAGGAGGCGATTGAGATCAGGAAGAAAACGTAAACCAAAGAGATGTTTTAAATGTCATCAGTTAGGTCATGTCAGGTCCAAGTGTTCCAACACGTCCTCTATATGTCATTCTAGAGATTACAGGTCTGCAGATAGTCAAGCAGAGATCTCAGTAATAGGCGGGATGTTAAAGAATGATAATTGTAGTTCAGATTGTGTAACCTTTGTTTAATATTTGTTTTTACATTGTGTTGTATATTTATAGTTTTACTTTAGGTTTATTTCAATGTTCTCAGAGGTGTCATGCGTCTCTGTTTTTTACTGTTTGGTTATATTTTTCAAAGGGAGGGATGTTTCACATCCCAACTTGTTTTATTCTTCATTTTCATAATTGACTTAATTATGGCTGATCTTCTGTGTAGTTTTAAGTGTAGACTGTCAGCTAGTTTTAGTAGGAATTGGCTTGTTTTATGAGTTGTTACTTGTTTGTCTGGATTGTAATCTCTAGCTAAATATTTATTATTTAGAGAGTTTACGGGAGACCGACTTCTTGACTTTTGTCATGGCAGAAACCAATAGAGTGAACGTTAAGCTTAAAGTAAGGAACACTTCTAGCTCATACAGATGGATCTGATCCATAATTTAGAAATTTGCACAAAATTTGGGCATCGTCCATTTTATTTTGAGAACCTTGCTATAACAGTTGGGCATCGTCCATTTTATTTTGAGAACCTTGCTATAACAGTTGGGCATCGTCCAACTTTATTTTGAGAACCTTGCATACAGATGGACCCGATCCATCTCCGGTGGCACAACGTCTGTGTTACCGTTATCAACAACGTTGGAGTGCATGCAGTAAAGAACCCGGTGGTACGCGTCAAATGTGCCACTGTGAGATCAACATTGGTGGACATTGCCTGGTATAACTTTTCATATTGGATTTCAACCGTTAGCTGTGCTGTTACCCTATATGCTGTACCACTGATTCAGAGGCCAACCTATATACCAAGAGGACTTAAAGTCGCGTCCGTTAACAGATGAAGCTGATTCGGATGTGTTTGTGTATGCGTTAAATAGTGACATTAGTTTAAAATGGATATAATGACATGTGTTTGAAAGATGTTTTATCTGGTGAACGTTGATAGACTTTTGATAAACCAAATTTTCAAATGTTATTTCATTTACATTTGTTTTCGAAGGGAGTAGGAGGGTATCTGACTAGTGTTGCGATCTCCTTGAACATTCCCGTGCTTCAATGTTTAATGTTTGATCCTGACATTTGGATTTTGTGTGCGTATTGATGCAGATACATGAATTTGATAGACATTTCAGTTTGCACTTTATTTATGAAATTTATTGTTTGTCTTAGGGGGGAGGAATGTAGCAGTTAGGATCATTATGTCATAATTATTTCCCTTGTTTAAAACTATAAATTTCATATTTCTTAAGTTGATAATTTACTTGAAGCTTATTCAGTATATATTTGTTAAATTGCATAGCTTTTGCTTTTTGAAATCATTATTTAGAGACATTTATCTTAATTGTAAAGTTTAATATTTGCATCGTTGCAAATTCTCTGGATACCTTCTACGAGAGATTTATATATTTTATATAACTTCTTTTAGATTCATATTTTAAATCCTCTCAGGACTGACATTCAGTCCCACTAAGGAAAGCCAAGCTTTCCAACCTGTTACCAATAGGTTAGTGCATTTGCTACATGCCTCCACAGTACGGTAAATTGAAGTGTTCTTGAATGCTCCATTTCTACATTTTTGACTTTACATAATAAAAGTTGTATTTTGTTAATTAAATCATATATTGTTTTCAGTTTTTGGTTTTTATTTACTTAGATTTATTACAGCTCATCACTTTTGGCATCAGTCGTTTTCCGCAAATCAGTTTACAAACTAGAATTAGCTGTGGTCCGCATCCCCGAATCTTAGGCAGAATTGTTCCTGCTACATATATAACAAAACAATTTTAATATCAATATCTCATATTATTGAAAATTTAATGCTCCATTCATCGGTACCATACGATGTTCATATAATATTCCATAAGCAATACATACACATTAAATCATCACACCTCAAACTAATAACACACCTTTAAATTAATTATAAAGGTTTAATAACTTGCAAAATACTATTCCGACGATAACGAATTACGATTTAATTACAAAAGTCAAAGTGAGTGATTAATTTATATAATTAGCCTAAAAATTTTTTTAAATGATCAAGTAAAGTAGCCAAGCTAAAACATTTAATGATAATTAACTTTCATCATTGATTAGCGTGGATGAAGATCAAAATCTCTCAACCGATAATTTATTCGGGTATTGATTTGACATTGACCGGTGAACACTACTCAGTGGCCATGCATGTGTCTAATTGACCGGATTAACTTGTTTGTTTATATAACAGGGACTAATGATTACAAATGAGAAGGCCGGTTTTATGAGGTGATATTTTATTGATTTTGATTACACAAATACACAAATAACGGCCGGTATCCGGTTTAAAGGGGTGGCCGGTTTTATAAGGTTACCTGACCGTTTATTTACATACACGCCGGCCGGAACTTGCGGTTTTGGCCGGTATGAAGGGAGAACCGGTATTAAGAGGGACCGGTTTAGAGAAGTTTCACTGTATATACCAATTTGGCTACCTGTCCCCTCATGTGAGGTCGTGCAGATATGGCCATTCTAAAAAGTAACATAAAAGCAGAGGCTGATCTCATGGTGCAGGGGTCCAGGCCTACCTAATTTTAAAAGCTACAAAAATGGTTCCTGCATTTATCATTTAGAAAATAGTCAAATACATTGCATATGATTTTTTTTTTAACTTTCAAAAGTTAAATAGATTCTCACCAGCACAACCACCAGCCAGAAACTGCATTAAACCTAACTTAGCTGGGCTGTGGTGTTTCACCGTCATTTCAACGGTTTCTGGTGCCGCAGTCATGTTCAGAAGTGAATGAAGGAACACGTTTCAGTGATAGCGTGCTACTTATTAACCTTTGAACCGGGATAATTAATTTGATAAATATTGTGAATTGATATTGGATCTACATGAAAACATAACAAATTATTTTGTTCTGGTCATTCAATTAAAATAGGATATTTCTATTCAACATGAATAAAGTGCATAATAACTTATAATGAAAAATAATTCTTTGGGACAAAATTATTGATCCCTAATCATAGTTGAAGAAATGTTTTTTTCAGCATTAAATGTATTTGATTCAAAGCATCTTATCTACACTGAACATTCAATTATCTCCCTTGAATTGGGAATTGGCCAAGGTTGGTATTTTTTGTTTTTTGTAGTACATTTAGTTATTATAATATAGTTGCATTTAATTATGTATTACTTAAGATCTCTTCTCTATTAGAACTTTATAAATCAGCACTTCATTAACGTTCTGCCAGTCTACTGACAGTGACAAGGATTTGTTTATAGTAAGTCTTACTTATTCTATAAAAATCCTTAGCCTTGGTAACAGTCTAAGTCTATTGAGAGGGCATGAATTCCCTCAACCATCAGTCGTCTAATGGTTATACACCTTACCGCTAATCCCGGCTGACCCGGTCGCTTTAACTTTTGACGCATACAACAATCACTTTTCCATTGACATTGTGACGTCAGAATTTTTGTTTTATGACATCAATTTTTTACAGGAACCTTTGTGATATCCAGTTATGGCAGACGAATAGTGATAAGGTGTATTTTATGGCTACCGATCGCGTCAAATTGGTTAAAAGTTTTACAGTCATTCTTCAAAATATTCATATCGTAATTCGTCATAGATTACTGCTAATAATCATTGTTACCTTTATTTTTGGAAAATATCTCATTTGTCAATTATCGATTTTTTTTAATGTCTAAACGAAAGTGTACCTTTTACTGTCATGCACCAGTCTTTATACCAATAACGTCATTTGGCAAGAATTTTTACAGGTATTCGTAATGACAGTACCCCACATGCGTCAACGAACCTTCTATTATAGATGGTACTTGTTTCTTTAAAACTTTTCCTCAGTTCTTTATCTGTTCTTAATCTACATTAATTTCATTTTTCATTCGGACTAATAACCGCTATCATCATGATAAGCTTATTATGAATTCTAGTCAAATCGGCATCTGGTTAAATCCACTTCAGTTTTATTTGGCACCAAGTAAAGTCATATTATATGACACCTGGTTAATTCTTTTTTTTTCACTGGTGATGTCAGCATTAAAGTTATATGAAATGAGTGACCGGTGAAAGATCATGTTTATCCAATTCTTGATCCAATGAATGTAAATCATGTATACATGTATACTGTAAATTTAGAAATTATTGCGAGGATTTTATTATTTTTTATTTTGAAAAATGCGACGCAGGTGTAATCTAGTAATTTAAACTCGCATTCTGAAATATTTTATATGAATTAAACAGGATTTTTCTTAAAATCGTAATAATAAAAATCAAATTTAAGTCTAGAATGACAAAATCGCAGTAATAAAATAAATGCACGCAATAATTTTAAAATTTACAGTATCATAAACTTAAAGTCTTCTGTGCATGATTTTATCATTTTTTATGCAACCATATCGTATAATCGTCAATTTTTTTCTCTCTCTGTGACAGACTGTCTGTGTCTGTTATGAAAAAAATGGCAGCTACATGTACTTAAATGTGGTGTTTATAAGTCGAATTTTACCGATTGTCACCATATAGTAGACAATCAACAAATATACATGGATATTGAGCAAGTGTTTAACATGTACCATCAGATAATAGTTTATTTTAAGGACAGATCCATGCTTATTGCAACCACTTGATTTTTACGAGAAGGGTCAGGCTGAGGTCACTTTGCATACAGAAATTATGTCAACGAATTGCTTCCTGAAAGCAAACAATTAAAACGAAGTGAACTTTTTCTAAATATAGACAAATTAAAGTATATGTACATAAGTTTTATAATGAAAACTATCCATTTAGTTATAAAAAACATATGCATCCTTTTTTTTATTTGAGGTTTCATATGACTTTAATTTGCTCTTGATTGCCAAGATATGGATAAATTACATGCAGAATAAGCAAAAAATCTGACAAAGCCTTAATGGAGTGGTTATAGAAGGAGGTCTCATCCTGGATCCATTAAAAACCTTATCATAATTACTTTAATCCCAGAGCCCCAATAAGTGTTGTCGTGAATACCCTATCTTGAATTCCTCCAATCCAGACATCCTAAAAAAAGTTCCCTCTGCCCCTTTTAAGGAGAAATGCATAATTATCATTGGAATAATAGTGATCTTATTTTCCTTGTATGACATTTATGATAACTGGTCTAGTTTTAATGTTGAAGATAAGCTGCAGTATTATGAATTGCAGTACCCCGAGACTTAACCCACTAATTATTTACATTAAGTTTGTGTCACCTGGTCTGGTGGATATGGTTCTTATTGACAATCATTCCACATCCTGATCTTCTTAAATTTATATTGATTTGTCTGTATATGTTGTTTTTTTTCAGCCACAAAATGCTGCAAAACTTTTGCCAGATGATTTCCAGAAATTTGTTAAATGTTGCAAGAAATACTTTACCAACTGGTAAGTACTCTAATTCCGTAGATTTTTTTACATTGCAGTTCTTATGTTGATGTTCTAAGTAATAGATTAGAAAGGTCATCTCTGTGTAAAATTAGATTGAGTGCACACAATCTTGCTATTGAAAAGGGGCGATATTTAGGTTTAGCCACCGACGAACGAGTTTGTAATGTATGTAAATCAGGTGAGGTAGAAGATGAAAATCACTTTGTACTGAAATGTGAAATTTTTTCCAACTATAGATTTAACTTTAAAAATAAGATATTAAATATACTTCCTACATGTTGTAGTGAAAATCAGCTAAATATTAATAGTTGTATTAATAGTAATTCTTTAAAAGTCTTGAAAGTGACTAGTTCTTATATATATAAATGTCTGATGTGTAGAAACGAGATTTTAGCTTCTTAATTATAACATATTTAAATATTAGTAACTGTATGCTGTATTCATTGTTGTAATGCACTGTAATATGGGCCTTTGCCAATTATTGTAATTGTGTTTGTGCCAATAAAATATTTGTATATTTGTATTTGTATTGTTTTTGGTAATATGAATTATTTACTTCTATTAACTGTACATACTTTTTTTTATGAGATATCATACCAAACAAGCATAAGCAGCTTTTTGATGAAAGGAATCATTCCAAATAACAAATGAATAAGGATTGCTTCAAAATATTCAGAATTATTTCAGTATACCCTTTATTTTTAATTTTCTAATATGTGAACATGAAAAAACAACTCTTTTATCGCATGGTACTTGTTTGATTGGTTGACAAAAATACATGAAAAGTTAATATCAAACGAATAATAATGAATCAGCAATATTACATACATGAATGACTACTACTGAACTTTAGGATGTTGTTCGGTGTGAGCCAAGGCTCTGTGTTGAAGGCCGTACTTTAACCTATAATGGTTTACTTTTTAAATTGTTATTTGGATGGAGAGTTGTCTCATTGGCACTCACACCACATCTTCCTATATCTATTAAGGCTCCTGACTTGGGACAGATACATACAGAATGTGGCGGGGTCAAATATTTTTCAAGGTGCCAACCCCTTGTGTATATTTAAAGTTTTAGATTTAAAAAAATAATGTATATGTTACTCTGTCATATCTTTTCAGAATATGTTACCAGTCAAGTGAATAATCTAGTTCCTAGTTTGAGGAACTACAATCCATTTACTTGTTCAGTCATAAACAGATCCATGGCATCTCTTGCCCAAATGCATAGAAAAGGACCAGTGATAAAAAATAGGAAAAATCATTCTGTTCAATTAGATGGAAACCCTTTCAAACGAGCTGTTGTTCTTAAAGCCATCATAAAAAAGCCTAAAAAACCAAACTCTGCCAACCGAAAATGTGTCCGTGTTAGACTAAGTAATGGTAAAGAAGCGACAGCCTATGTACCAGGTGAAGGGCACAATTTACAAGAACATAGTGTAGTATTAGTTGGAGGAGGTCGCTTACAGGATGTACCTGGTGTTAAACTTCGCTGTGTGCGGGGAAAATATGACTTAGCTCATGTCAAGAAAAGCAAATGAGAAATGATTGTTCAATGTTCAAAATTAAAATTATGATAAATTTGAAAAAAGTAGAAAGTGTTTTTGTTTGTATTCATGTGAGAATTATCTTTAAGGTTATGTTACCTACCCAAACTTTAATTTTTGCTTCCTTAGATAATTTCATTCATCCCCAGCTTCAATGTGGCAAAGGACATTGTAACCCAGAGACAAAGGATATTCAAACTCATATAAACAAGGGGTACAATCAAAACCACGTGATGGATATACACACACCGGAAGTAACAGTCGAGCAGACTGCTTGAAAGGTAAGTAGTCGTATTTACTTGTTTATATCAATAAAATTTAATAAATAAGGTAGTGCACAGAATGTCGGATACTATCTAGTTTTGAAATACACAATTTTCATTGCTGGAAAGCGTGCAGTTAATGCTAACACTTTGACACAGTTATCCGTTGAAAATTTGGAACTGTGTCGAAGTGTTTGCAATAACTGCACGCTTTCTAGCAAAAACAATTGTTTATTTTAAAATTACATACCATCCGACATTCAGTGTGCCAACTTATTAATCAAAATTTAATTGTTATAAACAAGTAAATGCAACTACTAACCTTTCAAGCGGTGAGTTCGACTGTAACTTCTGGTGTGTGTATATCCATCACATGATTTTGATTGTACCCCTTGATAAAGTCAAAACAAACAAGACACAAAACTCAACAAATACAAACAAGAGTGCACATGCTGAGATGTCTCGCCTTCTTTACTAATCATTGAAATTATGTAGAGAGTACTAAATGTAAGCTTTACTTCATTTATTACATAAACTTAAAATAATCCAAGAAAAAGAGGTCAAGTTCATATAAAACAAACAAGAAATACATGTCCACCTTACAATCATTCAATACATAAAATATTGTTGACCTATTGCTTATTGTTTCTTAGAAACAGGCTTAAACAAGGAAACTAAACAATCAAAATGAGGTCAAGGTAAGATGAACCATGCCAGGCAGACATGTACAGCTTGCAATCCTTCCATACAACAAATATAGTTGACCTATTGCTTAGTTTCAGAAAAACAGACCAAAACACAAAAAATAAACACTGAGCTATGAGCCTTGAAAATGAGGTCAAGGTCAAATAAAACCTGTGAGACTGACATGTACATCATAAAATATTTCCATACACCAAATATAGATGACCTATTGCATAGTTTTAGAAAAAAAGACAAACTCTAAAACTTAACTTTGACCACTGAACCATTAAAATAGATCAAGGTCAGATGACACCTGCCACTAGACATGTACACCTTACAATCATTCCATTCACCAAATATAGATCTATTGCATACATTATAAGATAAAAAAACAGACCAAACACACAAAAAAATAACTTACTACTGAACCATGAACATGAGGTCAAGGTTAGATGACATCTGCCAGTTGGACATGTACACCTTACAGCCCTAGCATACACTGCATATAATACCAATGTTATTTCAACTGATTGGGCAGAGTTTACGTTTTAATTTGAATAAGAACAGTCTATTTGAAGATGTGTGTGATAAGGAAGATTGTAATTATAATTACTAATGATTTCTAATCACCTATCAGGTATCATCAAAGGAGTTTACAAAAGAATGACTGAACACTTCATTGATGAGTTTATCCTAAAACACCTATCGATAGATGGACTGGTTTATTATTAGCGAACCAGTTAAACTCCGCCCAGTCAAGTGAAATAAATTGATTAATACTAGGCCTATTGCTTCTAATCTGAGATATGGACTTGACCACCAAAACTAAACCTTGTTTACTGATCCATGAAATGAGGTCCAGGTAAAGTGAAAACTGTATGACGGGCATGAGGACCTTGCAAGGTATGCACATACCAAATATAGTTATCCTATTTCTCAAAAAAAAATTAACATTACAAAAAATCTTTTTTTTTTCTCAAGTGCATGTAGTCATTGAACCATGAAAATGAGGTCAAGTATAATGGACATGTGACCAATGGAAACTTTGAAACATAAGGCAACTTTCTAATAAGTAGGAAGCATCCAGGTCGTCCACCTCCAGAAATATAAAGCTTTTAAGAAGTTGGCTAACACTACCACTGTAGACGCTGGCTCACTATCCCTATGTTGGATTTCTGCAGAAAAAGTTGCAGGCTCAACAAACTAGAGGCTCCAAAGAGCCTGTGTCGCTCACCTTGGTCTATGTGAATATTAAACAAAGGAAGCAGATGGATTCATGACAAAATTGTGTTTTGGTGATGGTGATGTGTTTGTAAATCTTACTTTACTAGTCTTGCTGCTTACATTTATCTCTATCTATAATGAACTTGGCCCAGTAGTTTCAGTGGAAAATGTTAATAAAAATTTACAAATTTTATGAAAATTGTTAAAAATTGACTATAAAGGACAATAACTCCTTAGGGGTTCAATTGACAATTTCGGTCATGTTGACTTATTTGTAAATCTTACTTTGCTGAACATAATTGCTTGTTTACAGTTTATCTCTATCTATAATAAAATTTAAGATAATAACCAAAAACAGCAAAATTTCCTTAAAATTACCGATTCAGGGGCAGCAACCCAACAATGGGTTGTCAGATTCATCTGAAAATTGTAGAGCAGATAGATCTTGATCTGATTAATAATTTTACCCCATGTTGGATTTGCTCTAAATGCTTTGGTTTTTGAGTTATAAGCCAAAAACTGCATTTTACCCCTATGTTCTATTTTTAGCTGTGGTGGCCATCTTGATTTCATAGTCGGGTCACCGGACACATTTTTAAAACAAGATACCCCAAAGATGATGATTGCCAAGTCTGGATTAATTTGGCCCAGTAGTTTCAGAGGAGAAGATTTTTGTAAAAGATAACTAAGATTTACGAAAAATGGTTAAAAATTGACTATAAAGGGCAATTACTCCTAAACGGGTCAACTGACCATTTCGGTCATGTTGACTTATTTGTAAATCCTACTTTACTAAACATTATTGCTGTTTACAGTTTATCTCTATCTATAATAATATTCAAGATAATAACCAAAAACTGCAAAATTTCCACAAAATTACCAATTCAGGGGCAGCAACCCAACAACGGGTTGACCTATTCATCTGAAAATTTCAGGGCAGATAGATCTTGACCTGATAAACATTTTTACCCCATGTCAGATTTCCTCTAAATGCTTTGGTTTTTGAGTTAAAAGCCAAAAACTGCAGTTTACCCCTATGTTCTATTTTTAGCCGTGGCGGCCATCTTGGTTGGTTGACCGGGTCACGCCACACATTTTTTAAACTAGATACCCCAATGATGATTGTGGCCAAGTTTGGTTCAATTTGGCCCAGTAGTTTCAGAGGAGAAGATTTTTGTAAAAGATAACTAAGATTTACGAAAAATGGTTAAAAATTGACTATAAAGGGCAATAACTCCTAAACGGGTCAACTGACCATTTCGGTCATGTTGACTTATTTGTAAATCCTACTTTACTAAACATTATTGCTGTTTACAGTTTATCTCTATCTATAATAATATTCAAGATAATAACCAAAAACTGCAAAATTTCCACAAAATTACCAATTCAGGGGCAGCAACCCAACAACGGGTTGACCGATTCATCTGAAAATTTCAGGGCAGATAGATCTTGACCTGATAAACATTTTTACCCCATGTCAGATTTCCTCTAAATGCTTTGGTTTTTGAGTTATAAGCCAAAAACTGCATTTTACCCCTATGTTCTATTTTTAGCCGTGGCGGCCATCTTGGTTGGTTGACCGGGTCACGCCACACATTTTTTAAACTAGATACCCCAATGATGATTGTGGCCAAGTTTGGTTCAATTTGGCCCAGTAGTTTCAGAGGAGAAGATTTTTGTAAAAGTTAACAACGACGACGGACGCCGGACGACGGACGACGACGGACGCCGGACGCAAAGTGATGGGAAAAGCTCACTTGGCCCTTCGGGCCAGGTGAGCTAAAAATATAAAGGGTAAACATGTGGGGCCCTATGTTGTGTTTCTTATGTAAATACAACTCTGTTGAGAAGTCTGATGTTGTATAGATATGTAACAATGGGAAAAAATGAGGACAAGAGGACGGAATTGTGGTTACAGCAGTTGGAGCAAATCTGTGGAACAGATATTCACTATTATATGGTTTAACAATCAACCAACTCTTGATGATATCTGTAGAATTTCAAAGGGATGATTGACCCCCAAAAAAATCATCTGTTATCAAAATTACTTTTTGAACACTCCTTCCTGGATTCTAGACCATATTCTCATTAGTTGTTGTTATGTGTTGATTCTTGAAACTATTAAGGTATATTGAAGGAGGTAGTTGAAATTTCACTGTTTTGACACATGTAGCGATCTTTTTATTGTTGTTTCGATTGCTTTTATTTTGACAAAATAAATTGACATGTAAAGTTAACCAAATTTTACTGTTTTTAAATGATGAGCAGAGAGAATGAGTTTTTACGTGTGAAACTGATTTTACCCACCATATTGTGTGCCTTCACAAGGTCTGGCTATCAGGACCATGTGTTGTTCATTCCAATAATTTATCAGATGACTTTGAATACACTAGATGTCCATTACTGCTGCCCATTATAAAAAGTCAAATGTTATCTGTTGACATTTCCACTGCTTGGTGGTATTGTTCAACAATTTTATATATCTGGTGGTTTTGCCAGAATTATGGTAAAGATACACACCATTTTTTGTTGTAAATGATAACCTTTTATCTAGTGGAAAACCAGTAAAATAAAACCAAATAAAAGTGGAAATTAATTTAAAAAAAAAACATGTTTTCAATCATTTATTTCCCTCAAATACCAAAATAAGTTTGATGTTTTGCATGTAAATTCTAATGTGACAATCATGACTACTATCAAGATTTGTGTAAAAAGTTACTTGATTTTACAAAAACAATTTAATATCACATTGGCTACATATATATCTACACACTTGTAAATTTCAGTTATTGACACTCAAGCAGATCCCTTGTATTTCCTTACACATCAGGTGAAAGCTTTTACATTTGAATTTGAATAAATAATTAATGCTTCTGATTTTGTATTTTTCTTTGCTTGTTTGCTAGTCTTTAATTTACAGAATAGGCCATTTTGCAAAATATTCTTCGGTATAAAGAATGGTTATCTCCAAATTACAAAATATACAGATATCTTCTAACAATACAGATGAAAATTTTATCTATCTGATTTTAATAGCAACATTTAATTCATTTTGTTAACAAATGCAATGTTTGTTCCCATACTCACAAAAATGTCTGACAAAAGAGCAATGATTTCTAAATATTACTGAGTACAGAAAGATATGTCATAGAATTATATTGTGGAGGGATTAAAACTTGACAATAATCACACAAGAAAACTATTTTCTAAAGGATCTGATTTTTTCATCAATCTTAAACTGTTGACAAGAAAATAAGTGATATCTAATTTTTTACCATTCATTTCAAGTAAAAAATAATTTCAGAAAAAAACAAGTTTAGTTTCAGATGCTGAAAACAATGATCATATTCAACTCTTAACGAACAAATTGTCCAAACGTCTAAACATGATTAACAATAAAGAGATTCAACAAACATAATTTCTGCACCTCTATGAAACTATGATAAAACAAATAAGCCTGCAAATAACCTAGCCCCTGTCCTTAGATTAATTGCACATCTATAGTCCATATATATAGGTGAAATAAAACTTTTGCGCTATGAAAAATATTACATCTTTTAAAAAAATCAGTTGTTCAAAACATTTTCCAGGAAAAAAATACTATTTGGCTCTGCTGAAGCCAGATATTTTTATCAAGATCCCTTCTTAACAGAGACTACAAATTCATATGATATATTACAAAATATACACTGTGTAATACGGATTCTGGGAGATTAATATTGGAAACATTCTAATAGGTAACAACAAAGGTAAACCAGTTTGTCAAGACTATCCCCCTTTATCTAGCAAATTTTGAGACCAAAGTTTAATAAATATTTTAGGTCTTAACCCATCAACATCAAGCATAGCTAGTGCCCATCTTGAACATGCACAGAGCTTTTGATATGTAATAAAGGCATCATTTCAACATTTAGCTGAATAACACAAATGAAAGTACTGTTTGCTCTGGGTTTTTACAAAGTCTGTGTAGAGATTTTGTGTTGTGAAAAACTATCTTACTTCCCTTCTTTACTGTTTTTCAATGGTCTCCCATATTAAAGTTTTTTGCCAAAAAAAACTTTAAAACTGATAAAGATGTTGCAAATTGTTATTATATTAAAGGTATTGCAGAATTTTAAGTTTCATCATACTTTAATAAAGATGCAGATATAAACTGATTAATATAACAAGAGAAAAATGTAACAAACATTTGTACAAGAAGCCTCAGGCATCAGATGATAACTACCTGCATTAACAGGGTAAAAGCAGTCTTGATAAATTGTAAAATATTTCTATAGTATAACACTGTTGCAAAAAGAATTTTATCTGACATATAAAATACTATATTCTGATAGTTAAATTTGTAATGTAAAATAAATTGGTGCATGCTTTGTATTCTGCAATTTATCGTAAATCTAGATCTCTGATCTAGTGTGCAACTAAATCCAGTCTAGAGCCTATACGTGATTGTATATAGGGATAATAATAATAAATAAGTCTTTTACAATCTTAAATCGACTATCATGATTTTTGAACTGCATGCATATTAACATCAATATTATTGTAAACAGATATAAAAATAAAGAACCTGTCCAAATACATCAATATTATTGGTATACAAGACTTGATTTTTTATAAATACTGTACAGGTACTACAGACCAAAAACCTGTTTAGATTTTTAAAATGAGAATATACTTATAAATAAAATATTAAACAACTGCTTGTTATTTCTTGTGATGTGAAATAACTTTGCCATTTTAGTAATAATTGTGAAGTAATGTTGCCACTTGAGTAATAATTTATCAAGTAAGGCAACATAAAAAATTGTTTTAGACTCACAAAAATTTCACATACAACTTCCATTCCAGAATTCATATTTTACATTTTCAAAAATAATGTTCCTAGCAATGAGTGAAAATCAACACACAATAATTGAAGCCTTCCTAAAAAAAAAATAGAATCTAAAAATTAATCAAACATGGCCTCATGCTTTACATTTCATTGAAATCCACAACAATCTTAGTTCTTTAATTTTTATACAAATTTCATTCACTCACACAGGACTACTGTCCTGTCCTATATAATGAGAACACTATAAATAATTGAACACTTTAATAATTACTACAACCTTCAAGTTTTGTAAAATACTTAATCTGTTCTACAGGTACCAAAATGATATATTACATTCAAATAATATGTCAAATCAAAAGGCCATAGAAGAATTTGTAACCCCTTCTTCAAGCAAGTTATCAAAAAGAACTTGTGAAAGAAGTATTTTTTCTAAAAGTACCAAATATATCAAACAAATACTTTTTTATTTTCATATTCCCCATCTTAAAATGTAGGTCTTTAGTTTTAAGAATGTTCTAACTTTAAAAAATGCTTAATAAAATCTAAAATGGTAAATTCTTTATTTCAATGAATGAAGAAAACTAGACTTCCAAATGCATTAAAAAAATCACCCTTTATGGCTTAAAAAAACTCATTTTTACATTGTTATTATTTTCCCTATGAACAATTTTTTTAGGCTTTGTTTTCCTTTTGAACAAGAGACAATATTTAACTCTAATAATAATAATTATATTTCTTCAGATTAATTACTTTGGTTTTTCAAAGATAGTTGGTGTGTTTTCTTTTTCACATACATTGCACACATGAATGGAATTCATTTTTCTTTAATTCATGATGGCAACTTTACAGACAAATAAATATCCACGAAATATTAAAACGCTCAAATGTACTAATGCTTAATTTTCAAAGTGCCATTCTTATATACCTCATATGGGTAGAGAAACTAGTTCTACTATTGTCATTAAAGATTATCCTATTTAAAGAGAATTCTAGAATAATATACAAATTTAAGACAAGAGAATACTGCTGTGGTGGTGATATACTATAACAAAAGCCTTCAAATGAGGTATATAAAGCATCTGTGATGCCATGATAATGACATCAGAATCAAGTGTGCTTTCACCTATACTACTGGTGTATAAATTGTCACAAAAAAATGTACAGTGAAACCTAACTAAACCGAATCCTGCATAAACCTAACATGTTTTTAGGACCGTCATACCAACTGTATGCGTTGAGAACCTAATAAAACCGAACATCAACGAAAACTGAACAAAATCTCCAAGTCCAGAAGAGGTTCGGTTTAAACAGGTTTCACTGTATAAATATAATACTCACAATACTTCAAATGATTCATACAATGATTTCTTTGAGAAATATATGTACCAGAAATAATGAATTTGATTGGTACAGCATTACAAACATTCCATCAAGGCACACACATACAAAGCTGCCTTGATTATATATACAAACTGATCCAGCAGTTCAATAAGTTATCATAGTTTAATATGTTTTGTAAAAGTACCCTTTATAATAGAGATGAGGTTCATTTTGCAACCCTACAAAACACATGTATTTTTCTTTTTTCTCTTCGTGTTTTCCCCGATGAAAATAAACCCCCAAAAAAGTTTTTATTCAGGTTTTCCCTTGTCATAAATTACCCAAATAATATTTTCAACAATAAAATATTTAATTTATAAATCTGCAGGAATGCATTTAATTTATATGAATAGCTTTTTGGAATTATGAATTTTTAAAAATATAGGGGGAAAAAAGGTTTTCATCAGAGCCCATTTTCTGCCTTTTTATACTTTAAAGCTCTGAACACTAGCTTTTGAATGCTTTGTAGGGTTTCTATAAACATAATTTATGAACATAAATAAAAAAACTTAAGGAAAATAATCGGACAATCCTCTCAGAGGACTATTACGTCCACTGCTATACACCTATTGTCTGCAGTAATTATAATTTTTTTTTATACATCTACTTCTAAATACATGGGCACATAGTGCAAAATCCTGATAATTTTCTACACGTAAATCAGACCTACATATAGTTTCCTCACATGTTTTTAAGTAATTACATATAAAAGAGTCTTCTCTCTATTTAATAACATGGCACTGTCTCTTAAGAAGCTGGTACATATTTTTCTAGTGTTTCTCAAAACATGAACCCAACCTCGTTTAATTATTTCTAATTTTATACACTTCAATGACCTTTATACTGAACAAAAAATGGAACGACATGGTTTTAATATGTGACTGGATTGACACTGCAAAATGCTGATACAAACATCAAGTTCATGGTTGAGCAATGTATAAAGCACATTTGTTTTTAATCATGATTTAGTTTTGCACCAATAAAGCAGAATGATAAAGTAAGAAATGTAAAAATAGACAGTTTTGTAAACAATGCATATTTTGATTTTCTAACAAAGACTGGTTTCAATTGGAAGGCACATGAGATCAATGACAATTTTCTACACAATACAACCTTACAAAAGGGACATATATATGTTGAATTTTTGGCAACATTCACATCTTAAAAACATTTCAGGTCATAATCATATCATTACAAGTTGTTTAACAACAGTTAAAATAACTTTAAAACTGTGTTTGTCCAGTAATAACATATATACACATCACACAGTGATAAAATATGGCAAGCACCAGGTGTCCATAACCACCGTTTGAGCTGGAGTTTTTCAACACTGGTCTGTTTTACCCTGCTAAAAGATTGCCATTCCACACTAACTTCTGTCATTTAAATCTGTAAAACATGAATAATTTAATATCAAATGATTTGCATATAAAAATCAGGGAATATGTTTATATGATTGGTCATTCAACACCAACATCTTTCATTCAAATCTGTAAAACATGATTAAATAATTATTATATGATTTGCATATTAGGGAATATGATTATTTATATATACAGTAAGTACTTCAGACTTGGTATTTGTTTGCGAGTGACTTTCTACAGTTTAGACAGCAATAAATTCCTTTAAAAAGACATTAAATCTTATTCTAAAAACTTATTTATAGTTTTATAAATTTCAAACATTCACTATGAAATATCAGCTGACAGGATTGATTTGTTTTTAATCATCTTTCCTACTGTCTATGTATAGTCTGAATTATTATGAATGCATTTTATTATTATATATATATATATATTGTTCAGGGTTTCCGAAAAGCTTAATGTGATAGAATATTTTTCTTTTGTGGAGGTGGGGGGTGGGACATACATTTGTGCACTCTCAGGAATTTCATTACTCTTCCTAATTTTTTATTAAGCAAGGTTATTCTTATAAGTAAGTTGTGATTTGGCTTATCAAATAACAAGAATGTGTCCAAAGTACACGGATGCCCCACTCCAATTATCATTTTCCATGTTCAATGGACCGTGAAAATTGGTAAAAAATATAATTAGGCATTAAAATTAGAAAGATCATATCATAGGGAACATTTGTACTAAGTTTCAAGTTGATTGGACTTCAACTTCATCAAAAACTACCTTGACCAAAAACTTTAACCTGAAACTCGCATTTTTATTTTCTATGTTCAGTGGACTGTGAAATTGTGGTCAAAAGTTTAATTTGTCTTTAAAATTAGAAAGATCATATCATAAGGAACATATGTACTAAGTTTCAAGTTGATAAGACTTCAGCTTCATCAAAAACTACCTTGACCAAAAACTTTAGCCTGCAGCAGGACAGACAAACGGACGAACAGACGCACAGACCAGAAAACATAATGCCCCTCTACTATCGTAAGTGGTACATAAAAATATGTTGATTATATATCAATCAATTGAATAACAATCTTAACTGTAATCAATAATATTCCAAGATATTTTCAGAAAGGAAGAAAACAGCTGATGGGACATAATGAACCATTTGAATCTGATGTTTTTATATGGATAAGGGTGAAGGTTTAGTACCTCTTATAAATCAGGAATTTGATGTTCAGTAGTTGCTGTATGTTGATGTGGGGTTATAAGTGTTTCTCGTTTTTTATATAGATTAGAATGTTGGTTTTCCTGGCTTAAATGTTTTTTTTACACATGTCATTTTAATGACCTCTATAGCTTGCTGTTCGATGTGAGCCAAGGCTCTGTGTTGAAGACCCTTTGTGACCTGTAGCGATTTACTTTTACAAATTGTAACTTGAATGAGAGAGTTGTCTCATTGGCATTCATACCACATCTTCTTATATTTAATTACCCAGAAATCAATGCAATCCAATTAAGGAAACAAGAAACAGAATCAAACTTTCCAGTCAAATAAAACAATCAAAGAGCTGAATAGCTCCGAGAGGAAAGACGGCCCTCGTTTCTATTTAATTGTTTTTTTGGAAAGGGGGGTATCTTTTGATGGTTTTCATGTAAAGAATGAAAAAGAGAACAGGTAGTACATTTAGAAAGGTTGACAAAATTGAAATCAATTGTTGTTTATGTAATTTCATTTCCATAGTTTAGGATTCAATTTGGACCAATGGAAGAGATCTGCATCTTCTAAATCTAAATATTTGATTAAAGTTGATAGCTCACTATCTAAAATTCAACTGAATTCTGTAATTTCACAACAACTACAACATTTTTGAAATCTTGATTGTGTACCACTTAACTGCAGGCTAGGGCCATTTTCTATTTTTTGTGACATTACTCTTGGATTTTTAAGTCTTTTCTTAAGAAAGTGTGGACTGAAAAATCTATTCAGTTTTAAATTTCCATTGTTAAAGTTCCCAGTTACTCTCATCACAGGGAAACAGGTACTAATAAAAAACAATATGATTGATGTAAACTGTGTGAAGCCTGTTTCCAAATCCTAAATTTGAAATATTTGTAAATTTCATGTATAAATATGTTTAAACTACAAAATGCAACATTTTTTTCCCATTTTTTTTTACCATTACAATGATTATGTAGGTACACAAAAAAAAAATTTAATAGAAGACTACTAATCCAATGAAATGTCACATTTTAAGTGTTTAAATACATTAACTTTTATTTTAGTGCGTAATTACTCATCAATTGAGGTGCTCCTGCATTGGAGGAAGATTTAAAAACAGAATTTTACAGAAAAAATAATAAAATCGTTTCTTTCCCCTATCTCAAGTAACCCCACGATCTTTGTTTATTTTGAAAGTTGTCGACCTACAAATTAAAGTATTGCATGTTGATGTTTGAATCATCTACAGCAAACATTATTATGTTCAGATTTAACAAATTATACCGATTTGTAATTAGTGCAGGATCTCTAAGAATGATTTAAATAACCAGTGAACTGGTGAAGGATATCCCTGCTTCTTCCAAGAATGACGTCACTATAAAATAAAATGTAGGTTGGATATATTTAGAATATTTCGTCATACTAATTTTTCCGGATTGTAAAAGAAACGTAAATAGTGTAAAGGAGAGCTCAAAATACGATAATTTCGTAAAACAGAAGGGAAATGTGTAAAAAAAGTGTTTAAAGTCAAACTATTCATTTTTGGGTCTCCTTCTCTTCAATCTAAGTAAGATTTGTTGGGGGGGGGTTCCACACTACAAAAACAAAATGAATGATGTGAGGGAATGTACCTCTGGTCAGCCCCATAGGGGATTGACGGCTTGAAGTTGTCTTTCCCCAAAAACAATTATCTAAACTATGAAGAAATTACAGCAGTACTTTTTCTAGTATCATTATGTATTAGTAAAAGTAAAATAAACTAATTGAAAAAATCAACAAGCAAAAAACTTGCTAGCAAAACCTATATGAAATTTCTTTTTATAATAATCGAAATTTTCAGAATAGGTTACTGGTTAAGACTATAAAACTATATTATAAGCAGAAACTGGAACCTGGATAATCAATACTGCATGCACATCGACCAGTTGTAACACTGAATATTCTTGTTGAGCACTGAGTAAATAATTATATATACTTAACAACCATATCGGCATTGAATGGACACGAAATTTAATTATTATGATCATTATCAAAGAATTGCCAGTCATAACAACTACCGATATTCATGCATAAATTCTGTTTTCACCTGCTTCTTTTTTTTCTTTTTGTGAGGTTAATACTTGTCGTTGTAATCGACATATGTTTTCTCTCTGTGACAAAAGGGTGCTTTGCTTATATGTATATAATTATCAAACAAGTGATTGCATTAAAAATCATATTGAATGTCTCAACCCTTAAACACCCATAGCCTTCTTTGTAATTTTGTCAAAAATCTATAAATAATATTATAATATGGACCACAATGGAAACACCTTAACAAAGCACAAGCAAAGACAAAAATCAATTCCATCGATAATCACATGTTTTATGCAACAAAATGGCAGTTTTATTTATTTGATTATTAATTTGCAAACACTGTTTGAAATGATATTTCCTCATTTAAAACAGGGAAATTTTGCCAAGGGCCTAAACTTATGGAATCCCTTAAAATCCATCACATCCTCCCTTATTTTTTTATTTATACATAGCAGTTTTAATACAACATGGTCTTTAATAAATATATTTTTAACATACTTTTTCCTTGCTTTTTTATGTGCCACAAAAATTACTACAAAATTGTATACAGCATATTTTTGCAACCAGTCTTCACGATGAACTATCAAATCTACAGACCTGAAGCTCAATTTTTGAAATTTTTTAGTGAGATTTTGTTGACCTGTAGATATCATTTTTACAGGCCCGAGAGCAAGTGAAGACTGTGCAACTAGCCCATTCTTAGCATTTTCCCAACTTTGTTAATGAATTAATATAAGATGCGATCCAAGTTTGACTTGTTCATGATGATTTGTACTATTTTCTGCTTGCAAAATAAGTTGGTTAAGACTACTAATTATAAATACCTAAACTGCCTAAGGCATGTTCCGTCACACTAAGACACAGCGAGTCCAACTGAGCATAATTCTCTGCAGTGTCTGTTGATGATTGTTCGAAATCTACAAAAATAAAGAACATCTAATGGCTGTTGTATGCTCTGACATTTATTCTCTCAGGTTGCATACCAAAATATTTTGAAACAGATTTTGGGCAAACAAAGCTTCATTTATTTCTTGCAGACTAGTTGTTCATGTATAAGAACACTTAATATCTTTCTATGTGCTATAAAAAAAACCAATTCAATTCATAGACGTTTGGATTATTGGAAATATAAAACTGTGGAAGACATACTTCTTTGGCTACCTATTTTCTAAGAATAAAAATTGGTGAAATTTTTTTAAATATATTTACCCAAGTATTTACAACAAATTTAGGAAACCTAGAATAGTGGAAGTATATTTCAAGTCATTTTTTTTAAACAATTGTGTAGTACATATATTTACTTGACATGGTTAGTCCGTAGCTAGCTGCTGATCTTAACGGGGCTGAATATGTTCTTGCGACAGGAGCTTTTCCATGCTGTAAAAAATAACATTAAATAACATCAAAATTGGCAATTATGTATTCAAATTTCAAAGCATGCATTCAGACCATTGATTTACAACAATTGTATCTTAACATTTCAGACATGCTATGATTAACCCATATAAATATTAATTTTGCTTTATGTGCATAATCTGTGTTTCCTCTACAAGGGGTATAACTCCTTTGAAATGCAAATATGCACATTTTAAACAGCATTTCTGTCAAATATTGTTCCATTACAAAGAAAACAGTAAAAACAAAATTGCAATGACTAAATTGAACGACTACCTGACTACCCTGTTTTTATTTTATTTTTCTAAGACACCTATGATCAAAACTTACTTCTAATAAAAATGACTGTGTGAACATATCTGGATTCAATGAACTGTTTCTCTGTAATGGAGCATGTCCACTGGTTGTCCCTCCTACTATAGACCTTTTGGGACCGATAGTAAACTGGGGACCAGATTTTTGTAGCCTAATCACTGGTTTCTGCACTATTCCTCCTCTAGTTGACATTGGGAAAGTGTTTCCCCACCTAAAAACATATTCGTTAAATTATAAAATGTCATTAATAATTTTGAAAAATTTTGACGCTCGAATAAAAAAATGTTAAAAAGACCAAGTACAGTACGAAGTTGAAGAGCATTGAGGACCAAAAATGCCTAGCACATCAAATTTAAGTAAATTTAGCCAGATATTTTTAATATGTTGATTTACAGTTTTTTTTATTTGAAAGATTCAGGTCAGGTCTGTCCATAAAAAAAAAGAAGAAAAAAAAAGTATTATATAAAATAAATGTATAGAAATTCTGTGTACTTCAGCTTTCTAACAATATTTGGGATCTCCTATTTTGACATCATTAATTAGATTTTAGTTGAATCTATTTTTTCATTGTTAACATATGCCATGCATGCCTTTTTTTAAAATACCATGAACCGAGTGATGAAAAGAAATTGCTCATACAATGCAAAGATAATTTTTTCCTATCAATTAAGTAGTATGACTACAAAAGTTTTGACATGATTTGAATTATTAACCTAGAAGTGCTAGATTTTTATTAGTCCAGTAAACAAACCCTATTTTTCTTCGATCATGACCATATTTACTATAACCTTGAGGTTGCCATACTCTCTGTAATTGTAATTTCCATGAAGCAAGTAACTTCTTCTGTTTGTCAGTAAAAGCCTGAAAATAACAAAATGTTGAAATTATATTTATCAGTATGGCTTAAGTGAGAAAAGCAACTGAGTTGAGATGACCAATATTCTGAATCTGAATAAATACATTGCAAGGCCAGTATATGGCATCAGTGGCAACGGGAGAGAGGCGTTGGAAAATTAGTCAAACGTTGTGAGAGAAACCAAAGTTTTAAAGCTCTCAATTGTCTTAGCACACACGAGATTGTCTGGTATGGTTCTTACAAAGAATGACTGTTTGTATTGATTAGATTTGCTAGGTGGAATTTTGAAGCACCGGCTGTTGTTTTGAGCAAAATCAAATATTAACCTGTTTATCACTATCATACCTATGACGATGTGTCAATTTCATTAACAACACCACACGACACCTTAGTTTCTAGCGATAAATTCTCAAATAACTCAACTCTGCTGAGAAAGGAAATTTTCAGTCAGCATGATCAAAGGAAAATTTCGTAAAATAGCAATATTTTTTTAATTGAAAAAAAAAACAGAAATAAAATGAATAACATTACTTTTTGTGCTTGCTGTTTTAAATTAAACATAATGCTTGCATTGATATTGCCATTTCCGAGTCAAAAACTAAAAATTTAATTAAACATATTGAAATACAATTTTTTTAGATGCAATTAACTGAAAAACATGAAATGAATAAAAATAATTGTGCAAGAGAAAATTTATGCACTTACTTCATGGTTGATACATTTTTCTATCAGTATCATGTACAAATTACAACTCTGGTCATCTGGCTGACTGCAGACAGACAGCTGTGTACAAACTGAAAAATAAATTCAATATCGGTTAATATGTGTTCACCAAATTTCTTGAAACATTCATAAATTTGCTAACATAAACATCATTTGATATTTTAATATGTCTTCTAATTTAGCTTTGATTGATTGATGCTTGATTTTAATACACAGAATCAGCGCAAAAAAAGGCTATATTCTGCGAGCGCAGTTTTGAATAAAACTTTAGTTTAAAGCCAAATTACTTATATATTTACAAATAAAATTTATCAATAATATAAAGTGATTAAAATCAAAATCCTTTTATACTAAGGCCACACTTACAAAAATATTTTGGTTTGCCCAAACCCTACCCAAAGGTTGAGACAGTGGATAGGTAGGTGGGCATTTTCTTTTCTTTTTTCATTATGGCCTAATGCAACCTGTTTATATCCTTATTTTATAATATAAACTTTAAATTTCTTCATCTTTATTCAACAAAACAGAAAATGAATGAAGAATGTGTCTGTTTCACGATTGCTCTTGTTCAAGCTTGCTTATAATATTCATAAAAATAATTTTTAAGATGGACAGAAAGATGGTCAAGGGCAACACTTAATACCCCTTTGCCTAGTGGTGTGGCATAAAAATTTCAGTGGATTCATTATTGACTAAATTCTGAATTCCAACCTTTTCCCATTGTCCTTGTAAACTGGGAAGGAATGTCATTAACAGCAATAGAATTGTCACTTTCTGATTGTTGATTAAATCCTTTCAGAGGACTATTTAACATGGATTTCATTTCATTTAAAGCTTCTATCAAAGATGCACCATCCATTATTTCCTGGAAAATAAATATATAGATTAAAAATCAGTATGCAAATACATGAAATAAAATATTTACACCTACAAGAACAGAAAGAAACATTCGTTTGGTTTATACTAAGACGAAAATCTAGTAAACATTATATAATACTTTCCCTTTTAATGCAGGTAAATCTTGAAATTTAAGGTGTTTTTGCTGCTAGTACTTTTCAAGTTTTGCATATTTTTTGGCACTCTGCACATCTTTTTCATCATTATTTAAACTTTACAGTTAAATATTCTCACTCACATGAGTTTCAATTATTTCAAGTTCCCATAGCTAAAAAAGTACAAAAATGTCCCTTTTTGTATTCATAAGTGATTCACAGAAAAATCTGCAAGTCAATGGAAAACCATTTTAAATCTTCAGGTACTTAAAATCATTTTGTAAATAATATGCTTTTCAACAACTGTTTGTAAAGAAATACAAGTGAATCCAGCGATCAAAATTCCAATTTGATTTATACCTTTTCCATATCTCTCAATCTAGCTTGTCTTTCCTGTAACTTGGTTATACTCAGTACAATCTTGTTTCTAGCACCTTTGGTTACATTCTGGAAAAAAAAGTTATGCTTCTAATTAAAGTACATTCCGATTGGAGTTACAACAGGTCTCATAATAATAATCTCAAAAATGGATGTAAGCTATACTTGGACAGATTAATCATTGTCCACCCACTGGTGTTGATAAGTATACTCATTAATAGCAAAATAACATGTACCAATACAAATTCTTTAAAATTTCATTTAGTTATAAATTCTCAATTTTATTGTTGAAGCAGTATTGAATGTCTAATTTTCACTGGAGTCTATTTGAAACTCAATGGAATTGAAAGTTAAAAATTCCATTTGCATTTCTCACCCACGAACTTAAGCCTTCATTTTGTTTTTAATGTTTTACCTGAGTTTCCAGCCATTCTTCTGTCAAATTCATCATTTCTTCATATGTCATTTGTTGGAAAAGATAGGCATACTTATGTAACCTTAAAGACTTCAACCACATGGGAACATCTGAAACAGAAAATGCAATACATTTCAATTTTGAATGCTTATTATATGAATATAAGTAGTAGATCTTTCGAGTTCCTGCCTTTTAAAATATTACCACTAATGAGTGATCAATATTATATGTTTTGGTCAATATAGTAATGACAACAGAACTAAATGTTTTATTTTATCAAGTCTGTGAAGTCATTTATATTAGATGATGCAAAGACAATGTCATATTTATACATGTAATACACTTTATGAACGACTTGTATGAGTGCATCAAATGCAACTTACAAAAAGTATGTCTTAGTTTTTCAAAGACCTTAAATCACAACAAACTAAATCTTCCTCTACTTGTCTTGAGCAAAATATCAGTTTTACTTTATAGTAATAGAACACTTATCATTGCTAAATGCTTCAATATTGAACTATTTGATTTTAACTCCAGTCCCCTCAACTTTAAAATGTTTAACCTCAGACTTTGTGAATGTTCAAATTCAAAAGTTTAAATGAATATACATGTATCCTGTTACAATGGTTTTGTATACTATTCATTTTTTATGATGCAAGATAAGAAATGGAATGCTTAGAAATGGCAGTAAACCATTTGAAATTTTCAAACTTTGAGCCTATTTTTACCAATACCATGAAAGAAAAATTTACGTTGACTTGAGACCAATTGTACTCCACTTTAAAAGTTCCTGTTTACAAAGGTAAAGGTCCATTTATTGACACAATACTCACCTCTCATACCACTTCGACCTTCAAGAAAGCTGTTACGGGTAGGTTGTGGTCCATCTTCCTGATGTGTGTCACTACTACTACCAGATGATGTGATACTACTCTGTGGAGATAATGGGGCATGCTCTATACGGTTTATCTGTGTATCACTAGATGATAACCATTCATTGATAGAAACATTTAATGTGGAAGGTGGAGGTACTAAAGATGTTGTTCTGGTTAATTGTGCATGAGTACGAGTTACTGAAAACAAAAAGTAATAAGGTTATTCAGGCCATAATAAATAATAGGTTTGTTTGCCAAAACACTACCTACCCAGAAAAAAGCTGCCTACTCAAATTCTTATATTGTCCTGATTTGAAGAAGTTTTTTTTTATCAAATAGGCATAAAAACTAATAAACATCTGATACTTCAATTTCTTTAAAAAAAAAAAAAAAAAATGCCTACCTACCTACCCACTGTCTCAACCTTTGAGTAGGGTTTGGGCAAATCAAAATATTTTTAAGTGTGGCCTCATAATACAGGTACATTATATTAAAACATGTTTCCATTTTCAATCCTTAAACAAAATGACTTAACAGTAGTAGTACAATATCATGAATATATTAGATTGCAAAGTAAGGTACATGTGATAATTTAAAAAGAAAAGATAGTTTTATAAATGATGCTTGTGGTATTTGTTAAATCATATTTGCATTATGAGAAGTGAAAATGTATAATATCTTTTTTTTAAGGTTTGTTGTTAAGATTTTTAGCATGAAAAAAAGCATAATAAATCAAAATCTGATGTTGGCTTCTAGCTTCACAAGTATATTTCTTTACCATGTTTACCAGAAATGGAAAATGCATATTTGGTTGCTCATGTGTCACCTAATATAAGAAACAAGAAATCTTCTAGGAGACAAACAATTCTACAAAATTGAACATTAATTTTGTATCTAGTCATTATTGTCATACTGATACCAACATGATTTAGATTAGACAATACAAAGCTGGACTGTCAGAATTAAACACATGTCAGAAGCACTTACATGGAGGTTTTGTAGGATATCTAGCAGGAGCAGAATATGTAGCATGTAAAGTTGTGTGATGGTTTTCTTCACTATGACTATGTTTTTCTTGCCAACAGTTTGTGTCACTAGATTTTTCACTATTTTGTTGCTGTTGTTGCTGGATTCCATATGTAAATATTTCCTCCAACTGACCAATCCACATGGTGAATTGTGACCGTTCCTCACTAGTGCATGCTGGATGAATCAATGAATATGACAATAATTGTCTAGTGTCTTCGATGTGACTTCCATTTTCCTTTGAATATGACAAGATAATCGGAATCAGTCTTAAGTATTCCTTTTTGGCATCATTGTTACCTGTATGAAGAAGTGGCCAATGGGCCAACAGTTTAGATATAGCACTTTCTTTACTTTCATTACACAAATTGTGAATATAAGCTGAAACAGACAAGAAATATTTTTAGTTATGAATAATAAAAGTATTATTTAATTTTGAACTATCTTGCTTCATGTCCTAATCAGTAAACAGAATAATATAACATGTATAAAGGTTAATTTTCCTAAGGGTAGTTCCATAATTAAAAGCCATGTTGGGGGTGATGGTAGACAACTTTCTAAGATCCTAACAACACATTATGTCATGTTAAATCAATTTGAGTGTATTCAATCCCTGCACTCAAATTTTTTTTGGAATAGCACTTAAAGCTTAAAGCAACAAATATTTAATGTACATGTATTACATGTATTATAAAAGTTACAAGGCTCTCACCAATAATCCACAATAGTCATTTTTCTCCTTTTAAAGCCAATGAAGGTTGGAGTCTTTAAACAACTGCCCATGGCAGGTGGTTAAAGTTGTTTTTGTCCAGATTACTATGTCATAGATATAGGAAGATGTGGTGTGAGTGCCAATGAGACAACTCTCCATCCAAATAACAATTTAAAAATTAAACCATTATAGGTTAAAGTACGGCCTTCAACGCGGAGCCTTGGCTCACACCGAACAACAAGCTATAAAGGGCCCCCAAATTACTAGTGTAAAACCATTCAAACGGGAAAACTAACGGTCTAATCTATATAAACAAAACGAGAAACGAGAAACACGTATATATTACATAAACAAACGACAACTACTGTACATCAGATTCCTGACTTAGGACAGGTGCAAACATTTGCAGCGGGATTAAACGTTTTAATGGGCCCAAACCTTCTCCCTTTTTCTGAAACAATAGCATAACATCACAACATATAAAAACATACGATAAAATATCAATTAGCAGACTTAACTCAATCAAAAAACGTATGATTACACAAAGAACGAATAAATTTGATCTGCGATATCTGAATACAAATGCACAGTTAATTAAATTTTAGAGACAAACAGTCATGACCAAAAGGCTATCAAACAAATTCAAACACACTGAGAAATATTTAACCAATCAATGTATGCATTTTACTATGTATTTGTAAGTTTTGTGACTGATCTAATGAATGTCTTGTGTAAGCTTGATAACCTAATTCAGGATATTTCAATTCAGTTCAAAACTTAAAAGAGACATTGTTCCTTAATATCATGTTTATTTTTAATTTATTTTTAGTAATTACTGATCATAATTTGTAAGTACCTGATTGGTTAGCTTCTTTCTCCAGCTCTAGGATATCACTATAATTCCTCTGGGATAGCACTTGTGACAAGAATCGACACTGTGTTGTCGTAGCTCTCATTAACAGAGAATATAATGCTACAGTTTGTTCACATTCACTCCAGCTCTCAAACCAACTGTAGATAGAGTTCATGTGATCACGAAACATATTATTAGACTTCATTCTGTTGACTCTGTTACATTCTCTGAACTAAAAATATTTGTTCTGAAAGGAAAGGAAATAAAATGATGAAATAGACAGAACAAACATGACAAATGTTCTTTCAAAGGAGCTAATAAACTTTACCTACAATATTTTCATGCTTTTACAAAAAATGATTGGTTGATTGTTAGTTGCTTAACGTCCAGTGGCAAATATTTCATGCATGTTCAGGACAAAAAAGGTAGAAACTTCTTGGGGGAAACAAAATAAGTAAATACAAAAATTATTGACACAAGAGGTATGTCTTGTCTGTATCCATTTTTAATACATAAAGCATACTGCAAATATTGAAATTTAAATGGCAACTACATGCATTAATCTTGAGAACTTTCCTTTTAAATTATGTAATTAATTAATATAAATAGATTTTCAATGGCCATTAAAGGTTTGTTTGAAGCACTTACAATGTACAATACATAATCATGTCCACTGGACTTAATGAAATGTCAGTATCTAGATTGATTTACTCTTGTTTTACTCATTGTCCAGTGGCAAATATTTCAAGCCTATTCTGGTCAAGAAACTATGAAATTGAATACACATGCACCTTCTTAACCAAGGCATCAGATTAAATATTCCCATCCTAATCATGCTTTCTGGATGTGGAGGCAAATCTATATAGTCCACAAAACAAGCAGCCTCTTAAATCTTTGATCAGAAGCCCCTGGTGACCATGTGTCTATACCCCAGTCATCCTTGGGGTACTTTTACTCTTGAGAGACTTTATACTTTTAAGCCTCCAGACTAAGAACTTATAATATTTTTGTAATAGATTATCATTAAAAAAGATCTGGCTAATATAAGAAAAGGTTAATGTTCTGGGATTACACTTCATGAAGACTTTCTAACGTACATGATGTGTTCTTCATTGAAATTTAAGTAGGATTAATCGTAGTTTAAAATGGATCAAAGACTCTAATGACTGGCTGTTTTTTTTTAGGAATATTCTAATATAAACAATGGAATATAGACTTTACTTAACATTTCAATAAAACAGGAACCCAGATGCTCCGCAGGGGGCAGCTTTATATGACCGCAGAGGTTGAACCCTAAGCAGTTTTCTAATTTTTATGGTCGTATAATAATCTGATGGTGATCATGGTGCAAAACATTAATAGGTTTGCAAACTTTCTTTGGAGTTCTATAGATCTGGGTTGCTAAAAAACTGTATTTTATTTAAAACCTAATTTACAAATTTAATAATAAAATTACAATAAAATGTAGACACAAGCTGTCTTGTCTATCAGAATATGTATTCATTATTGATACATAAAGTATAATGCAAATATTTAAATTCAAATGGCAACTACATGTATTAATCTTGAGGACTTTCCTTTTAAATTACATAATTTATCAATAATAGATTGTCCTTAGTCAGTTTTGTTTTGTTTGGAACACTTATTAATTTTCTTTCTACATTCTCTGACACAATAAGCTTTTTAAAAAAATATAACGTTATTTCCATGTATGATTTATGATAGTAAAGAAATTGACAGAATATATAAAACATTGATCATTCAACTAAATGTTTTCCTTATAAATCTTATGAATTGAGCTTTTCAAATAGGACATGTATGTAATACACTTCATTTTGTGGTAGATTGTGTATTTAAATTATTGGCTCTTAAAGAGAACCATTAGAAGATATAGTTTGTTTACATTTAACATGAAAACTAGTTCTATTTGATCCTACTTCACATGTAAGAAATAATATTTGTCATCTTAATGTAAATATTGAATCAATTTGTTTTATAATGTTGATTTACTTTTAAAACTAGCTATTTAAATTAATCTTTTTACTCATAAATGCTTTTAACATGTTTAAGTATTGATCTTTATCTACAAGTCATGGACCTAATTATTTCTATTTTTAGAAAACTTGTGATGCTGTTTATATTTTCATTTAAGAGCTAGATCTTGAATTGAAAGTAAATTTTTTTTCATGGGTTTATCGCCATAATAATGTTTAGTTTATATCAGGGGCCAGAAACAATACTTTTTAATACACGAGTGTTAAAATTTAGATGCATATTTCTTGATCATGTTGATGTGGTTTAATAAATTACAAGTCTTGAAATCTTAGGGTTGTTTCATTTTCTGATATGCTGAATCTAAATATGTATTTGGACTTTTGTCACAGGATTTTTAAAAAATCTATTCTCATTTTCAATTTCTATTCACAGGGGATATAAGGGATATTATAAATTATCTACGTTCATATCCCTAGACATGGATATTTTAACACCTAGAAGTATCCATGTACAGACTTCAGGTCATGGTCCGCAAATAGTAAAAATATAACATAAGGACCTATGAGCTACGGTTCGGCATCTAATATGCAAATAGTCAAAAAATAACATAAGGACCTATGAGCTAAGGTTCTGCATCTAATACGCAATGCAAATAGTCAAAAAAAAACATAAGGACCTATGAGCTATGGTTTAGCATCTACTAAAATCAGTGCAAATGATCGAACACAATAAAGATAAAATTGTGAGTGGATTTTAATAATATCTACATTTTGGAAATGCATATCAAGTGTTATGGAAAACCACAAATTTGAGCCTAAATACAAATTCCCTCATTGACCACTGCGGGGCTATTCTATATCCAGTCATTATGTCCCTAAGTCGATCCGACCCAACGTTGATCCGGCCCCATAATAAGATAATGAATAATCTAAACAAACTGTCGGTTTTCCATACCAAAAGCTTAAGAAGAATCCTGCGCATTTTCTGGCCAAACAAAATATCTAATGAAGATCTTCTAAACCAGTGTCAGCAAAATAGCATGGGTACAATATTAGTGAAAAGGCGTTGGAAATGGATTGGACATGTCATCAGAAGAGATAGTAATTCCATCACTAGAACAGCATTACATTGGACTCCAGAAGGAAGGTGTAAGCGAGGAAGACCAAAAAACACATGGAGGCGTACTGTAGAAGGAGAACTGAAGACCATGAACAAAACATGGGGAACAGTAGAAAAGATGGCCAAAGACAGACAGAAATGGAGAACCTTTGTTGCTGCCCTACATGCCGATGGCATACCGGGCAGTAAGTAAGTAAGTAAGTAATCTATGTTGACTTCTAAGAATTTGGTGATGAATTTGAATCAAGATAAATAATTTTTTTTTAAAAGGAGAGCTAGAATTATATTTAGTCCAATGGAACCAATAAAAAATAAATCATCATAATGACTTACTTTAATATCAAATCAGTAGTCTATAATTGATGTGTTTATTGTCTGATGATTGTGAACAAGGTAATGCTACTTAAAATCACTTAATTCAATCACATGATGGTCATCCTGATTGGCAAAAGTTACATAATCAACAAGGTAGTTTGATCTTTTATTGGATGTTATAATTATTAATTGTAATTTTTTCCAGGTTGGATCTGAGACTACTATACATTTGTATTTTTATACCCTCAAATATAGTCACTATATTTTTTAAGTTGACAATATTTTTTATTTAAAAAAACAAATACTTGTTATTTAAATTATTTACATTTTTAATCATTTGAGCACTTAGTAACTTTCAATAAGCACCTAAGCACCTAGCCTAAATAATTATGACGTCTGGCAAGGCTATTTCAATTTTTTTCTGGGACGCCTTCCTGTATTAATAAGCACCTTATTATGGGACCCTATCAACACAACAGATCAATCATCATGATCATGTATCAACACAATGATCAATAAATGCTTTATGGTCATAAACTAATAAACATGATAATTATACAAATGATCATGATTTCTCATTCAACAAAACAAACAAACAAACAAACAACAAATACAAGTAGTTAGTAGTTCAAATAATTAATACGAACTCGGAAGTCTTGTAAGTCTTGTAGGGTTAAAGCATAAGATAATCATTTGACTCTGAGATTCGACTAGAAATACCATGAATACAAGCAAAAAGTTGTTCGGTGTGAGCCAAGGCTCCGTGTTGAAGGCCGTACTTTAACCTATAATGGTTTACTTTTTAAATTGTTATTTGAATGGAGAGTTGTCTCATTGGCACTCACACCACATCTTCCTATATCTACTAGATGCGGAACCATAACTCTTATGGTCCTTTTTCTATTTTGCAGACCATAGATGTATGGTCTGCAAATAGTCAAAAAATAACATAAGGACCTAAGAGCTACGGTTCCGCAGCTAAATATGTACAAGATGTTCAAATAGAATATTTATTTTGTCTCTGCAACTGAACTCTGTTTACACGTTTTTCTAGCAATCTTGTGACGCCTACTGCTAAGAACAATGTTACAGATATAAGTCAGATTTTTTACTACTAAGCCAATGTTCGATACATTAAAATATGACTTTAATACTCTAATAGAATACACATCGTTTTTTATGACATTTTGACATTTACATATCTTTTTAAGTTTTAACCACCATTATATTATAATAATAAATAGGTTTTTAGTGTAGATTGGTTTCTCATCTGACTGTTAATCTTTTGAACCTTTGTTATTTCTAAAAAATATAGTTCTACTGTTATTTTACATACGTTTTCACCCCCCTTTTCTGTCATGGTCATGTTTTGTCATTTGTAAATAGTATAGAGCAAGTAAACAACAACTTTCAGTCATGAATGTCATAATACAACTACTAGAAATAATCCTACGACATGTTTACCATCATAAATTTGCCAGACAGGTATTATCCAGGTGACTGTCTGTGTTGACAGGGAGGGACATCCATTTTGTTTACAGTTTAGTCACTAGCACAATGCGATTACTAAACCTTCTTTTCTTGAACATTTACGAAACTTTTGAAACTAAAATAATATTAAAAACATTGACACTTACATTTCCTACTTTTCCTTCACCTCAATGATTTTGAGTAGCCTGCACGACTGAGGAATTTTTGTTTTGACATCCCACATGTTAAAAATACACAGATGAGTGACGTCATGATACTGCAAAGTATGGCGGTAATAATTAGAAACAGAAATGTCATGTTATAGTTTAGCTTTCATATAAGAAACTATTAAAGAAAACAACAGCAACATTATCATTTTAATTAGAAGAACTGGAAGAGAGATTGTTTTATTGATAAACATCAACTAATTACGCAATATCAGCCATGAAATTTATCCAAAGTGACTAGCGAACTTTGACCTACATCGAATTGAAAAGCGCCACCTCTCGAACAGGTGCCCCTAATCAATTAATTGAATCAACTTCTATATGCGTGTTTGTGTGTCACATTATGTGTGTGTGTGAATATTTATTTTGAAAATGATTAAGTATTGTCGATTTTTATTGTTTAATGCTTCTAATTAAAATATACAAAAGATATATTTGTATTCCAATTATTTTAATATTTTAAAGGGGAAAAAAAGCAAACGGTAATTTATACTTTTTCAATTGTCGATTTTTATTGTATAATGCTTCTGATTAAAATATACAAAAGATATATTTGTATTTTCAATTATTTTAATATTTTCAAAGAGAAAAAAAAGCAAACGGTAATTTATACTTTTTCAATTCAATTCAATTAAAAGTTTTATTGCCTTTGTGACATATAACAACAACAAAAACAAATAAAGACAATAACTAAGTAACTCAAAATATATACACAAATTCACAGGTGCTTGAGGACAGGATCCTGTATGAGCCCCATATAGTCCCCCCCCCTTTTTTTTATTCATAAATCTCAGATTTTTCGCACAGGTGCTTGAGGACAGGATCCTGTATGAGCCCCATATAGTCCCTCCCCTCCTTTTTTTATATTCATAAATCTCAGATTTTTCGATATATGTCACTGACTCAGACGTACTTATATTTGTACCATATATATACTAATATATCATATTTATACTCTAAATATGCATGCATGTTTACTACCAACGTGAATCTCGACTATAGAACGAAGAGATTCACGTTGGGGAACAGTCATTATTTATCAGCTAAGGGGGTCGGTTCAAATTTTCACATCAAAAAGTTTTGTTGGCAACCCCCCCATAATTTTTATGAACCACATAATGACCCCCCCTTAAAATGATGTTTCATAAGTATGACCCCCCTACTAAAAAAAATCCCTATTAATTAACAGTGGGCAAATAACTATGGGAAGAATGTGGACATTGACACTATCTGTTACCGAGTATGCATGGCAGAAAGAAATTTTCCCTGATTGCAGTCATTTTCTTTGATTTTTTATATTACATTCTACAATTATAAGTTCCTCTGGTATCTTCTGTCCCTCTTTTCTATTATTTAGTATAAGTAGCTTGAACTTATTAATTTGGTAAAGATAGTTAAGTTTGACTGCATGTTAGCAGTCATTAATAACTGATATTCTCTAACTATTTTCAAATATTTTTATTGGATAAAGCAAAAAAACTATAAGGTGATTTTATATTCCCTTGATGTTCATCATAACCTTCAATGTTCTTTGTTTTGAAGCTGATAGACCTGGGGCCGGTTTCACGAAGGCTATCATAAGACATGTCATAAGACATATCTTAGGACATGTCTTATGATCCTCTTATGACTATCCTAGGACATATCTCAGACCTCGTCTCGAAGCTGTCTTAGGATGATCTTAGCTAAGACATCCTAAACCTGTCTCAAGTTCTTTAAATTTTCAAATATAAATATGATTTACGGAAAAAAATCATGTAAATGTAGTATGTCTTACCATAAATTATTCTAAACGTATTGATCAATATAAATGACATAATTTGCAAAATAAATATAAAAAAAGTAAAAGTCATTTATTTATAAATTATCTTCAAACAATACATCAATATAAATATGAAATTTTTAATGAAAAATTAAGAAAACAAGAATATAAAATGATAATTATTTTGGTACAAGTGAGTTGAATTCAATTTCGACTTTATTGGTTATAAAAGGTTAAGGGATAAAATCGTGCAATCTTGATATCAATTATACATCGAATTTACATTGTTGACAAATCATGATAATCCGTCAATCTAGAAAAATTGCGTTAAAAGCAGGAACAGGAGAATAGATATTTAGATGTTAATAAGATATTTTTTTCAAAATTAATATAAAAAATAATTGTAATTTGTATAAATAAACGTATAACTATCCTAAGACCATCATAAGACACCTCTCGCGTTGTCCTAACTTTATGACCAACTTTAAGAGATGTCCTAATTTAGGACCACTTTGTGAAACCCACTTAGGACTAAGATATGTCGTAAGACCATCCTAAGACATGTCTTAGTCCTAAGACAGCTTCGTGAAACTGGGCCCTGATTTTGGTTACCTTTTTCATTTTAATTCTACTTTGAATAAAACAGCCTGAATACATGAAATATCACATCGATTTTTTTTCAGATTTTTTTTTTCTTGAAACACGAAATTTCTGACACATGCAAGAAGAAAAAAAGACAAAATAAGCATTTAAATGAAAAAAATATAGATCGCAATTTAACTCGAAGATTCGTGTACAGAATGAAGGAAAATGTCTCAATACATTTAATGCCTTTATTAAAATTTTAAAGTTTTATAAATGTTTTGTGGATTTTATTTTTCTAATAATATAGTTCTAGGGAGTGCAACTTATGGTTGTGGTCCGTCCTGCTTCAAATATGAATATACACTTAACATTATTTTGGAGCTTATATTTATATATATATATATATATAGACTTTAAACCTATAAATACATGATATATATATATATATATATGCGAAAGCAAATTTACAGATCTAACATTGTTGGGTTGATGTTTAGACGAGTTGTATATATATATATATATATATATCATGTATTTATAGGTTTATTATTATAAGAACATTCAATTTCATTTCAATGTGGAAATGTTTTACAAAATCCCTGAGTGTACTGTTTTTTGTTTGTGAATGCCATGCTACCCAACAAAATGAAAGGCCCTTACTTGAATCATTAAATATTCTTTATCTTAATCGATAACTTTGTAATAATTTAATAAATTAATAATTTCTATATAATTATCACATGATTTTAGAATGTACACATCTTTAACAGTCCTACATCTATCCTAAGAAATATCATCAACATGATTTTAACACTTTAGAAAGTTGGAATAAACATGTTCAACTGCATGTTCAGAAACTTTTCATGTTTTATACAGTTGTAAATCTTATGAATTAGTTGTAAATTTTCACATCCTATGGATAATGAACCATAACAAATGAGTGATTAGATACACTACAAATGAGAGATTGGGCATCCTGCTGGTGCTATTAAAGGTTTTAAAATGACAGAAATCATCAAAGAGATTGCACACTTACTTACAATATCGTCAACAATTTATATACTTGACAGACATAAAAACTTTCATTGTGTGACCCCCCCAGTAAAATAAAATTTTTGATGGCAACCCCCCCAGCTGTGTGATTTTTTTGATAATGACCCCCCCTAAAATGCACCGACCCCCTCAGCTGATAAATAATGACTGTTCCCTTGATAGTAAACATGCATATTTAGAGTATAAATATGATATATTAGTATATATATGGTACAAATAAGTGTAATATATCGAAAAATCTGAGATTTATGAATAAAAAAAAGGGGGGAGGGACTATATGGGGCTCATAGAGGATCCTGTCCTCAAGCACCTGTGCACAAATTCAGGTAAATATTAAAGGGTCCCCTGTCCTCAGTTCCATTGACTTTATTATAAAGGATCCTATTTCATTCACTTGTGTTGGTGTTGATGGGTTAAGTATATATAACTTTGTCATTGTCAGTGATATTAGCAAATTAATTACTTTCTCTTGCCTGTCTTACTTATTACAGTCAACATCATTAAGATAAAGATTTTTCTGAAAAAGGTTAAAAAATGAAAAATTATCGAAATTCTAAAGGGGCCGCTATTGGTAGCGAAACACGAATACTTCAATTATTTCTCATTAAACATACTATTAAATGAACGCATAAAAACATAACTTACTATATTTGTTACAATTATAACATGCATCTATGAAATAAACTTGGGACTGACTTTTCACATAATTAATAACTATAAATATCAGAGAGAGCAATAATTTCGCTTTCAAAAAAAAATGGGGGTATTTTTGTCTAAGTCAGGGGTTTTTTCGCGAGAAATTTGTTAATTAGTTTTTCGGCTATCTATCAAATATGATTTTTTTTTAATTTATCACTTTCAGTTACTGGAGAAATATGGATTCAAAATAAAAAAAGAAATCATCCTATAAGGGTTGGACCAAGGATTTGTCTTGTATTATAGTACAAATCCTTGGTTGGGCAAACAGTTGTTCCGTAAAAACTTTGTTTGCTTTCTAACTCAAATGTTACATAATTCATAATGTCATACATGGTACTCGTGACCAAAGTCGTTTGGAGTCACACATATTCTGCCACCTTCCAGAACAAATTGTCAAGTGGTGGCCACCACATCTATATTTGCATAATGTATATGAAATTCAGATAGACATTTCAATCAAATTGTTGTCCCAATTAAATGTTAGAAGCTGAGAAGAATAAGAATGCGCCGACCAGTTTGTTTTCGAAAAAAGGGAAAGGGCGGGCACAGAAGGACTTTTGTTTTACTAGAGGCTCTCAAGAGCCTGTGTGGCTCACCTGATTATACTTTGGTTTTGGAAATCATGTAAAAATAGAGTAAAATCACCAAAGACTACCCTTATTTTTATTGAGGCCAAATTTGGTTTAATATGACGGCCCCGTAATTTAATCAAAAGCAGAAGACTTTTGTAAAGATAACAAAAATTACCAACAAATTCATTAAAATTGCAGTAAATGACTTTATAAGCACAAGAAGTCCAACAAAATGTCAATTACATTCAATGTTTCTCTAAAAAATGTAAATATTTACTGTAGGAACTTTGTTAAACTAAGACCTCGCTGGTGGCCATCTTGGAGGATTAATCACCAACAAAGTTAGAACACTCAGTCGGCAGTCCATAAGGAACATTCATGCCATGTTTTGTCCATTCTTATATTAAGTGGTTCTCTAAAAAAACAACATTTGTATGTATTTCCCTTAGTGTCCTAGTATGTTAAACTAAGTTCATCTCCGGCTTCAAAGTTAAAACACTTGGCCAGGACATCATAAGGAACATTCATACCATGTTAGGTTTCATTCCCATTCGGCGGTTCTCAAAAAGGAAACTTGTTTGTATTATCCATAGGGTCCTATGTTAAACGAATTTCCCCGCAGGTGGCTATCTTGGATGATGGATCAGCTACAAAGTAGCAACACTTTGTCAGCACCTCATCAGAAATATTTATACGTAACAATATCAGGATTCATTCCGTTCAATTTTACCCTAGAAGAAGTGCAAAATGTAAAAGTGAACGATGACGACAGCCTGCATGGGACGGTCGACGACGACAGACGATAACGGACGACTAGAAAAGCTAAAAATTAATAACTTGGCATTGTATGTACAGAATAAAAATAACTTTGCACATTACAGTACGAAAATGAGTATCCTGCAAAAACGGAATGCTGGAAAAAAATATGTACAAAAGTGAAGTGACTATTTTCTTTTTTTTTTGCGCGGAAAAAATAAAACAAACGCACGGCATTTCCCTTTCGTTTTGTTTTTATCCAGTCTTTATTGTTTTGATACCGTAAAGGATACAATTTAAGATATATACACACAACTTTAGCCGAAATGTACATACATCTGTTGCCACTGGTCGTCAGTAGGCAAATACCAATCAACCAACCGAGAAATTCCAAATAACATAGAATAAATCATTATAATATATGTACACAATAATTTGGGTATGTTTGGGTTGATTGATTTGCTGTTGTTTGGCTAATGTTCAGTTACAAACAATTCAGGACAAGACAAAAAAAACAAACTTAGCCACATTATTTATGTATGTGCCTGTTCAGTGGTTGTCGTTTGTTTATGTGTTACATGATATTTGTTTTTCTTTCATTTTTTTACATAAATAAGGCCGTTAGTTTTCTCGTTTGAATTGTTTTACATTATCTTATCGGGGCTTTTTATAGCTGACCATGCGGTATGGGCTTTGCTCGGCATTGTTGAAGGCCGTGCGGTGACCTATAGTTGTTAATGTTTGTGTCATTTTGGTCTTTTGTGGATAGTTGTCTCATTGGCAATCATACCACATCTTCTTTTTTACATTATGTAAGACGTATCCCATACGGGATATCATTGAATTTTTCTCAGACGAATATATATAATTCACGTATAACCATTTGATATGAATTGTATAAAAATAAGGGACGACATAAAAAGTTCAACGTAGGAAAAAAAAGTCACATATTTTTTTCACTGACCCCCCTTCTACTGAATTAACGGCTTAATTTGGGAAAAAAATATTGACCAATAGGGATATATGTAAAATCGATGTAAAGAAATAACACTTGCAGAAAGTTTTACCCCCCAACCCCCAAACTATTTGATTTAAGTTTTTTTAAATCCTATATTGATCTTTTGATGTCGTCTCTAAACAAAATGTAAAAATAAGATACACTATGATTAAAACCAGATCCTTCATTCTGCTCTATTAGATATGTTTGTTTCGTGTTTGTCGTTTTACACACCGTGACAAGCGTATCTAGTCAAGCAGTATGAAAGATCTGATTTTAATCAGACGGATTGAATAAGATCTACAATGCTATTCAAATTCGTTGGTTTTCGACCGTCAATCATATACAATTACAAATGGTGGTTAAAGGTATTAACTGACTCAAAAGAATAAAAAGTGACAAACAAAAAAAAGGCAAATACTATAATTTACATTTATGCAGTTAAAGAACACTAAAAAAAAAGTATAAAACAAATTAATTGATATAAAAAAATGAACTCCTACCCGATATCAAAATTTCAAAGACATTGTGTTTGTAGAGAATCTGCATTTTGTGTACAATGATCTTCATAAAAAAAGTGACTAGTCAGAAAAATTATTAACAGAACCTTATTTGTATCTTACCTGACACTTTATGCAAGGTCAGACCCGCACATTTTCACTGAAAAGGGGGTTCCCAACCCAGTCGATAAAGGGGTTTTTATTGCCCTTAAATGAAGATATTTTACTATTCCAAGTAAGTGAGCCAATTATCCTGAAATATTAAATACTAGGTAAAAATTGGAGATTAAATATTTGAGATTAACAGCTTTACTATATATATAGCTAACATTGCTTGAATTCACAAATTTCTTTTTCAGCGTAGTAAAAGGGTCACTGAAATGGGGAGGGTACTCTCGCTGAAGTCAAACTTAACCTTGGTAATTGGTGTTTACCTGCTTTTCTTTTGAATGAGCGGTATTCAGAAATAAGAGCAAAGCTAAACTGGTTGACCAAGATTAAGACTTGTCTTAAGGTAGGTTGACACGGGTTCATGTTGACGTTAACCTGTGAACAAGCACATTAAACTGTTCGTTTCATACAAAACAAGGTTCATATTTACATAAGATTAAAATGCTTCTGTTCTGATTATTCAAAAGACAGACAAATAACAATTGAAGGAAAAAAAAGTCCATAAAACATTACACAATGAAAGTGTTATTTAAATTAAACATTGCATGGATGTAATATTGAATTAAATATAATATGGACAAAGGAAGATAACTCCAATTCTAAAGATTACTTTAACAATTAAAAACCAATTCTTCAGAGAACAATTGAAGGTCTTTCAACCTCGATTATTAGAATGAAATTTAAAAAAAAAAGATGTTAGAAAGGGTCACTCCTTGTTGATGTTATTTGGTACCTCAACGGATATAGAAAAATAAGATTAATATGCATATGCAGAAGACTTAATTGTTTTATAATGAACAAAAACAAATTGAAAGCAAAGGTCAAAATCTAGAACGTCAAGTTGACCTTTGACCTTGACCTCAATTTCAAGGTCATAGGTCAGTGATCTCATATCAAAAGACCCCAGATCTAGCACTTGTATGATTGTAGAGAAATATCGATTTCAAATACAAAAGGGGAGAAAACTCCTAAAAGGGTTGACCAAAACACTTCGACTTAAATGGGTTGAAGTTGCCCCTTGTTGTAAACAGTAATTTGGCAAACACATCGTATCATTAACTGTTTCAGTTTCTTTTGAATATAGATTACAAGCAAAATCCAAAATTTAGAATATGACCTTGACCTTTGACCTTGACCTCAATTTCAAAGTCATGGGTCAGTGAACTCAAATTGGAAGGTTCGAGGTCAATCACTTGTATGGTTGCGGATTAATAATGATTTCAAATACAAAAGGGGAGAAAACTCCTAAAAGGGTTTACCAAAACACTTCGACTTTCATAGATTGAAGTTGCGCCTTTTTGTAAACAGTAATTTGGCAAACACATCATATCATTAACTGTAACAGTTTCTTTTGAATCACGATAACAAGCAAAATTTATAACATGACCTTGACCTTTGACCTTGACCTCAATTTCAAGGTCATGGGTCAGTGAACTCAATTAGAAGGTCCGAGGTCAATCACTTGTATAGTTGTGGAGAAATAATGATTTCAAATACATAAGGGGAGAAAACTCCTATAAGGGTTAACCAAAACACTTCGACTGAATAAGTTGAAGTTGCGCCTTATTGTAAACAGTGATTTCGCAAACATATCATATCATTAACTGTTACAGTTTCTTTTGAATAACGACAACAAGCAAAATTCAAAATTTATAACATGACCTTGACCTTTGACCTTGACTTCAATTTACTTTAAATGGACCAAGGACTTCATATCGAAAGACTGTAGGCCTCTACAACTTATACCGTATGAATTAACCCAACATATCGTTTATTTCAAATTTTCAAAGAGAAATAACTCCCATAAGATGTCTTCTGATCACCTCAGTCAAAATAAAACAAATTATTCTTAAGAGTAGACGAACAATTTGGTGAAAACAGTTTGTAAAAATCTTTTACGGTTTTAGAGATATAGTTATAACAAGAAAAAGGGGACGCAGGGAGATAACTCCTATAAGAATAAGTGTTCGGTCACACAGGGTGAGTTTTGAAACCTCCATTACTGAACAACATCATTGACCAAACATCCATTCGATATGTTGTAAAACAAAAAAGCATCTCAGACGGCAGAAAAAAAAAATAATCAGAAGAAAAAAATAGGTCTTGCCACGAAAAGTTTAGATTCCTGCACCTTCACGAGTTAAACTTTTGTTATTTCAAATTACAATGTAAATATACTTTTTGTAACTTGAATATCTGAGTATATATTTCACTGAAAAATCTCCGGAATCATTTATGGATAGGATGCTTAGAATGTTATTAACAATGCATTATCACGGTTTTGTGTGTGTAAGTAGTAATAAACCTGTGGATAAACCTCAGTTTGAAGATTTAGATATCAAATCAGTATCAATGGGTTTTAATGGCATTTTATGCAAAATTTCCGGAAAAACAAAAAGTCAGAAAAGAACAGGTTTCAGCATATAAGTCCATGCACTCTTATCGAACAAGAATCCTACCAGACAGACATGTTCATCCACAGGGACTCGGTTAGCAGATTAAAATTTTATTAATCAATGTTTTTTATATATTTTTTAGTATTTCCTGTCTATTTGTATTACTTTATTAACGTATATGACGATGCCATCGATATTTCTTTGTTTTCTAGCAATGTGCACTTTACTATCCATATCCGTATACCGGCTGAAAAACCTAGGTCAGCCTGTTGCTAAAGCATCTAAAGAACCGACCTAATCACAAAAACCGAAAACAGACCAAAGGACCATAAAAATGAGCTCAATGTCGAACTCTACCAGACAACATGTTTTCCATCTAATCATTCCACACACTAATTAAAGTTATCCTATATCTTATAGATCCTTACAGTATATGATTGATGGCCTTCTGTGTTTATTGTCTCTTTGACACATTCCCGGTTTCCACTCTCTATTCTAAGACCATTAAAAGAGGGGTCTTAAAACTGTACACCAATGAGCTATGAAAATATGGTCAATTTTAGATGAACACTGTCAGACAGACATGTGCTCTTTCTATCATTTTAAACACACAATATGACTGACCAATTGCTTACAGTATCTGAGAAACCTATGCACGTTGTGCATGAACACTTCTACAGCCGATTTCATTGAATTTGTAGCTAAAGGTAATATCTTTGGTTAGCCTGCTTGTTAGCTGAACCGTTAAGTCATTATAAGGTTAGGTATACTACCATCCTTAAGGGCTTTTGAAGTAGCATATATAGTCCAACAAATGGAAGTTTTTGACGACCTTGACTGACTATACAGTCCTTGCACGTTACATAGTCCAACAGACAGATAGATCAGATATATGTGTGTCGGACTAGTCTACTCTTGAAAATGGGATAGTTTACATAACCTACCAATGACTTCCCGGTTCAGCTTACAAGCAAACTAATCAAAGATGTTACCTTAAGCTACACAATCAATGAAATCTGCTGTAATGTGTACCACTGATCTCTGATATATAAGATCACTGTCAGGTCAAACCTTCTGAAGGAAATGCAGTCCTTGCAATGACTATAGAACAAATAAACAATTGCACACCTGTGTTAAGCATACTACAAATAATTATGCAAGAAGTTGATGAACCACGAAAATGAGGTCAGCGAAAAAAGGAAATTTTAGAACATAAGGCATCAGTATATAATATACTTAAGTAAACAGGGTCTTCCCTTTTAGATATATAAAGCTTACACCTTCATTGCCAACTCATCATGCTTACACAAGAGTGCACACACTAAAACGTATCCCTTCTTCACTGACTATTGATTTTATGCTGATAGTCCTAAATGTAAAGCTTTACTACAAGTATCATATAAACTTAACATGATCCAATAAAATGAGGTCAAGGTCAGATAGCCCAAACTAAAAATATATGAACACATTAAGATCATTTCATACATACACCAAATATACTATAGTTGAACTTTCTTAGAAACGATCTTAACTAGGAAAACTTAACATTGGCTATTGTACCACGAAAATGAGGTCAAGGTCAGATGAACCATGCCAGACAGACCTATTCACCTTCCAATCATTCCATACAGTGGACCTTTTTGCTTATAAAATATGGGATATGGAGTTGACTACTAAAACTATCTGATAGACAAGGTACACATACCAAATATAGAAATCCTATTACTCATAATAAGAGAGACATTAACATTACAAACAAATCTGAACTTTTTTTCAAGTAGTCAGTGAACCATGAAAATGAGGTCAAGGACAATGGACATAAAACAGACGGAAACCACTTAAATCAAAAGGCATCTATATACAAAGTATGAAACATCCTGGTCTTCCATCTTCTTAACTTTAAAGCGTTAAAAATTGTAGGTTAATAGTGCTGCAGTAGCTGGATTTCTGCAAAAAAAGTCGCAGGCTCGACAAAACTCATATTCTGAGAAATTCATTGCAGACAGGGTATACATCACCTTTAGTTGGGCTTTAATTTACATTGAATGTTTCTTATATGCTAAAAGCATTTTATTGTTTTCAAATCATTGAATAAATTCTTGTCTACACTGCTTAAATGTTTTCAGTCAATAATTGAAATTGAAGGTCTATATTACAGAATATACAATAATGGACTATTAATATAGAAAAAATCATCCAAAAATAAATAGAGAAAATTTAGCCAAATATAAATCAAAATGATGATATTATCATAGAGTGTTATTTTTTTTTTAAATAATGGGCGTATTTTATAAAGGGAACAGAAAAATGGCTTAAAATATTCAAAAATGCAGAATTGAAAGACTGTCAATCTAGACACTCATGATTGCACACAAACATTCTTCTTATTGTAGTGAAATAATAAATTAAAGAAAAAGGGGATTGCAATATGAGTGAATTAAGTGAATTCTAAAATAGAATAAGACAATACTTATGGTATAAATTTATTACATTATCAACAAATATTGACATGGAACTGTTACAAATTACTTTGATTATTAAATAAAAACAATGCAAATTAAAACAACATAACGTAAAATCAACAAGATAATCATCACATAGTAACAAGTTTCAAAAGTTATAAAATCAAAGTGCTTGTTAGCACTGAGGGGAAAGATTGTCATTTTAAGCAGAAGAACCATTTTTGAAATGAAGTTATCTATCTTTGCCCATGACAGACGAATTCACCTTGCAATAATTTCTGTAACTTATTTAATATCAATAAAATTGTTTTCTTAAAAATGTATGATTTTACACATACACAGCATTTTGTTACTTGAATATTTTAATAATCAAAGATTGTTGTTGCTTGACATGGGCATGGATAGTGCTTCACATGAGCATGGATAGGATCTTAAGAATTTGATAAAATTGAGAATGGAAATGGGGAATGTATCAAAGAGACAACAACCCAACCATAGAAAAAACAACAGCAGAAGGTCACCAACAGGTCTTCAATGTAACGAGAAATTCCCGCACCCGGAGGCGTCCTTCAGCTGGCCCCTAAACAAATATATACTAGTTCAGTGATAATGAACGCCATATATTGTAACCTATATTTAACCTAAAGGGTATAGAAGATGCTTAAGTTTAAACAATAAGATTGAAATGTCTATCCTGTGTCAATGCTTTGTTTACAAGAATATATGTTGCTCTTTTCTACGTTCTGTTAAGAAAACCCTTTTGGATCCTCTAGTTTTGTCCTGTTGAAACACAGTTTCAAAAATATGAAGGCTGAGATTTCATTGGTTGATTCCAGGACAGAAGGTAGAAAGGAGTGTTGTCAAATTTCTGTACTATAACCGAAACACTGGATCCATAATTCAATGATTTGAGGCAAGAAATCAAAGTATCTTGTCATCAGAGACTCTAGGATTTTGAATGGACATATTTTGAATTAAAAATGATTATTTATTTTCTTTACAATGCAAAGAAAGGAGTAGGTCCGGTAAGGACCGATTTTGGCATCAAATTTCAGGTTCATCTGACGAAACATTTTTACGTCTTTTTAAACACTAAAGTGGCTATTTCATTTGAATCAATAAGTTTTTCTGCTAGATTTTAACTCGTTTAGTCTTTAAAAAGATCCGATTTAACCTTTAATATGAAAAATCTTCCATAAATGCCGAAAAATGTCACTTTTCAGATACTTTTTGTTAAAAATGAAAGTGATCCATGTTCATCCTCAACTTTTATATCTGTTTTGTATTATCATCAAATACAACTTACATTTCAATATAAAGAATGAACGCAAATGCAGCCACATTCGTTTTACATGAAAACTGTCTAAAATTTAACTAAAATGCTAGAATTGTGAAGATTTCAGTAATTTAGCATGACTTAATGGTGCTAGTACCCGATATGTGTGCATTGCGTTGTCAAAAAAAGTCCATATTTATGTAGCAGAAGCATTCTTCTGTCCAATAAATAACTAAAAGATTACATTTTGACAATTTTGTAAAACTGCTATATTTTGGGGCCAAAAAGGGGTCTTACTGGACCTACTCCTTTAAAATGTTTCCGTATTTTATAATTTTTATGCAGTCATTTTGCTCCATGTACAAGATAAAAAATAATTTTTCACTCATTGACAAATTTATAAGTTTTTATATGTTCATAGCCCAACCACCAACTTAATTCTACAAATCTCCATCTATTAGTATATATTTATAAAAAAGCTTTCATGTACACAGATAATTCAGCTTAGGTTTTTGTCTTATAATTCAAAGTAAAAATAAAATTACTAAAATATAAATATAACACAGGAACAATGTATATAAATATAAACCATAAGTACAAAAGGTATATTATTATAATACATTTATTGACTGGGCAGTTTTTTTAAACTTGGAGACTTTCAGAGGAAAGTATTGTTCATATTTTAGCAACAGTCAAAAGTATCATTACCAATTTGAAATTGATAACGATACTTTTGACTGTTGCTAAAAATAATTGTAAGGGTTCCGCGGAACCCAGTGTCTCGCCTACTTTTGCTCTAAATCGCAGGCTCAACAAAAATGAAGAAAAAAATCAATAAAAATATTCATCTTGATACAATCTTTTGATGGTAAGAAGCTTCTGTCCAAGTTTGGTAAAAATCCAGCATAGTTTATGAATCTAATAAATGTCTTAAAAACTTTAACTGCAGACTTTACACATATGTAATGTTAACTGGAAGAAAATCTAAGTCCACTCAAAAGTAAAATACGGAAAAAGTGGATTTATTTTTTTTACAAAATTTACTTCTGGATACTATCTTATGATCATAAATAAGCTTCTATCCAATTTTGGTACAAACCCAGGATAGTTTAAGAAAGTTATTAAAATTTTTAAAACTTTAACCACAGAGTGAATGTAATGTTTCCCCGCAGAAAAACTAAATCCATTTACAGGTAAAATATGGAAAAAATGGAATTTAATTTTTACAAAATACTATCTTATGATCATAAACAAGTTTCTGTCAAAGTTTGGTAGAAATCCAGTATAGTTTAAGAAAGTTATTAAAATTTCAAAAACTTTAACCACAGAGTGAATATTTGTGGCCGCCGACGGAATGTAGGATCGCTTAGTCTCGCTTTTTCGACTAAAGTCGAAGGCTCGACAAAAATGAGCAATACTTTAGACGATTCACATCTTCCTATATCTATGAGATCAGAAAATTATATATTTTTTAGAATACACTTCACTAAAAACAACAAATAATCTCCCTTTGAAATATATCTGTTAATGTTTACAGAGCAAAATATATAACAAAACATATTTTTACAGATACAATATTTCGCGTTAAGCTTTTTCTAGTCCACTTAATGGTGATAAAATTTCCTGATTTTCTAATTTACTTGATGTAGTTAAATAAGGAAAGTTATACATATTCGCAACAATTTCAAATCATATTATTTTCTACACTCATAAATAAATTGCTCACGAAAATTAGTTGGTTTACATTAATCCAAAATAACTAATACAGGGATGGATGCAGGGAAGCTAAGAGGGTATATTCCCTCTTTTTTATTGGAAAATAAATCATTTTTGAGCACAAAATCATCCCTAAAAAATTCTAGTTCTATTATAATATTTAAGGAATTTATAAAGTATTATAAAATCCTAGATCTGCCACTGAAATATATGTGGTAGATTCAAATTTAAGGAATGATTCATTTAAATCACAACCATCAGTTTTTATTCTTGGTCCTTTGTGGTTTCATGTCCTACATAAAGCGTAGTCACAAAAAGCCCAATGAAAAAAGATAATAAACTTCAAAGAAATGCATTTGAAATAACAAATTAATAAATTAACAATATATAAATATATAAATACAATAGTCTAGGTCCCAGACACCATATCATTGGAAATTTGGTAATTTGGTTGGTTTTTTTTATAAAATTTTGAAAAAATCTGCATATTCGAATTTTACACCACCCTTGAAAGAAGGATATAATTCTGATATAAAATACAGTGATTTCCAATCTAAAACATATTTTCTACATGATTATTTTAGAAAGATGAAGATTTAGGACATATGCATAACAAGAGACAGCTATCAGATACATAAAAGTGAAAATACAATTGATCACCCACCATTAGTTGTTTTACATATTTTTACCGTAAGTACATTGCGAGAAAAAGGAGGGTTAATTAATACTTACATATAGTTTTAGTCACTGAGAACAAATAAATAATTTGATATGATGATAACATAAACAAATAAATATTAAGATGGTCAGCCTTTCAGATTTTCTTTTTAAGGTGAGATTCTCATTGTTAATTTTTATTTTATTTTAAGTTGTAATACATTGTAGTCCATTTGCCAGTTCCGTAGTTGACCCTGTAATTAGAGACCTTTTTTTAGTTGTCTCCCTTATGGGGGAACATTAACTTTTATTTACAATGGAGAGCTAGCAGAAAAAGCAAATTTACCTGTGCGTAATGTGAGTATTCTTTAAGGTTTTGAAATCTTTTATTTACATTAACTTGTTGTTTAGCTAAATACTTACAACATCAGAAATTATTTTTCATATCAAATGAGGTAAACCACCGATACATCATTTTCAATTCATCATACTTTGCATTAGCAAAGGGAAGTAATTTGTTTAAAAAGTGTGTAATAACAGAATGAAATCAGTAATTGGCAAATGGACTATTGGTAATTGGTGTCTCATTAGGTATCTTTTCCTTTGAAAGGAGGGGGTGTATGTCCTGTAGTGTACAGAACTGACATACACTCCATAAGCTAAACTAAATTTGAGAACCCACAATATAAAGAAAACAATTAAGTACACAAGTTACACAACATGTCACTGTTATATAAAATCATTTATAATACAAAAGCAATGTAATTTCATATAGATTATTCCTTTCAATTGGTTTTTATTATTGCATTTGGTTCTAATAAATATTACACAAAATATGCTATCAATAAATAGTATAAGACAATTAAAATAAATTACCGGGTATCTCTCATTTTGACAGTTTTACAAATAAGAGTCAATTTTTCAACAATGCTTGCATTGTCTTGCTAAGCATACCATTATTATTTCAAAGTATCAGAGGTGTATTTAGAGGGGCAGGGGGCCTGGCCCCCTCTTTTCTTGAAAAAAATTTGGTTGATTATATAGGGAATCACTGAAGTATGACCAGAGTGGGCCCCCTTTTAGGCAGTCAGCGAGCCCCCACTTCTAAAAATTTCTGGATCCACCACTGAGTATCTTTTAAAAAAACACACAAATTGAGTGTCTGACAGACACAAAAAGCTTGCACACATTACAACTCACAAATTCCTGGATGATGACATACTATTTTTTGATAACTTTTTGTACTTGTGGCGTAAATATTTAGGTTCATTTAAAATATTGAAAAATCCAAAGTATCAACAAACAGGAAGGTGATGTTAACAGCTAATTTTCTAATGAATGTAAAGCAAGACTTTGGTTAGCTTGCTTGCTTTGTTTGTATATTGTACAATTGTAATTGGGATAGCATCCAATCAAATTTAACATAATATATATGGGTTAAAATATGCCTATATATACTGATTCAAGATGTCAATGTTTATTAAGATAAAAATTGCCTTCTGTGCAAGGGCTGTATAGCCAGTCAAGGTGGTTAATAACTTCCATTTGTTGTAATGTTAATTAGAAAGCTTGAATTAACATTTATACAAACAGAGCAAGCAAGCCTACCAAAGTTTGACTCAGCATTTGATAGGAAATTAGCTGTAAAAGATTCAAACAGTGTTCACATGTTACAAATCATCATTGTTAAGTAACTGATTAAATATAAATTCATTTTGTTTGGCAGTAGCTGAGAAAGATAGGGGGAAATATTTGTTTTTGAAGAACAGACAGACAAGATGAATGCAATTATAGCCTTCCTCTCTCTGTCTTAGAGAAGAGACTGGTACATGTGACTTTCTCCCACACTTTTCTGAATATATCATTTGATGACGTACATCCACCACCATTCATAATGCAAACACAAAATTATTTTTTCAGAAAATAGTAAAAAAAAAAAAGAGTGAAGAGTTTGTGCTATATTCTAAATGATGCAAGTGCAAATCAAAATTGTGCGAAACTCAATAACTGCATTATAAGTTGTCCCAGAGGAAATGTATTTATATCACTGGGTATATACTTGAGAAGAGGAGTAAAATGTAAAAATATAAATTTATATTTTGTGTATATGAACTGATTCTCCTAGGCTCAAAGGCATAAATATCTCATCTTTTAGAAAATTTGAAAAAAGTTATTAAAATTTACTCTGTAACAAGTACCTATTGCAGATTATAAAACATAATATATGTTTAAATAAAAATATAATTTAAATAAAAATATCACATAAACCATACCCGAACTGTTTTTCAGGAATGTATGAAAATATTAAACTCATAATAAAACATCATTTCTAAATAAAAAACATATTTTTATAGCCTTCATAACCCATTTTAAAAGGTTTATGACTACCCTTGCACAACTAAAAGATAGATATAAACCCTATAAATCTTAGAGATAAATCTTTTTTTCCTCTGAAAACTGAGGATTTATTTTTGTTTGTGCCCTTTTGTGGATTTTAATGGGTTTGGTATATCAAATATTTCAGTACTGAATTTTTGTGAGGGTATTCAAAATTTGTATAAAATATTAAGTCCATAAACACATCTTTTTTTCTTAATCATTGAAAATTGCTATCTACAAAAGTGAAAAATTTCACTATCATAAGACTTCAAAACCGCATAATCGGCTCTGAACTCAATAAACAGTGACTTCTTAAATAATATTTTGATAACCAGTATCTAAAATATTAAAAATTTAAATACTATAAATGCTTTTTAAAAACAATATTTCCTTTATCAACTTCCAAATTGGAAGTAAAATTGTTACTCCTTCCTTGGAAGAAAGGCTTCCAGAAGATTAACAAATTTTAACAAATAAAAATCAGCACGACTAGATGATCAGCTCTATTGTTATTGTATCACATATGACATGCTCTGTTGTTAACGTATCAATGTTAGAAATTCTTCTCTAGTTTTTGGATCGTCACGGAATACCCCAAGCATAGTACTGGTTACTGTTTTACTATTTAATTTCTGTACCCCTCTCATAACCATACACATGTGTCTGAAATATGTAAATGCAAAGAATTATTGTCTGAAATATGTAAATACAAAGATTTATTGTCTGAAATATGTAAATACAAATAATTCTGGTCTGAAATATGCAAACACAATAAATGGATTACTTTAAATTCAGAAATTATTGCCTGCATTTATTATTGCAATTTTGCCATTTTAGACTTAAACTTGATTTTATTTTTTGCAATATTGAGAAAATGCTGTTTTATTCATATAAAAATTATTGAAATGCAATACTAAATTGTTGTGATTATAACTGTCGCATATTTTGCAATAATAAAAACATGGCAATAATATCAGAATTTAAAGTATTGTCTGAAATATGCAAAAACAAATGATTAATGTCTTAGAATGAATGAAAACAATTTTCACAACATCAAAGAGACAGCACAAACAAACCCATATTCATTTAAATCATAACAAAGATACCTAACATATGTACTTACAAAGCATGGTCATCAGTATTTGTATTGTGATAAAGAATTATTGATACCAAAGTCGACATTGGGTTATTGTTCTGGTCAGATTTTAATCAACTGATAACAAGTAGAAGCAGACTTTTCACTGGTGAATTTCTTAATTTGGTTTTACTTTTTTGTTTTGTTTTGCATTTTCATATTCACTTAGTTCATTGGTTTTTATTAATGTTATAATAATGTCACATGAATATTCATATATTTTCAGCCAATGTAAATTTTCAACAAAATAAAATAAATAATAAAATAAGGTGGTGTGGTATGATTGTCATTGAGGCAACTACCCAACTATGTTACTAATATTTCAATGAAAAATATCAAATTTGATTCCCCCAATTTTAATTTTAGTTTGCATGCATAAGTAAATGATTAATGTTATAAGTTGAAATATAGCTTATACTAAAACTTACGTAGCTTCTATTACAACAGCTACACCCGAGGGCTGTATAGCTTCTGTTATAGCCACTGCTATTTGTTTTGTTAGTCTTTCTTGCACTAAAAAATAATCAATTTTATAAGTCTAAACTATCAAAATAAAGGGTCTTAAAGGCATTTAATTTTTTTTTAAAGTCTTTTATTACTTCACTTTATATGTAACCTATTCAGGTCTATAGTTGTTAATGTTTGTATCATTTTGGTTTTTTTGTGGGTAGTTGTCACATTGGCAATCATACCACATCTTCTTTTTTATATATTGAAGTCAATGTATGATATTGTGCTCTAAATAAACACATATGATGTTTTAATTTGCTTTAGGTAGGAGGAGAGAATGAGGCATTTTTAAAACAGTTAATCTTTAAATGTTTCTAATTATTATTCTTTTTTTTTATAGAAATTTGGTAAATTCAAAGCTTGAAATATTGTTCAGACTTGTGTCTATTGTTGAAGAATACATGTTTCCGTAGAAATGTCTTTGGCTGTTTTTATTTTGAGATTGCTGTCTCATGAACATACACACTACATTTTCCTTTTATTCACATTGAATCACTGTGTATTTTTATGCAACATATATGTTGTTTAACTGGCTCATTTCAACGAAAATAAAATAACTTTTCATCCTGCAAGTTACAGAACCGTGGAGTATTTCTCATATACCTGAAAATAATGTATTGAGTGCCACTTAAATACAATATAAGTGGAACATGGCTAATAAATCAGAGTTTTAATGATTTTGAGCTTTTAAAGAAATCATTAATTTTATTTCATTTTTTCTTTTGGTGCTTAAAAATTAATGGGTATTTAATCTTACTATGAGATCTTTATTTATAAAGTGATCATGATTAAATCACAAATTGTGTGCATTAAATCATATTTAGAGATGAATGTACTATAAGATAAAGTGCATTTCATAGAACGACATCGTCATGGTAAACACAATGACAAACAGAATAACAAATCAAGCATCTATGATAAGCATCAGTAGTAGGCAGTGATTCAGGATTTTATTTTAGGTGGGTGGATGCAGTTAGGAGTTTGGTTTTGCATTTTGGGCCCAGGTGGATTCTTCAAATATGAAAGTTCTTGTGTAATAAAATTCATTTTTAGACAACTGAGCACTAATTTAGCCTTCAAAGATGGTTTATAAGAACATCAAGATTATTTTTTACATGTTTTATGGGCTATTTTCTGTTTGACTCTCTATATTTTCTTAGCTAGACCGGCCATTGGTCCAGAAATTAATGTGATGTTTACAAACATTTTCTTCTACACGAAGTTTTAGATGCAGTTTTACACAAAAAAGAGATGAAAGACATGATTTTCATTCGATTTTCTGAAAGATAAATGTAAACTGTTTCAGATAATGTATTACTTCAAGCGGTTGAAATTCTACTTTTTAGCAAAATTTTGGGGAAATATGTGCGTCTTTTCCCCCTTTTTGCAATATTTCATAGCAAATAAATGCAGATTGTTGCCATGGATACACCTAAAAGAAATGATATTTTACCATTTTATATACTGAATATAAAATCTATGGAAGATATTATTACATACATATGTACACATATGACACAAACAGTAAGCTTAGTATTGCAAGAAAGCAATGAAAAGGGGTTTGTAAAATTCATGAGGGCATATTTTGATTTTTTTTCTACCTGTTTATTGCTTCCTAAGAAATTGGAATTTAAGAAGATCAAAATTGGCTGCAGATCTTCCATACTTCCACTTGTTTTTTTTGTGTTAATTTTCAGTATTAGGAATAATTATATCAAATTTTATTTAATTGTATAAATAAACCAATTTTATTGTTGATTGAAAATTCTTACCTTGTAGCCGTCTACTGTAAATTTCTACTATTCTGAAAAACAAATTGAAATCTTATGACAAAGTCTATATCATTAGTTTAAACATATTTATTTATGGTGGATTGGGAAACAAGTTTTACAACTTATATTAATCCCTTTCCACTTTGCGGGTGCGAGTGCTGCCTTGTAGCGGCATTAGCCTACTCTTTTTCGAAATCTACAAGGGTGTCTTTAACGTGCAAGAGATATGGCTCTCTCTTAACACGGGCCAGCCATTTATCGTCCCCGTCCGACGGACTATCATCGTTTCCTCAAGACCATACTCACAAATGGTGTCAAGGGAGAGCCGAAAATTGAGTTCCTGAAATTTTCATCCCAAACGGGAATCGAACCAGGAACCTTTGTGTTAGTAGTCCGATGCACTAACCACTACACCACGGCTCTCTATATCATTAATAAATATAGATAATTTTTTTTTAATTGTAAACCAACATAGTTTTGCAAGCAATTCATTTTTGCAACTGTCATGAAAAGAAAAATAAGGGGGAATATAAATCTTAGCAAATATATATAATTCAATAAAACGTGAAATTAAATTGCTGTTAATTGGGATACAAAAACACTAAATGCGAAATAAAGTATCAGCGAAAATAAGTTGGTTAAAAGTACTCAAATATGGTGATGTTAACCATCATGTTTACCCCTTGGTCTTTTTTGCACAGTCTTGCCAACTAAAAAACTCAAAATAGCTTCTATTGAAATAGGATTGTGTTTTATGTACCTAATATCTTATTCTGCACGGAAATCACTGTTTTACAGGTTGTCAATATAAATCATTTATTTACCCTTCAACTGAGTTTTTATGGGGTACCAATCAGCATTAAGAATTAATATAATATATTATATTTAAGAATTGAATGCTTCTTTTTGTAAATTTATTGGGGTGTAAAAGCGTTGACCGAAGTACATTTTGTATGAAGCGCGGAAGCGCTTCATTCTAAAAATGTACGCACGGTCAACGCTTTTACAACCCTATAAAGTTACGAAAAGAAGCATTCAATAATTATAATTACATTTGTTTAAGCTAGGATCATCAAAACACGATTTTTTATCCAGTTTTATTCAATTCACCTGTGCACTTTATCGTGGGACCTCCTGTCATCATGCATGATAAATGTTATTGTCTCATGCAATTGTTTACGGAATAATATGTGATGTGCTGTTAGCCAATCAGAATAACGTATTATAATGAAACATACATCTAATGTAATTATTGAGCTTTAATGTTAATTGGTGTCTGATTTTTGTTGTGTTTCAGATAAAGACTATGATAACTTAATCCCTAAGCTGGCATGAGTAGTGGTAGAAGCTTGGGAACAGTATATCTGTTCCTGGTAGAAGATAGAAAATTGAGTAATGTACATGACTTTCATTATAAGTAACAGCCAGAACCTGGCAACAAAGCAACTCTTCAGGTCTCTGCAGGAATTGAAATAAACTAGCAATAAACCAAAGAAATCAAAAATAAACATCAAGAAAGAACATTATGATCTTTGTGTAAGTAAGCTTTTGATTTTGCCATATGATTAGGGCTTTCTATTTTGAATTTTCCTCAGAGTTTAGTATTATTTTTTTTTGACTTTTTGCCGAGTACCTGTTTATTGCAGAGACAACAAAAATCAACTACTTTTTCATCTCATTATTTTTAACTTCAAAGACTAAACTCTGTTGTTTTATTAAAAGCCATGAAATTAAGCATAGAAATGTGTTATCAATCTTTTTTTTTAAATACAATGTAAGTTAAACAAATCTTTTTTCAATAAGATAAACACAAAGAAATTGATTTTAATTTATTTAAACGGAAAATTCCACAGCTATTTAAAATTTTTCAATACAGCATCGAAATAAACTCCCACTGTACAGTATTATATTCAAAATCATTAAAAGCTATGAAAATATATCAGAATTACTAAATAAAGAGACTATATCTATAATGTGACTTGATTTCCAATCACTATACTTGGCTGACATTAAACAAACCATAAAAAATCAAGGCAAACTAAACATACATGTTTATTTACGAAAAATTTGTTGAAAGGAAATCTATGAATGGATAAAGCAATTCATAAAGGGAGTGATGGTGGCACGAAGTATCAATGATGCTAAATACTTGTTTATTCATGTAAAATTTGTTTAAAGAAAATCTATGGATGGATAAAGCATTTTTTTAAAGGGAGTGATAGTGGCACAAAGTATCAATGATGTCACTCGCCTCTGTGTTCCTAATATAGGGCTAAATATCAATGTTATTACGGACATGTTTTTACTGGGTTTGGTAATGTAAAGTCAGTTATTGGCTTATCTTTACCACACCTAAGTATCAGTAACAATAAAATGACCAATTATTAGATTTAATATAAACAAACTTCTACGAATCAATAGCGCTAATGCAATCTGGAATTGATTGCGTCTTTGATAGAATCAATTAGATATATCAATTCTTACCTTGCTAATTTACTAAGTCCTAATACCCGTTTATTTGGTAAATATCCTATAGAAACCTGAAATGGATAGAGATATTTTTAATACTTCAAATACTAAAAGTTGATCTAATATTAAATGTTTTAAGTGCTGTATAATTGGGGCATAATTTGAAAAAAAGATGTAGTGTTCTATATAATGTTTAGACAGTGTTTTTTGTAGAGATTTTTTTTTATTGAAAAATGACATATACCATTTATTCAATATTGTATCAAAAGTATATGTTTTGTGCAAAAGCATTCTCACAATCTATAACTATGACCAAAACTCTTGCCACAGAGATATGTCTCGCCTGAGAAAAACAATCAGAAGAATAGCAACATTACTAATCAATTCATAGTTGCTAGAACATGAACTAGTTGGTAGGGTCTTGAAATGGTCCACAAACTGAGTTGTACAAAGAGTAATGTACTTTTTAAAGAAAATATAAATACTGTAAGTAGTCCCCATCAAACAAAAGCAGACAACTTAATTGAAAAAGGGTAAATAATTCAAAGTCCCTGGACCATGACCTAGGGGGCAGGGTCTCAAATAAGTCTTCAAACTGAAATGTTACACTGATAGTAATGCAACTTCAAAATATCTTTGATATCACAAGCAATTCCAATCAAATTAACTAAAGCAGAAAACCTAACATCGAATATTGCAAAGTAATTCAGTAACTGGATCTGACCAAGGGGGCAGGACCTTTAAATAGTCACTAAACTGATCTGTACTGAAAGTACCGGTAATAGAACTTTAAATGAAATATCAACAGTCTATCACAACTAGTTCCAATCAAACTAACTTAAGCAGAAAACTTAACAGTTGTTGATGCTGCAGCTGTCACCTTAAAATCAACACCTATGTCTTGTTTTTTGCAACTTTAGACGCAGGCCAGACAAAAATGTGACGGATTTGTAAATATCTCATTTGTACTAGGTTGATGGCTCTCTCAGAAAACTCCTCCATTTTTCTCCTCCATTAGTTGTAAAGTGTAAAAAGGGATTAAAATCTCATCATTGTAAACCATATGTTATTGGTGAAATAAATTATTCATTTCCTTTTTAGTTAACATGTTCTAAATAAAGCATTATTTCTATTTTTGCTTTCCTAATCAAAGCATAAGGCTGATCTTTCAAAAAATGTTTGAAGAATGGTAATTTAAACGTAATTTTTCTTTCATACTTGACTTTTTTTTTTTTAAAGTTCTTGTAATCACTTTTTTTTATTTAAGGTACAAAGGTTTCATGTTTTTGAAAAATTCAAAAAGTTAACTTCTTGGAATTGAACAGTGCATATGTATTGATGTTAAAACAGGTGTGTGTGTGTGGTCTACTTTAATTTTGAGATTTTTAAAGTTAGTTTTTTTTAAATCATGAGAAAAGGGGAAAGACCCTTTCTTCCTCTCCTCATTCTTGAGGTCTGCCAATGCAAATATTGCTCTATACTCTATACAGTATCATTAAAATTACCTTTCCTAAAAAGGGAACTAAATGATGTTCACATAGGGAGAACATTTCTATATCTTTAACTATCACCATTTCATCATGATCTTCGTCAAATATAGCATCATTTAAGGCCTCTGTAAAATAAATAAAAACAATCTGTTAAATGAAGATTTGGAGAAGAGAATAATTGATAAAATATATCATAAAGGGCCAAAAAATAAAGAATAGAGAAAAATAGGAAAAGAATAAAAGAATAGAGAAAATTGAGGTGCTTAAATATAAAAAAAAAATAAGAAAATTACTCAAAAGAATCAATACTATAGAAACAAATCCCCTCACCAGACCCTTTCATATAAAACTTCATTGCAAAATCACATATTTAATAAAGACAATACATAAAATTAATATCAATATCAAATATGTTGAAGGACAGAACAAATTCAGAGAATACCTGTCCCCTTTCCAGGTCATTATAAGCTTTAAACTAAAACTTGTAGTACCAAGAAAATGATATAATGTCATTTGTTTGCACTTATTCTTTAAGTTTAAAGTATTTTCTATTTTCTGCAATCAAAAATTTCCAAAATCATGGTCTATATGTAGATATTTAAAAATAAAACAAATGCAATCTTGAATTATTTAATATTACATCCTGTTTGATTTATATATAGTATTTGAATATGTTTGCACTTGGTTATGTTAACATACGTTGTTAAAGTACATGGATTCAATATACTTTAACACTGAATATTTAATAATTCCTAAATAACCTTCTCAACATTACAATTATTTTGATTTTTTTTCTGTAAAAGATGAAAAAATAAAACTATTTGACAAAAATTGAACTCACTTTGCAAAAAAATTTAAATTTTAAAATTCTAACAGACATTTTCATTTTCAAATTTGTAACATATGAATAAAAAGAAATTGTTAATGAGAATATAATCAATCACACTAAAAAAGTCATGCACATGGTTTCCCTTGCAACAGAATGACATTGCACATGAAAAAAGCTTTAAATTGCCTTCAATCATGTTCACTGCTTAAAATTTATGCAGCAAATCTACAAAATATACTTTCACAAGCCAGATGGAATTTTATCCAATGGAAGAAAATTGTCTTCAACAAGAATGTGTCCACAGTACACGGATTCCCCACTTGCACTATCATTTTCTATGTTAAGTGGACCGTGAAATTTTTCTATGTTTAGTGGACCGTGAAATTTTTCTATGTTTAGTGGACCGTGAAATTGGAATAAATTCTCTAATTCGGCATTAAAATTAGAATGATCTTATCAAAGAGAACATGTTTACTAAGTTTCAAGTTGATTGGACTTCTACTTTATTAAAAACTACCTTGACCAAAAACTTTAACCTGAAATTTGCACTTTCATTTTCTATGTTTAGTGGACCGTGAAATTGGGATAAATTCTCTGATTTGGCATTAAAATTAGAATGATCTTATCAAAGAGAACATGTTTACTAAGTTTCAAGTTGATTGGACTTCTACTTTATTAAAAACTACCTTGACCAAAAACTTAAACCTGAAATTTGGACTTTCATTTTCTATGTTCAGTGAACCTTACAATTGGGGTAAAAACTCTTATTTGGCATTTAAATCAGAAAGATCATATCACAGGGCTCGTGTATACTAAGTTTCAAGTTGATTGGACTTCAACTTCATCAAAAACTACCTAGACCAAAAACTTTAACCTGAAGCTCGACAGACAGACGGACGCAGAGACCAGAAAACATAATGACCCTCTACTATCAGAGGTGGTGCAAAAAAAACAAATATTTCCATTCAGATTTTCTTTGGTGTAAAAGTTTTAATGAACTATAACATTCAACAATCAATTAAAAAAGTAATGTAAATCAAAAGCCATCAGTTAATGATGATTCAAAAGAAAAGAGAATGAGTCCCAAGTACACGGATGCCCCACTTGCACTATCATTTTCTATGTTCAGTTGACCGTGAAATTTGGGTCAAAACTTTAATTTGGACTTAAAATTAGAAAGATCATATCATAGGGAACATGTGTACTAAGTTTCAAGTTGATTGGACTTCAACTTCATCAAAAACTACCTTGACCAAAAACTTTCACCTGAATGAACGAACGGACAGAAGGACGGACGGACGTACACACAGACCAGAAAACATAATGCCCTCTACTATCATAGTTGGGGCATAAAAATATAAATGGGAAGCAATATGCAAAGTTTCTTTAATTTACTGTACTCCAATTCTGCTTGGAATATATGGTGAATTACTCCTATTTGTATTAATTATAACCTATGTAATTCTATTTAAGGAGAAGAGATGCTGGTTCTGGTTAAAATCAATGTACTAATGTACTAAGGTATGCAGCGTAAAAAGGTAGCAAGTCCTCTTGCGTATAAATTTAATACATAACTCGTTTTTAGGAATAAAAATCTTTCAAGTATGAAAAAACTTAATGCATTTTTTTGTATGCCCCATTGAATACAAAAATCTAAAAGTACAATGTTATATAAATCTACTCTTTAACATACATCCATCAGAGGTTCATAAGTAGTTCAATTAATATCCTGTTAAAAATCAGTATTTAAAGTTTTAAATTTTTCTTACATATTTGGATGAAAGCTTCATAATTGTCTTTTATTTAATACAAATCTGTTGATTGCCAAAAAAAAATCCTCATTTTAAGATTTTGACAACTAGTCAATGATGCTATGGCAGAAATAAATGATAACTGGGGAGCTATATATATATATATATATATATATGACAAGTTTCTTCAATTTACTGTACTCCATTCGACTTGGAATATATGGTAAATTAATCCTCGTCGTCTTAAGCTATGTTAATTCTATAATAGGAGAGGAGCTGCTGGTTTTGGTTTAGAGCAATGTACTACAACTTTTATCTACTAAGGTTACGATACAGTGTAACTAGAGGCTCTAAAGAGCCTGTGTCGCTCACCTTGGTCTATGTGCATATTAAACAAAGGACACAAATGGATTCATGACAAAATTGTATTTTGGTGATGGTGATGTGTTTGAAGTTCTTACTTTACTGATGATTTTGCTTCTTACAATTATATCTATCATGAACTTTGCCCATTAGTAACAGAGAACTATATTTGGTAAAAATTGACATAAATTTACCAAATTAATGAAAATTGTTAAAAAATGACTATAAAGGGCAATAACTCCTTAAGGGGTCAATTGACCATTTAGGTCATGTTGACTTATTTGTAGATCTTACTTTGCTGAACATTATTGCTGTTTACAGTTTATCGCTATCTATAATAGTATTCAAGATAACCAAAAACGGCAAAATTTCTTTAAAAATTACCAATTGGAGGGCAGCAACCCAACAACCAGTTGTCCAATTCATCTGAAAAATTCAGGGCAGATAGATATTGACTTGATTAACAATTTAACTTCTTGTCAGATTTGCTCTAGATGCTTTGGTTTCATAGTTATAAGCAAAAAACTGCATTTTACCCCTATGTTATATTTTTAGCCGTGGCAGCCATCTTGGTTGAATGGCCAGGTCATCGGACACATTTTTCAAACTAGATACACCAAAGATGATTGTGGCCTAGTAGTTTCAGTGGAGATTTTGTAAAAGATTACTTAGATTTATGAAAAATGGTTAAAGATTGACTATAAAGGGCAATAACTCCTAAAGGGGTCAACTGACCATTTTGGTCATGTTGACTTATTTGTAGATCTTACTTTGCTGAAGATTATTGCTGTTTACAATTTATCTCTATCTATAATAATATTCAAGATAATGACCAAAAACAGCAAAATTTCCTCAAAATTACCAATTCAGGGGCAGCAACCCAACAACCGATTGACCGATTCATCTGAAAATTTCAGGGCAGATAGATCTTGACCTGATAAACATTTTTACCCAATGTCAGATTTCCTCAAAATGCTTTGGTTTTTGAGTTATAAGCCAAAAACTGCATTTTACCCCTATGTTCTATTTTTAGCGGTGGCGGCCATCTTGGTTGGTTGACCAGGTCACGCCACACATTTTTTAAACTAGATACCCCAAAGATGATTGTGGCCAAGTTTGGATTAATTTGGCCCAGTAGTTTCAGAGGAGAAGATTTTTGTAAAAGATTACTTTAATTTACGAAAAATGGTTAAAAATTGACAATAAAGGGCAATAACTCCTAAACGGGTCAACTGACCATTTTGGTCATGTTGACTTATTTGTAGATCTTACTTTGCTGAACATTATTGCTGTTTACAGTTTATCTCTATCTATAATAATATTCAAGATAATAACCAAAAACAGCAAAATTTCCTTAAAATTACCAATTCAGGGGCAGCAACCCAACAACCGATTGACCGATTCATCTGAAAATATTAGGGCAGATAGATCTTGCCCTGATAAACATTTTTATCCCATGTCAGATTTCCTCAAAATGCTTTGGTTTTTGAGTTATAAGCCAAAAACTGCATTTTACCCCTTTGTTCTATTTTTAGCCGTGGCGGCCATCTTGGTTGGTTGACCAGGTCACGCCACACATTTTTTAAACTAGATACCCCAAAGATGATTGTGGCCAAGTTTGGATTAATTTGGCCAAGTAGTTTCAGAGGAGAAGATTTTTGTAAAAGATAACTTTAATTAACGAAAAATGGTTAAAAATTGACTATAAAGGGCAATAACTCCTAAACGGGTCAACTGACCATTTTGGTCATGTTGACTTATTTGTAGATCTTACTTTGCTGAACATTATTGCTGTTTACAGTTTATCTCTAACTATAATAATATTCAAGATAATAACCAAAAACAGCAAAATTTCTTCAAAATTACCAATTCAGGGGCAGCAACCCAACAACCGATTGACCGATTCATCTGAAAATTTCAGGGCAGATAGATCTTGACCTGATAAACATTTTTACCCCATGTCAGATTTGCTCTAAATGCTTTGGTTTTTGAGTTATAAGCCAAAAACTGCATTTTACCCCTATGTTCTATTTTTAGCCGTGGCGGCCATCTTGGTTGGTTGACCGGGTCACGCCACACATTTTTTAAACTAGATACCCCAATGATGATTGTGGCCAAGTTTGGTTTGATTTGGCCCAGTAGTTTCAGAGGAGAAGATTTTTGTAAAAGTTAACGACGACGACAACGGACGACGACGACGGACGACGCCGGACGCCGGACGCCAAGTGATGAGAAAAGCTCACTTGGCCCTTCGGGCCAGGTGAGCTAAAAAGGTAACAAGTCCTCTTTCATATAAATTGACTATGTAACTTGTTTTTTTAATAAAATCTTTCATGCAGTTTTTTTAATACTCCATATTAAATTAAAAAAAAGCTACAGAAATAACATCCTTCAGAGATTCATAAGAAATCTAATATCTTTTTAGAAACCAGTATTTCAATTTTGAAATTTTATTACATATAAAAATAAGGAATGTACTATTAAGGAAAGGTAATAAGTCCTCTTCCATATAAATTGTATAATTAATTTTTTTTTTTTAAATAAAAACCTGTCAAGTATGACAAAAACTTCAAGTATTATTTTATGCCCCATTAAATTAAAAAAATCTGATGTAATTTATTCATTATAAATAATATTTCCATTAGGGCTTCAAATGTCTTGAATTTAGTACAAACCCGAGAAAAATGCAAGCCTTATTTTAAGATTCACATTTGTATTTAGAGTCAAAGCTGTACAGCACAAGATATTTTTCTATAAGATGAATTTTTCAATGATGTCAATACATGTGTAAAACAGCTTTTAGGTATGATTTGAGTGGCTCATAACTGTTTTTTCCAATAACTAGATAGCAATTTTTGGTTAGACAGTTTTGGATAGATTCCATAAAGATATTTACATGTAAATGTAAAGATATGAAAATCTGCTCAAGTTCAAATCATCAGCAGAACATAAAATTAAACAGAAGCATATCTGTATGTAAAACTGGCATCAGAGCTAATGATAAATGTCATTTTTGATGTCATGCAAGTTTAAAATGGACATATAATGAAAATCTCAATAAAACTATATTGAAATCCAATTAATTCTGTAATAAAAGTTCAGCAACCATTTAACAGATCTAATTTGCTAGTTAACCAGTAGTTAAACCATTTATAAACATTTAACAAAATAGCGGAATGGTTTATTGGTAAAATAGCAATACTGACGAGGAGTGCCGTCAGTGTTTATATTTAGTTACCAGACAAATTGTAAAAATGACAAAATTAAGGATCAATAAAATTGTGATTTGTTTTGTTGATGTGAACTGATTTGTCAAATGTTTTAAGTGGAATTATGTGTATTGATCAGGCCATAGGAAACATTTGATCCATTCATGAATGTTATTTACATATATGAATAACAGATTCAGACAGTCAAAGAATAAAGAGGGGGCTGATGGGTTAATTTCGTTCTTCGTGATCGAGGATGTTTTCATGTCGTGATCCGTGAAAGATGCCAATTTTTATCGTGATCTGTGATTTTGAGGAAATTAAGTCGTGATTTGGTAATGTTAATTTTTTGTGAATCGTGATTGATATTTTTTGTTTTCCGTGATCCGTGATGAGGACCCCCCATTAGGCCCCTCAATAAACTGCAAGTTCTCTAAGTAAACAATATCTAATGGATTTCCAAAATTCTGAAGTTAAGTGCTATTTAGGTTCCATAACATAACAAGAAAATATATTTCTGCCTAATTGAATGAAATTGCAAAATATTCAATCATAAAATATACAGTATTTTTATTTATTATAAATGCTTCTTAATTTAAATGCAACACACAGTAATAAAATAGCAAAAACGAGAGACATTGGTTGTGATATACATCAATTTGGTATTTTTTCTTCAAAAGGTTTTACATAAACTATCACTTAAATCTTAACTTTGTAAATGTAGGACTGAAAAAGGTTTATTTGAAAATAATGAATTGATACAGTGCAGAAAAGCATGATCTTATGTGCAATGCCTAAAGTAATTGCTTCCAGCCACTTCATTTGAAACTCAGTGGATAGTTGTCTCATTTGCAATAATACCACATCACCTTATTTTTATTGTATATATTTGTAATTTTTTTCTATATAAACAGTTAACAAAAGTACTGCACATTTGACCAGAAATTCTATTTAAAACTACAAAGAAGGTAACAAAAACTTAATAGCTAAGATTTCTTTCAATCAGATTTCCAGAAACACAAACCATAAGTTCTATAAACATTCTTGTGTTTAAAATTAAAGTTAAGTTTGTTTCAAGTCTTTTCCTCCCTTGGGTGTTCTATTTTAGCACAGAGTGGTGTGAATGATCTTTTAATATCGGTATGGAAGTATCCTGGGCATTTCTAAAGTAGTAAAAATTAAGTATCTCCTTTTTAAACCCACCTTGGAAGACTTCCTTCTTTATAGCTGACTATGCGGTATGGGCTTTGCTCATTATTGAAGGCCATACGGTGACCTATAGTTGTTAATGTTTGTGTCATTTTGGTCTTTTGTGGATAGTTGTCTCATTGGCAATCATACCACATCTTCTTTTTTATAAATGTAAATGATGTAGTGATTTTGCTACATTAGTATCACATAAACCTAACATTATCCATATTCCAATGTAAACGATCAGAGGGACCTAGCTAAAGGGACAAGAACACTTAACAATCACTCCATAAACTAAACATGATACACTTATTTATTATACTATTTGAGACCATGATATCATGACAATGAGATCAGCTATGACCCTTTTCAGATGGATGCACTTCAATCACATCACTCCGTATACCAATTATGATTGACCTGTATTGCTAATACAGCAGTATCTGAGAAAGAAATTAATCAATGAACCATGAAAATGAGGTTGAAGGTCAAATAAACCCTGTCATAAAGTTTACACTGAATATTCCTGTTTTTTGGAATTTGGTGTAAATTATACATTTTTTACCAATCTACCTTTCCACAATCACTCTATACTCGTAATCACACATTATCCTTGTTAGACTATTTAATTATTTCTTTAGTTGATTTTTTAATTTATATCTATATACATATGTACATAGACCAACAGATATAACTATACTACAGTGTCATAATGACATAATGATTTATTCATGTACATGCAATCATAACTGTGAGGTCTTCCTACTGTTAACAACACCTTTACATGTTTTTTTCATTAAGGGGGTTCGCGGGTCTAAATCATTTATATAGGATTTCTCTATATTTTTCTATAAATGAACTTTATCTTATAGTTAATAGAAAAATAAAATAAAAAAGTGGGGTCACCGTTCATTTACGCTCACAATCTGCCTTCGAAAGAAACATACATTTTTGAAAAGGTGTTTTTTTTTCTGTTGAAGTAATAGGAGAAATAAAAATAATATCGAAATAAAAAAAGAACTTTATTACAGAAATCGCTCAAATTTTACTATAATTTAATTTAAGTACAGCTTATATGGAAATTATATTAAAAAAAATATGTCACCAATGAGTTTAAAAAGATATTTCAGTTTTTAAGCCAAAAAATGGCATTTTTCTACCAAAGGAAGATAATTTGGGACTTTTTCAATGATGCATACATTTTAAAAGTCATCTGGGGCCAACACGAATTGATTTTTTTGAATGATTGTTGTACCATATGATAAAGTAACAACTACAAAAGGTAATAAATAAAATTTGTAATGAAAAACAATTGTTTATTTTTTTCTTAAATTTTTATACCCTCGAGCCTCCTTAAGGCTTTATTTTTACAATGTAACAAGCATGAGGGTCTGGTTGGGGGTTCTTCGTTTGAATTTTCTGTGTTCTATATCTTTTTATATTTCCCCCCCTTTATTCATTATTCTGTAAACCCCATCCAGAACCTCATGCATGTAATTCTGAATTTCAAAAATGACCTTTGAACCATTCATACCTTTCTACCAGGTTTTAACAATACATTCACTCCTAGTACATTAAAGTTTTTATAATACAAAATACAAAATGTAATATGTATACATTCATGTCATTGTGACTTTTTTTTTTTTTATAGTTTTGTTATGTCGTGAAAGTTGTTTGCAGGTAATTTGTAAACATGTATTTCAGTACATTTTATCTGAATTTTAACTGATTTTCCCTCACTCTTTTAAAATTTGGATTGCACACTAGCATAAATAAGAAAAGTATTGCTTTAGTTTATTTGGTTTTGTTAGCAATTATTTAAAAAACTTAAATAAAATATAAAGTAAAAGGGGTAGGAAGAATATTCCAGATTATTGGTACATTTATTTCATTGATTTCTCATACTATTTTACTCCATTTCCCTTTTTTTTTTAAATCTTATACTAGTAAATTTACTAGCAAAAAGTAGAGAGAGAAATCCTGAAGACAAATCATATTTATAATTCTAAAATAATTCTTATTTCAGCTGAAGGGCAACGAGTTAGATTAATAAAAATCGTCATATATGAAATTTTGCAGTAAAATTTGAATAAGACTTAAGTCTATGACATAATAGGAGATAGACATTGGAGTCAAATGACCTTCCCCAGTATATATGTAAATAAAATTTTGACAAATATGTAGATAAGATAGCCATCAAATATTTTATTAATTACTAGTGTCTGACATTCTTAGGTACAGTACACATGTACTTGTGAATAGATTGATTGCTGGTTGCTTAACGTCCAGTGGCAGTTATTTCATACATCATGTACTTGTTCAGGACAATTATCATGTGAATAGTAGAATATGACACCATTAATTATTGACCACTTTATTATTCACATATTTCAAAGGTAAAAAAGTGACCCCCTAAACATTTGTATTACCCTTATAGAATAATTTTAAATTTTAAAATGTAAATACATGTATTCATAAATATGGTAAATTTATATAATTTTAGAAATTGACATATATCATTGTATATACAATCTATACATGATTTTCACATAGATTTTCTGGCAGAAATAAATTTATATATAAGTATGAAGTTTATTGAAAATATTATAAACTTAGATATTCTCTTATTTAGATACATAATAAAAAAAAATAAGTTTGCTATATAATATAAACATGATAAAAGGAGTATTTAAAAAAATTAAGATAACTGTGAAAATAAAATTATGATATATATTTTTTTAAAGCAGATTAATATTTAATTTCAAAATTTTGTTTTTAAATCAAATAGATATATTTTAATGATCCCTTTTTAGGCAACTCTATGTACTAACCTTTGATGTTGTCATTGTATCCTTTTGTGAAAAACATTAATGCTTTAGCAGCCCTTTCAGGAGTTCTAACTAATCCTTGTCTAGTTGGGTCTTCACCTAAATTCGAAAGAATACCTTTATAATGTTCTGTAATTTTTAATTGTGCATTTTCATCCCTACGAGGCTTATCATTTTCAGTGTCCTTGTCATTTTCACCAGCCCCCAAAGTCAGCTTTTTAACTTTTTTCTCCAATTCACTGTCTGGATCAGGAATATAATGATGTGCTCCGCTCTCAGTCATTGTTTCTCAATTCCGTAGATTGCGAATATTCAAGTGACAGTTTCTAAATGCTCTTCGTAAAGCTGTTAAGTCCTTTTCTGCCTGGCAAATCAATGTGCTTGTTTATATTTATAACTCTTCTGTAAGTGGAGGCGTTAAAATTCTTTGAACGGTAGACGATCAATGAAACGTTTTCTAGAACGAAATTTTGTATGAAAGTTGAAACTTCCAATTATATTTTAAAACTGCGGGAAAAACCGAATTTTAGACATTTTACACATTTAGACTTTTTTAGTAAGTTAGTAAGTTGTTAGAAGCGTTGACAGTTGATAGAGTTTAATGTTAACAATAACAATTACGATATGTAAATGCAGAAACACCTGAACACCGAAGCAGATGACAAGTCCTATTTTGTAGGGGTTATTTTTCAGAATGTAAGATACAGGATCTATATTATATAATATATGTATTATAGAAAGTTAGACCATTTAAACATAAATGCTTTCCTGTTTCCATACTTTTAAAAGCTTAGAATTATTTGGACTACCTTAAGGATTATCAAAGCATTGGCAGATTCAAAGAGTGGGTGGGGGTTCTGGGGGTAGGTACCCCCCCCCCCCCCCATTTGTCCTGGGTCAGGAACCTCCCATTTTTATAATGACTGGATCGGCGTCTGAGGGATTTGTATAGTTAGACCAGAGACTTATACACACAGATGCATGTGAATCCTACCATAGTCTAAAATCGGTCATCTTGGTATTACGTTTGATATTTCTGTTTGAACTTAACACACAGCCTCACAGGGCAACTTCTCATTGATGTCACTACACTACTTCCATATGCAGTGGGTCTAATTGGGGTTTAAGCGTGAGGCCGGGTTCAGTGTGGGATCCAGGATATTTCATAAGTGGGGGCCCACTAACTGACCTAAGAGGGGGCCCGCTCCAGTCACGCTTCAATGATTCCCTATATAAGCAACCAAATTTTTTCTCAAAAAGGGGGGGCCTGGGCCCCCCTCTAAATCCGCCTCTGGGATTGCTGATTTTTTGTTAGCCGGACACATGAAAGTCATATAGAAATTGTTGAAATTTCAGTTGTTCAATTTTTAATCATTGTCAATAAGTTAGAATTATTTCTCTCCCATCAAGCCCATACTGCCATACGCATATGTACTGAATTGTAAAAGAAATTTTTTTTTTTTTAAATCCTTACCTTCCTACCTTATTTTTTTCAAAGATGTACATGTAATAGGAAACACACTTATTGTTTTACAAATTTAGTTAACACAAGGATGTTTAAATTCTTTAATTTGTAATTTTTCTCACAAATCCTTAGTTAATATATCCTACTGACTATATTTGATCATCTTGTTGGGTTCATTTGGTATTTGTTATTGTAATCTGTTGTAATTAACAAATGGGGACTACTACGGTATGCATGACATCACTATGCTAAAAAACATTTTTAAAAATATGTTTTCATTTGATGGATCAGTGAGTTTATACTTGCTCAGATTATATGTAAATGTAACTCGTCATCTGTCATCAAAGTTTTTCATGATTTACTCTTGTTTGAATTTAAAATTGAATAATAAGCAATGACTGAAAAATGTGGTTCACACTTTGAAATAAAGCTCTTCACTAGTAATTCAGTGTGCATCACATTTTTTTTTATGTTTCTTCATACTCGTAGACAGAAGAGATATAAATAGTCATTCCTTAAATATTTTCTAATTAATGATTACGCTATTTTTTTTAACTTTTATTAACTGGATACATTTTCAGACTATCTCATTTCATTACTTTACATCAGAAAGCGAAAAAAAGCGACTATATTGATTGATTGATGTTAAACACCACTTTCAACATATTTGTGCTATTTGTTGTTTCAAGACAAACGAACAAATTAGCAACAGTATAGCAAGTTTTATTTGACCTTGACCTGGTTCATTGCAAAATGTTATTTTTTGTGTGTTTTGGTCTGTTTTTCTAACACTGTACTCAAAAGGTCATCTACATTTGGTGTATGGAATTCTTGTTCATGTAATGTCAGGCTGGCAGGTTTTAATTAACCTTGACCTCATTTTCATGGTCCATGGCTCAATGCTAAGTTTTTTGTGTCTTGTCTGCTTTTCATAAACTTTAAGCAAAATGTTAACTTTATTTGGTGTTTGCAATAATTATAAGGTGTATATGTCTGTCTAGCAGGTATTATTTGACATTCAACTCATTTTCATGGTCCAGTGGCAGAATTCAGTGTCCTGGTTAACTTAGATCCTATAAGTCGTAGGTAAACCATATTTGATGCATGGAATGATTTTAAGGTGTAAATGTCTGTCTAGCTGTGTTCATCTGACCTTGTCATGTCTCCATTTATTTTCATAGCTCACTGGTCAATATAGAATTTCCATGGTTTGGTTACTTTATTTGATACTAAAACAATGTATAACATGGTATATTAAGCAATATGTAATCTATATTCAGTGCATGAAGTGATTGTATTAAAGGTGTACATGTATTTACAGCTTGGTTTATCTGACCCTGACCTCGTTTTCTTTGATCATAAATATAAATGTGGTACTTATAGTAAAATTTTATTATTTAAGGGGCACTATCTGTCAAATTCATTATCACCTTTTTGATCCAAATTACATTTAACCTGAAGTTAACAGTTAGCAATGCATGTGCGTTATAAGTACACTGAAATACAAGTACACTGAAATACACCCAAAATTCTGATATATCTTTAGAATTTTGGGTGTATTTCAGTGTACCCACCATCTAATTAACTCTTGAGATGACCTTAGAGATCTGCCAATGGTCATTTAACCTGTAGTTTTGTATCATACTATTTGAAAAAGGTAGAAAAAAAAGAGAATATGTCCTTAATGATGTACTTAGGTGATCTAAGGTAAAGGATTATGTTCGATAAGGTTCAAAATTGGCCCCCTTTTTTTGCGTAAATTTCAAATTCGGATTTATTGACCAATATCACGATAAATCATAGTTAATACATTGACTAGCTAGGATATAAGCCATTTTGTTGAAAATTTTACGTTTCTGCGTTTCATTGTGACGTCACAAGTTGTACTCATATTGATTTTTCACGAAAAAATCAATAAAAATCAGTAAACTTCTATAGATTATTGGACAGGAAACATAGAGCGCATACGTCGACAACAAAGATCTTTTAAAATAATGTTTGTGAAGACATTTCACATGTCTTGTTTGAATATTAAGCTTGTCGACGCCTGCGCTCTGTGTTTCCTGGACCATTATTTGGTTGAAATCCAGCTGATATTGTCAAATTTCACCGAAATCCCTTCTCTTGACCATCTTGGGATGTAAAAATCAACGTGTTAGAATCAAACTTTGTCAAAAACAGTTTGGATTCACTTTCCCACATGCCTATAAGGCAACTCAAAACAATTATTGTCTTCTTACTATCAACTTTATAATTGGGTCCAAATATGGCCCTTACCGAACTTACTCCTTTAGATAAATCAAGAATTCAAAGTTCATACTTTAAGTTTGAAAAGTATAAACTAATGATCAAAATAAGCCAAAAATATAAATAGGTCATGGAGCTCCTTTTTGAGATATTTGATTTATAAAATATGGCAGGTAAAGCTGACTCAGACTGTTAGCTTATATTTGCATTGGTATTAGTCATGTTAGTTGGGTATCAAATCAAAAGAAATAAAATTAAGAATCTGCTGAATATGGGACAAAATATTTTACCTTATACTGTATGGAAAATCACCAAGGAGTCAGAACATTTGAAACTTATTCCAAAACCTAACCTAAGTACATCCTTAAATTCAAACCCCCTTCACATGAAATTGTTAATATTTTATTATAATTTAGAGCCGAACAAAATTTCTTAAAAAATTTGAAAAAGTTCTCATTTTTTACAGGAATTGTGTTTATTGTGAAAAGAAAAGCACTAAATTTTTGTACTTTATATGTGTTGGCAGGGACATATATAGATAAGTCCTTGGTGTTGGGGTGTCATTTTAATATATAATGGGAGACAACTCTAATTTATCATTAAATTAAAATTATGATTTATCTCCCATATGTAACTGATTTAATGAATGACATTCTTATGTTGTCTTTAAATTTGATTATGATAAATATTTTGCTTTGTTATCAATAATTGTATATTTCAACCCCTGCAAATGTTCTTGATCTAAAATAATACAAATACTATCACTTTATGTGTAGTGAAAACTCAGGATTATTTTTTTATTCAATGCAATTTTTGGCCAAATTGATAATGGAATTCAAAGATCAAAAAGATTGATTTAACTGTTAACATGTTGTATATCTTTAACAAATATTGTTAGGACTCCTTAAATAGAAAAAATGTACAAAAGAATCTGAGACAAACACCATTATGATATAGTTTAAAAGAATTGATTAAAAAAAAAAAAAAATTAAGTAATTAACAGAATCTTACTGAAACTTGAATAGAATTTTTCCTACATGTATGATTCTCCAGTCATACATTGTAATCTAATTTCGGGAGTTGTGTACAGCATAAACAAAGTTTCTCATAGAAATGATAAAAATATGGGAGCAAGGTTTAAATTTTTGAACTCAGCCCACTCTTTATATATACATGTATATATCTTTATTCTGACAAACCTTCGTAAATACAATGGTATACAGAAGTTACATGTAATAAATAACACAGTTATAAATTAGAGAAAACATAATATGTACACTATTTACAAATACATGTATAAGTTGAGTTTAGCCAGGAGAACACACACATGAATTAATATGCCTTATAAATGTACATAGCTTTTTTAAATATGATTGTTTTTTCATATTCATTATTTCCTTAAATTTAATTATATTTGGATAATCAATATACTTTTGTCTTTCTATAGCCATAAATTTACACTTCATTACATAGTGGAATTCATCTCCAAGATCTTTTAAGTCACATAGTTCGCATATTCTTTTATCTCTGAATTTTTTTCCATCTTCCACTTTCTATAGGTAATCTGTGGTTAATGAGTCTAAATTGACACAAAGTATAAATATCACGGGGTTCCAAAATGTCTAAATACTTTTCGAATCCGAAAAGTTCCTTAAAAAGGCGATAATTTAATGTTTTTGAGCTCGTTTGAATATCTGAGTACCATGTTTGTTTAAATTGATCTTGGAGAGATGTTCTTACAACATTCTTTAACCAAATTTCATTTACACAAGTTTGAGATAACCATACATAAGATAAACCAGTTTCATTAAGGATAAATTCTATACATTTCATCCAATAAAGTTTAACATTATTTCCATGATATAAACTAAACATTAATTTGTATGCAATTGCTGATAATTTACTGGGTTTGCTAAAAATCAGTTTCGCCCAGTATGAAATCATGCGAACCTTGATATCTAAACTAATAGGATAACGTCCTAATTCTCCATATATAACACAATTCGGGGTAGAAGATTTAAGATGTAGTAGAAGTTTACAAAATTTCAAATGAACCCTTTCTAATATATCATTATTTCCAAATCCCCAAATTTCACAGCCATAAAGTAAAACAGGTTTAACCAATTTATCAAATAAATCTAATTGACAGCTTATGGATAAGCCATGCTTTCTCCCCTTTTTGATAACTTCATACATGGCTCTCGTCGCCTTTTCTGCGCGATGCTTCTTGTTTGCTTTAAATGAGCCATTTTTTGAAAAATAAATCCCAAGATAATTAAACTCATTTACAATTTCTAAATCAGTATTACCATAATTAAATTTAAGATCAGCAGGTTGTCTACCATTGCAAAAAATCATGATTTTAGTCTTATCTACATTGACTTTCATTTTCCAAACATCACAATACGATTCGAATTTTTCTAATAACAAATTAAGTTCTGTGGCTGATTCAGCCATTAATACAGTATCGTCTGCGTAAACAAACTACATGTATTTTAGATTATCTTTAATTATCTCATCAAGATTCATTTTCTCGCTTGAGCTGGTATGGCTAAAGTGAGAAAAACAATCGAGTTGAGATGACCAATGATAATCTGTTAATCGCTATTTTACCTATGACAATGTTGTCAATTGAAATTGGCAACACTACCTGATTGGTTTCCAGCTATAATTCATATCACTTGACTCCACTGAGAAAGGAAATTATCAGTCAGCAAGATCAAAGGAAAATTTTGTAAAATGGCAATAAAGCTATGTATAATGTAATTAAAGATGTTTTGTTTATTATTTTTTAACACCAATTGTCTTTGGAAAGTATCATTATTTGCTGGTTAACTTGTTTGCCAAATTATGAATAATGGCTGTTTATATTTCTTAGTGACTAGATTCCAGGTGTAAAAAGAGTAGAGAAGAAAAACTGCTTGTAAGATGGATATGTTGTTAGAGTTTCCTAATATGGTGCTACAGAATAAAGAAGGAACAAGATACGATGGTTATATAACTGTTATGGTAATTACATGTAAATTCATAAAATCTAAGCATGTTAAGCATTAAAAAAAGAATAGAAATAGCAAATATAAAAAAAAAAATGTTGTATGATTGCCGATGAGACAACTCTCCACAAGAGACCAAAATGACACAGAAATTTATACCAATTCTCTGTAAGGACCATAGTATTTAAGTACAGCTCTTTGTAAGAACCAGGCAGAGTGCGATACATGAAGGTTTCAGATTTTTTCTATAATTGGTCTACACGAAGCAATAAATGAAAAATGCTCAAAAAATAATTTTGAGTGGGATAATATGAGTGGTTGCCATGGTAACAGACACTCTATTTTTTGGTTGTTAAGCATGGTAAAATCTTTCAAAAATCAGCTAAATCACCACAATTCAGAGCCTGATTATGAATCAAATCGTGCATTTTTCATTAATTTTCGTATGTAACATTGATAGAACTTGGTTTCAGCTTCATTTTAGTGAAGATTGCATGTCAACCAAGTTGGTAATTTTTTTGTAAAATTTTGTGAAAAAATGCATATTTTCAACTTTTCTGAAAGTGGGATTTTTGCTGAATTACCACATTTTCTCTGGTGTTTTTCAGAAAAGTGCAAATGTGTACAGAATAGTTAGCACTGTAGTTATGAAGTTTGGATACTACTTTACCAAATCTAATAGAAAAATGTGTGGGATTTTTTTTAGTTTTATCACCATAGCAACCGATTTTTTCCTTGGAAACGGAGTTTTCATTTGCAGAATATTGCAGTTTAAGAGCTTAAATGTCCTGAATTTTTCATAACCGATAAGAAAAATACATAAAAGCTAACGCAAACTTTAAATTACAATCGTCAAGTGTTGTTGACTTCAATCGTTACCACGGAAACACATATTATCCTTAGCAAAATCCACTTTGAAATTGCATAAATAGAATTTTTTTTTTAAAAATACATAAATAGAGGGTGTTTATTTTCTAATCCGAATATGACTGCTTTGCTTCACTTACAGTCTATTTTATTAATTTCATAAGGTTCAACAAATGTAATATATAATGTAATATTATGGTTGGAAGGTTAGAAAAAAAGGGGGTGGTAGCTTAATTTTTTAAAGATAACATACATGTAGATTCTTGAAAAGATTATGTTTGGTCGGAGAGCCTGATTATAAATAAAATCAATTTTTTCACAGACATTTCATATAAGATCGATAATCTATAACTTGGGTTTAGCTTCAGAGGTTAGTTAAGGTACATTGCAGTTCGCTTGTCATGATTTTGATTTTTTTGTCAGATTTCCGAAACCTCAGGTTTTAATTCATTTGAATACCTTAAAAAAATGGCATTGACCCCCTTTATCTTTTTATAAATCTTTTACATGTATAATGATAAGCAATCTGTAAAAGTCTTATAAAATTCAATTTATTCTTTGATAGTTTTGAGAATGTATATAAACTTGTCAATGAAATAGCTATGAAAAGTCATGAGAGAATATTTTCCCGCCAAAATTTCAATGGCTAATATCTCGAAATCAAGCACATTGATCTGTATATTTTTTTTACTCTTTTGGTTCCTTTATTGATCCCCTATCGATATTCACTTGTATTTAAATTGAAAGATCCAAAATAATGTCATACAATTGTGAAACTCCAAGTCAAATGGACAAATTTATCTTTCTACTTAAAATGAATTTTTTATAAGGAAACATTTTATTTTTAAATCTCAGAATATGATCAAGATTCTGTGATAGAAAGTAATTGAATTTTCATTTTGATATAATGAAGTATTTTTAAGATGCTTGGATAGCAATTTAAATAGCATGAATAGAGAGAACATAATTTTATTAATAAAACATCTTCATTCTATATATATTTCTTGCCAACCTACTTTACACAAACGAGAGCTTACTTTGGTAGTATATTTTATTCGGTTATAGCTATATTAGCAAGCAGGGTTGATTTTTGTTTTTCCGTATAATGCAATTTTCTCTATTTTCTTTGTAATATATTTAAACTAGTAGTAACAAGAATATCGTTTCTGGGGGGGGCCTTTATAGTATGTTGTTCATGCAGTGTAAGCTAATGCTCCATGTTGAAAACCGTACTTTGGCCTATGATGGTTTACTTTTAGGAGTAGTGACTTAGATAAAGAGTTTTCTTATTGGCATTCATACCACATTTTCTATAATATTCTGCTCATTATTGAAGTTAATGATATGATCTAATTATGATCTAATTATTCAAGGATTTTACTTTGCAATGACTACAATAGTAATACATATATACAGCCTCCTCTATTAATAATAACGGTTTCCTTTGAATTTTAAATAAGAAATAAGATAAAACAAAGGTTTGCATTATTTCGCAAAGGTTTGCGTTGTAGCGCAAACATTGGAAGAAAAAATTTAAAAAATGTGTGGCGCTAATACGCTTCCCTAGATTTTAAGAAAGGTAGTGTATATGTTAGTTAACAATCGGTGCTCACCCATTACATTAAGAATTGAAAAATCGTAATGTACAGCTGATAGAGTTGAGGATGAGTGTCATTTTTCAATCGAATGCTCACTTCATACCAATTTGAGGGAGGAACTCTTTCAGTACATTTCTAGCACATCTCGATGTTAACACAAGAATACTTGACTATTATGGGGGATACTGACGATTGTATTGTTAAAAAAAATAGTTCTTTTGAATTATGTAGTACATATCTTGATACTGACTGTTATTTGATAAATATAGTTTGTTTTTTTCTACTTTGTTTTGGCTCCGATTGCGACTGAGGCTTATGGTGCTATAAAGATATTTATATCATATTATTATTGTTGTAAAGTCTTTATGTTGTTCCAATCATTATACCGCCGCTTCAAAAAAGTGGGGTATACTGTTTTGCCTCTGTCTGTCTGTCCGTCCTTCCAACCGTTCAGTTCATCCCTCCGTCCAATGAATATTTTCGTTGATTTTTTTCATTAACTACATTACAAGGATTTCTGAAAGGTTTATTGAAGTCGTCTATATCGTGTGATAAGTTTTCATATTCATCACTCAACAACTTCCTGTTTACCGAACACGTTGCACATGACAGCCAAGTTAAAAAAATATCGTCATATTTTTCTGAAGAACTACAACAAAGTACAATGATTTCTGAAAATTGGTTTCGGGGTTTATATTAGTCAGCTATACTATGTGATGCTTTTTCAGATTCAAAACTCAACAACGAATTATTTGGGCGAGGTATCATCAGTAGTTTGCACCATCACTGATTTTGTATATGCTCTTTATAGACCCTTTAATTTGGAAAAATGAAATATTCTGTTCTGTGTTATTCTATATACATATTTCGAATTGATTATATAGAAAGTATTCGAACTATCTAAGCCTGATGTTATACATTTGTATATACGGAGTTATTTCTTTAAAAACATGTTTTTGTATCTAAATGTAATAATACAGACAGACATTTTTTTGTTATCCTGTTATCCTTGCTTGACTTGATACGTGTTGGACTTATGGATTGTCGGAGTATTGGGCTGTCGGAGCAATGGATTGTCGGACTATTGGGTTATTTTACTTATGGGTTGTCAGACTAATTGGCTATCTGACTAATGTGCTGTCGGACAAATACGTTTTTGGACTTATGGGTTGTCCGACCAATGAGATGTCAGACTAATAAACTGTCGGACCAATGGGCTGTCGGAATAATGGCATGTAATCTATATGGCCTGGTTAACTAAAGAAATTTCTAAAAGTTACCATCTGATCCTAGAAGAACCTTTCAGGAGCCCTCTTTTCGTCATGCATACACTACTATATATTTCGACTTTCATGTAGATTTTTTTTTTAATCTTTTCTGTTAATTTAAAAAAAAAAGAAGATGTGGTATAATTGTTAATGATTCGGTTACATGCCATTATTACGAAAAGATAGAAACAAATCTACATGAAAGTCGAAAAATATAGTACTGAATTGATGACGAAAAGAGGGCTCCAGAAAGGTTCTCCTAAGATTAAATGGTAACTTTTAGAAATTTCTTTAGGTAACCAGGCCATATAAGGCAAATTATACAGTTAACAGTGACACCAATAAAATTCAAACTTGATCTCTGTGTATAAATGTTTCATAAGATTTGATTGAGGCAAACAAAAATTATAAAACAGAAACCAACTTTGTGACAACTAATGTACTGACGAACATGGGTTAAACCTACTACAACCCCCCCCATCCCCCCAAAAAATAAAAATTGCGGCACGAAAGTGTTTATTTTAGTTTTGCCCTTGTTCCTTGAATTAAGCAAATGTGTTTACAAAGAGTGGGACACTGGATATTTACTTTTTTATTTCACATGGGACACTTAAGTCTTGTATTCATGAATGTTTACAACTTGTTCGGACTAGAAAACATTGAAAATTACAAAGAAAAATAAAATTAGTATGTACTGCGCTGTGTCTAGTGTTGCAGTTTAATTGAATCTGTGGAATTTGTATTCAAATCATTATTGTTATTAATATTGTATTAATGCAGACATTCTCAGCTTAGTGGTTCCATTCCAAATCTCAGGATTAATGCAGTCTTTTGTAAAGGTTACAGAGACAGATACAGAAAATAAGGGCGTAATTCATGTATAATTAAAGGTTAAAAAAAAACCTTTGAGAATAACAAAACATTTTTTTTGAAGATTCATCCTAAAAAATTGATACCTCTATCTACCGGTTTACTATCTTAAAGGAGAGGAGGGAGATTTCAGAAGGATAAGAAGTGTGCTTCAGCTGAATTCCCCTTCCCAACACACACACATACACACACATCACAAGATATTATGTTATCGATATCAAGAACTTGTGAGATATATGTAGAACGACGCATAGTAAGGAATGATTCCTTATTGATACAATTATATTGCTTGATAATTCTAATTTTATAGTTTTGCCGGTAATAGCGTAATTATTTTACCGGGATTAGCACAATTCCAACTTAGCAGATGTATTCTATTTGGCTATCTCGGAGATCCTGAATTTCATTTGCGGGATAGTAGTACAACAAAGCAGTCATAAATGATATGTTAATAGCTACATGTATATATTAAGAGGATTCCATTATACTGGACTTCCGATATTAGCTATCACCCATTGCCTATTATTATTTTTAAAATCACCACCAACTTAAAATGTGTTCAATTTGTCTGTCCGTCTATATCCACCCGTCCATCACACTTCAGTTTCAGTTTAGAAATGCTTTGACCAAATGATTTTATTATTGGTTTGTTAATATTATGTTATGGGTCAATTTTGTCACTTATGCTGGTGAAATAACACCTCAGACGGATGTGTGCCATAAGAAATTAAGAATTTTCTTACATTTGTTAGGGCCATATATATCTTGCCTTTACATAAGCCAGGTTGGCCCGGCTATTGCAATCCCATGAAGTTCATCATCTGTCAACCTTATACCAGATGCTCCACAGGGCACAGCTTTATACGACCGCAGAGTTCGAACCCTGAACAGTTGGGGCAAGTATGGACACAACATTCAAGCTTGATACAGCTCTGAATTTGGATTGCGATTTAATAGTTGACACAACATAGTTTTCTGACACAGAATGAATGTAGTCTAAGAACTTAAACTTACCTATTATGGTCCTATATCCCAAATCTAAATACATGGTTAGATTCAGAATATCAAAGAACCTCAAGAATTCATTTTTTGTTAAAATCAAAGTAAGTTTAATTTTAGACCCTTTGGACCTTAATGTAGACCAATTTGAAAACGGGACCAAAAATTAAGAATCTACATTCACAGTTTTCGGCATATTAAAGAACCCCAATTATTCAATTTTTGATGAAATCAAACAAAGGTAAATTTTGACCCTTTTGGTCCCTAACTACTAAACTATTGGGGCCAAAACTCCCAAAATCAATCATAACCTTCCTTTATGGTCATAAATCTTGTGTTAAAATTTCATTGATTTCTAATTACTTATACTAAAGTTATGGTGCGAAAACCAAGAAAAATGCTTAATTGGTCCCCTTTTTTACCCCTAATTCCTAAACTTTTGGGACCAAAACTCCCAAAATCAATCCCAATCTTTCTTTTGTGTTCTTTAACATTGTGTTTGAATTTTATAGATTTCTATTTACCTATACTTACTGAAGTTATTGTGTGAAAACCAAGACAAATGTCTAAATGTGCCCTTTTTTGGCCCCTAATTCCTAAACTAAAAGGACCAAAACTCTCAAAATCAATCCCAACCTTCTTTATGTGGTAAATAACTGTGTGTTTAAATTTCATAGATTTCTATTAACTTAAACTGAAGTTAAAGTTCGAAAACCAATGTTTCTTTGGACTACGAAACGCAATTATCTTTTCAAATATCTACTTGTATGCAACATTTAAAAAAATCAACTTACCACCCTCCCCCTTTTTCCAAGCCCCCCCCCCCCCCCCCCTAATGTTTCATGACATATTACATTTATTGAAAATCTGAAGAAAAAAATCCCAGACAAGACTGTTAGTGAAGCAAAGAATAAAAGCACATTCAAATTTGAACCCTTTATTTATATATTTGTTTTACATACATTTCTAATTATGCAGTTTTTTAGTGGATGTTGCTATGGATAACATGTCTTTCCGGGGTAACAATTGAAGTCAACAACACTTGACGATTGTAATTTAAAGTTTGCGTTAGCTTTTATGTATTTTTCTTATCGGTTATGAAAAATTCAGGACATTTAAGCTCTTAAACTGCAATATTCTGCAAATGAAAACTCCGTTTCCAAGGAAAAAATCGGTTGCTATGGTGATAAAACTAAAAAAAATCCCACACATTTTTCTATTAGATTTGGTAAAGTAGTATCCAAACTTCATAACTACAGTGCTAACTATTCTGTACACATTTGCACTTTTCTGAAAAACACCGGAGAAAATGTGGTAATTCAGCAAAAATCCCAATTTCAGAAAAGTTGAAAATATGCATTTTTTCACAAAATTTTACAAAAAAATTAAAAATTTGGTTGACATGCAATCTTCACTAAAATGAAGCTTAAACCATGATCTATCAATGTTATATATGAAAATTAATGAAAAATGCATGACTCTATTCATAATCAGGCTCTGAAATGTGGTGATTTAGCTGATTTTTGAAAGATTTTACAACGCTTAACAGCCAAAAAATTGGGTGTCCGTTACCATGGCAACCACTCATATTTTGCCACTCAAAATTATATTTTGAGCAGAATTCATTTGTTGCTTCTACTAGGCCAAATATAGATAAAATCTGAAACCCCCCATATATCACATGTATATGGCACACTGCCTGGTTCTTATAAAGAGCTGTACTTAAATAGGAGCTTGGAAATGCATGTTCTTAGAATTCAGTCATACTTTGTCAAATAATTCATCTCATCATATAACATAACTGCAAGAAAAAAAAATTGAAAAAATTTAGTGCGTTACCATGGTTACGGGAACCTGTCGATTTCGGCTCTGTTTTAGGCCTTTTTTAAGGAAAAAAGAGCATTTTTCAGTCTCAAATAAAACAAAACAACTAAAAATTGAATGAAATGCAATACCATTCATGCATTATACACTTTATTGGTAATATTTTTACTACATCTCAATCATTTCAGTTTAACACATTCTCAAGAAAAAAATAGTACAAACATGTGCTAATTTCAGAAAATCCACAATTTCAGAATTTAGCATTTTTTGGCATAATTTAATCTAATTTTACTAAAAGTTGTCAACATAAATTGGAATTGATCTTTTGTTCACCAAGTAGGTATATCATTAATAGATTCAGGAAAAAAATAAAATAAGTGGGGTCTCAATGGGCGATCCATGAAAAATCATGCTAAAAATAGCATGAATTGGAATTAGGTCAAATTGAGCCAATACAACCAAGATCTTTATTTTAAATATTTTTTTTCACAATTGCTTATATAATTGATCAGTAGTTAAATGGATCACTGTGTGGTTTTCAAATTATATAAAAAAAAGATTCAAAGTTAAGGGAATGCCTTATTTTGTGTGCATAGCGACATATTGTTACCATAGTAACATAATTTTTTTTCAAAAAATCCAGTAATTTATATGAATACAAAAATTTCCTAAGGATAACAATGAATGAAAATTCTTTTTTTATTTATAGATACTATTTAGCTAGATGCATATATCAATACTGATAAACAGCTATGTAAAATATACCATAGAAACAGCTGTACCACCATAGCAACAATACCAACATCAACTTTAAAATTCTTGTTTCTCTTGATTTTTTCATTCGACCTTCATCAAATTCTCTATGATCATGTTTTTTTAACAGAACTTGACAAACAGGTGACTTTAAGAAGTAAAATAAACTTCTTACTATTCTAAAGAATCTGAGTTTTAACTACTTTTTGATGGGATATGGTTGATGATCAATTTGAGTTTTGCAATATAGAGATCACAGATGGTTTTACACTCAGCATGTAACCTCTGAGAAATGCTTGGAAAGTCTTTTTCTAACTGTCTTTTTACATCATATAAATAACCTTTGTGTGAATCATTTTCTAATATTCTATATTATATCTTGTCTGTATTAATTCGTGTCTATTGAATATAGGTCAACATTTTTTGTTTAATAATATAACAATAAGAAGATAAATTATGACTGCCAATGAGACAAATCAACATCCAAGACCAAATGTTGTTGATAAAAACAATTTAATGTTACCTTATGGTCTCCAACATGGAACATTATTCTTTAGATGTCTTTCTTTTCCCACATAAATATAGATTCTTACATTGATACCAGTGGATTATCGGATTTATCCAATCGAGATAGTTAAAACAACTATAGGTCACCGTATGGCATTTAATAATGAACAAAGCCCATACTGCATAGTCAGCTATAAAAGGCCCCGAAATGACAATGTAAAACAATTCAAACGAGAAAACAAACAGCCTTATTTATGTAAAGATTGAAATTATTAACCAAATTTTAGTTCTTATTATGTTGCAAAAATAATTTGACTTGGTTTCCTTGATAATTTCTTTTTTCTGATACTCAATTTGTAGTAAAGTTCCTTTCATACATTTTCAGCTTTTTTGTCAATTGGTTCAGGGTGAGAATTCTATTATGATTCCATTATTATTAATCCAGTGCTTATATTCTTTAATTATGTTGGAAGTTCAATTTTTTTGGCAAAGTTTTATTTTTTTGCTGACAGAATTTGGTAATGGATTAAAATTTGTTGCCTATTTTATACTTTTATCAAAGATATACTTGGACAGATTATCAATATCAACAAATTTTCTTCATTACCGATTTATTTTATTTTACAGAATGAAGATTTCCGTTTGTGCCTAGAATATCCATCTGACATCGCCAAAGCTACTTTGTCATGTGACTGGAAATTAAAATGCTTATTGGACAGTTGTCTGGATGTGCTTAAACAGGTGAGGATAATTAAAGAAAAGCTTTGCATTAAACTATTAAATCATATACAAATTTTATAATAATTGATAGAATTGAAATAAAAAATTATTATCAGGCAGATATATATGATACATTTATAACAATTACAAACGAAAACTTTTCAATAATTATTTGCACATTGACCTCAAAACATTTTTCTTTACATATTAAGATTTATTGAACCCTTGAATTCCATTGTATTTGGTATGCAATTATATGGCTTCAGCACACCTGCTATATAATTTAATCCTCCATTTGTATTATGTTCAATGTATGCTGCAAACTGCTGAGACATCTCTTTCTTAATACTTTTCTTTTTTAGAAACATGTAAAAAGAGCATAATATATACCTTTATAGCTTGCTGTTGGATGTGAGCAAAGGCTCTGTATTGAAGGCCGTATTTTGACCTATTATGGTTTACTTTTACAAATTGTGACTTGGATGGAGAGTTGTCTCATTGGAACTCATACCACATCTTCTTATATCAAATTAAAGAAAACAATTGTATTAGAAAAAGTACATTGTGTCAGACGATAAAATTGTATAGAGACATTTGAAATTTATTTTCCAGAGAATTTTACAGAGTAAATCTTTGCCAAGTTTTCTGCAAGAAATGACAAGAATTATTGTAAGTTATTTAAATCTTAGCCTGTAAAATAACTTTCATCATTGACATTTGCTATACTATTCAAAACTTGTCATTCAATAGTCTTTTATTTATAACATTATGATTTTGGAAGTTTTTAATGACCTTGACTGGCTATAAAGCCCTAGCATGGTCAGTTTGTTTTAAACATGAACTTTTGGATTTCTTAAATTTTAGGTTGTTTGTACATTCAATAGATTTGGAGGATTTTCTTACTTGATTAAGTCTTTACCATGCAATATAAACAGTCTGAATTGTAAATGTTGGAAAATGTAAATCAATCAGATTTTTTTGTGTGTTTCTACTTTTAAGTTTATATATTTTGTTGGTTTGCCTATTTCATGGTTAATAAATATTTCTGACTACTTTTCCATTTTGATTTCAGCTCACCTGGCCCGAAGGGCCAAGTGAGCTTTTCTCATCACTTGGCGTCCGTCGTATGTCGTCGTCCGTTGTCGTTAAAGTCATAAGAAACGAGTGACAGGTGAAAAAAAATATTCTTCCAATTCTTGAACCAATGCTTACAAACATCATACACTTAGTCTTCTGTGCACGAATTTCTCATTTTTAGCTCACCTGGCCCGAAGGGCCAAGTGAGCTTTTCTCATCACTTGGCGTCCGGCGTCCGTCGTCGTCGTCGTCGTCCGTCGTCCGTCGTCGTCCGTCGTCGTCCGTCGTCGTTAACTTTTACAAAAATCTTCTCCTCTGAAACTACTGGGCCAAATTGAACCAAACTTGGCCACAATCATCATTGGGGTATCTAGTTTAAAAAATGTGTGGCGTGACCCGGTCAACCAACCAAGATGGCCGCCACGGCTAAAAATAGAACATAGGGGTAAACTGCAGTTTTTGGCTAATAACTCAAAAACCAAAGCATTTAGAGGAAATCTGACATGGGGTAAAAATGTTTATCAGGTCAAGATCTATCTGCCCTGAAATTTTCAGATGAATCGGTCAACCCGTTGTTGGGTTGCTGCCCCTGAATTGGTAATTTTGTGGAAATTATGCAGTTTTTGGTTGTTATCTTGAATATTATTATAGATAGAGATAAACTGTAAACAGCAATAATGTTTAGTAAAGTAGGATTTACAAATAAGTCAACATGACCGAAATGGTCAGTTGACCCGTTTAGGAGTTATTGCCCTTTATAGTCAATTTTTAACCATTTTTCGTAAATCTTAGTTATCTTTTACAAAAATCTTCTCCTCTGAAACTACTGGGCCAAATTGAACCAAACTTGGCCACAATCATCATTGGGGTATCTAGTTTAAAAAATGTGTGGCGTGACCCGGTCAACCAACCAAGATGGCCACCACGGCTAAAAATAGAACATAGGGGTAAACTGCAGTTTTTGGCTTATAACTCAAAAACCAAAGCATTTAGAGGAAATCTGACATGGGGTAAAAATGTTTATCAGGTCAAGATCTATCTGCCCTGAAATTTTCAGATGAATCGGTCAACCCGTTGTTGGGTTGCTGCCCCTGAATTGGTAATTTTGTGGAAATTTTGCAGTTTTTGGTTGTTATCTTGAATATTATTATAGATAGAGATAAACTGTAAACAGCAATAATGTTTAGTAAAGTAGGATTTACAAATAAGTCAACATGACCGAAATGGTCAGTTGACCCGTTTAGGAGTTATTGCCCTTTATAGTCAATTTTTAACCATTTTTCGTAAATCTTAGTTATCTTTTACAAAAATCTTCTCCTCTGAAACTACTGGGCCAAATTGAACCAAACTTGGCCACAATCATCATTGGGGTATATAGTTTAAAAAATGTGTGGCGTGACCCAGTCATCCAACCAAGATGGCCGCCACGGCAAAAAATAGAACATAGGGGTAAACTGCAGTTTTTGGCTTATAACTCAAAAACCAAAGCATTTAGAGGAAATCTGACATGGGGTAAAAATGTTTATCAGGTCAAGATCTATCTGCCCTGAAATTTTCAGATGAATCGGTCAACCCGTTGTTGGGTTGCTGCCCCTGAATTGGTAATTTTGTGGAAATTTTGCAGTTTTTGGTTATTATCTTGAATATTATTATAGATAGAGATAAACTGTAAACAGCAATAATGTTTAGTAAAGTAGGATTTACAAATAAGTCAACATGACCGAAATGGTCAGTTGACCTGTTTAGGAGTTATTGCCCTTTATAGTCAATTTTTAACCATTTTTCGTAAATCTTAGTTATCTTTTACAAAAATCTTCTCCTCTGAAACTACTGGGCCAAATTAATCCAGACTTGGCAATCATCATCTTTGGGGTATCTTGTTTTAAAAATGTGTCCGGTGACCCGACTATCAAATCAAGATGGCCGCCACAGCTAAAAATAGAACATAGGGGTAAAATGCAGTTTTTGGCTTATAACTCAAAAACCAAAGCATTTAGAGCAAATCCAACACGGGGTTAAATTATTAATCAGATCAAGATCTATCTGCCCTATAATTTTCAGATGAATCGGTCAACCCATTGTTGGGTTGCTGCCCCTGAATCGGTAATTTTAAGGAAATTTTGCTGTTTTTGGTTATTATCTTAAATTTTATTATAGATAGAGATAAACTGTAAACAGCAATTATGTTCAGCAAAGTAAGATTTACAAATAAGTCAACACGACGGAAATTGTCAATTGACCCCCTAAGGAGTTATTGTCCTTTATAGTCAATTTTTAACAATTTTCATAAAATTTGTAAATTTTTATTAACATTTTCCACTGAAACTACTGGGCCAAGTTCATTATAGATAGAGATAAATGTAAGCAGCAAGACTAGTAAAGTAAGATTTACAAACACATCACCATCACCAAAACACAATTTTGTCATGAATCCATCTGCTTCCTTTGTTTAATATTCACATAGACCAAGGTGAGCGACACAGGCTCTTTGGAGCCTCTAGTTTACGTGTAAATTAGGTATAATCGTCAATTTTTTTTCAATCGGCCAGTGTTGGTGTGAAAATATGGCAGGTAATTAAAGTTCGTGTTTTAAATCTGAAGCTTAACGATTGTCACCTGTTTGTCAACAATCGACATAAAATCAACAAAAAGCATGGAAATTGAGCACGTGTTTAACATGTAAATTCAGATAATAGTTTATTTTAAGGACATTCATGCGTATTGTGATCACCGGATTTTTACGAGGTGGGTCACACTGAGGTCACTTTGCATACGGAAAATATGTCGGGGGAATTGCTTGCTGGAAGCAAGCAATTAAAATAAAGTAAACTTCTTCTAAATATGAATGAATTAAAGAATTTTCTTCAGAAAAAAGTATATGTACATAAGTTTTATAATGAAAACTATCCATTGAGTTATAAAAAACATATGCATTATTTTTTAGCTCACCTGGCCGAAGGGCCAAGTGAGTTTTTCTCATCACTTGGCGTCCGTCGTCCGTCGTCGTCCGTCGTCGTTAACTTTTACAAAAATCTTCTCCTCTGAAACTACTGGGCCAAATCAAACCAAACTTGGCCACAATCATCATTGGGGTATCTAGTTTAAAAAATGTGTGGCGTGACCCGGTCAACCAACCAAGATGGCCGCCACAGCTAAAAATAGAACATGGGGTAAAATGCAGTTTTTGGCTTATAACTCAAAAACCAAAGCATTTAGAGCAAATCTGACATGGTGTAAAAATGTTTATCAGGTCAAGATATATCTGCCCTGAAATTTTCAGATGAATCGGTCAATAGGTTGTTGGGTTGCTGCCCCTGAATTGGTAATTTTTAAGAAATTTTGCTGTTTTTGGTTATTATCTTGAATATTATTATAGTTAGAGATAAACTGTAAACAGCAATAATGTTAAGCAAAGTAAGATCTACAAATAAGTCAACATGACCAAAATGATAAGTTGACCTGTTTAGGAGTTATTGCCCTTTATAGTCAATTTTTAACCATTTTTCGTTAATTAAAGTTATCTTTTACAAAAATCTTCTCCTCTGAAACTACTTGGCCAAATTAATCCAAACTTGGCCACAATCATCTTTGGGGTATCTAGTTTAAAAAATGTGTGGCGTGACCTGGTCAACCAACCAAGATGGCCGCCACGGCTAAAAATAGAACAAAGGGGTAAAATGCAGTTTTTGGCTTATAACTCAAAAACCAAAGCATTTTGAGGAAATCTGACATGGGATAAAAATGTTTATCAGGTCAAGATCTATCTGCCCTAAAATTTTCAGATGAATCGGTCAATTGGTTGTTGGGTTGCTGCCCCTGAATTGGTAATTTTGAGGAAATTTTGCTGTTTTTGGTTATTATCTTGAATATTATTATAGATAGAGATAAACTGTAAACAGCAATAATGTTCAGCAAAGTAAGATCTACAAATAAGTCAACATGACCAAAATGGTCAGTTGACCCGTTTAGGAGTTATTGCCCTTTATAGTCAATTTTTAACCATTTTTCGTAAATTAAAGTAATCTTTTACAAAAATCTTCTACTCTGAAACTGCTTGGCCAAATTAATCCAAACTTGGCCACAATCATCTTTGGGGTATCTAGTTTAAAAAAATGTGTGGCGTGACCTGGTCAACCAACCAAGATGGCCGCCACCGCTAAAAATAGAACATAGGGGTAAAATGCAGTTTTTGGCTTATAACTCAAAAACCAAAGCATTTTGAGGAAATCTGACATTGGATAAAAATGTTTATCAGGTCAAGAACTATCTGCCCTGAAATTTTCAGATGAATCGGTCAATCGGTTGTTGGGTTGCTGCCCCTGAATTGGTAATTTTGAGGAAATTTTGCTGTTTTTGGTTATTATCTTGAATATTATTATAGATAGAGATAAATTGTAAACAGCAATAATGTTCAGCAAAGTAAGATCTACAAATAAGTCAACATGACCAAAATGGTCAGTTGACCCCTTTAGGAGTTATTGCCCTTTATAGTCAATCTTTAACCATTTTTCATAAATCTAAGTAATCTTTTACAAAATCTCCACTGAAACTTCTAGGCCACAATCATCTTTGGGGTATCTAGTTTGAAAAATGTGTCCGATGACCTGGCCATTCAACCAAGATGGCCGCCACGGCTAAAAATAGAACATTGGGGTAAAATGCAGTTTTTTGCTTATAACTATGAAACCAAAGCATCTAGAGCAAATCTGACAAGAAGTTAAATTGTTAATCAAGTCAATATCTATCTGCCCTGAATTTTTCAGATGAATTGGACAACTGGTTGTTGGGTTGCTGCCCTCCAATTGGTAATTTTTAAAGAAATTTGGCCGTTTTTGGTTATCTTGAATACTATTATAGATAGAGATAAACTGTAAACAGCAATAATGTTCAGCAAAGTAAGATCTACAAATAAGTCAACATGACCTAAATGGTTAATTGACCCCTTAAGGAGTTATTGCCCTTTATAGTCAATTTTTAACAATTTTCATTAATTTGGTAAATTTATGTAAATTTTTTCCAAATATAGTTCTCTGTTACTAATGGGCAAAGTTCATGATAGATATAATTGTAAGAAGCAAAATCGTTCAGTAAAGTAAGAACTTCAAACACATCACCATCACCAAAATACAATTTTGTCATGAATCCATTTGTGTCCTTTGTTTAATATGCACATAGACCAAGGTGAGCGACACAGGCTCTTTAGAGCCTCTAGTTTTGATTTGAGGTTTCTTATGACTTTAACTTTTACAAAAATCTTCTCCTCGGAACTACTTGGCCAAATTAAACCAAACTGTGCCACAATCATCATAAGAGTATCTAGTTTAAAAAATGTGTGGCGTGACCTGCCAAACCAACCAAGATGGCCACCATGGCTAAAAATAGAACATAGGGGGTAAAATGCAGTTTTTGGCTTATAACTCAAAAACCAAAGCATTTAGAGCAAATCTGACAGGGGTAAAATTGTTTATCAGGTCAAGATCTATCTGCCCTGAAATTTTCAGATGAATCGGACAACCCGTTGTTAGGTTGCTGCCCTTGAATTGGTAATTTTAGGTAAATTTTGCTGTTTTTAGTTATTATCTTGAATATTATTATAGATAGAGATAAACTGTAAACAGCAATAATGTTCAGCAAAGTAAGATTTACAAATAAGTTGACATGACCAAAATGATAAGTTGACCCGTTTAGGAGTTATAGTCCAGTCAATCTAGCATAAATTTGACCCTTACCCGAAAGTAATTGCAACAGAAGATTTTAAAGTTGTAATCTTTAGCATTATACCCCAAATGTACACAGAAAAAAGTCCCATAAAATCTAACTTGAGGAAAACTAAAAAAATCACCATTTAAAATTCCTATGGAGATTTGCATTGAAAAGGGAAATAACTCTTGCAAAAAAGGCAGTAATATCAATTAAAATTGATACAAAATTATATTTTTACCACTTCTGTTCATCAGAATGTATGTATTCTTGATTTTTTAGTGGTCTTTAAAGTATAACAAAAAACTCTAAAGGTGTTTTCATATCTTTTATCAAGCTGTAATCTCGATTTCGTAATTCATTAGTTCACCATTTATTGAATTTTTCAACATGTCAAGGTAAAGAATCGCAAATTTAATCAAAATAATTAAGCATGTATTCTTCTTTTTGTGGTTTAAAGTTTCTTTAGATAGGTAAGTTGCTGAAAAAATATAATATGCAGGTATAAACAATACCATTTTTTCACATTTATTTTTCAAAATGGTCACAAAACTTCAAATTTGCAATTTCTTTAATGAAAAATGCACGAAAAAAATAAAACTACCCATAACATTTCGGTTTTGTACATTTCATGAGTAGAAGATTATATAATTTAGTCAAATACAAACTTACAACCCCATCAAAGTATCATACTATACCTAAATTTCAAGAAATACAACCAAAAACTTACCGAAAATAACTCATTTTTGTAAGAGTTATCTCCCCTTCCAATGTTAATTTCCATAGGAAATTAAAAATGTTGATTTTGAGTTTTCCTTTAGTTAGATTTCATGGGACTTTTTTCTGTGTATATAAAGGGCATAATGCTATAGATTAGAACTAAAACATTTTCTGTTGCAATTAGTTTGAGGTAAAATCTTAGTTTGACTGGACTATTATTGCGCTTTAAAGTCAATTTTTAACCATTTTTCGTAAATCTTAGTAATCTTTTACAAAAATCTTCTCCTCTGAAACTACTGGGCCAAATTAAACCAAACTTGGCCACAATTATCTTCGGGGTATCTAGTTTAAAAAATGTGTGGCGTGACCCGCCAAACCAACCAAGATGGCCGCCATGGCTAAAAATGGAACATAGGGGTAAAACACAGTTTTTTGCTTATAACTCAAAAACCAAAGCATTTAGGACATATCTGACATATGTAAAATTGTTTATTAGGTCAAGATCTATCTGCCCTGAAATTTTCAGATGAATCAGAGAATCCTTTGTAGGGTTGCTGCCCCTGAATTGGTAATTTTAAGGAAATTTTACTGTTTTTGGTTATTATCTTGAATATTATTATAGATAGAGATAAACTGTAAACAGCAATAATGTTCAGCAAAGTAAGATTTACAAATAAGTCAACATGACCAAAACGGTCAATTGACCCCTTTAGGAGTTATTGCCCTTTAAAATCAATTTTTAACCATTTTTTGTAAATTTTATATATGTTTCACAAAAATCTTCTCCTCTGAAACTACTGGGCCAAATTAATCCAAACTTAGACACAATCATCTCTGGGGTATTTAGTTTAAAAAATGTGTGGCGTGACCTGCCAAACCAACCAAGATGGCCGCCATGGCTAAAAATAGAACATAGGGGTGAAATGCAGTTTTTGGGTTTTAACTCAAAAATCAAAGCATTTAGAGCAAATCTGACTGATTAAATTGTTTATCAGGTCAAGAACTGTCTGCCCTGAAATTTTCAGATGAATCAGAGAATCCTTTGTAGGGTTGCTGTCCCTGAATTGGTAATTTTAAGGAAATTTTGCTGTTTTTGGTTATTATCTTGAATATTATTAGAGATAAACTGTAAACAGCAATAATGTTCAGCAAGTAAGATTTACAAATAAGTCAACATGACCAAAATGGTCAATTGACCCCCTAAGGAGTTATTGTCCTATTATAGTCAATTTGAAACAATTTTCATAAAATTTGTAAATTTTTACTACCTGTAACATTTTCCACAGAAACTAGGCCACAATAAATAATAGCTTTGTTTCCCAAAAGCTACATACTCAGAAAAAAGCTGCCTACTCAAATTCTGTTATTGTCCTGATTTGAAGAAGTTTTTTTTAATCAAAATGACAAATAGGCATGAAGACTAATAAACATCTGATACTTCAATTTGTTTTTTTGAAAAAAAAAGAAAATGCCTACCTACCTACCCACTATCTCAACCTTTGGGTAGGGTTTGGGCTAACCAAAATATTTTTAATAGTGGCCCTACTGGTCCAAGTTCATTATAGATAGTGATAAATGTAAGCAGCAAGAATGTTTGGTAAAGTAAGATGTACAAACATATCACCATCACCAAAACACAATTTTGTCATGAATCCATCTGCTTCCTTTGTTTAATATTCACATAGACCAAGGTGAGCGACACAGGCTCTTTAGAGCCTCTAGTTTATGTCATGTGATATTAAGGAAAGTTTGAAATGTGCAATTCTATATTGTTCCACAATATCAGTTATTTTTTTTTATTTACAGGAAAAGAAGTTGGAAGTGACCAAAAGTACGAAGTCATCCAAAGAACCTATAAAATGTGGTCAGATTATATCAGAAATTGAGAGTTTGGGTTGGGACAGGTAAGTTACAATTGATGTGAATTTCAGGCAGACTATGCTATCCAAAAGAAAGAAGCCACTAATTCAGTTGAATAAGTTCTAACTAAATGATTGTATTAGTGAAGATAGTTGTAATGTGTAGGTAAGATTTAAACAGATATCTAATACATATATTTTAGAAAAGATAACTCTGAGATTTTGGAAAAATATTCATGGTACATGTAGTTTCATTAGATTAAAAAACTATTGGTTTTCACTATGTGTGGTACAGTAATTATGTTTATACTGTTCACATATAATTTCAGACTTGTATCAGTAGATGCTGACTTCACATTATTACAATTCCTTCATACAGACCATAAAGGGAGAGAACACATCCTTGGAATGAAGCTTCATCCTCAGGTATTCTATATTACTGTATGCTTTGTGTAGACTTCTATTTTTGTCTCTTCTGTGACAAGGTTCTGAAAGTGAGACCTAGGCTACATGTATTTGTTTCCTGCATTGGTTGTTTCAGCAATCTGATTAACCTTGAGATTAGGTAAAATTTTGAGGAAACCACTAATTGTAAGTCAATGATATTTAGTGTACACTAAGATTCATCATTTGGTCATCTCACTATCATGCAGTTTAGTTGGTTGAGCCTCCTTAGTCATGGTCCATTTATTTACAATTTTGCATAGGTTACATGTTAAAATTTGTTATAACATCAGTTTAAGGGGTAACCACTAAATGTAAATCTTTGGTATTTGGTACCTTGTTGCATGACAATAGGCATATCCATTTACCATGTTGATTATTTGACACCTTCCTCACAGTTATTGTCTATTTATTTTTGCATAGCTTCATGTTGGTAAATTTTGCCATTTTAATTTCAACTTCTGAATAATTTTAATGCCCCACCTACGATAGAAGAGGGGCATTATGTTTTTTAAGCCCCACCTACAATAGTAGAGAAGCATTATATTTTCTGGTCTGTGTGTCCGTCCTTTCGTCCCACTTCAGGTTAAAGTTTTTGGTCAAAGTAGTTTTTGATGAAGTTGAAGTCCAATCAACTTTGAACTTAGTAAACATGTTCCCCATGACATGATCTTTCCGGTGTTTTGCATTTGCGCCAATTTTTTCTTTCATTTGCGCCCATTTTCTTTTTCATTTGCGCCCATTTTTTTACAGGTAAATTAGAGGTAAATTACAGGTGAATAAATATAAGATTATATCATTAAAGACCTCTCCCGTTAGACAGTTGTACAAATGTTATGAATTATTAATCATAACATCTATTCTATATAACTGTTTTGAACTCTGAAAAGTATTTAGAAAAGTTCAATTCCATGTGATGAATGATGAATTTTTATAATGATAGAGCATTGCTTTTTTTATAAATTGGCTTTCTTTGTATTCCCTGGAATTTACATGTAAAAGTATTAAATTACCTGTAACTTACCTGTAAATTCAATTAGGAGAAAATATAAATCGGCGCAAATGAAAAAATGAAATCGGCGCAAATGAAAGAATGAAAGAATGAAAATTTTCAAAATCGGCGCAAATGTCATACGCCCGATCTTTCTTATTTAAATGCCAAATTACAGTTTTGACCCCAATTTCACTGTCCACTGAACATAGAAAATGATAGTGCAAAGGTCAGGTTAATGTTCCCTATGATATGATCTTGCTAATTTAAATGCCAAATTAAAGTTTTGACCCCAATTTCACGGTCCACTGAACATGGACAATGATAGTGCGAGTGGGGCTTTCCTGTACTATGAACACATTCTTGTTATCTATGTCAACAGTTTAGTTATGCTATTCATTCTTTTTATTTCTCATTCTAATTACAGTGGTTGATATATTGTGGATTCATTATAAGTTGAATACCTATTTTGTTGGGTTTCCTTGGATTAGGTGAACAACAAATTCAAATGTTCAAGGAATAACATATTTTCAATAGGCTTTGTATATAGAGATTGGCAAAACCATGAAATCAAATATCCATGATTATGCAAGTTTTCAGCATTCCACGGAAATTAATACCCACGAAAAGATGAATCCACAGCAAATCTAAGAGTATGCAGGTTGTTGAACATATATCTATGGAGCCATTTTTTGTTTTCAAATAACTAAAAAATGAAATATTATGTTACAAAAACAATGATTTTTATTTCATCAAAATATTCACCTGACATTATACAATTATGACTATATATTTTAGCATCCTGTAGAACCACCCCAGTGTATAACAGATCTTCCTGTACCATTTGATCCCCATTGGACCAATAAAGTAGGTTATCACTTATTCATTTTCGATATAAAGATTATTTTTTCATACACAATGAAATAATCATGTAAGATCTGTAATAATCTAAATAATCTAAATATTACTGTTATTGTATGTATGAAAACAAGAATGGAAAGAACAAATGAGACCAATTTATTGTTTTCAATTTAAATTAAAGATTCTAACAAACATTTTTTTTCAGAACTTTTCTGACTTTTTCTTCAGTTTGAAAAAAACTGGCATGATTGTTTAATTTGTTCTCAATCTATTGCAATTTGCAGTTTATTCAAAAGGCTGACACAATTTGCAATTTGTTTCATCAAATCAAAACTGTGCATATGTTTTTGATAACCTCCAGTAGAAGACCCACAGTCAAAACAAATACTCTAACTGTATGTTTATAGTTGTGTGAAATGAAAAATGAAAGCTAGTTACATCATTCCTATTTGATTTGATTTCCACAACTGTCATTGAAATTAAAAGGATTTATTTTCTTTTAACACATCGATTTTAGTGATTTTTAATTGACTTTTTGTATTGCTATACAATTGTAAAGATTTAATTGTTAAAACTATGTCTTTTAAAATGTCTTCTATATAACTATAAAACAGACTTGAATTTTGATTAAAAAATTTGATATTCATTGAAATATATATAAAGTTTAGATATGTTGGAAATAAAATTCCAAGGGAGATAATTGAATATGTTTGATTTATCTTCTTTTTAAATATGAATTTGTAATAGAACTTACTTATCTCCCTTTGAGACTTCCAGAAAACATATTTCTCCAAAAATATTTTTACCATGGACAGAAAAATAACATTAGAAAAGAGATAGTTTGAAAACATAAAATTGGACATTAATGTAGCAATTCAAAAATTGCTAAATTGTATTTCATATGACATTACAATAAATATACATTTGAATAAACTTATCTGTACATGACATATAGGAGTTCAAATCAAATAGGATTTGAAAAGTATGCATTTCTATTTTAGATGGCACTGCTAAAATTTATCACTTGATTGTTATTTTGTATAAATTGGGTCAGACTTAAACAGGACTGCCTATAAGAGATGAGCGTGTCAAAGTAACATAATGCAAGCTTTGGAATATTTTAGCTTTAGTTTCAACTTTCAAACATTTGATCACTCAAGACACCTTCCATATATGTAATAAGAGGAATACAATATTTACATGTACATAAAATTGAGAATGGAAATACATGTATATTAACAATACAATATAGTATAAAAAAATTGAAAACTTTATTACACAATTCAATCCAAAATTTCGTTAAGGCTATTTGCCATACTTTAACAGACTTGAGCAATTTAGATTTTGGAATGGTAATAATCTTTAAAAAAAATATTAAAAATGTGTTTTAATATATTGTAGAGTACACTTGAAGATTTATACAACCAGTTCACACACAGTGTAAATAGTTACCAGTTATTTTGGGACTGTATGGAAGACATAGACAAGAATACCTGGGTCTTAGAACCAGACAATCCAAGCTTCAGTGCAGTATACAGACGTATTGCCATTAGTAAGATAAAATAGCTTATATGTGAACCAAATGGTTTTGATGGTCAGCTTGAGTAGCATACACTAGCACTTTTAATCATTTCTGTAGTATAAAAAATATATTTATGCTGAAACATTATACTGCAATATGTGTTACACAGGACATACTACCAAATCAGTTAAGATATTTCTATTTAAGGAATAAAATTGAGAATGGAAATTGGGAATGTGTCAAAGAGACAACAACCTGACCATAGAACTGACATCAGCAGAAGGTCACCAATACATTTAAAAAGTAATTCTAAAAACATCACATTTATTATTTCCCTCATCCCCATGTAAAGCAATTTAGAAAATAATGTTTTACATGTTTTTGAAAGTGTCATGAAATTACAACTTAGTCTTAATCTGACTAGGATTGTCAGTTTTCTCTCCAGGTATTCTGACTGCCTCAAGCCCTCAACCAATAAAAACAAAACAATCACAAATAGCGAACAGCAACCAACATCAACCAAAAAAGAGGTCTGTGAGAAAATATGTATCAAAGCTTATCATAAAAATTTAATTTAAGTTTCAATGATTTTGTTTCCAGGTTCATCTGCATCAGTTCAAATTACAGTGGATCCAAGACAACCACAGTTATTACCCAGTTGTAGATTTATGGGAGCTGATCATAGTAAGTTGTCATAAATATTTCTTCCAGTGGAAATAGGGTTCCAAAATATTTCTTCCTAGTATTATAAGGTAAATTCGATTACATGACAAGTCACAAATGCAATATTGTATACCTATTGACTGGGTAAGAGTGTACAGTGTTATAGCAAGTTTGCTGTTGCTGAGAAGTTGTGAAGTTACATTAGGTAGCCATTAATGCTCAATGGAATAACATAATGTTAAATGTCACTTGGTTTAGTGGTAGGCTTCTATTGTCAAAATTCATTCAAATTCAGAATAAGAATAAAGAAATTATTTAAAAAGTTTACAAAATGTCAGCATCTGCAGCATTACTTTTTGGTATTCAGGGCCATAACTAGGGTTCGAATTTGGGAGGCCGGGGTTTGGGGACTGCCGCTTGATGCCCCAAACCCCGCCGATTTTTTTCTCTCTCAGTAAAATGGCTTAATATGACCTGTTTTCCTTCGATTTCCTTACTTAAGAAACATCAGTATTGCTTGAACCTGGAAGCAATTTTTATGCAAAACATGCACGCAGCCCCACACAGATTTTTTTCCTCTCAGTAAAATGGTTAAAAATATTCCTTCGATTTCCCCTACTTTAAGATTAGAAACATCAGTATTGCTGGGTCCTGGAAGTAATTTTTATGCAAACAGTTGTTATCTGTATTTAAAAATATTTTTGTTAGAAATCAAACCATGCAAACTGGTAAGTAAAAAAACAAACATAATAAAGCAAGATCATAGAACGCAACATATTTTTTTATCAAGGAATTTCAGTATTGTTGAAAGCTGAACAGACATCTATATAACTACGCTAATCACGGACTTTCTAAACTAGTATATACTTAGTATAGAAAGTCCCTATTAGATGAATAGGAGTGTTTAACTAATAAGGCAGTCACCATAATGTTCTTGTACAGTCGGGACACGTTTAAAAAAATGATCTAACAGATGATTCAGCGGGTAACAAATTTACGATATCATATACGATTCACAATACAAAGGGAACCTCTTCAGCTTAATTGAGTCCCTAAATAAATGTGATTTGGAGATTTTTATTCAAAACTGTTTCATATGTGTTTTTAGGCGTACAAATACTGATTAACAGACGGACGGCCACAAAATAAATATAACAAATACTGAAACATTTCACTATTGATCAAAAATCCGGAAAGTGATAGATATATTACATATCATGATAACACTGTTCAAACTGTAAACTTGTGTTGTTTTTTAATATTAGTTCATGTTCTTCGTTTACATAATGTCAATATTTCGTTTTATTACTTCAAAAAAATATTGGGTGTAGAAAATTTAGGGAAGGCAGTTGCCTCCCCTGCCTCATAGGTAGTTATGGCCCTCGTAATGAAATCTGCAGATTCTGTAACTCATACTATGTCAGGTTTTTAGTATGCATCTGATATATTGAAATAAGGTCATATTTTTTTTTATAGGTGTGAGTCAATTAAGACAGAACATGAACTCTAACCTTTATCACTGGTAAGATATAATTGATTTCTTCATTTTATCTGACAATAGGACATTTAAAAGCATGAAATATCACATCACAAGCAAATAGCCTGGTATTTGTTAGCTTACCACAAAGTGAACACCTACCATCTTTGCTACATGGTTATATACTTAAAATAGCTTTAAAAAAATATGTTTGCACTAAATGTGGCATTATCAATACAATAAAGTAATGTGCAAGATTTTAATTATTCTTAATTTTACACGTACAAGGTAAAATGCCTAATTGTATTGGTTCAAGGATATAGATAACAAAAATTATTAGAAATTAAATATATGTTCAACTTCAAAATACATCATATTTTCAAGCTCAGTCTAGACTTTGTATCAAATTCATTGAACAAGAACTTCAAGAAATATAACAAATTGTTGAAATTTTTATTTAAAACCTCTATTTATATGGGAATTCATATCTAACAAATGTTCTGAATACTGTTTACAGGGATCCAGAAGGAAATCTGCTAGAGAATCTACAGAGTTTATTAGACATAATCTTCCCTACTCCTACAACATCAAAGAAAGAGGTGCCAGTTTCATTTATTTTATTGCTGTATAATTTTTTATAGTATGCTAGTCTGAGAAAGCTGTTGCGTGACATTTCATTTGTGAATGTCGCATGGTCCCTTCTCATTACTTATATAGAAACATCTAATCTATTGTTTGCCACTGGACATTATGCAACCAACAATCAAACAATCTTTGTTTCCTCAAGTACAATTATATTACATTTAGTTTGTTGAAAGAAGGGAATAAGAAAGCTATGCGTTCATAGACAAGTTACATCAATGAAACCAGAAAAGACTTCAAAGTTATCTAAGGTAAAATTCAAGATTGCACAATCTAGATGAAATTTGAATGAATTCAATAGAGACTACAAAAAGTTAAAAGTTTGCAAAATACTAAGATGCAACCTTAGATAATCATGAAGGTTCTAATACATAACATGATATATAACAAAGAATTCCCCAAAATACTTCACAGCACAACAGGCACACCAACCAATATTTTCATTGTACTAATTAACGTGTTGTTTTATTTCTAGTATATATATATTTTCAGGAGTTCAGTATGGAATGTGGGATCTGTTATTCATATAAACTGGAGACAGAATTACCCAATGAAGTATGTAACGATAGTAGATGTGAACAGGCTTACCATCATTCCTGTTTGTATGAGGTAATATACAACTAATTGTTGAATAACATACGTTTTTATCACAACATTTGTTGAGAAAAGTATTATTATGACCATGTACTGTGATATTTTACATTTTGAAAAAATATTAATTTGTCCATGTGCCCTTTTAAACATTTTCCCATCGATATCTTTAAAATATGCACACGAATATGAGGGAGGGTAGGAGGGGTCCTGATCCCCAATTCCCGAGCTTAAAAACATGAAATCCCGAGGTCCTGAAATTCAAAAAAGAATTCCCAGATCACAAAAGGGTCAATCCCAAAATCCCGAGCTTAAAAACACTTGATCCCGGAGTCCCGATAAAGGTCCTATCCCCCCTCAAATATGTTGGCCAATAATAAAAACTGCTTAGTAAATTGTTATACAGCAGCAAGCAGCATACTACAGTAAATGTATATAAAGTTATAAATATTTTAGATAAGAGTTGGATTAAATTAACCAAATCATATTGGTTTTTTTTATATTGACTCTTTATGCATCTTAGATATTTTGATATATTTTCAGTGGTTGAGGTCATCTGGATGCAGACAAAGTTTTAATACAGTTTTTGGAGAATGCCCATATTGCAGCAAGGTAAATAATTTGTTTTTTTTACATGTTCACATTAGTTCCCAGTATACAATATTTGCTGTTTTAAATATGTTTGTTTAAAATGATTAATAATTTATTTGTCAAAATGAATCCACCTACCACAACTATCTAAAATGTGCAAAATTTGATGAACTGGAACACTGGGACATAGTTAAATTATTTAAATATGTAAATGCTAGCATGTAGATGAGTTTACTAACATTTTTTTTACTGACAATAGTTAGATTTGCACCTCTACCATATCTGGAATGCATGTAAACAGAAGTATTCTTTAGTTTAATGCCTATCAACTAGTTAGACCACTTGGTCATGGAGACTAATTCTCATACATTGTACCTTGCACTTTTGTGCATAGAATTATCTCCTTTTAACATTAAATAGATATTAAAATATGGGTTTTGTAAGTTTTTTTTGTTTTTTGTTGTTGTTTTTTTGGTTGTTTCTTTTATTTGTAAGTTACTCTCTTTTTTTACAGCCAATTACAGTCAAGATGCCAACAACTTGATTACAGATCAATAATATCTATATATAAATCCAACCACCATGGACAAAACAGAGGTGTACCAGTTCTATTTAGGAGAGAGATAACATTAAACCTAAGAGTAGCTTACCAATACCAATGATAATCTACAGTGATTAAAATATAGATTTTTGCTGAGTTTAAAAACACTTCTGCAAATAAATGCTGCACAACCCATAGATTTACCAGTTCTATTTAGGAGAGTGATACCATTGAGTCAAGGGCATCTTCAAAACTTTTTAACAAGTGCCAATGATAATTTACAGTGATTTGATTGTTGACTTTGTTGAGTTTAAAAACACTTTTGTTAATAGATGACCGCATTTAATTATGTGTTACAGGTTCTTACATATAGCATGTGTACTCTCCAAGTATCATTCAGACACAGCTAGAAACCTGAAAAAGTTATGATTTGTTGGAAGAAAATGAACTAATTGTACATTGAAACATTTATTGCTAAGAAATCTCATAACGTTTAATAGCGGAATGTCTATTAAATTATTCAAAATGTGAATTTTTCAAAACTGGCTACATAAAATTTTGTTATAGAATTCTAAATTAAAGATAAAATATATAAGATATCATTTCTGTGTAACATAACATACACATTATATGTTATTCAGGTCTCAGACAGGGTATATACTGTGACATTCCCGGCTTAGAGTTTATATCCCCTGAGCCGAAGGCGAAGGGGATATAAGCATTAAGCCGGGAATGTCACAGTATATACCCTGTCTGAGACCTGAATTACACATATATTACAGATTACCCCTGACTTAATGTTATTTTCCAATGCAGGTATTTGTTGACAACACATATATATTGAAAAACCCAATCTGATTAGTTCGGCATACGTGAAGGATTTTCGAATTTGCTGTGAACATAATTTTATCGTGTAAATTATAATTTATAATAACACCTAAAACATTAAATTTAAGTATTAAAAGTGTTAATTGCGTAATTTTGTATTAAAAATGTATTATTGACTGAAGCACGTCATTATTTTCCCTCTGTGAGCCTCTGACAGTCTGATAGCTTTTGACTACGTCACATAGTAACCGGTGTTATGATGACGTTTCTGGGGTTCCAATTGGGGATAAAAACGTCGTATATACACCGGCAGTTTCCTGAATATATGCTGACATCTCTGTGTTGTTATCCAATCACAAACCTCGACACATTTGTAATCCGTAATATATTTATATATTGTTCATGAAAAGTAATTGTCTTCAAGGATATAAACATCTGTATATGATCAGGGTTGTTACAGAAATGTTTTACTGTGGGTTCATTATTAATCGTTGGATACCAATTTTTGTTGATTTTGTGGTTACAGGTGAACCATGAATTTAAATAATAAAAAAAGTACAGATTTTCTATAGGCTTGTATGCAGACCCTAACAAAGCCATGAAATCGAATACATGTACCAAAAAAAAATATGAAGTTTCTTTAATCCATGAAAATTGGAATCCACGAAAAATTGATAAATCCACAGTAATAGGAAGTTACAGTCCCCTTTACCTCTTGATCTTCCACTCCAGTCTTTGATCTGATCACAGGAGCATAAAACACATATCACTGTTGAAAGGTCGACTTCATAATTCAGAAGCTTGAAAGTTATATGTATTTGGAAACATATATGACGAAAATCTAGTGCAATTACACAACTTTTAAACAAAGGACACAAATCAATAAAACCATGAAAATTTTAATACAAAATTTAAACATACATGTATTTAAAATGGAAATCATGAGATTTTAAAGTTTTGTAATGTGTCTTCAAGCTTTGTACATTTATATCTGGAAAAACCCTTGGTTTTCAACCCATCAAATGGAATCATTTTTTATTTAATATGTACATGTGTACTCCTTTAAATGCCTGTTTGATATCTCTCCATAGTCTGTTCATATCTAAAATAACAATACCGCTGACAACCAGTATTAAAATGGCAGCTCCTGCATAGCCAATACTGGCTGCAGTCACACGAGAATCGGTAGCACTGTATTTCCTTCGGCGCATGATAGAAGTATTAGTTTTATCTACTTTCAGGCTTGTTACAAGCCAATCAATTTGTTCTTGTAATGTACTGTTACCCCAGAAATCAGGTAAACCAGACACCTGTGATCCACATTTAGGACAGGAACAGGGTGGAGGTGTAATGTCCACCGACAGTGTGTAATTACAATCAATGCTAGATTCAATTGGGTCATCACCTGTGGTACACACAGATTCCGGGTTCACGTCAGTGTTGGTGAAAATTGTGTTTTTACGTGGGAAAGGATCGGCACCTGGAAAAAGGAATCAAATATATTTATCTTATTCATCATTCATCAAGGAAATGGTGTGTAAGGATGTTTGTGTGTCATGTTTTGGAAATTTTGGCAGATTTTCAAAATCCTCTTGTTTTATCCATTTGAATCCCTTTAAAAAAAATTGCCCGTTGACCGCCATTTTCTTTTTATAAATCTTTTACATGTATAATTAAAAGCCATCTGTAGAAGTCTTATAAAATCTTTATTTTTTTTTAAATAGTTTTTGAGAACTTAAACTTGTCAATGATTAAGCCATGAAAAAGCAAGAGAGAAAATTTTCCAGCTTAAATTTCAAAGGCTAATACCTTGAATACAAGAACATTGACCTATATTATTTTTTTTGCTCTTTTGGATCTTTCAATAATAAAAGAAGGCATTTTAAAATGTATTTTGATTTAACCAGACCTAGATGAATTTCAATGGCTAATATCTTGAATACAAGTACATTGACCTATATTATTTTTTTTGCTCTTTTGGTTCCTTTAATAATAAAAGAAGGCATTTTAAAATGTGTTTTGATTTAACCAGACCTAGATGACCCTTAATACTGATTTATGGAAAAACTGATATATAGGTCACTTTTATTTTAAGGGAAAGCAGGTCTTGTAAGGTCACCATTTGCTTTTTCCATTGAAGTAATACCTACAGTACCAATGTATGAACAAGATAACCTAAAATCATTATTACACCTGTTTTTGCATTGTAATCAATGACACCATGATTACTTGTAATCAATTACATCACGATTAGTTGTAATCAATTACATTACGATTTCTGGTAATCAATTACTTGCAATCAATTACATTACAATTACTTGTATTTAGAAAATGTATGATTACTGATTACATGCAATTACACTGCAAAATGTAATCGATAACAGCTGATTACAATGACCCCATGCCTGACCTGAATATCTAAAGAGCTATATGACCTAAATGCACCCTTGAATGAAAAAGCCATTTAATCTGTATAAGGTCATATTTGCAAAATGAAATTTGAAAAGTAGAATTGAAAAAATATATGGTATAGATCATGTCAGTACCAAATCACTAATTACTAAGCTGATTATTCTCTCCCTGACTAACAGTCCACAAGCAACAGTATGGACTCAATTCTAGAAAATAATAAGTTTAATAACTATTTTGATCTGAGCGTCACTGATGAGTCGTATGTAGACACAACGTGTGTCTGGCGTATCAAATTATAATTCTCGTATCTTTGATAACTATGAGTAGAGGCCTGTATAGATTTTCTTGATTTACCTTTATCCCGGACTCTCTTTACCAAAATATTTATAATTAAAGGATGTATAAAGACTTCATACTAGCCGTACACATACCCACATATACACCTTATTGTTTCACTATCCCAGACAGTCCTTAACATAATACATTTCTCATCAATGTCATATATATTTAAAAAAAAAAAAAAAAACTCTTTATGCTATCAAAAGTATTCACTTACGGTAAGAAAAACAAGCCTTCCTATAATATCTTAGAGGAAGAGTGCATGTTTTTTTTGTCTGTAGTCTTTCATGTAGAATACAAGTTGACGTGCTGGGATCATAAGATATACCCCAGCACTGCTCATTAGACCGGACATGCAGCAGACACTGAGTCTTACAGTCCTCCTCTGATAGTCCAAGTTTTGTTGAGCTGACAGAGGTTTCTAAATCAGCACAATTGTCAGAATCAAAACTAAGTTTACAAGAACCTGTGGATATAATAGAAAAAAGGTGATAATATATATATTATGAATCAGGCTGAATTTCAGTTAAGAGCATCGTGTTAAGTGCTTAGAGAAAACAAACATCGAATTGCTTAATAAATAATGCGTATTTGTTGTAGGGTGATAGTGATACATTTTTATACTGACTGTTTATTACTTTGACCTGAAGATATCATAATATAACTAATATTTGCTACCTGAAATGAAACACTGGTCAACCAATCTTTGTTTAAACCGCGGATGATTACAGTGTTCAGTGGCAGAACCCCCTTTTCTGCATATTTCAATGCATATGAACAGGGAAATATGGCTGGAACCCCCTCTATTTCTCCTGGGTTGGGAACCCCTCTTGAAAATTACTGGATCCACCCATATAGGCACAACGTATATCTATTTATAAAAAAATGAACATGTCACAAGTTAAAATCTTGTTTGTTATATTTAATAATTATTATCTTTTGAAAATGTCTGGATCAACCACTGGCTGCATCTTAACGAATATGCTACTTCAGTGTCTAGCGTATGTTTTTAAAACCATTTAAATACAGGTATACGATCTTTTAACCTGGTGCAAGATACCGGTATGGTGCAGAATCTGTGTACCCTACCGGAACAAATGTGATCGTCAGAAGGTTCTGTGCATGTAGTGTTGCACTAGTACAGTCGTTATTTTTCTGTGCATGTAGTGTTGCACTAGTACAGTCGTTATTTTTCTGTGCATGTAGTGTTGTACTAGTACAGTCGTTATTTTTCTATGCATGTAGTGTTGCACTAGTGCAGTCGTTATTTTTCTATGCATGTAGTGTTGCACTAGTACAGTCGTTATTTTTCTATGCATGTAGTGTTGCATTAGTACAGTCGTTATTTTTCTATGCATGTAGTGTTGTAATACAGTCGTTATCATAGTTTTCTATGTATGTAGTGTTTTCCCGTCATTCGACAGTCAGTTAAAATCACAGGCATTTGTCTTAGAAAAATAAATTCAACCGATCGCGAAATACCGTTATATGCCAATTTCTCGGTTGTCAAACCCAGTAAATGTAAAGTAACTTCCTCAAAAAGTTGATGGTATTCAGTTACTAAAGAGGGGCGGAGAAAACTTGTTATGTCGAAAATCTAAATTGACATATATAAGTGTTATATTAAGGCATATAAAAGGGGGATCCGAGACACTTGCCTGTGGTAAAAAAGCAATCCAACATCACGTATGCGTTCTTCATATGGCTGATTTTGATAAACACGTTTTCTTGTACCGTTTAGATGGATATGATCATTTCTTTTTAGTAAGTTTCTGTAAGTCTGTATGTTTACTTCGAAAGTTGCAAAATGAGTAGTATTGTCATGGCCTTCAATTTTTAGCTTACTATGCAGTATGTTTTTGCTAATTGTGGAAGGCTGTACTGTGACATAAATTGACTGTTGTAAACCATTATGACATTTGGTCTCACTTAGAGAGTTGTCTCATTGGCTATATATGTATACCACCTCTGTTTATCTTAATATTGACTCAATGTATCTTTTTTTTCGGTTACGGGTTGTGCATTTTTTAGTCAAACTTACATGGTTGACGATTTTCACATACAGCAGGCAGTTTGTCAGTACAAGGACGAATTTTCCATGACAGATCAAATTGGCTGGCAGATACACAGAATTCACCGTTCGCCTGTGTTGTGGTCGACCAATATGAAGACGTTATGGCGCTGCAGTCTGACCACTTGAAAATACCATCTGTATTGCTACCATTTACATCATGCAATCCTATCCAGAAGGCAGACGACCTGAATTGTAGGTGATTGCTCATGAAATACTATTTGTGATTCATGTAATATACATTAATTCATATGATATTCTTTGATTCATACAATATACATTGATTCATATTATATACATTATTCATATAATATACATTATTCATATAATATACATTATTCATATAATATAGATTGATTTAAATGGATTAGTTCAGAGGTCTGAGTTTGCTAGCTGGCTGGTTGATTATGTCTAGCATAAAGAGCTGATAACATTTGAACGCGGATTAAAATTCCTGGTATCCTTCATTTTTTTAATATGAACTTGGATGATTTGACATATTTTGTTTCTTGAATCTCATTTCATAATTTTTTGGAATTAGTTTATCAAATGGGATCATGAAATCAAAAATATGTGTTGGTGGTCGTTTCATGTCTTTATGTATGATTAGAAAAAACAGACTTAAAAGCGAGTTTCCTATATTTATTCAATATAATCATAAGATGTGGTATTTTTACAAATGAGACAACTCTCCACAAGAAGCCGATTGCCGCCATAATTAAAGTGTTGAATGATCCTATGTATTCTATGAACAAGAAACTTACAAAACACTGGAATCTTTCATGTGTCTAACATAATAGGAGGTTGCAATTTTCCGAACTTCATCATATATATTAAGAAGACGGCCACCACGTGTTTGGCATTCCACGGAAGCCTCGTTCCAGCTCATGTCCCCTTCTATCATACTAAAGATGACATTGGTGGTTTCGGGTATTTTTGTTCCTCCTTAAACACAAACGAAAGACACACACATTATTTAATTTTGTTAACATGGAAATTAAACATTGAATAGACGAAATTGATAAGGAAAATGTTTATCTCTTATATAAGCTTTGACAACTCTCGGCTCCCTCTCGGAATAAATAAAGAATAAAATAAAAATATTTATTTCTGCAATTAAGGGCTCTTGATGGACAGCATGCCATTTTAATACGTACAAAAAAATCACTATGACTTGTAAAAATAAAAATCAAATCGAAAAGAACGAACAAAAGGTTCATATAGTAATAAAGCTACAATGATAGTCCATCGGAAGGGACGTTAAATGGCTGACCCGTGTTAAAAGAGAGCCATAGCTCTTGCACGTTAAAGACACCCTTGTAGATTTCGAAAAAGGGCAGGATAATGCCGCTACAAGTCAGCACTCGCACCCACAAAGTGGAAAGGGATTAATATAAGTTGCAAAAGGTGTTTCCCAATCCACTATAAATAAATATGTTTAAACTAAAGCTACGCATATTTCATCCTTCTTAACTTTCAGCGTAATTAATCGAATATATATATCTGGACATATATACAATAATGCGACTAAAAAAATATTTGATATACGGAAAAGAAAATGTATTTGACATATATAAAATAATGCGACTAAACAAATATTTGATATATACGGAAAAGAAAATGTATTTGTTTTACATAATTTTCTATCAAAAGGTTACCCTTGAATATTAATATTTCAGCTTTAATATAAAAAGTTATGAATATCTAGACACGGCATAACATTTCGTGAACTCCCCCAAAAAATATTATTACACCAAGATGTTCGTTATCCTGCATTAATAATCTTTTGTGTTAGAAAAAACTCAAATTCCTGTTAGACTTTAATTCGAAATTATTGAAAGCTATCGGTTTGCATTTTGCATTTACCATATGATCATAACCATAGTGTGATTTATACATACGATCGGACCAATGCTATTCGTGGTGTAAGAACAAGAACAAGAACATATTTCATAGCACAAAAAAGGACAAACAAAGATCATTATAGAGCTTACATGCATGTATAAGGGAATAAAGCATATATACATAGATTTTTTAAAACTCATAATCACAAAACAGTTTAATAAGACTTCGATAACACCCTTGGTTTGTATGATATATTATAGCTACATGAAAAATATAAAATAGATCTAACTCATATTGACTTTGATAAATTTTCCAACTGCATTAGTTGATTGTCTTCATAGCTTAATGAATACACGATTTTTTGCTGATTGTCCAGTAAAACACAAAAAGGAGTTTTGGCAATCAAAGCCAAAGAGAGAATATCTGTCAGAGTAACATTTTTTTGCATGAAGTGAAAACATGGATTTCACAGCAAGAGGAGGATTTTTTTGCAAATTCTTTCATCTCTAGTTATATTAAAAAAAACGGCAAAATTCAACTTGAGCTTATGAGCAGATTAGATATACGATAACGTACAAATCAATAGCTGTTCTAAATTCAAATTGAAGAGAGACAATTTTCATAACGATTTTCTTCTTCTAAATTTCAAACAATTTTCTTCTAGAAGCATTTTTATTTAAACATTACAATCTTTCAAACATTTACTAACTTTTATTATGAATATTTGCAACGTATATAAAAAAAAAATTTTTTTTGTTACAACTGTTTTAATTCTTGTTTATTCAAAACTTTCTAATATTTAAAAAAAAAATCAACAGTGGAACAAAGCAGTTATGGTATATTTGTGAATCTCTTGTCTATAGCTATAGATGCATTCAACAATTGACTTAAATACAAAATCATAATGTTAAAAACCCTAGTTCTGATAAAATACCACAATTTTTACTCATTTTGAGTCCAACAATTTGAGTCCAACAAATTATATTAAGAGAACTTCATATGAACATGATGAAGGTTCTAGCACGGAATATTGTTGTAAATGTTTTTCAAGATTAAATAAGGCGAATTGAATTTTTTATGACAAGAAACATTATAACCACTCATACCTATAATTGATATGATGAAAAATATGAACATATTTAAATAAACTCATCATAGACAACAGGAATGACATTTGTATTTGCGCCAAGGACGCACGTTATGTCTACAAAAGACTCATCAGTAAAGCTCGATTAAAAAATGTTAAAAATGCCAAATAAAGTACGAACTTGAAGAGCATTTAAGACCAACAAAAATTCTTAAAAGTTTTGCCAAATACAGTTAATACATATATTCCTTCATATAGAATAACGATTTTTTTTTTAATAACGTGAAATCTTACCATGGCTTACAGAAAATAAAGCAATCCATACAACCGCTACCAACATTGTTCTGGCGTTAACTTGCTTGTTCGTCTGCTATAAAAACGAATGAACTTTTGAGCGGGAAGCAGTTACATTTCTAATAGAAGACAATAACATCATTTGAATCTATATAAAGTTATAAACACACAAAGCAGAAGTAATTCTTGACGCTTTACAACCCAGGTTATGGATTGACAATGAAATTAAGACAAGTTTTCTTATTATTTATTGGATTTTTATTTCCGTTTGTTCCTGTTATCAAAGACGATGGGACACTCGATTATCCAACTTCCTTGTGATTAAAACAGATAATATAACACTACAGGGATAATACTTTTAATAGCTTGACAGGTCTTCGATATGTTCGTACAACACAATACGGTGTGATTCAGTTCTATCCTAAGCAATTTATGCAACAAGACGGATCGACATGACCTTCTTAGCATAACAACACAATAAAAGTTTGAGACTTTTTTTCGGTTGCATAACTATACCATGCTAATCTGGCATGTTATTCAGTTACTTTAGTATACGTTAGGTTTGTCTAAGTATATACCTTGTCACTCAGTGTCAGGCTCTTATATACTTAAATTTTTTTAAATTTTTTTTTTGAATAATTGCATAATGATTTGTGTGTGTTTTCAGATTTCCTTTGAAACTTGTCTAAAATAATACACAATGTACAGTGCATCATAAGCCTATTTGGCTGGCTGAAAATTACTTGTATATATGAAAGTTATTGTTTGCTATAATTCAGGTTGCACTTTGATATTAAGATATTCATTCATTCATTCATATATACCTGAGATAATTTAGAGCTTGGCATACGGTAAACACCCTTGTCTTTTTAAGACCTTCTGTTAAAGTACAAACAGCCTACTAGTATTGTTTATGCTTATTAGCTAGTAATACAACTTGATTGTGACATGAAAGACAACATTTCCATGTCTTCCTAGTTTTGTATGTGTTGTTCGATTGCTGCAAGAAAGAGAGAATATGTCAAGGGAGGGATCTAAAATCAAAAGTCTGATCAAAACAGACGGCATCACCATGGTCAAAATAATGACGAACAGCAATAACAACACATTACACAGAAAACCAACAGTTTAGTAACACTATAAAAGTGCATATCTAGGACAGACCGTGAAATTGTCAACCAGAAATCGAAATATCTACATTAAACTTACAAAGGGTCGAGAAAGCAACATTTTAAAGAGACAGAACAGTGTTATTGACAAGCACAAAAACATTTCTCTGTGTAAAGTAAGTTTAGGGTGTTCTCTATACTTCCTCCGTATGCACAAGAATAAAATATCTCACGTGCATTGAGATTCACGTGTATAGTGAAAGTCGTGTAAACTGATTTTAAACGTGAATTTTAAACCAAAAAAGTTTTTCAAATAACATCAAAGTTCCAAATTTATTTCAAATTATGAAATCAATACAAAATGTGCTTGTCAACGAGGTTGACTTTCGGCAAAAGTGAGAAAAGCAATCGAGTTGATGCTAATGTCAATGCTAATCTGTTTATTTCTACAGACTTTACCTATGAAGACGTTCTTAAATTCACTGACAGAGTACGTGCGCCCTGAAATTCTAGCGATAATTATAGTTTATCGTTGATCATCTCAACGAAATTGCTCTTCTCACCTGAGCCGTTACGGCGAAAGTTAGAAAATCAATGGAGCTGAGATGACCAATGATAGTTTGTCTATCGCTATTTTACCTTTCATTGAGAAAAGGCATGTCTTTTCTTAGTTTCTAGTGATAATTTTATCATATCACTCTACTGCACTGAGAAAGGAAATTATCGCTGTTTTACGAAAATTTTCTTTGATCTTGCCGACTGATAATTTCGTTTCTCTAATTCTATGGAAATTTATCCCTTTTCGAACCCATTGTATAAAAAAATTTAATCAACGTGTGGTTGCTGGTGATCTCAGAAGATCATTGGTTGATTTTAAGGGTCATGACCTTTTTGGCTGACTGGATGAACCAAAATATGATAACAGGTGTTAATGAAATTGACAACTTCGTGCTATGTGAAAGGCACTCGAAGGGGATTTTCGGTAAACAAAAAAAGAAAATGTCTTTTTAATCATTAGAGAAACAGATTCTTACATAGTTACTCGTGGATTATCGGATTTATCCAATCTCGATAGTTAAATTATAAATTTTAAAGTACTCGCCGAGGCGGCCCGAACTTTAAAATTGATAATTTAACTATCGCGATTGGATAAATCCGATAATCCACTGGTGTCAATGTAAGAATCTATATTTCTCAGCGGAGTCGAGTGAAATAAAAAAAAAAATATCGCCAGAAACTGAAGGTGCTCGTGGGTCAATGAAAATGACAACGTCGTCATAGGTAAAATAGCGATAAAAAGATTATCATTCATTGTTCATTTCAACTCGATTGCTTTTCTCACTTTCGCTGAAACCGGCTCAAGCGAGAAAACCAATCTCGTTGAGATGATCAACGATATTCTATATATCAGTCAGTAAGATCAAATGAAAATTTCGTAAAATAGATACTATTTTTCATATCACTCTACTGTGCTAAGAAAGGAAATTAACAGTCAGTAAGATCAAATGAAAATTTAGCAAAATAGCGATAATTATTAATTAACGGTGACATTCAAGTGAAATTTCCATGCGAGTTCCACGTATTCGTTCGTTGAAGTTGAATTTCACTTTAATTTCAATTGAGATTCATTTGAAATTCACATGAGCAAAATATATGTCTACATATAGGACATTCGTCACTATGGAAGAGCAATGAACAAAAATCAATGCAACACAAGGTTATGTGAAGAAATTATGCTGTTTGTTGATGAGATTTCATAGGATGAATGTCGATATAATAAAAACATTCCAATGAACAGCATACAAGAACTTGTTTATTGTATTTTTCCAATTTTTTCGATTATCAATATTACATCTTTATCTGTTAACCAACAATCGCAATAATTAACTCCTGCAATGATATTCAAATTGGCATAAAAGAATTTCATGATATGTAAATAAAGTTAATTCAAGTACTTATTTGATGCCAATTTCTCTATCTTTTTATCTTTCAAAGATATTTGAAATGTTGCTTCTCCAATATAGGGTATACATCAGGTTATATATGAGAAACTGCATTTTAATTATCAAATCAAGATTTAGAATGTTCAATACACAATTTAAGGATTATATTTGACTGAAAAAACACATGCAGAGTTTAAGGATGTATTAATTTCCGTATCTATTTTCGATAAAGAAGCAAACATTCCACTTTGAATTAACTCATTAACGATAGAATGCACTTATTTGTACATTAAAGAAAGACATTAAAATGGATTTATAGATTAATGCGCATAAACTTGCAGAAACATAAATGTAATGATATCGATTTCATGGATTCCCTTTCATGATTTCATGATTAAAAATTGTCTCACTATATCAAAATATCATATCATATATGATTTAATTGTATGCCTTCAATCAAAATAATAATTTAACCTTCAAATTTTCTTTTTATGAGAATGACAATTTTCTACTCCGGTAAATTTTAAATGTCTTTATATCAATGTGACAAAATAATTTGAATTTAAACCTTCCTAAAATCTTCTACAATAGCCATAGTCCCGCTATTGACGTTCTTAAATAGGATAAATATAACACAAAAATGTTAAAATTGTTCTTCCAATGCAACATCTAAACTATCTTAGTCTAAATCTACAAATATATAAACAAAATGGCTGATGAGGACTGGAATACATTAAGAAAACCTGAATTTATACCAAATCTGTACGTATTTTGATAGTTTAATATTTCTAAAGTATATAAATTATTATAATATTGATTTATTTCTTTATAAGAAGACTATCTACTTTATTATATCACTTTCGTGTACTTAAAGTATTTTATCTTTTAGTTTATGATTTACCGTACAAAGTTACTAAAATATTTGTAATTGTTAACATGCAAGAACTGTTTTGTGTCAAATACTTACAATGATTTGACCATTAAAAGCCACATAAAAAGATATGAACGACAATCCGATAACAATCTAACGAAACAAAGTTAAAAATCATTAAAAATTTTAAAAAGAAAAAAAGTTATATATGATGTCAGCAATAAACCAATGATATATAAAAGGGGGAGGGGAAGAAGACTTTTTTTGCACAAGCATTTATTTCTAATTAGTTTTCATAACGATTTTACAAATGAAACTACACTTTATGAGTATTTATTTGAATTTAATCATTTTGTTGGTTTCGATATTTATTGGTAAGCTTCCTTCAGAGAGATTTTTTTTTGCACATAATACACTCCAAGAAACTTATAAAAAAAACTCCTGCCCCTTCTAACCTTAGTTTTTATAAAATGGTCATCGCCTAAACATGTTTTCATTTAACTTTTACTTATAGAGAACGTATGCCAATCCACCATAAGATAGGCTCGCACCAAAGACAACACATTGGAAGAGCAAAAACAAAACGACGACAACAGAGTCCAAAGTCAACCAGACGCCATCACAAATACTCCAATGACCAACGATTAACCCGTAAAGCTTCAAAAGCTAACTCAGACTTATGGCTAGACTTTAACGTGGACGCTTCTTTGTCAGAAAGCGATGATGAGCAGCAAGGTGTATTATTTTTATTCATTCAATCATTTATTCATTCACATCCATCCATCCATCGTTCTTTCTTTCATTCACATCAATCCATCGTTCCTTAATTCGTTGGTTCGTTCATTCGTTCGTTTATTCGTTTGCTCCATCATTCCTTAATCTAACAAAAAGGAGATAGAGGGCCCAGAAAAATTGAGAAAGGGTTATACGTTAGAGACTAATATAAATAACATTTTATTGTTTTATCGAAAAGAATTCTCGCTCTACATACATTTTTTTCATGTTTTTTTTCTTTTCTATCTGCATGCAACCATTTTTTCTCTCTTTGTTTTCACCAGAAACTACTCAAGACGGCACAGAAACAAGTGTACTGGTGTACAATAATTCCTGTAAGAAGTTTGGGGTCACACCACGTGATGGAGTTTTGAAACATTTACTAACAGACAAACTGTCAATCAACAACGGTAGACTGACACGCCACGACATCCAACCTTTAGCATATTCACTCACGGTGAGTTTAATATTTCTTATAAACTTCATAGTTTATTTAATTTGAGTGGACCCTACAAATGGATGTTTCATCACTTTTTAAATATCCCGTACCAAGTCAGGGATATGGCAGTTGTTTTCAAATACTAGTACATTTCTATGTATGTTGGCGTCTGTTTTTGTAACAGTTTGACAGTGTTTCTGTTGTTCCGTTGTTTTCCTCTAATAGTAGATGTGTTTCCCTCGGTTTTGGATTACGACCCGGATTTGTTTCAGATAAATCAATTTATAACTTGAATCAAATAAAAAAAAAAAAAAAAAGTTAACTTAACAGTAGCAACATGCATTGAACTGCTATCTACTAGAACTGAATTTCTCCAGCTTTCAAAACCAAATACTAGATTGACAGCAGTTTTAAGCTTTACACGGGTCATATCTTTTCTGTGCGTTTAAGACCCACACCATCTTCAATACAAAGCAGACTCGACATAAATATTTTTTTGTGATTTTCAGATGAACAATACCATAACTATATTAGATATTTCTGGAAACAATCTTGGAGGAGAAGGCTTGAAACATTTCAGTAGAATGCTGGAGGAAAACGTGTCGATAACTGACCTTGTAAGTTGTTGTATGAGTAAAAGTTTTGATTCAAACGTTGAGATAACCAAAGATGTATGAATAATAAAGGTCCATGATTAAAAGGGATTCAAAAGAATAGCCGAAACATTTTACAGTCAGCAGTTTTGAGAAAAGAAATATCTATACTGCTTGCAATAATTTATGTACCAATCACAAGTAAACATAAGAAGATGTTGTCTGAGTGCCAATGAGACAACTCTCAATCCAAGTCGCAATCCACCAAAAGTTCACATTTAATTGTCAAAGTATGGCCTTCAACATGAAGCCTTGGCTTATACCGTAAAGCAATCCTTAAATGGCCCACAAAATGACTAGTGTGAAACAATTCTAAAAAGAAAACCAACGGTCCAATCTATATTGATATAAACAAACCGAAACGAGAAATACATATGAACCACTGTCAACCACACCAACTAACGACAACCACTGAACGACAGACTCCTGACTTTTAAAAGACAAATGCAATAAAATGCAGCAGGTTTAAACAATTAACAGGCGCCAACCTTCACCCATACCGGCGACAGTAGTGTAAAATTACAACTTTAAAAAGCATGTTTTATTTTTCTCCACAGGATGTTTCCTATAACGACCTTGGTTCTAAAGGTGCCATACTTCTGGAACAGCTGCTCAGTTCCAAATCACATCTGAAATCTCTAAATGCTGCAGGTAAATTATATTTTGTTTCTTCCATTTTATTATTATTTTAAAAAGATGCCTCGTATGGTTTTAAGTATTAATGTACTTGTAATTTTCTATCACAGACTTTGAGATTTCAAATACAGAAAAATGTTGTTATTTTTTCTACTTGCTATCCTATACATGTAAATTGTTTTGTGATTTAGGTAACAGTTTTGGGAATGACGAAGCCCGATGCTTTTCAGAAGCTCTAAAGGTATTCGTGTTATTGTTATGTAACTTATTGATATTTAATCTTGAATGAAATCGGGATAACTGTTATATAATACTGCTAGAGAGCGTGTTTGTAATTCTAAACATTATTTACACATTAAATTAATTTTAATGTATCACGCAATATCTGTGAAAAGATCGAAATATTAATATATTTGAAGTATGATTTAATTTCAATCGTCACTCTGGTGAAGTAGATATTTCTATTTAAAAAGTTGCTCAATATAACAGATTTTATAACTGAGAAAAAATTATGTGGAGCAAGGAATTAGGTTGCCGGATGACCATTGCATTAGTGCTATCTTCGTGGTTCTTTCATTATGTACATTTTTTGTCTTGTTGCTCAGATGCTACCATAATAAATAGACTCAAATATTTTATTTTTTTCCCTAAATTTTGGAACTGTACTACAGAAGATCGCGCAAAGTTTGAAAAACAGTTCTTTCAAATCAAACTGAAAAAATATGTATTGTTTACGACACTGAGACACCAATTTAACATCACAAAAAAAAAAAAAACCAAAGATAAAACAAAGGTTTGATAAAAAAAAAATGGACTGAAAAAAGTTACGTTTGTAGGAATATTTTACAACTTTTATTTGTCGTTACAGTACGTTGCTTTTGTCGTTTGAGCCACATGTACACCCAACTATGATTGCTTTTTTCACAGTTGTTTTATTCTAATGACAGAATACTAGACAAGACAATAGTCTATGATGATTACTTTTTTTTACAGCAAAATACAAACCTACGTCAGTTAATATTAAGTGACAACAATATCCAGGAACAAGGAGGGTCGCTGCTTGCGGAGGCTTTAGGTATGCTACTTGGACAACAATAATAAAAAAAAATGTCAATGTTGGATGAACTTTTAGTCTTAGATACATAATTTTTTATTACTTTATATTGGCTTTAAACTAGCTGTCAGTAACTGCGAGTACTCTAAGACTAATACTCATTTTTTTTGGTGTAATTATTAATAAATATCCCTCCAACTCCGGTCCTTGTCTTTATTACTAGTTTTTCTTCTTTGTATCTATCGAGTTATGCCATTTTCGACTGCTTTTAAAAGTTTGTTCATATATTTAAAACAGACATGTGGAAAAAGCACCAAATATATAAAGTATTGAATACTATATGTACATTTTAACCTTGGTATGTACATTTTCAATTACACAAATGTATGTTCAATAGGTTGTCAATACAATTAATTTTATATTTTAGAGAACAATGACTATTTACAAGATTTAGATTTAAGCTGGAACCAGTTGAGACTCTGTGGTGCTATTGCTATTGGAAACAGTTTGCAGGTCAGACATTTTGTAAAATTGGGTTGTTTTGTCTCCTACTCCTTCTTTCTATAATAGGAAAGAAAGAATAAAACTTTTGATTGACAAATGTAAAAATTGTCCAAATTTTATCGCTGAATTTACAGTTGAATTTTTTTAAAGGCGTCAAAGCCGGAAATTTTCTATATTTTTTTCTTTTAGAATAACGAATCGTTAAAACAACTGAATGTGTCCTGGAATGGTTTTGCAGACTTGGGTTGTGAAGCAGTTGGTAGAGCACTAACATCAAATTCTTGCCTTGACACCTTAGATTTGTCCAGTAATAGAATCGGATATGAAGGATGTCATAATCTTGCCAAAGCTTTAGTTCTTAATAATACGTTGACCTGCTTAAAGGTAACTTCTATTTTAAACCGCGAATTTTAGAATTAAAATGCAAAACCCAACAACTCAAAACAGGGGCGGATCCAGCCATTTTAAAGGGGGGGGGGGGGTCCCAACCCAGGACAAAAGGGGGGGCAACTATATGTCCCCATTCAAATGCATTGATCTTCCAAAACAAAAAAAGGGGGCCCAACCCCCGGATCCGCCACTGAGACAGCTCTTTTTATTTCTATTTTCAAATATACTCTCTGATGGACAAGGACACAAACTCTTCTTTTACTTAAATGAATTTAATTAATGTGTCATTCTAGACCAGAACATTGTTGAACTATTTGTCACTGGACGTTAAACAACCAACGATTAATACTCCATTGTAACCAGTTTTATGAATTGCAGTTCTTCATTTTCATATCACTATAAACTAAATTATCGCAGATGAATTTAAAATTTTGCTTGTAAAAGAAAGACAAATCTATCATAAATATTTTCTATTAAGTTTGTATTTGGTAATATTTTGTAATTAACAGATGAATTACAATTCGATTACCACACGTGGAGCTTTAGAACTTCTTGTCGCCATAAAAGAAAACCATACAAGTGCCATAGACCGTCTGGAACTTCAGGTAAAATATCATCTATGCATTATGTTTATCTCTATGGAATCTTAAAAACTCTAAAATAATTTCAAAGAATTCTGAACAACAAGAAAAACTGATTTTGTTTTTCAATCTTGTGTTTAGGCTGTCTACACCTAGTTGCTTTTGAAATTAGCAAAATTAGCAAAACTGCACTCAATTTATCAGTTGAATTTTATTTGCTATCGATTTTTTTTAAATAGACGACTGTCACGTATAAGTGCTTGAAACTCATATGTTAGATATTAATTTATTATAGCTTGAACCGTTTCTATTTTTTTGTCATTTTAGGATGTGCCCGTCGTACAAAGCTGTTTAGAAATTGCATCAGACATTAAGGAAAATAAAGACAATTTTAGAGTTATTCACGATGTAACAGTATTATCAGAGGATTTTATTCTTCGATGTGTTAGACCTAACAAAATGTAAAAAAAAAGTGTTATTATTCATCAGGATTATGGTTTTCATTTGTCTGAGCGTGTTCTAACATCATATAATAGCTTTCCTAAATGATATAAGCCGTAAGTGATAAACATATATTGTCATCAGTGCCATAGACTAACAGTCTTTCATCTGTAATTTTCAAGAGAAAAAATGTCGAGCTCTCCGTTCCGTGTAAAATGGAATTAAATTCGAAACAATGACTTTTTGTATCAAGATTAAGACTAAAGGATTAATTCTACAAAACAAGACATCAAACTAATTGATTATTTCTTTTATAAGCAACACGGTCGGATAAGTGAACCTATATGAAATTAAAGAAAAATGTTTATGTTCAGAGTGATGAGCCATTAGTTCTTTGTAAAGACTTCAGAACATGAAAGTGGGAATATACTACAGTAAAACATTGCTTGTAGATATGATCAAATTTGATAATTCTCAAATACTAGTATATGTCGTTACATGGTAGTTTATATATAAACTTTGGTTAAAGTTCATTCTTAGGACATTTCGTCTGTTTTCCTCTTTGGTGGAGTAGCAGTCGAATATTAGACACGAAACCCACTAGTAAATTGGTTTATATGAATAAAAAAAGAAGATGTGGTGTTATTGCAAATGAAACAACTCTCCTCTAGAGACCAAATATAACAGATATCAACAGATCATGGCATACAGCCTTCAACAATGAGCAAAGCCCATACCACATAGTCAGCTATTAAATGTTTAGAAATCACAAATGTAAAACAATTCCAACGAGAAAACTAACAGCCTAATTAAAGTACAAAAAACGAACGAAAGCAAATTTCATATGTAACATAGTAACAAACGACGACGACGAAATTACAGGCTCCTGACTTGGGACAAGCACATACATACAGAATAATTTAGTTTTTCCAACTGCAATTCAAACACCCTTCTTCTAAGTAATGCCGTGTTTATTTCATACACTGTATCTTATAAATTCCAAGGCAGTTCGAAATTTCATCCGCCATGGAACAAGGGTAAAGGTAGGGATGGTGATTGGCCATTGCTTCAAAAACTTTTTTCGCTAAACTGTATATATCGTTCTGGATGAACACAAAAACCAAAAATAAAAGTTTTATTCGAAGTTTTGTGATCATTGTCACTTAAAATTGATCAGTCACATGAAAATCAGAAATTTAAAGTTCTATTTCTTTTCTTTTAAATGATTGGATATACTGCCCCGTGGAATGTAAACAAATCTTTAAAACAAAAAATTATCGGACATATACATGTAATAAAAAAATAACGGTTAACTAAAGTCGGAAAATAAAACTTCGATTGGAGAGGATTTTTTAAACGAAAACAGAAACTAATTCGAATTGCGTATAGTTCCATTTAAATTCAATTTAAGTTAAATGTAATTTATTGTCATTTATAAGTAATCAATACTTAAATTACCGGACATTTAAATTTTTTAAAATAACATTGTAAAGTCGGAAAAATAAAGCTTCGATCCGGACTTGATTTAAAACTAAACATGAAATTAATTCGCATTGTAAATAGTGCCATCTAAATTTAATAAAGTTGAAGTGGACAATGATAGTTTAATGAAATTAATTGTCATTTATAAGTAATCAATACTTATATTCAAATAAAATTGAGTTAATTATCAATTACTTTTAGTTTCTACGTTTGATTATTACTTGGCAACAGCGGAACGTTAGCGTCATTGATCGTTGTTAGGTTACATGTGTTAGTTGCAAAATGTCGAAACTATCTCCAACTGATGCTCGGGCGATTGGAGAAGCTAGGGAATCATGGTGTGCCGTAGAAATGAAAAAGGAACAGAGCTGGTGTCGAACAGAAAGAAAGCATCATGGGGATCAATTTACAAGCACAGCATTTGATGAACACAAACCTGGATATCAGCCACGTTGTACATTTGAGATAAATGCACCTACACACAGAGAAAGAAAACATTACAGGGAACAAAGTAAGATTTTTAAAAATATAGTACTGATGTATGGCAAAATCTTTCATTGATAAATGGTCCGATCTTTTTTGTTGCGAGCATATTTCAACTTCCCGGTCCTATTAATATTTTTAACTGACCAGTATCTCCAAACAGAACCATGATATATATCATGTATGACAAAAATTACCACCCCAAACGATTGTCCTAAACTAGCATATTTATCATAGTCTCAGCAAAAAAAAAAAAATACGAATGTCTTCAAATCTTATATCGGCTATGCTCCTGATTATTGTACTATATGCACATGTGTTACATATAGGAAAAATAAACGATAATACAAGATTAAACAAGGTGTTGAATCATAACAGACACTAAATGTTTGCCAAATTTGAATTGTGTGAACGTGCCACAGTTCGTTAACCTTGTTTTATTGATTAAACTCATGTAAAAGGTTGATCTATTGATCAACTATTTAATAAATCATTTATTGACATAATTTGTTTTACCTGGCATCCGTTCAATAATGTAATTTGCAAGGTATACTAATTAAATAGTTTATAGATTTGTCCTGTGTTCTTTTTGGGGAATTCTTACACAGTCTGGTCGATTTATCGTTAAGACTAATACAGATTATCTGTAAAAATGCATTCATTGGGAAATATAAATTGTGTTCAAAGGAGTAGGTCCGGTAAGGATCGATTTTGGCCTTCAATTTAAGTTTCATCTGACAAAAGATTTTGACCACTTTTTAAACACTGAAGTGTCTATTTCATATGATTCAATTAATCTATGTGCAAGATTTTAACCTATTTAGTCATTAAAAACGATCCAATTCAAGCTCAACTATGAAAAATCGACCAAATATGCGAAAAAAGGTCACATTTCAGATGGTTTTTGTCATAAACGAAAGTGGCCGCATCCGTGTTCATCCTCAATCTTTACATATGTAATGTATTATCATCAAATACAACTTCCATTTCAATATTTTGGATGAACACGAATGCGGCCACTTTCGTTTTACCCGGAAACCGTCTAAAATTTAACTAAAATGCTGGAATTGTGAAGATTTTAGTAATTTAGCACGACTTCATGGTTCTAGTACCCAATATATGTGCATTGTATTGTCAAAAACAGCCCATATTATTGTAGCAGAACCATTCTACTATCCAATAGCTAAGAAAAAGTTTAAATTTTAACAATTTTGTAAAACTGCTATATTTTGGGGCCAAAAAGAGGTCTTACTGAACCTACTCCTTTCTTCATTATAGATTTATAGCCAGACATGTTTTTTTTGCGTTGAAGCAGCTTTAAGGATATTCTCTGAAAATTGTTGCAGGTTTAGAAAATTGTCATCATGATGTTAGAATCGCATAAACTGAAGTTGTAATACTATGATTTTAAAGAAAAATTGAAGTTTTAAAATTGTCCTTTTTATACCATGTGAAACAAGTTAATGTGCCCCACATGTAGCTCTAAAACTTTTAATCCCCGACCATCTTATTTTTTTTCTCGCTAATAAGATTTGATATAAAAAAAGGTCACTTATTAAAATTGAAAAAAGATAATGATTTATTATGTTATTATCAAATCGTTACTTGATGATCTTGAGGTAAAACATAAATATTGGTTAACTTGTATTTTATGCATATCAAAACACTTTGTGTATTACATTGTATTACTTTTGAAATTTTAGGTTTTCTGATTTAGTAGTATCATGGTAAGACGCTTCCATATGCTTAAATGTATAATGAACTATTGTCTTTAAGCTTATAGTGAAACTAACCTTGTAGATTTTATGCAATTCCCAAGTATAGTCATGTTTTAAAATTCATCTACATCCGATAATCGTACGTATCTCTATCCATTCACATGAAGAATATGAACGAAAGGAAAGACATGCTATTTGTTCTTGCGTCAGCAACATAGAAAACTGTTCAGAGGTCACGATATAACCTTACATGAATGATATTAAAAATTTAGAAGATGTGGAATTATTGCAAATGAGACAACTCTCCACCAAATAAGGTAGATCTTTGCATCTATAGTTAAATAGTTTATCATAGGGCCTTTAACAATGAGCAAAACACATACAGCGAGTAAGCTATAAAAAGCACGACAAGCATGTCAAACAATAAAAAAATACCAAACTACGCTCTTAAGTCTACAGTAGCATAACTGTTAAACATAAGACTCTTTACCGATATATATGGTAAACCGGAACTGTTTGAAAACGACTTGAAAGAAACCGACAAACCTCACATATTTTTCTTTAGAAAATAAAGAGTTTTTAGTAATCCCTTTTAGAGTAGTTAGAATAAAATAGCTACTTCCCTTAATGTGTTTGACATATAATTGTTCAGAAATTATTACAGGCGTAGTTTATTTAGAGGACTTAGAAGTTTAATATTTTGTAAACGTAGCTTTGAATTACTTAATTAACAAGATAATGCTCAACAGGGAACATGTATATCATACGTTTATTCAAAGCTCTTTTAATTTTTGTAAGACATTCACAGAACAAGTTCACATGAACATGAACATACATTTGAAATTACAGTATACGATGTAGCTAATAAATTAAAATCTTAGCTCATACGTTGCATGTTAGCTTTCATTCTACTTCATTGTCTGTCTGTCTGTGATTGCATTACAATGTATATTAAGAATGTTAAAAGTATATATGTTTAAACTTAACAAAATACTAAAAGTAAAGCTTACTTTAACTATAGTTGAAATTCATGATAACAGTCTTTATTGCGTATAGCTGCTTATATCTTCGTTATCTGCTTGGCTTCGATGTAACTACATGTCAAACTATATTAGTGTTCGTATTTTTAATGTTTGTTAGGAATCTTCGTGTATAATAACAACATGAATCCACTTATATATAGATCTCATTCAGAAAAAAGGAATTATTTACGAAAGTGAAAGTGAATCAGAGAGGAGAAGTTTAAAATTCGCAGTGTCTGAAAGAAAAATCAGTTGATTATTTTAAAGTCTTGCCACTGGACGTCAATCAACAAACAATCATTCAATTTTCATGAATCTGAATGTGGTGCGGACGATTAAAAATTATTTAAAATCGGTGTCTCCCTTGTTTCTAATTTTTTTCATTTTTTTGTTCTTTCATTTTTATGTTTTTTTAAATACAATGAAGCGAGAAACAGTAACACGTATTGGTGCACAAAACACTATTTTACTTATACATGTTGTGTACAAACAGATGATCACATATTGTAGCTTGCTGCTCGGTAAGAGCTAAGCTCCGCGTTGAAGGCCGTACCTAAACCTATAATTGTTTACTTTTATAAATTGTGACTTTGGTGGAGGGTTGTCTCATTGACACTCATACGACACATTCTTGTATCTATATTTTACTGTTTTAGATTCAAATTATTTACTCATTCTCTAACACTAATATGTTTTCTTTTTCTTTATTTCAGACAAAAGTGTGCTACAGATATAGAGAAGAATGAACGAGAAAGAGACAAACGAATGACATCAAAAAAATAATCAAAAGAAGAAAACATTTCATTTATCAGTATTATAAATACTTTAAGCTATTGCTCATTTTATTCGATATATATTGTTTTTACATCTTTGCTTTTGCACATGTATTCATATACACCTTTCAGTATTACATTGTATTCATACGCTCAAGTGCAATAAGATGCACTCTTACATGTGTCTAGTATTAAAACTGAATTATAAAATTTAATTTCTTGTCATGTATTTATTAGTTGGTGCAGATAATATCCTTTTAATGTTAATTGCTACAAATTACGTAATATTTTCAAAAGGTATTTTAGTTTATGACTGATATTGAAATGCTTTCTCTAAATTTACCAATATATACAAAATATCAAGTTATAAACTTAATCTAAATCACATTTCAAGGTTATTTTTTAAAATTGAATACACAATGCTCTTTGGTCGGGTTGTTGTCTTTTTGACACATTCCCCATTTCCATTCTCAATTTTACAATGATAAGTTTCACGAATAAAAGGAGATGTTTCGTGTATGTCAATGTGACGTCAACCCAATAATACACATAAACCAGGGGACACATAGAGCTCAACATGCGATGTTCAACAATAAACAAAAGTATATATAATTTGTCAAGCTCTAAATTATCCTGCGTCAGTTAAATTTTTCCCAGCATTTTAGTAAAGTCGGTTTTCTCGTTTAATGCTTAAAGAATAAAGAAGTAAAATCACAAAAATACTGAAATCAGAGGAAAATCAAATAGGAAAGTCCCTAATCACATGGCAAACTCAAACGGCAAAATACATAAAAAACGAAATTACAGTTTGTCTAGAAAGCAACGTTGTTCAGATAAAGTTTTGACGATCTTATTAGTTTACATAAAAAAAAAGATATGAGACAGTTATTCAAAAACTTGTACGTAAAAGGACCCATTGTTGAAGGCCGTTTAGTGACCTATACCGTAGTTGTTAATTTCTGATTCATTATTCATTTAGTCTCTTGTAAAGAGTTGTCTATTTGACAGTCATACCACATCTTCTTTTTATATATCCACATCCTATTTCAAGCTCTTAATAGCCATGATAAAATCTGGACAAGCTGTAAAAAATAAGAAGTTTTGGTATCATTGGCAATGAAAAATCCCGAGAACAACACACAAGGCCTCCAATAATGACAAAAAATAAACCGTATAATTATTCGAAAAATGCAGCGGGATGCCAAATTCTGAAATAATTAAAAAAAGTGCAAACTAGCGACCTAAATCCTGCTTAAACCAAAGAAAAATTGAACTATAAAAGACCATACTCAAAGACAACCACTGTTATCGGAATTTTGCTCGCAACATAGAAAAAAAAAACCCGTTGATGTAATACCAACAATGTAATCTTCTGTGCTCTAAGCAAACACACAAAAAAAAACAACAACAAAAAAGCGCTGAGGGAGCGTGAAAATGACAGGGAGACTTGTTTTGACATCCCTTCCCATAGGTATGTCTTTGCCAACTTCGTCAAATGAGGGGGAGTCAAGAGTTGCTTTGTGAATGCGAAAACGGCATATTTCCTAAAAATATTGTGTAGTGTAAATATACTTTCATTTTTATGAAATCGTGAACTTAAAAGTTATTAAGTAGAGTACGGATGAAATATTTGAAATCTGACGTTAAATACCAATTAATCAAAGTTATATCTTCCAAATTTATTTTGGTGAATGGTATTTTACTAGGGTTAAGAGAACAACAATAAATAAATTTTACTTTTACTCTTTTTAAACACATCAAGAAATCCCTGCACATGTAGTAAAATTAATCATGGGTTATAAGTCAATGCGACACATAAAGTATATTTGATATGCACTGCATGATAATATAAATAATACAAAATGAACGTTTAATAATTCATAGGGGTGGAGGGGGCGGCCGTGTCTCATGATACAGCAAGATAAATGCTAGATATCAAATATATTTAATGACAACATGATGTAATGGTATATACAATAAGTCAAGATTTAAATCGCAATGAGACTAGAAAAGAAATGAATAGATGTTCAAGATCAACAATCAATGAATAATTTCATTAGATAATACAAAACACTTTGATATTATAACAGAGCTCCCTATGTCTACTATCTGTTTTTAACCATGTAATAAATGATACCAATTCGACAAATGGTCACTTGCATGCGATACTGGACATGCAATGGCCGACAAGACGAGTATAAGTATTAACAATGTATCAAGAAAGTGCTTCTTTGTACCAAAGGTCAGACCATGGGTACTATTTTGTTTCTTGGTCTGTTATAAACCAATCTGAATCCATCGAAGCTATAAAAAACAAATTCAAATTCGTTATTTATTGCAGAAATATACCAGAACTACTATGGTTGACATACACAATGCTAAATCATTGTCTGTTTATATTCAAAATTGAAAATATCGAAACCCGTACGAACTATCGCGTTTTGATTCAAGATGACATGACACACAACGAGCCACATACGCGATAAGAAGTAGTAAGTGTTTGTATTTTTATGATTACGGAAGGCACCAGTAGTCTAAGTTTGCAATATTTTTCATTTTGTTTCGGTACCACTCACGTCTTTTTCGAATAGATCCACGCGTTTTGATTCAAGATGACATGACACACAACGAGCCACATACGCGATAAGAAGTAGTAAGTGTTTGTATTTTTATGATTACGGAAGGCACCAGTAGTCTAAGTTTGCAATATTTTTCATTTTGTTTCGGTACCACTCACGTCTTTTTCGAATAGATCCACACTAAACAGAACACCCAGCAAAACACAGTTACTAAAGGAGTAGTTTCCATTCAAATACACGGTTCATGAGATTGTAGACTTTTCTTCTCGTTAAATTTCATGCCCAATACATATTGGAACCACTTCTGTGCATGCAAAAACCAAAACTATTAAACAGCTTGTTATTAATCAATAACATAGATTTTATCGGAATTTAGTTTGCTATTCTTAAACAAATACGTGTTTTTTTAAAACTTTTTTCCGTTCATCAGCGTCGTTTTACCTCCGGATTTCTGTACTTTTTTCTGTGATTCATATTTGTACTTTATTTAATGTTTGGCATCTTTTACCCTATTTGACAGTTTCAACCTCCGCTATTATAAAGAACTTACATTTTTCTTAGCTTTGCCTTTTGACTTGACGCTGAAACAAAAAAATGCCATTGTGAGTGTTCCAGCCCCATGAGTTTAATTCCCGATAAAATTTACTTATGGAACGACTGTTTGCCAGCTTAACACATACTTTTAGGACGCCGTTTGTTCAAATGAAAGACGTTAACATTTAGCGTTAGCGTAGAAAGCGTACTTTGTGTAACATATATATCGGTTATCAAATGAGGGATTAGATATTATATAATAACATAACATATACGTTTCATACGAATTCTTTCTTCTAATTTGCTAGTTTTATTTTATTTTCGTATAAAATGCGACAAATATGACTGCAGGTGCTTTCAGTGACAACTTAAAACATAGCATATAATAAACAAACGAATGTATTAGTTCTAATCCAGTAAGTTCATGGTAATAACATACACATATACAATGTTATTAAAATACTAATAATTGAAATACTATTTTTGTAAATAATTGGGTTGCAAAAGCATTGAATGTAGACACAATATAGTGTAAGTGCTTCTGTCAACCGTTTTACACACTGAAAATTTTTACAAAAGAAACATTAAATAGTAATAATAGTTTTAATATATCCGTTAATATATAAATACTGTCAATGTTTGTTTGTTCCTTGACCTCCAAAGCTTCTGTATTGAAGGACAAACGACAGGACAACACTGAGGTGAATTCATCCATCCTTTTTGTTTTTGGACTGTTACTACCACAGGAAATACAAGAAGCGTCTTCTTCATTAACATCTCCAACATTTTTTCTAGCTGTGGCGAGAAGCACCTTTATAGTACCCCCGGGTTTACATTCCTTATTTGCGATTGTTACATTAAATATTCTGTAATTTTCTTTACATAGTTGAAATAGTAATTCCATATTTTTCGTATGGAATATTTCAACAATGTTACCTGATAATGAAATCTGAAATGAAACAAATGTTCAGTCTATATAATATTGTTTTAACTTCTAGTAAAACATTAAATTTACCATGTATTGTCACATTAACCAATTATGTCTGTTGGGTTGCTAACCCAAGTTTGTCAATATGATTGAAATACAAGCAACTGTCACACAAAAGAGAGATTTAGCTAGGTATAAATAGTTATCAAAGGTACCAGGATTATAATTCAGTACGCCTGACGCGTGTTTCCTCTACATAAGACGCACCAGTGACGCTTATATCGAAATATTTATAAAGCCAAACAAGTACAAAGTTGAAGAGCATTGAGGATCCAAAAAATCCAAACAGATATAAGCTACTCATATTCTTCGTCATATCGTCATATACCTGTATCCAGCCAGGAGTGTGAGAGTTGCTTTCCAGTCGTTCGGTTGGTTGCTATAGTCTAGCGTTTGATTTTATGATGTTTTTATGGACTTCTTCCTTTTTTGAATTTATCTTGAAGTTTGGCATTTTTGTTAATATTTGTGTATTTGTTTATGAAATAAGAACTAAAGATTCTCTGAATCTGCAGAAAAACTCTTGCATTATATGATGTCAGTATACTCATCAACTTACTTAAAAGCGTGTGACACATACATATTAAGACCGTACCTTGACCTATAATGGTTTACTTTTATAAATTGTGACTTGGATGGAGAGTTGTCTCATTGGCACTCAAACACATCTTCTTCTATCTATAAAGTAAGAGACGCTGATCCTGTTGATACAACATTCTTGCTCCTGTTTAGTTCGTGCAATTCTTTTTTTTTCATCTTAATTTATATCTTCTTAACGAAGATAAGAGATTTGAACACAGGTAAACTACCGTTGCTATATAATTTAAATTGCAAGGAGTTATACATCTAGTTGTAACGTTTTTGATGCTGACTTTAATATAATGTTAACAGACATTTAATATTCTACAAAAGAATTTGAGGATTTGTTGCCTTCATGTACATGCTGCTTATGTTGCTTTTGGTGGTATATTTTCTTTTAATTTCATGTGCATAATATTTTTGTGTGCAGCAACTGTAAAAGAGGGACGAAAGATACCAAAGGGACAGCCAAACTCATAAATCTAAAATAAACTGACAACGCCATGGCTAAAAATGAGAAAGACAAACAGACAAACAATAGTACACATGACACAACATAGAAAAATAAAGAATGAACAACACGAACGCCACCAAAAACTAGGGGTGATCTCAGGTGCTCCGGAAGGGTAAGAATATCCTGCTCCACATGTGGCACCCGTCATGTTGCTTATGTGATAACAAATCCGGTAAATAGTCTAATTCGGTAGGTCACATTCATGAAAGGGAAGTGGATTGTAGTTACGAAGTAAGGAACATATCCGATATCATTTGTGAAACGGTTATTCCATAACGGTCAACCAACTCATGATGGCGTCCGTAAAATTTACAAACTCAAGGGATGATTTCAACTTCACCATTTGGAACTCTTGGTTTAATAGCTTCCTTGTGAGCAGCAACCCTCTATCAAGAAAATCATGATAGGAAATGCAAGCACGGGAATATCGTATCAATTGGGAGATATATACCCTGTAACTTTCGTTACAAAACATATTACCGGAAAAAACCCGATTATCTTGGGTCTAGTAGAACTGTATTCTATGTTGACACTGTTTTGACTATAAATAAATAATTTAAATTTACCTGGAATTTAGTGTTCATCACACAGAGTAATTGATCCGAAACCCCTAGAAGTGTATACCCCTTTTCTTCCCACAACTTTTGTGTGTTATTCGCTTTTTCATGTAAAACACAATGCACAACAATGTACAGGTCTCCACCAGTCTCTGGTACCTCCTTTGTTAAAATCATTATTACTATTTTTCTTTTATATTCCAATACATTACATAGTGTCTCGTGAATATCTGAGAAGCTAGATTCTGATGACAGTGAGGCTCTAGATACAACTGCAAATCTATAATATATGATTAGTGAAAAAAAAAGTAAAATCCCAAAAATACTGAACTCTGAGGAAAATTCTAAACGGAAACTCCCTGATCATATGGCAAAATAAAAAGACTAAACCCATCAAGCGAATGGGCAGCAAAAGATATTCTTTCTGAATCTAACATTGATATAGATAGACTAAAAACCTGTGATAATTTAAAACAATTAAAAAATATTAAAAGCTATATTAAACCCCAAATAAACTCATACTACAACAACCTGTTGATAAGTAAGTTAACATCTATTGATGATAAAAGTAAATTAAATTTTTATAAAGCACTTGAGCCAAATCTATTGATCAAACCTTACCTCTCTAACCCCAACTTTGAATTTAGAAAATTAATTACAAAACTTAGAATCAGTGACCATTCATTATTAATTGAAAAAGGGAGGCATTTTAAAATTCCTCGCGAAGAGAGACTTTGCAAAAAATGCAAAGTACTAGATGATGAGAAACATTTCTTAATAAATTGTTCCCATAATTCAAATATTAGATTAACATATTTTGACTGCATTAACAGAGAAAGTAATTCATTTAAGAATTGAATGCTTCTTTTTGTAAATTTATTGGGGTGTAAAAGCGTTGACCGAAGTACATTTTGTATGAATCGCGGAAGCGCTTCATTCTAAAAATGTACGCACGGTCAACGCTTTTACAACCCTATAAAGTTACAAAAAGAAGCATTCAATACTTATAATTACATTTTTTAGCTAGGATTATAAAAACACGATTTTCATGAAGTTAAATTTTTAAATTCACCTGTGCACTTTATTGTGGGACCTCGTGTCATCATGAATAAAATGTTATTGTCTCATGCAACTGCTTACGGAATAACATGTTATGTGGAATTAGCCAATCAGAATAACGTATTATAATGAAACATACATCTAATGTAATTATTTGCTAATCTCACTGACAATGACAAAGTTTTATATATGTTCCGGACCATATGAGTATTTGGACCATACGCGTATGGTCATGACCATATGGGTATATACTCATATGGTCGGGGTAGTTAACACTCTGTTACAGTTTACTTTTAATACTTCTAAACTCTTTTTATGGTATTACAGTTTATTAAAATGACGTCATCATATAGGTAATTTTATTATTATATTATTATACAAAGATAAGCTAAATAAAAATAAGAATTCTAATATGACGTGCTTCTTTCGCTTTGTGAACAACACTGTGTGAAAATTCTCGATATATCTATACTTAGCGCAGACTCAGAGATATACATAATAATGGATGTTACAATATACCTCCCACGTAAATCCACATGTATTTGAACCTACATTGCAAACGATATGCCAAATTTATTGTATTACTAATTTTAATTAAAAAAAAAACATTACAGAACTTTTATTAAAAAAAAATGACTTATTCAGATGCATAATAAAAAGAATTAATGTATTGCAACTAGTTTTGTTTATTTCCTAAATATAGTAACACTGTATATTTTGTGCAATGTCAATTTCATCATGGAACACTTTCTCTACAATGAGGGGTTCATTAAGGGATGCAAATAAGCTTGATATTTATGTTACGATTTAAAAAAATATCAATATACTAATTTAAGTTGCAGTATAAAAACAATATTTAGTCAATATCACAAAAATAAAAACTTTTTTGTAACCAACGAAGTTCGTATAATATTGTATTAAAATGGAATTCTGAGGTTTTCTATTATTGCCTTTGATTCAGCGAGTCAACATGACAGCTCCTTCTTTACGAAATGTCAATTTTGGATTTGACGGTAGCTTACGAGAAAACAAAAGTCATGTAAATTAAAATGATCGGAAATATTGGGTTTGAGAATTAAACATATTTATTCTAGCGGTTATTAACGAAAAAATTAATGCAAGTTAAAGATGTATGAGAATATTTGAGCTTTATCTAACAAGGAGTAAAAAAGAACAGCTCCACACACGGCATACCAACCCTCGCTTCAGTATTTAAATTAACTTATTTGTCCTATTAGAATCGAAATAATTCATGGAAGCCATAGATTTGTTGTAAATTTACACATGGCCTGGGCCGTGATATTCGTTAATTTTATCCCTCGCTAACGCTCAGGATAAAATTCGAATATCACGGCCCAGGCCATGTGTAAATTTCCAACAAATCTATGGCTTCCATGAATTATTTCTTAAGTTTCACATAGTTAGTTTTACTTAATTGTCAAATTTAATGTAAACACATTTTATACCAATGGCCATTACCGATGGTCATTACCGATTTGTTATTAGGGGTGAATGGCAATATATGTCGACTAAAAAATATATATCTCAAAAATTTCTTTATGAACTGTTACATAAGAAGTCACTGAAAAGTAACACAGTTTATTTAATAAGTTGTGAATATGGTGTATTGCAGTCATTTAGAGCTTCTTAAAAAAAACGTAGCCCTCGGTATCACTGTACGCAGCTGCAAAAAGGGTAGCTTTTCACTCGCAAGCAAAAGGTGTAAATGACAAGGATCGTGCAAAAAATTCTAGCAAATGCAAAAAATTTATGATGCCGTGTGGAAGTGAATGTCACATAAGCCTACATGCAAGAATGCAAGAATGTTACTAGCGATGAAAACTAACTATGGCATCAATTTTTAATTTTTACGTAGTTTATTATAAAATTAATATATTGTCATTTAATCATCACTGTTGTTTTTAGATAAAGTTTTTGTATTATTGAAACGTTTATAATGTAATTTGAAAAAATACCTATATGGTCTAAATACTCATATGGTCCGGTCCGTTAATAACCAAACGAGTATTATACTCATATGGTCCGACCATACGCGTACGGTCGGACCATACGCGTATGGTCGGACCATATGAGTATACGCATATGGTCACGACCATACGCGTATGGTCATATGGTCCGGAACATATACTTAACCCATCAACACCAACACAAGTGAATAAACTAGGATCCTTTATAAAAAAGTCAATGGAACTGAGGACAGGTGACCCTTTAATATTTACCTGAATTTGTGTATATATATTGAGTAACTTAGTTATTGTCTTTATTTGTTTTTGTTGTTGTTATATTATGTCATAAACTGTAAAGTTTATATGGCAATAAAACTTTGAACTTGAATTTGAATTTGGTAACAAATGTCAAATTCCTGACTTAATACAGGCATTTTCTTATGTAGAAAATAGTGGATTGAGTGCACTTTTGTTTAGAATATATTTTTTTTAAAAAGGAGTGTAGAATCGCTTTATAGTACTATGATAGTTTCAAACTAGTTGCAGCTTATTTAAATGTACGTTGTATTTAACGGATTATGTTTTTGGGAAGCCTTAAGAAAGACACAATTTGGTTAGATACGAGCACTGTGCAAACAACAGTTGTCGCATCTATAGGAGGTTTTGGCTTTTCTTCTATAGGAACTGATATCTACGACATTTGCAGGGACAGTATGTTGTTAAAACTCTGTCCAAAATTTGTTATCTCAAACATTTCTGTGTTCTAAGTTTGCATTTCCCACTATCAAGTTGGAACTAAGAAATTTGAATTTTGAACTTTTTTTTTTAAATTGAGATATGAAAAATATCAAGCTGGACATGAGAAATGCCAAGTTTAAAGTTAAAGATGTCATTATGGTTCAACATTAAATCTGTATACCTAAAAAAACCAGTCCAGCGTTATGTGTGATGTTACTGATATATTCAGTGAGTTATACAATTAATCAGTCATCTCGTATACGGAAATGTGCAGCTATGTGCCTATTGCTATGCAAACAGATATTGCTAAGTTATTTGGTTGATGCATACTTGTTTAGCTATAAACTAAACAACATTTTGTTTTCTCTGTGCCAAGTCAGAATTCTCCATTTGATTCGTTGGTTGATAGAGACGAGCGTTTGTATTTATCAGAGTTTATGGACTTCACTCTTTTTGAATTTCCATTTGAGTTGGGTATTTTTGTCAATAAATTTTTCCTATTCTGAAATATTTTCTTTGTTTGTATACATTAAATGATCTGCAATTATTAAACATAGGAAAACTTCTATGTTGTGTCTTCTGTACTTATATTTGTCTGTTTGTCTTTTTATTTTTGGCCATGGCGTTGTCAGTTTATTTTCGATCTATGAGTTTGACCTTTCCCTCTGGTATCTTTCGTCCCTTTTTTATTGCCTCTAACTATAAATAATAACTTACATACAATACAGACCTATAGGGTCAACTGAAAAGAAACTCTGCAATTACTTAATTAGGTTGATTTATCTTGGGAGTTCATAAAACCCTTAAAAGGTTATTAAAACCAGAAAAAAATGTTATAAAAGACATCAGTGTTCAATCACTTACAATGGGTATCTATCAGTATTAAAAGATACAAAGCCTGTACTGGGGATATCAGTAGGCTCGGTTAACTGCCACCAGTCAGCCACACATTCTGGACGAACCTTGTTTGAAGCTAGTACAACTAAATCATCACATTCAGTTTTCGAATGGAGAGGAAGGGTTATTGTTACATCATTCTGCAGCTGAATATTTTGAAATGTATTGATAACTAAAATGTCACTGAATATTCTTCCTCCTAAAACTTCATCGCTCAATTCTGTTGTATTTATTACCTGAAAAAAAACCAAATATAAAATACATTAAAAAATTTATCATACGGTCATTCGATAACAAATATGCAGTTTCTAAAACAGAGACAGACATGGGATAAAACATTCAGTGATTTTTAAAATATATGAAAGTTACACAAATAGCACGAATGATAACAAAAAAATCGATATACAAAAATATGATAAATAAGTTTTTTGAAACTTTTAACTTAAGGCATCTAAACTCTCCATCTTTGATTTTTTATTACTAAACAGTGCATGCTAAAATAAACAAAAGCACCAAAACAAGAAACTAAAAATAGATGACAATCATAAACTCATGTCGACTGATTATTTGTTGCCTTACGTCCATTGACAAATAGTCGAGACGAGATGTCGATGAAAGACGAATAACTACACGGTAAATGAAATAAATAGTACTAGTAAAACTACTTGGTTGTACCATTAATCTTAAAATAAAATTTCACAATCCGAGAAAAGCAAAACGAATTCAGAAAGACTCGACACAGTCAATAAAGGTCATGTCAATTCCGAGCCGACTCTTCACCGTCATAAAAACTCATGCCACTTCAGAACAGACTCATCACGGTCATAAAAATCCATACCACTTCCAAGAAGACGCTTCTCTTTTGGTGTTTTGTTTAACGTAAAATCTCAAAAATTGAAAATAAATTAATAAGAAAAAACAACCCAAACACTCTTGTTAAAAAACACAACAAAGCCAACCATAACCTCCATAAGTCTTGACAATTTAACCATTAATCCCCATTAGAAACCAACCTTTGTGAAAAATTACACAGAAAAACTGACCTACCTGCACAATCTTTTTAGTGGTAAGAGGCCATGATTGCTAAAAATCTATGCAAACAGGTACACGGAGAACTCACCCACACAAAGCACTGTAACCAATGAGAAAAATCACATATGAAACCAAATAATTTACACCTTTGTAATTTAAAATGTCTTAAAACTCCCCGTCACATCGTGTCTTAAAACTACCAACGGATGTCTTATGAAAACGATATTGTAATATCGATGACCAAACAAAGACAGCGTTTTATAATGTAAACGTACTTTGAAAGAGACGACTGTGTCCTGTCTTAATGTATTCGTTGGTATATACACTTTTGCACCAGGCATAACGTTTGGTTGGAATGTTGTATCTGAATTCGAAATTTTAATTTTTTCAATCTTCTCTTCCGATACTAATACAAATTTGTTGTATACGCCATCTTGTATTTTTAGAATGAGCGACACAGTTGTCTGAAAAGAGAAACTTTAAAGAAAAAAGCCAAAGTATTGAACCATACCGCTATGAAGTGTATACTGGTAATTGAATGCATAAAGCGAATTGAGTTTTCTTTTTTTCTTTCTGTGTCTATATTTTAAAAATTTCTTCGGATTTAAACACATATCTTTTTTTGACACTGTATGTGGATTTCTGGATATCGTTTGGTTGCAGTGCTTGGTTGTCAAAACTTGATAAAAAGTTATTTAACACGAATTAAAAGCGCATACAAATCTTTTAACGTCCTTTAAGAAATAAACCGAAGTCAATTAGGAGTAGGAAAACCACAAGTGTCTGAGTCATTATTTCAGTGATCAGTGATACGTTTAATTAGACGGAGTTGACATCATGTAATAGCGATCACATTTTGCCATTCTTTTAGTATTCAATAATATATCAATTAAGTAGTAAACTGATTTATACAAACATTATGAAAATCGCTAGTTTCTGAGTCAGTATATCGGTATAGTAGTCTGTGTTACGGTTCCCTGGAAAATAAATTGTTAATTTTTCGTTTGAGTTAGCAATAACAATTACCTGCAAATCTTCTGTATACACGAACGTGTTCTCTGAATCATCTATACGCCCAAAACAGTTTTCCAAAGGCACAAATTTCAGTTGTCTATTGGGTCGCATTATACTATTTACTTGAACTTTTAGTTGTATCTCTTTTTCTTTACAGTCCCATGCTCTTAATTCATATACGTCACTAAAATACTGTTCAGAAGTTTGTAGATGATATTGGGTATTGGAAAATTCAAGTTGCATTTTATAAAGCTGAAGAACAAATGGTCTACTGATCTTTGTGGTGTCAACTACAATTTCCACAGATTTACAGTTGCATGCCTGGTGTGGGTGAACAGAAACTATTGCCTTGCTGACAAACCTGAATAATGAAATGCACAAAAAGATTTAAAGGAAAACGTGTGAAAACACAACTCCACGTAATAGATTTTAAAAATATTCAAGAAATACTCTATGGAGGACCAAAGAAAAATAACCATCTCTCTAAAGATACCAGGCTTAAAATTTTGTACGCAAAACAAGACTAAGAAGCAATTTTCGAATCTAACCAGTTGGAATTATAAATCAAAAGCGAAGTCCAAATAGCGATGCAAAACACGACAAAAGATATCTCTGCTTGGAGATTAAATAACATTAGTGTTTATAATAATTTAACATTTTATTACATTAAAAAATCAACTTCTCATACAAAGACATCACACAAAATTATAAGAAAGAAGAAAAAAAAAAGGATTTTAGATGAATTTAGATTAATTGATTGAACTATGCTTGCTTTACTGTACATCTTCATAACTCAATTTTGAGGGTGTTTTCAATATAAAGACAATTCTATAAATACCCATTTCTGAACCCAGGAATAAGCTGACACTGTCTGTCAAATGCCTCTAATATCTGATGCTCTTTGGAGCCATTACTGTTGGTAGCCCAATCCTAAAAGTGCAATTTCAATATAAAATTGCAAAGTCAGCAGCTATATAAAATTGCAAATATCGTTTTTTAAACAGTGCATGTTTGTAAGTTTGTAAACATAAAAAAAATATAACTTTTACTCTATGACACGTGAAATACCTTGAATTCAGGCGAGAGTAGTTTATCAATGTTCAAATCTTGCAAATTCCCAATAAGACACAAATCAAGGCAACAGTTGAAAACCGAGGTAACGGCGTGAACACCAAATGGACCGAGACCGGGTGTGTCTCTTGCTATGTATTCACCACTTGCCATGCGAATGTGACAATCGGGAATAGGAAACAATCGATTAAATTTCAGATCAGGCGGTCAAATTGTATTAATTAATCTAAGACGGCGGAAGGCCATTTTTTCACGCATCGTTGTCAATATAATGGAAATCGATGCAAATGTCGTACAAGTATGAGGATTAGCGCTATATAACCAGATTTGGAAATGCCTGTACCATGTCAGGAATATGACATGTGATGTATATTCGTTTGATGTGTTTTGTCATTTGATTTTGTCATTGATTACGGACTTTCCGTTTTGAATTTTTCTCAGAGTTCAGTATTTTTGTGATTTTACCTTTAAACTTATAACATTTGAAAAAAAGGGCCAATACTTGAAATAACACTGAAGGATAAAACTTATATAGAACCGTAAAATAACGAAGAAAAAATTGAGATTACATTGTACCAAAACTTTTGGCTCCCCATAATATCATTTAATAAAGTTCAAAAGAAGAGTTACCCAATTTACTACACATGGATCGATACCAAATCTGAGTAATATTTCCACCATACGAGGACTTTTATCCATCACAGCTATGTATAATGCTTTATAGCCTTCCTGTTAATAAACATAGAAATTATGAATACTGGGAATCGAAAATGTTAATTGATATAACAATGCAGATGCATTTGAAACGCTTAATACTTTAAATTATTGTACCTTCACATATTGAAACAGAGAAAACGAAATTGATACTATATTTATTGTCATAATGAGAGTATTTTTCTTAGTACCTCAAAAAATATATCATCTTGCTATTCTAGATCTCGTATGCATCATTAATATTTTTGATAAAATAACAAATATAACACTTAACCAAGATACAAAATTAATTTGTCAAATTACTTTATGGACTAAAAGTAGCAGAAAACATGAAATATCAATTTCGATCTTTTTCATAAATCAAGATCTTCCTGAATAGAACAAAATGAAATCAGACGAGTTGACAAGATTGGTAAATTTGATATTGTAATACTACCTATGATGAACACACATAGTAAATACAGGTAACAGTAATATACCCGTGTTCAAAAGTCATAATTTTAAATCGACGGAGAGAAGAAAACAAATCCGGGTTATTTATTCTACTGTAATACCAAGCAAAATCTCGAGATATCATGATTCATTCATATATTCTTTTCATTTATTAATGTTACGACAAACGATTTTCCAAAATGCAATGCACAGTATTTTTTTTTATCAGAATGTAATAGAACAACAAATCTTCAAAAACATCTGTAACTATTCATTAAAGTAATGGTATACTCTTAATATATCTGTTTTTCATTTGTTTTCGACAGAGCGAACATATGTCTCAAATTGGAATAAAACAGATTATATCCTACCTTATTTTCAGCCTCTAAATTTGCACCAAGAGCTATCAACAATGCAGCAACATGAGCATGTCCACGTGACACGGCTAAATGAAGTGGCGTATCTCCATTCTAAATTACAAATAATTCACGATAATGTAATATACTTGATATAATAGTTTTAAAAAAAAATTAACAGTTAATGAAGTTTCTTTATAATCTTTTTTAAAAATGCTGAAATGACGAGTTTAAAATCATACTACTATCTACACAAAAGATTTAAATATTGATAGACCAAATATAACATTATTAGTTGTTATTAGTTGTTATTGGTTGTTATTGTCTTTTAATAAGTTATCAGTAACTACTACTACTCTGAGATTTATACTTTGTGTCTTTTGCGATTTGTTTTTACTATGGCTGTGTATCGAGCTCATTAGTTATGTGCCTGTTTCCCCATTGTTATTTAAGGGCTCTTTAGCTAGATATGTGGTATAACCTTTGCTCAGTGTTGAAGGCCGTTATGTGACCTATTGTTGATACAATTCTAAATTATTTGGTCTCTGGTAGAGAGTTGTCTCATTGGCAAATTCTTGGGAGATGTTCATTGTTATTCTGTGGTTTGCATATTGTAATGAACTATAATATTATCAATTTATGTATCTGTCTTTAGTGTTTGTACTGTGTTTCTAGTAAGCAGTGGTACCATTTTAGCGGTATTTTCAACATTGCCCTGTAAGCGGGAGGTAAAAAAACCCAGGTTTAAACCATCATTGTTTCAGGCATAATTTAATTGATACATTTTAGATCAAGTGAATTTACAATTTTCTCATTAAGTATGATATGGCTGTTTAACTATGGCTTAAACTTATTGTAATTAAGATGACCTATGTCGATGCATTATGATTACCAATGAGAGAACTATCCACCAAATTTCAAATAAACTGGACCTAATCAATTATAGGTAACAGTATGCCTTTCCAAAATGAGAAAAACTCATACCATGTACTAGAAGTGGGCACGGCTCCGACATGAAATAACCAAAAGAATAACAAAAATCCACATCATGTGACACAGTCGTCTTCAGATTGATTGACACCAACTCCCAAAAAACTATTGAGGAATTCAGGGGCTAATAGTCGACAGTTACTGTTTTATCAGTATTGAAATCTTTTCTACGTCCAGTAGTAGCATGCATGTTTACCTCATCAGTGCAATTAACATCAGAACCACGCCCCACAAGATTTGTTATTGTGTCTGTGTTTCCGATTGATGCTGCAATGTGTAGAGGTTGCCTTCCAATATTCTGAAACAAAACATTAGTTGTGGAAAAAAAAGATACAAATGGCAGAACTTGACATTTGTTTTCTGGAATTATCTTCTAAAACTGACTAATGGGAAGCAATTTGGAAGGCTAAAAGCAAATATCGTTTAATAAAATATAAATACCTAAATGATTTTATTATATCTGCAAGTCGTTTAAGTCAACCTCACGGGTGTCATTCGGTTTATCGAGAGAAATGAGCGTGAAAGAATATCTAACGGCGGTCAAGTATTGAGCGACGATCGTGAAAGCTCTGGTAACGGATCGTGAAAGACATTTAATGGAAATTCTAGGTCAGAATCTTTTAAAAAATCGCTTAATTTTCAAAACGCGGAACAAATCCGAACAAAAAAATATGTCTGTCAAAATGGTTTAACTTCCCAAACATTACTGTGAAATAAGAAAGAGAAAATATGCATTACTTTATGAAAAAACACAAAAGGCGCAATGCATATCTATGAAAATAATTACAAATAACACGCTTTTTGTTACTATAATGGTCATGTTTCAGTTCATCGTGATATATTTGAAATTTAATCTTTGGTGTATCTCATAGTACAGTAAAACTAAGGTATGATCTTCTCTTAAAAGCATTAATTTGTATATGAAAACCTTGAATTTGTTGAATATCCATCAAACTTGATCGTGAAAGATCAGGCAACGCATTATTTTGATCGTGTAAGATAATGCGTGACCAGACTTATAACTAGTAAACAGAAATCAGTATTTCTTTTACCATTTGATAAACCTGCAACTGGTTGAAGCCTGTAACTATATATTTTGATAAGGATGAACATTAAAGCTATTTTTTTTTATTCAACGTTTTACCTCGAAAGTTAAAAGAACAACAACTAAAACATCTCTAAATAAGTTTGAAAGATTCAGCTCTCAGAGAATCGGTCAAGTGCAATTCAGGCAGACTGACACTATTTACTAATAGCCAATAATATGGATATGCAACGTTTAAACCAAAATAATATCCATCAAACAAAAAATTACAGCAAAACAGCATCTTTCATAAGTAATTTGAGATTGAACGATAACCAACATTTTGTGCAACAATACTTTCTTAAGTTCTGTATATACAACGCAGATGTGGATTGATTTAACTATATACTACAGACTATAGAATACCAGATCGCAAATGCGGTAATGTCTCGTCTGCTTTACTTATGATAGTTAATTTTAGGAAACGTCTATAATATCAAGGGGATTACTAGAAGTGTCAAATGCGCTTAATGCGCTTAATGTATTTTTGTCCATCTGATGAATTAAGCCTTTTCAATTGATTTTTATAGTTCGTTCTTATGTTGTACAGTTATACCACTGTCCCAGATTCGGGGGAGGGTTGGGATCCCGCTAACGTGTCTAACCCCGCCGCATTGTTAATGTTTGTGCCTGTCCAAAGTCAGGAGCCTGTAATTCAGTGGTTGTTGATTGTTTATGCGTTACATATTTGGTTTTCGTTCATTTTTTTTTATACAAATAAGGCCGTTAGTTTTCTCGTTTGAATTGTTTTACATTGTCACTATGGGGGCCTTTTATAGCTGACTATGCGGTATGGGCTTTGCTCATTGTTGAAGGTCGTACGGTGACCTATAGTTGTTAATGTCTGTGTCACATTGGTCTCTTGTGGATAGTTGTCTCTTTGGTAATAATACCACATTTTTTTTCAAATTATTATTGTCAATGGTTAATAAAAAGAGTGCAAGGTCAGATGAACCGTGACATACAGATCTCTACAAATATCCCGTAGACCAAATAAATGTGTTCCGATCCTTACAGCGCCTTAGAAACTGACAAATATAAAAGTTATGCTTAGCCAAATAATTCGAAACATAAGGTCAAAATTATATGAACCCTGACCGACAGCGAGACATAGACATCTTACTATCATTCAATATATCAAATACATTTGACGTCATTATGGTCATTTATGAAGCATGCAAACAGACATGTACACTTTACACGAAATACCATGGCGCTATAGCATACAGTTACAGTAGAGATCACTTCTGACCTCTCATTAGAACTGTCAGAATATCTGTCATAAAACTATTCTCGCCTGTCCTAGAACAGTTCTACCTAGAACTGTTCTAAGTAGAACTGTCAGAATCAGTTCTAGGCAGAACTGACTAAATCAGTTCTAGGTAGAACTGTCAGGACCAGTTCTAGGGTAGAACTGTCTAAATCAGTTCTAGGTTGAACTGTCCATATCAGTTCTAAGCGTAGAACTGTCAGCAGAACTGACTAAATCAGTCAGGACTGTAGAACAGTTCTAAATGACGTAACTGCAGTAAGGACACTTTAGAATTTAGAAGAAATAAATCACTTCCAATTACTTTGCTATCTAATATCAGATTTTCTATATTTTTTGATGAATAGATATAACTTTACATGTACAAATATCTAAGTCGATGGAAGATTATCCAACTCATCGAAAGGTGGGGAGAATCGGAGACGGTAAGGGCTTGAATTATTCGAGTTATATTTTACCCAAGCCTTTATATTAAGTTCTTAAAACTTATAAATCAACTCTAGCATGTCTAGCTGTAGAATTTATAAATCAGTGTAGCCGTAGAATTTATAAATTAATTCTGGCCGTAGAATTTATAAAAACTGTTCTAGAGTAGAACTGTCAGGGTCAGTTCTAGGTAGAACTGTCCAAATCAGTTCTAGGTAGAACTGTCCAAATCAGTTCTAGGTAGAGCTGACCAAATCAGTTCCAGTTAGAACAGTTCTAACCTAGAACTGAATAAAAGGTGTAAGGCTGACAGTTCTACGTACTGTTCTAGAACAGTTCTCCTGACAGATTTAATGAGAGGTTAGAAGTGATCTCCACTGTATATATCCAAAGGCTAGACAACATAAAACGAGCATTGCCGAATGATGTATGAAAATGGGTTCAATGTGCAGAAGTCGAAAATGTACACCTCACAATCATAACAACAGACACTTATCCTAAAGCTTAACGAATCCGCGATACGGACTTGACCACAAAAATGAATCTTCATCCATGAAATAAGGCAAATTCGGGGTCAGGTGAATCCTGTCTGGCGGACATGTAGTTTATAGGATCCAATATACCAAATGTGGGTATCCTATAACTCGTGATAAGTGAGTACTTCACATGACACTAAAAAGTTCATCCTACAATCATCCAACATTTCATTTTCTGAAAATATTTATACTTTGAAAAGCTAAACCTATTGAGGATGTTGAACTATATAGCTTTTCTCAATACCAATAACAAATATTAACTATGATATAATTGAAGAATAATTTGAACGTCTTCGTAGCATCGGATCTTTCGCGATCCTTTTCACGATCTTCAAAAATACGGTACGTGATCTTTCACGATCCAAAAAGTCCATTTTTGTGTAAATAGTTCTTTATTTACCAAGTTTCAGATTATGTATATGCAAAATAACTATAAGAACCATTTGATTAATTCAAATAGAATGCCCTTATTCGTATTAAACTAGGTTTTCTAGTCGAATTTGTGAAAAAATCATGTTTGTTTACATTTTTTATGTCATTGAAATTTCGAGAAGCAATCTGCCTTTTGTTGTTTTGTAATAACTCTGTACTTTTAAAACTCGATATTCTCACATACTAATCATAATGTTGAACCATTTTGACAGACAGTTTTATTTTGTCGTAAATTTGTCTGTGTTATTAATAAAATTATAATATGTATTGACCTTTCATATGTCTTCTCGATTAAATGTCTTTCACGATCCGTTACCAGAACTTTCACGATCGTCGCTCAATACTTGACCGCCGTTAGATATTCTTTCACGCTCATTTCTCTCGATAAACCGAATGACACCCGTGAACCTAGCGTACAGGGGATGTTAACTTAATGTGATCACCACAACATATTTTATCAAATGAAAATCGTAAAACAAGATGTGTCATGAGAGGACTGGGTATTGAGTAGTTATCATAAGCACATATTCAAAAGATAACATCCGGTAGTAAACCCAACTTAAATCAAATAAAAAAATAATAGAAATAAGAAGAATGATGAGAAGATAAAATTATAAAAAAAAAACAAAAAAACTTACTAGCTGTTGTAGAACGCTTTCATTCTCCATCATGCTACAATGTCTTTGATTGTCTATATAAAGTCATAAAAACAAGACAAAATTAAACTTTTAAGACATCAGCTGAAAAGTTAAAGTAAAAGTTATTGAGTAACATATACAGTTTCAAATTTAGAAGATACTATGACATTGCAATTAGAAATACACCAAATAATAATAATATGCGAAACATTGTTTATCTCAGTTGACAAGATATGCACGTGCATGTTCAACCTATACGGACTTCATACACAGGAGTGTGCTCCATACGTAGAAACTGCTCAAACAAATTTATAAGAAGATTAAGATTAAAAATGACGCTCTGTGAAGTTTTGAGGACACCGTCAGGAATTGCTTGATCAATGCAATGTGTCTGTGTTTAAACTAACTAAGGACACTGTTACCACGTCTTAAACTGGGATTTACCATGCATTTATATCATCTGGTCTTGCAAGTACCGAACATAAACTATTCCCGAATATGGCTGTTATGCTGAGTGTTAAATCCCATTGCTATAAGACTTGTTTATACAACATTCATGTATTTAGTTATGATGTTGTATTTTATATTTTGATCAGATATTGATAAATGTCTTATCGCTTGAAGTTGTAATTCTATCTTTTTTTCTATTCGTATGGAAAAGTAAAGATAAATAATCACCTGGTTCATTTTTAAGATTTTAGTTTAAATCAACTACATGTACACGATTTATTTGTTTTACAGTTAGATTTAGAAAACAAAAATACCAATATAGCAAGATAATACAATCAATGATATAATTACTAACAATTCTATATTAATGTTTTGTAATAGTTATAAAATACTTCAAATGACATAGTTACAAACCTGATCTTGAACAGTATCAAATCTTTTAAAAATATATCACTAGTAGTCTGAAATTTATTCGTTCATTGTGTAATCATACGTTTTTTGATTGAGTTAAGTCTGCCAATTGATATTTTATCGTATGTTTTTTCTATGTTGTGATGTTATGCTATTGTTTCAGAAAAAGGGAGAAGGTTTGGATCCATTAAAACGTTTAATCCCGCTGCAAATGTTTGCACCTGTCCTAAGTCAGGAATCTGATGTACAGTAGTTGTCGTTTGTTTATGTAATATATACGTGTTTCTCGTTTCTCGTTTTGTTAATATATATTAGACCGTTGGTTTTCCCGTTTGAATGGTTTTACACTAGTAATTTTGGGGCCCTTTATAGCTTGTTGTTCGGTGTGAGCCAAGGCTCCGTGTTGAAGGCCGTACTTTAACCTATAATGGTTTACTTTTTAAATTGTTATTTGGATGGAGAGTTGTCTCATTGGCACTCACACCACATCTTCCTATATCTATTTATGTATTATTGTCATTTTATTTATTTTATTTTGTTACTTTTTCTTACATCGGACTCGTACTTCTCTTGAACTGAATATGAATGTGTGTATTGTTATGCGTCAACTTTTCTACATTTGCTAGGGGTAAAGGCGGAGGGTTGAGATCTCATAAACATGTTTAACCCCGCCGCAATTTTGCGCCTGTCCAAGTCAGGAGCCTCTGACCTTTGTTAGTCTTGTATGATTTTTAATTTAAGTTTCTTATGTATAATTCGGAGTTTAGTATGACGTCCATTGTCACTGTACAAGTACACATATTTTTTAAGTGGCCAGTTGAAGGACGCATACTGATGCGGGAGTTTCTCGCTACATTGAAGACCCATTGGTAGACTATGGCTGTTGTCTGCTGTATGGTTGGGTTGTTGTCGCTTTGACACATTCTCCATTTCCTTTCTCAATTTTATCTGTGACAACACGTTTGTGGCGTTGATTCAGTCTAGTGAAAGACATTTTGCGGTTCTGTTGTGCAGTTTTTTAGTGCTGTCCTATGTTGTTTTACGTGGTTGTTTTTATTCTGTGATTAGCATGTCGAAATGCACTATTATATTATTTATTTGTGTATGTCTCTGTCCTAAATGATCTTACATTTATTTGTACTGCATTTCTGTCATGTAATGGTGTCATTTTAGTGTTATATTTAACATTGCCATAAAAGTACCAGGTTTGGATGGCCACAAAACGAGGTTAAACCAACAATTTCTTCTTAAAATATCATGTTCACGTCAGTGTTTCTGATGTTTCGTTGTTTTCCTCTTATAGTTCAGTCAGAATCATACTTCGTCAAAATTATCTCCCTATTACGTCAGTTCATTTTCATAATCGTAAAAATGGAAGGCATTGTAGCGATGACGCGCTACCAATTTTGCTCTTGGGAACCGATAAATTTATCCACATTGCACCAATACGATCCTTATATGTCAGTTATATTTAAAAAGACAGATGTATCAACTAGCTAATGAGCATCAGCTAATGATCTTGTCTGCATTGATTCAACTTTAAACTATTGTCTGATCGGTTGTCAGGTGGAATTTTCGAAAAATCATAAACATTTAAAAAAAATTTAATTTAATATTTCGTGGAAGGACAGACTAGATTGTTTAGTGGTGAAGACTATAAACCCTAGTTATCACACACAAAAAATTAGAATTTTTCGAAGATATGCATTTTCATCATCCAACTTGTAAGACAGTCGTCAAGTACTTTCAGTAAAAAATAGCCATGCGAACACACCTTCTCTGTTTTTGTGTCTCATTAGATAGGTATTTCACTTGACCCATATATTTCATCTTTTAGTACTGTTATTTTTTGTGTTATAAAGTCAACCTGTAGCTTTAATATATAAAAATGATAGAATCTGAAGTGAGACGATGTATGAAATATTCTTACTTTGTACGATATCAAGACAAAATACTCAACTCAAACACGCCCTAACATAATAAGGTGCACTCGATTTTCTCTTTTCGATACTATTGTAACCTATTTTTTTGAATTTTTTCTTCAGTCACATAATGGAAGGGCAGACACGAAAATTACTGAACTAATAGATTGGTATGTTTTCCGTCCGTGGTAATTTTGTTTTTTAAATCGGATGTTATGCATTTTCGTCATCCAACTTGAAAGATACCCATGTCGTCGACTTTATATCTAATTGTTCTGCTTAACTATGTACTAGATAAATTGAAAACTTATGCAAATGGTATTTTTGAAATAAAACACCTCGTTATTGAGAAGAAAATTGCAGTTTTGTTTGTTTCTATTAACTTTAAAAAAAAATTTCACTATAGTAAACTATACAGTTAACATTTATCGCCTTCTCTAACAAAGAGCTTCGATTCTTTTGTTCTATTCAACATGGTTTCCGACTGAGTTGATGTCTTTCGATCGATTTTAGATTGTAACCAGGATTTGTTTTCTCTCAATCGATTTATGACTTTCGAACAGCGGTATACTACTGTTGCATTTATTTAAACGGTTATGAATCGTATAAAGTAATAATTAACAAAACAAAAACAGCATAGGAACATAGAACAGAAATGCTGAATGCTGCTCTAAACGCGTCGTAGAATACAAACTTTTTTTTTTTTTTATAAAAACAACATTATCTTTGTTTAAAAGGGCAACTTCAGATTTCGTACTCTTTAATACATTGAAACAATAACATTTTAATTTACAATCAAAAGTTCAAAAATACATTTTGACACTACCGCTCGAATTGACTTTTGCTGGTTCGTATATTTCGCTACCAGACACGTACGTACATATGTAGTAGTGTAAATAAACTCATCATAGATACTAGAAATGAAATTAGGGAATGAGGAAATCTATGTTATATTGTTCTCTGATTTAAAATGTATTGTCTAAGTTTGTAAAGGTAAATCAATTATCTGATCTTTGAAAAATACTACCAACTTGAAGGACAAATATTATGTAATTCTGTTTTTATTTCTGCAAAATTTGATTGTAAGCCAAAAGTTTTAGAATGCCCTCAAAACAATACAAACCGAAGAATAATTGTTATTGGTGAGAATTTTTTCGTTAAATTTTTTTTTAATGCGCTGGAAAAAATCCAATGAATTGAAATGTGAAAGAAAGTTCTTCAACTCGGAAAAAATGCCTCACTCTTAACGACAATGTCATTTTCGACCCAGCACAAGAAGGAGCGCAAGTTTTTACAAGATGGTTAATGATATAAATGTGTTAAATAACGGTACAAATGTGTTTAGTCAGGAGCCTGTTGTTCGTTTTTTGTCGTTTGTTTGGTTTGGTTATTTCTCGTCTTTTACATATACATAAGACAGTTTTTTTTTGGTTTCAATTGTTTTACACATTTTGTGCTCTTCATAGCTTGATATTCGGAGTGAGCCATGGCTACGTTAGAACCCGTACTTTCACCTTTAATGGTAGCTCTTTATACAAAGTGACTTGGATGGAGAATTGTCTCACCTGAACTCATACCACATATTCTTATTTTAAATTTAGACCGTATTTGATAAATTAAATCAACAAATTACCGACTAAAGTGTTTTACGTTAGCTTTATCGTAATATTGCAAGAATTAAGTAATAAATTAAGAGACAGACATTTTAATCCAAAAAGAAACGTTATTTATCCGTAAATATAATAAGAGTACAGTATCAACTTCAGATATTATCTTTAAAGAACGGAAGAATGATAATGAAATACCATACCTACCATACAAAGTTGTTTCATTTTTGTAATTTTTCCACTGCACAGTTTTTCTTTTAAGAGTGTATGTAATACATACTTAATTAATCTTACATGACTGATTTTAAAAATTAAAATATTGAAATCAATTGTTAAAAATGTCCATGGTATGTCAACTGTACACATAATTATTTCTAATCAGAAAGTGAACTTTAAATTGAATATAATAGTATGTACAGCTTGTCTGCACGTAATATCGTTATTGACAAAAGACAAACAGGTATTGTCATAAAAATGACAAATACATAACGGAAAATCTAGTTAAAAGCAATGATAATTTGTCGCGGAAGGTTATGCCGTCATGGTAACACTTGTGGTACCTGTGATACTCATGACTAGTGAAATCACCCTAATCAGTAATAATAATATAGGTTTTAAATGATGAAGAAGGACTTGACTTCTGATACCATAAACGAAACATATGCGTTGTGATCTATGAAACGAGTAATTCATTCCGGTCAAATTATTTTCTGGATATTTATTGCATTCGTAATACAATTTGATTAGATTTAGTATCAACTTTACTAGTAAATTATTTGCCAATAAGTAGATAATATCATCATAGATACACGGATTAAAAATTTGTATATGTGCCCGACTAGCGTTTCGTCTACAAAAGACTCATCAGTGATGCTCCATTAAAAAAAGTAAAAAAAGGTACGAAGTTGCAGAGAATTGAGGCCCGAAAATTCCTTAATGTTTTGCCAAAATGCAGTATATTTCAGAATCAGTTTTGATCCTTCATCTCTTAAGTGAATAACTTTCTACTGGCAGCTTTACTTTTGTATCTCAACATAGCATCGCCTGCCCAGTAGTCAGTATTTTCCTGAAAATTGACGGCTTATAGATAATGAATTATTTAAAACACTCAGGTGTTTATTTGTATTTGTATTAGGCACAACGTTTTATATCCTTTTTTAGAACTACACACTCTAAACGATCACTTTATCTTAAATATCGTTTCTTAACAAATTTCTTTGCTTGAAATTCCGGAGCATTGAGGATTTTTTTCCTAGGTTGTGTTTTGGAATTTTTTTCGCCATGGTTTTTCATTTTCATTAATTAATCTGTTTCTTTTGGTTTCGTCTTCCTTTATTAAAATTAGAGTCAACCAAATAATCCTTCGTCCTATTCATTGTTGTCTTTTAATACACGAAAGCAAAGTCTTGAGATAAAATAAATGTAATCTTATATGAATAATTGTCAGATACTGTAATTGTTGATCACGATTAATTCAACTTATTTGTGTTTGGCCACCCATTTGGTGTACTCCACCAATTTTTAAGTACCTTATTTCAAATCTGAAAAATTTGTCGGTCTGCTTAAATGAGGTAAGTTTGTTATCTTATTTTCTCTTGTTCATTCGAATTTTTCATTGATTTTTTTTCTTCAAAAATTGCCAAAAAAACCCCAAATAGATCAGTGTAAAAGATTTTTTTTAATGACAAATAAACATTACAATGCACTTCCGTTAAAATGCACTTCCGCGAGAATGAATTTCCGAAAATGAATCGATGACATGTTCTCTTTTGAAAAGAAGTAGATTTAATTAAAGATTTAAATAATTCAAGGCATACTCTTTAGAATAAATTCGACCGCATGAGGTATTTGTTTCACTCATTATTGAAGGTTGTTAGGTCACCTTTGATTGTCGATTGTCTACAATTCGTTTAAGGGCATACGATCACAGGCACTTGTCTCAAATTTTTTTCCCCTATATACCTTAATATAACACAAGGTACTTAACTAAATTTTTTGAAAAATGACACCCAGTCCCGAATTCACGTTATTTTTTTATTTCTCGGTTGTCAAACCTACTTAAAGTTAATATGCCGTAAATCTAAATTGATTTATCTACACAATGGTATATGACACGACTATCATTGTTGTCGGGATCATTGGTGGCAGGCCTCAGAAGTCGGTCAACGGGATGTTTTTTGCATTCGTCTCAATTTTTGGCAACACCCAGCCCGCAGTGATTGAATTATTATAAAAAAATATTAAAATAAAAACTGTTAGCTTCCCTCTGACTATGAATTATTACCTTTATTGTAAATTCTTTACAGATTATGTGAAACAAACCCAAATAACTTTGTTATGAAACACACGTGTACACAACGACACTAATGTAGAGTTATAAATTGACCAAAATTTCCCACATTTATTTTTAGCCAGACGATTGACCAATGAGAAACCAGTATAAAATTACATGCGGACCGGGTGTTGCCAAAAATTGAGACGAATGCAAAAAAACATCCCGTTGACCGACTTCTGAGGCCTGCTACTAATGATCCCGACAACAGTGATAGTCGTGTCATATACCATTGTGTAGATAAATCAATTTAGATTTACGGCATATTAAGTTTAAGTAGGTTTGAAAACCGAGAAATAAAAAAAATGACGTGAATTCGGGACTGGGTGTCATTTTCTAAAAATTTAGTTAAGTACCTTGTGTTATATTAAGGTATATAGGAAATTTTTTTTTTGAGACAAGTGCCTGTGCATACGATACAGTTTTGATCCTGTATTTACAAGTTTATGAAAATTTGCATACAGGCTATTTTTTACCTGATTAAATCAAATATGTAATAAAAAATATACCTTCATGTGCTACTTTTTGAGTAAAATGAGGTCGAAATTTTGTATATTTGCTTGAAATTCAGATTTGTGGCCGTAATTTCTTTTTCGAAAGAAAAACATAACTTTTTTGTTATTAAAGATAATAACAAATTGTTTTTTGTTAAATAATCGGTAATTTCTGTATTTTATAAATATTTAAAAAAAATATGCAATTTTTTATTCAGAAATAACTCATATTTATCAAATGTTCATGAATTGAGAAAAAAAACGTAATTTTTTACTGCATGTTTATCACAATTAAAAAAAATCCTCTATTTACAGTTTTATAAAAATTGGGTCACACAATCTCCCTGCAAAATGAAACCAAATGCCGTTTTGAAAAATAGGGGTCCATGAACTCGTTTTCAAATTACATCAGTTTGAATGATAAAAATCAGTCGAAAAATGCATCTTTTCCCGATATGTCACAGTTTGACGTCGCGAAAATAACAAATTACGTTAGCAACGTCATCACCTTCCCTGTAACTGTATCGTATGCCCTTAATCATTTGAGTTGTGTCATAGGCAATCAATCCACATTTACATTTCTGATCCAAGATTTGAACAATTCAAGAAATACTATGAGGAATTAACGAATCAATCCACATCTACATTCTGATCCAAGATTTGAACAATTCAAGACATAATATGTGGAATAATATCGACCGCAGTAAACGAGGTCTGACAAGACGATACAACCGCCGGCACTTGTAAAACTGATAAGAAGTTAAAGTTAAAGAGTAAAATAATTCAAAATTGGTAGAAGTAATGAACCGGCCACTCTGGTATACAAGAGGAGACCAATTATAAACAACACAACTTTGTAGTGGTACCACAGGCATTATGCTGGCATATGAACTAACGTAGGGTAATGACCAACTGTCATCTTGCAAGATCCTGCCCCTGCATGAACACTGCGACAATTGTTCCTTTGAAAATAATACGAACGATAAACCATCATGAATATCAAACTGCATTAGAAGTGCCTCTTTCTTGAAAACGTCTATAAACAGTGAAAAGGTCACAAACACGTACAAGGTTAAGAATACGAAAGTAGAGGGCTCGAGAACGAATACGGAATTTAAACTTTTATTAAACCTGTATTATTAGTAAACTGATCAACTTTATTATATCAACAAGATTAATTAGGTTTGAATATTCGATTGATAACGATGAAAGTTTGAATATATAATATTATTAATGAATAATCTATTCTAATAAGAACAGCTGTTAATATAATATGCTGGTATAAATGGATTAAAAACGGAAGAAGGAAAAAACAAAATTAAAAAGGTAATACTTTTCAAGTTCATTTAAATATATATGAAGGTCGACTGGCCTATAGCGACGTAGGCTGTAATGGCTCGATATACCAATACCACGGCAGAATCCCAGTGAATCTAGAATTTCTAAATGAGAAAACATAGAAAATAATTCTAGTCAAAACCACAAAAATGTACCACAAACCCAAACTATCAATCAAAGAGGAAGAGTGCATTTCTTTTTTTCAAATACGAAAAAAAATCTTACGAAAGAATTTCTAAGCTTTCAATTTTGAAAAACAATGTACAAATTCAACAAAACTTGAAAACTAGCAACAATCAGATTCTACAAAACTTAATGCAATAAGATACACTCGTTATTAGATCGGGCAAATATTCATTATATATCAGTGTATAGAAAATGCACCATCTTGAACATTTCAGTCTTTTCCAAAGCATCTATTGATAAAAATATTGATTCACATCTATTTCTTTTATGAATGTAACATGTGTCCTAACATTGAAAGGTTTTTAGAAATTGATCTTGACAGATATCATTTCATATATTTACTTAAAACTAACGAGAATATTAAGTGACATAATGTAAAAAATTGCATTGTGAGAAAACCTCCTTTTTTGTGTCCAATGTAAAATATATTTATTCTTACGCTTGATGCTTGCATATGTAAACAACTTTATGACAAAAAAAAATTAATTCGTAAAAAGTGTTTACTTCCGGTGCAAAAACTATTTGAGAAGCTCATGCTACATAAACGTCCTTTGAATTCTTGCATTTTCCCGTACATCTTTTTTATCCTGCAATTAGTGTTGTCTTGTACAAATAACAGGTACAAAAATAAGTATTTGCCTTACTTGAACAAATAACGTCTCCTGTTACCTCACTTCTAGGTTGAGCAAGCGGTTATGTGGATATTTTTTTCCGCACCAGTTAATTTTGGGACCCTCTTCGCGGTCCGCGTTTACACTATGTCGATTTCTTTGAAATGTTTGATAGTTAGCTTTAAGTGTGGAGAATAAATTTCAGGATAAAAACAATAGGTGTACATTGTTGGAAAATATTAAATTTGTTTGTACTCGCTACGAAACTGGAAAAAAGCTCAGCAAGCCTCGCTTTTCGTCCTGTTTCTAAATCTCATACACATATCCCCCCCGAAAATGTACATATATTGTATTTTTTTGTTACAATGCTTAGGTTTTTACGGCACAACAAACCCAATAGCTCAATGACGTTATTTACACCGATAAACCTCGGGTTTACTGATTCAACTCAATCATAAAACAATTCGAAATTGATGTACTAGCAGCACACATCGCGATGTTAAATTCAGCATTTTGACAAGGTAAGTGTTAAATCACACAAAAGCATTTCAATATATTGCAATCGGTTTAATGTTTATAATAATTTGGAAGGTTTAAATTGATCTGCAAATCTACCTACCTTATGTTATGCATAGTTCAAAACAGACCTTTAATTTGGTTAGGAGGGACTGCGAATGTATTATTCGGCTTTAATACAGAACGACAAAATTATTTTATTTTATCAATATTACTTAAATATACTGTTAGGCATATTTTTTTGTGATATCCATTTGACGTGAGTCTGTACTTATGTATCTCGTCATACTTTGAACGACAAAAATATTTTATTATCTACCTGTATGACGCCAAACGCGCGATTCTACGCCAGCATTTAAAATCGTTTATATCTACATCGATAAATAAAATCGTATATTATAAAATGAAAAAGACAAATCAGGTTGTTAAATTCGATGTATGTTTTATTTGTGCTTCTTTGTTACATTGTTTTTTTTATCTACAGTGATTAAGATGATAGAACAATGTGGGCTGTTGGACCCCTATTTTTGACATGTTTGGCTATTGTGTCTGTTTATTCTGTTTACGCATCGTTGTTAATATAATGGAATTTGGTGCGAACGTCACACAAATGAAAGTATTATCTCGCTTTAAATCCAGGTCCAATCCACCATTTTCGGCATAAGAAAATGCCTAACCAAGTTCAGAATATGACAGTTGTTATCCATTCGTTTGATGTGTTTGAGCTTTTGATTTTGCCATTTGATTACGTACTTTTTTTAAATTTTCTTTGGAGTTCAGTATTTTTGTGATTATACTTTTTGTATAAAGAGTTATCATATAGTGATAACAATAAAGCTACCCCCTTTTCACAGATTTGTTAAATATCAAAATATAATTCCTACATTAGTTTGAAATCCTACTTTCATTTTCGTTCTTTGTTTTGGAATACCTATAATGACATTTTTAAAAATTAGATGCATTCCAAAAAATGTTTTAATGACGTGTTTTAGTGACAGATGTGTATTGTTGTCCAGATTATCACGGAGCAGACGCACCGATAGTCTGAGTGCATATTTAATAAGAAGGTTTGAGATAAATAGATAACAGACGAACACGTGTATGGGAATCGACGAATAAATAAAACGAGGTAAGTATATCCGTACTTTTACGTTAAATGTTTTGAAAATATAACGATTCATAAAAAATTGCTAAATTGTACCATGGGCAATAGTGTATCGCGAATTTTCAAAAGAGGCATTGTAAGGTGAGTCAATAACAAAGGATGCCGGTGTTGAAAAGACAAAGAAATGACAAAAACAAACAAAATTTCGGTGATTAAAGTGTGTGTGGAAAGGGAAGAGTCATACCGGATTATTCCCCTGCATGCACGTATTTTGTTTAAAAAAAGATTTTCATACTTTTTAATTTTACGATGTATAGAAATAGTCATGCAATATCTGTTTTTAATATTGTCATTAAAGGTATGCTTTTTGTCGAAATAGGTAAATATTCAATAGATATAATTTCTTGATAATCCGTTCTGGATTCAGTTTATTCCTTTTTCACCGAATTGTTAATATTCAAATACAATTCCTTATATTAGATTGAAATACTACTTTCATTTTCATTCTCTTAAAATACCTAAATTTAGAATCAATTGTAAACGAGTGGTTTTATATTTTCGAAAATTGAAAACCATTCTAATGTATTCCAATAATTAGTGACAGCGGAGAGTATTGTGTTCAGATTAGCAAGGAGAAGACGTACTGAAAGTCTGAATGCACATTAACTAAAACAGTTTGAGATAAACAGATAAAACATATACAAAGATAAATGAATATACGAGGAAGAACTTTTTTCAAATGCATATAAATGAATAAATGAAAAAGATAAGTGTCTAGTGCAAAAAATCTGTTCATACCTTTATGTTTTACGACTAAGGGGACACAACTTATTTTGATATGCAAAGAACATACCTAAACTATGACCAAAGCTTCGGTGTGTTGAATTTTAGATCGACGTTCAATTCATGAATTTTGAACATAATAACCTCATTACGAGGTATGCACAATATTGATTAGCTGGTCTGTAATATTCCATCTTCCTGCCTTATATGCTCTTCAACACCGAAAGCTTGATTTTTGTCTAGGTGATCTAGTGGTCTAGCGCCGGGAATAGTTCAAGGCGATTCGGTGCCACAATATCTCAAAAGCAGGATCCTGGCCAGTGAAGAACAGAAGTTTGCGTCCGCAAATTTAGAGAACTAAAATTGTAACGCTGTTACGCTGGTATTTAGAAGAATTATATATACATAATATGTTTTTAGCTATCATCACAGCTGATTCCATTGATGAAAACACTGGATGTAATGGAAATATCTATTTACATTCTAGTTGGATAAATTATTCGGGGTGATGGACATATTTCAGGCAAAGATGTCATAATATAACAAAAACATGTGTAAAAAACTTTTAACTGGAGGACAAAAATGCATATAAAAATACCTTAGTTTTCTACGTATCCGGTTCGGTGTTCCTTTCACTAATGTTTGACTATATCATACCAAGGGACGGTCCTAAGACCTATAAGGACACAGGGTATTTGATGTATTTCATAAAATAACTATTGGATTAGAAGAATCAATTATTTTCCATTTTATTAATTGCCATAGAAATTTTCAATTAAACATAAAAAATAAAATCACTTTTAGGGATTTGGAAATGTTTCTAGAAGTATCTTGAAAGTAGTGAAATGTGTAATTCGAATCATGAGTAATGGAAAAACAGTGGGCCACAAAGTCTGCAGTGAACTAAAATGAGTTTGGAAAGATATAAGTTAAATTGGTCGTTCAAAGCCTCTCGATTCAAACACTTATACTTTCATATTGTATTGTATTAAATGTATTCATATTGTATTTGATGTATTCATATTGTATTCATATTGTATTTGATGTATTCATATTGTATTTGATGTATTCATATTGTATTTGATGTATTCATATTGTGTTTGATGTATTCATATTGTATTTGATGTATTCATATTTACAGTTTTTGAATAATTTGTTGTTTTCAGAAAATACTGAGCTCACACTGTAAATATGTCGAGGATATTAAGGTAAGAACATCAACGGTACTGATTCAAATGCACCTGATGCATAATTTGACCATGAGTGTCTTTAACTTATAAGTGATGATCGAAGCAAAAATTCGAAAATTATAAACCTTGTACCAACGTTTATGATATGAAAACCAAAAAAGTACCATAGTTAAGTTAAACCCGGACAACAAAGAAAACATATGCATGACAGAGATTTAAGATTAAAAATGATTTAGAAATTTTATTACAATAGATTTAGATAAATCAATATCCGAATTTTCATTGATATCGAATACCTGAACCCCATTTTTTTGTCATTTTGTCTCTTGTGTAGAATTATCTCATTGGTAATCTTATCACATCTTCTTTTTTTCATATTGAAAAAGATATATGTCAAAACTTTTTCTTAGCCATAACTTGTTTAAAACCTGATTATAAAAGAAATGTGTAAATAGTGTGATACGTATATTAAATTGAGCCTAGCAAATTTTTGTTTTTGTTTGTATACTTCAACGGATTAAACATAGAGTGTTGCAAGATAAATGAAAAGTTCCAGGGTTTATTATTTAATAATTTTTTAGACAATGCAATTGAATATCCCAGAGAAGGTCTTATTTCTATTCTTAGATACAGATATATTTTACTTAAAATTTGATATGCAAAAGTATGAAAACCAAACAAGAATCAAATTAGACATGAAAGACATTTCCAAGATATAGAATTAAACTTAAATATTGCATATGTATACAACAAATCACATTTAATTATTTTGTGATATATTTCAGTAGTCAATATTTGTTAATGTGCTTGATCGTAATTCATCATACGACTGGCCAATCCAATGAAAATTGCAACAACGATAGAGATAACGATTTCGATGAATCCGTCGATCAAGAGGAGTGTGGTGGAACTGGTGACGGGCATCGGAGATACAGTGAGGAAATCGGGTATGTTTTATTGAATAATTCTCGGGGCTTATGAATCACATCAACAAACGAGAACAACGGAACATTCAGATTCCTAACTTAGGACAGGATGAGGTGCAAACAATTGCAGCGGGTTTGAACGTTTTAATGGAACCAAACCTTCACCCTTATCGGATACAATAGTGTAACATCAAAACATAGATATGCCACACTATAAATATCAATTGAAATGGCCTTACTCAATCAAAAGATATATCAACACAAGTGAACATACACCATGTACACTGATCTTGATTTATGATACAATGTAAATACAAATTCAACTAGAATTGCCATTGCAAGCAATAGCGGATGTCACCCTGGTCCACCAATTGCCACTAAACAGCAGCCATGGTAACGGCAGCCATTTTGGAAATTCCAAAGTTGAATGCCGCATCTAGATTTACAAGTCAACATTTCTGTAACGTTTCATACATTTTTGAAGAATTTTCAAAATTTTGCTATTTTTGAACAGTTTCCATGGCAACATTTGAAAATTCCAATCATACTGCTGCTTCATATTGTGCTCCCCATAATATTATACCATCATATAACATTTAAGGGCTGTAGAATTAATTTAACCCTAATGTTCTGGAATGTTCCATGAAATTTTTCATATTTTTGCTGTTTCCATGGCAATGGCAGCCATGTTTTTAATTCCAAAGTCAGGTGCACAACTAGACATGGTGATCAACATTATGTTATAGTTTCATCAACATTGGTCAACTCAGTTCCGAGAACTAAGCTGGACAAAAAGTGTGGAATAAGAATAATAAAAAAGAATCGAACAATAACAATATGTCACCCGACCTCCGTCAGGGTGACATAATAAAATAAAATAAGGGATGAATAATTAAAGTAACAGTAATTAAACAATTTCAGAATAACCAAAGAACCTAGAACGAAAATCGGTCATTTACAATAATTTTTTACACAGGTAATTAATGAAAATAATTTTGTTGTTAGATATACAGCTAAAATGGAGAAAGGAAATATATATACCAAATAATTAATTTTGATGTTAATTGTACGAAGAAGAGAAAAATATATAGTTATACAAAACACTAATCAAATCTGGTATATAGACAAGATATAACCCTACATAAGTATAAATTGAATAATAAAAAGGCAGTTGAAATAGTATCAACAGGTTAAATAAACAATCAAGTACGTTTTGACAGTACTCGCAGTTACTGACAGCTAGTTAAAAGCCAAAAACAATTAGTATTAAAAAATCATGCATCAGAGACTTAAATCAACAACAATACATCTAGGGAATTTAGTATTTTAACATCATGAATAGTCATAGAAGACATGACTTATGCAGTGCCAAATATAACTGTATCGACCAGCAGTAGGATAGTTAGGAGTTAACCTCTTTATAGATAAAAGGGAAAGTGGATGCGTCTTTATACACTCCGTTTGAAAAGAATACAAATTTAGTTATGTTTTTATTTGCCGATGACAAAACCGATATTTATGCCAATGTAAACTTTTTAAAGGTTCGATGAGCATACACGGATTATGATTTCCGCGGTTTTGTTATAATATAACCGTAAAATTTAGGATATGAAATACCGTTTTCAGCACTGCATCATGTTTGTGGAAGGGGAGTGTACCCCGAAAAACATGAATAACCCCCACGACATTTTTTATGCACATGTCCCAAGAAAGGAGCATGTGATTTAGTAGTTGCTGTTTTCTGCTGTAAATCATATTTGTATTTGATTTATTCTTTTGTACATAAACTATTCCGTTTGGTTTCTTGTTTGAGTCATTTTACATTTCGTCGAGTCAAGGCCTTTTAAAACTTGGTGTGTGATATGAGCTTTACTGTTTGAAGACCGTACGATGATCTAAAGTTTCTAACATAAACGTCATTTTAGACTACACAGCAATACACACAGTTATCTTTAATTTTCAACAGAACTTTTCCTTCATTTTGTCTTCATGAAACAAACACACAAAACACAACAAAGCAATACAAGACATTTAAGAGGCTGTCCAAGTAAATATCAGGAAAATCCTATGATATGGGTGGCACAACATAATTTTTTTCCCACTGAATTTTTGGTTCCAATGTAATGTTTATATCATACAAAGGATATATATGTCAAAGATATTTTTGAATCAACAGTGGATGGTTCAGAAAATGATTTTAAAGTTCACTAACAATGCAACAAAATTTTGCACAAGACGAAGAGTTATCTCCCGTTTTCAATGAATTTTCAGTGCTTTCTATGTATTTTTTTCTCTTTATTTATTGCAGTTAATAAAAAAAAATAATTTAACTTTGAGAAAGAATGAATTTGTGATATGAAATAGATGAAAAAATTTTGAAAACAAAAAATGTCATGTGCCATCCACTGCCTGGTTTTCTCATGGACACCCTCTTAAGGAAAATATACATCTTCATCAGTCAACAAGTGTCAATGTCATATATCAAACTATCAACCGTTGAAATTATATTTAGGTTATGTTTAAATATAAAAAGGTTTTCTGAAGATTTTCCCTCACCATCACATTTCTTAATGAACAGTCGAAATAATTGATCAATATGAGATAAAAAAAAGTATTTCTTACACATCTTTCTTCACTCCAGATTTTGTATGAAAGAGGGACGAAAGATACCAGAGGGACAGTCAAACTCATAAATCGAAAATAAACTGACAACGCCATGGCTAAAAATGAAAAGGACAAACAGACAAACAATAGTTCACACGACACAACATAGAAAACTAAAGAATAAACAACAGGAACCCCACCAAAAACTAGGGATGATCTCAGGTGCTCCGAAAGGGTAAGCAGATCCTGCTCCACATGTGACAACGTCGTGTTGCTTATGAGATATCAAATCCGGTAAATAGTTTTATTCGGTAGGTCACATTTATGAAAGGGAAGGGGATTGTAGTTACGACGTAAGGAACCTATCCGATATCATTCGTGAAACGGCTATTACATAACGGTCAACCAACTCGTGATGGCGTCCGTAAAATTTACGAAGAGATGATTTCAACTTCACCATTTCGAACTCTTGATTTAATAGCTTCCATTTGAGCAACAACCCTCTATCAAGAAAATCATGATAGCAAATGCAAGCACGGAAATATCGTATCAATTGGGAGATATATACACCGTATGCAGGTGCTGCTGGAATGTTGCTACTTAGAAATGGAAAGTTCACAATTGGAAAGATGAAATCATCTCTCCCTTGAGTAAATGTCGGCAAAAAGATAAAACAGTAGAGTCTTCATATTCTTTGTTATTTTGTAACATTGCCTTATTTTCACAATCAATTCGATTTAAAGAAGTGCAACCATTAACTTGAAGTTGTTGTCCATCTTACATCAAATTTACGGCATACGTTGTCAACAAAATGGTTTTTAAAAATCGACTTGAGGTAGTATGTGATGAATACCTCAATGTTGTCGTGTTGCTTATTCTTTAGTTTTCTATGTTGTGTCATGTGTACTATTGTTTTTTTTTCTTTTTTTAGCCATGACGTTGTCAGTTTATTTTCAATTTATGAGTTTGACTGTCCCTCTGGTATCTTTCGTCCCTCTTTTGCAAATATTCGAATTTCTTGGTTTTTAGATGTTTCCCGTTGAATTTTTCATATTTTTTATATTAGTTTTGGTTTCTTGTACAGAAGAGATACCAAAATGATTAGTATGTATGGTATATTTTTAGTGAATGTACTAGACAAAAAACCCTGAAAATTTGACCGAGGAATTCTGATTTGTGAAAAATGTTTTAGCTTAGGCTATGCAATAAAATCAACGGTACCAATTTTGTTGCACCAGATGCGCATTTCGACAATACATGTCTCTTCAGTGATGCTCGTGACCAAAATATTTGAAATCCAAAGCATATATAAAAGATGAAGATGAGAAATGTTTTCTGATGATTTATACATTTTATACTGATTCGTTCTAATACTTTTTACATAAGAGATACCAACTCTTCATTGGTTTTGTGGGAATTACATTTTTAATTTTGACTTATATGTGTTACAGGACAAACGATTGGATGTCTCTTCCAGAAAATGAAGAACAGTTATTTGATTTGCTTCATAGAGAAAAAAGTCACCCTGCGATGAAGATGGCTGATACTGCAATGAGAATGAAAAGATCACCAAATCAAGTGTTCATGTTGCTTGTTGGTTTGAGTGGCTCTGGTAAAAGCTCAACTGTCAATTATCTATTCGATAAAAATATTGCTAAAACAGGTGATAGCAAGTCAGTTACTCACTCAACAACTGAATACATATTAAAGCTGGTATCAAGTGAATGGAGAATTCCTGATCTAAAATTTTCCATAATAGATACCCCCGGATTCGGTGATACCGAAGGTCTTATGCAGGATGCCAGAAATATAATGTCAATAAAACAGTTTTTTAAATCACATCCAAACATAAGAAAAAACAGTTATCCAAACTTGGTGATGATAATACAGAATATTATGGACAACCGAATAGAAGGAGAAAGCTCTAATTTTGCAAAAATGTTGAAAGGTTTAAGCAAAGTCGATGTTATAGACAGCTACAATCCAAATGTTGTTATAGTTCTTACACATGCTACTTCAATTGCCCGGAATCCAAAACGCTGGGAGGAAAGAGTACAAAAGAAGAAAGAAGAAGTTAAGGCTCTTGTACGGATTTTTTTAGGGGTTAATCCTGAAATCGTAGTACAAGAAAACTTACCACAAGATAACGATTTAGAACGTGAGGGCGACTGGTTTATTTTACCTAATGGGGAAAAGCAACCAAAAATCCTCTATCAAGCATGTGAAAGTATTCTGAATCGAATAAGCGACGAAATAGGACACGAAGCCTTGGCAGTGGCTTTTAGACCTGGCAGTGACAAGAGTGTAGAGGAGGGATATAGCGTGTCGTCCTCAGAGATTCCAATGGACGATGTCAATGTTATGCATTTAGTTTTGCTCGAATCGATAGTTAAGGTTCATACTTCAGAGGTAGGTAAAATGTTAGAAAAATACAAAGAACAGAAGCAGATGAAATCTCTTGATAACGATATATTGATCCTTCAGGTAAGATTTCGTGATCTTAATATTTTTAAAACGAGCGATCTACAAAGCATGTCAATGAACAAATTGATGACCAAAATGTATCCTGGTAGAATTACAATAGAGATGCAAAAAGTCTTAGAAGAAGTTTTTGGTTTGAATTATGAACAAGTTACTGGGTTAGACCTCCATGTTGGGAAAGGTTACAATATTTTGAAAGACTCCACAACTTTTATGTCGCCACTGGCGATGGAAGAGAGCAGTAATCAGTATGGAATGCCCACCAATGTAAAGTTGAAAGACTGTTCCTCATTTGAAGTTAAATTTGAATCAGTTGAAGATACCAAGGAATATGTAATTAAAAGATTACGAGATTTAAAAATACATGTGGATGGACCCATCAACTTTAATGCCTTTCAAATGAACTTTCGAAATGGTTACAATATAGGCAGTTCAAAAATTCAATCATTCAACGTAGAACAAAGAATTCGGCAAGTTGTAGTTCAGAAACCATTTCAGATGAATGAAGAATTTATAACTGAGTTAAATGATCTTCCCTCAAATGATAACCCCAAAGATAAAATTGTTGTGAGAAAGTGGGAAGCATTCTTTGAAAAATGGGGAATGTATGTCGTGGTTGGTCAATACATAGGTGGATCTGTAACATGTCACGTTAATGTAGAAAAAGAACAGTCTGTCGAGGACGTACAACTTGCGTTGGCAACACAATTTTCTTTTCTTCAGGGATATGCAGAGTATGATTTTTCTAAGTTAGACACTCACAGAAATATTAAGAAAGGAATATCATCCATTCATAGAACATCTTTAAAATGGGAAGGCGGAAACAAAGAAACACACAAGACATCTTTAAAACATATAGATCGAAGTGATTGGAAAGCATGGGTAGAATCCTTGGAGTATTCCCCTGTTCCTTTATCGACCTCACTAGAGCTTTATCCTTTGTACCTTATCGCAGCTAAGGTAAACCAGGAAAAAAGTAGATACATGCAAAATGTTGTGAATTCAGTTGTGAGAGGAGAATTTAGTTATCAGCCCCCAGAAGCAGACAACCGGGCTACTACTGCTAAATCAAATAAAGCAGGATATTGTTTTCATGAAGATTCTGTTGTACTGTTACAGAATGGAAAGATGAAACGCATAAAAAAACTGGTAGTAGGTGATAAGGTTATGACATTAGACACCAAAGGAAATCTTGTAGAAGACGAACTGATTGCATGGTTACATCGATTAAGGATGGGTCGATTTACATTTTTAAAAATTAATCATGACCTTGGCGAACTCGTATTGACCCCTGATCATATTTTATTTGTTGGAAAAAACAGAAACCCGCAGTATGCCTCCACTGTCAGTCCAGGAAATAAACTTCATTTTTTTATGACCGCAAATGACCGTCAGACGGTTATTATGACAACAGTATTATCAATACAGGTAGTGAATGGAACGGGAGTCTACGCTCCATTGACATATACTGGCCGTCTTCTTGTTAACAACGTTGATGTCAGTTGTTACAGCACCTTGAACCCACTAAAGGTCATGGGGCATGACTTAATGTCAACACATACACTTGCTCATGTAGCTTTTCTACCGTTTAGGATGGCTTACATATTTGGTTTGGACATCAATAATGATAAATATGATGACGAAACTGGGATTCATGGTTACGCAAGATGGTTAATGAAGCTAAACTTGGCTTAATTGTTTACAATGAGGTAGGGTATACATGAAAACATTATATTTGGGTTAGATAATAGTTGTATTAAAACATTCACTTATCGTTAATGTGTAGACAATCTTGGAAATTCTCGTTACGCAACAATATCGTTATTATCATATAGAGTGTAAGTAATGAAAACGGTTAAACATGTTATTTGTTGAGGGGTCAACACATTTTCATGATACATTTGAATTTATTGTCTGGAATAAGTTAATACTTCCGTTTTACTTCACGATGTTAGAAGTGATGAAAACATAAACTGGCCCGGAATCGTGATACAGTAAATAAAGGCTACAGTAGTAATCCTATGTTCAAATCTCATAAACAGTGCCAAATATCTGCACTATATGCAATATAAGAATACTTCTTGCTTTTAATTTTATTTCACCTGCTTTGTTATAAAAAGTGATCTATATACAGTAGCAGATATTTGTTCGATGTATGCCTGTGCTTATTTGAACATATTTTCACACATGGTAGTGGTTGAGTCTTTGTTGTTCCTTCATGAGTATATACCAGTCGCTTTTTGATTATTAATTAAATCATTCGATTTGTTAAATTTCAAAAGCATCTCAAACATCTACATTTATTAGTATCAAATCTTTAGGGTTATTTAAGGACGTTGTAAACAATGGAAATTAAAACTTATTACTGTTTTACAAGATATTTTTCGTTGATGCAAAGACAAAAAAAGGCTGTAAATGTATTTAAAACGAATGGTAATTGTATTGGCTCGAAACAGAAGCTTTCCTTTACATCAAAAGAAAAAAATAATCTTGCTATAAATTGACAAAGTTCTAGGTATTTTTATTGGTGCATCTCTATCTTATATCGATTATATAATCAAAAAAGATAACTCTTCTTAAGCTTTACTAAAAGGGATAAAGAAATATTTAAATCACAAAGCTAGACAAATGTATTATAACGCTTACGTTTTACCTCACTTAGATTATTGTTGTTCGATATGGGGAAACCGTAATAACTTTCTATATGATAGTTTACTAAAACTGCAAAAAAAGGCAGGAAGAATATTGTAGACGAACATGATTACACCAAACCTTCCAGCGACTTATTTCACGAATGTAACATTGAGCCGATCACACAAAGAATACTTTATCATAAATTAATACTAGTGTATAAGGCAGAACATGGCTTAGCTCCAGAATATATGTCCAGTCTTACTTTATCAACTTCTGCAAACCAAAAAAATACAAAACGAGCTTTTCATCCTCAGATAGTTTTCAATTCCAAAACCAAATACAGAGTTGTATAAGTCTAGTTTCTCGTACAATGGACCAACATTATATGGAATGCTCTTCATATTAAAAAAAAAATACAGTATTAGAATTTAAACATAACACCAAATATATGTACTTTTAACATTACCATGATATTTGTACTGTAATGCCATATTATAATTGTTTATTGTTTTTAAATTGTATTTAATCTTTATTTATCATTATCATTGAACATGTATTGTTTATTTTGAATGTAATAATTATTGTATTAAGAGAGCCTTATTGAAAATTGGTGTTATCCAAATGAGATACTCTCTCTGATTAAAGATATTATTATCATTATTATTATTATTATTATTTTTATTATTATTATTATTATTATTATTATTATTATTATTATTATTATTATTATTATTATTATTATTATTATTATTATTATTACTGAGCAATTGAAATTGAATTATTATGCAATTATATGCTGTTGCGCAATACTGTGTAATTGAAAATTTCTTGCTATTGCACAATACTGTGCAACTGAAAATTTCTTACTATAGTGCAATTCTATGCTGTTGCGCAATACTGTGTGATTGGAGATTTCTTGCTATTGTACAATACTATGTAATTGAAGGTTTCTTGCTTGCAATTGCGCAATACTGTGCAATAGCGAAAAACTATGCTATTGAAGATTTCATAAAAATTCAAATTGTAAAAAAAAAAAAAAAAAAATAATTACCCCCCCTCCAAAAATTTGAAAAAAAATCCCCCAAGCTCTTTAACCTCCCTTGGATTAATTACACAAAACCTAATCCTAGTTCTTCCTTTGTGGTGTGGAGCCTTGTAGTACAATTTAAGAGAGGTTCATACACTTAATAAACACAAGTTATTTTCTGGAAACTTGAAAATGCTTGTTTTTTTACCCTTTTGACCCTTATTGCAAACTGTTTCGGGCAGTTACCCTAAATGATGAAGCCTGTTGAAGTGCTTTTCTGGACTTACCTGAAAATGGTAAATACAGAAAAGCGCTTCCAACGCATGACATTATCAAACTTATTTTTTTTACAGCACTGGGTCGTTACCTCTGCTGGTGGACTATCAGTCCCCGAGGGTTTCATCAGCTCAGTAGTCAGTACTTCGGAACTGACATGTTTGATAACAAACATTTCTAACATTTTGAAACTATGAAGAAACAAAGGTTTCAAATTTCTCAGGCAAAATTTACCGTAGATGGATTTTGCTTATTTTAAGGTATTTTTTGTCATATAGCTCTTCAATTGTTTCGTTACATAAATACTTATTTTTGGCCCTTTTTTTAGCCCTTTTTTCAGCCCCTAATTCCTGACTGTTTCGGTACTTACACGTCCTCGGCGTTCAAATATTTGGCTTTGAGCGTTCCTGATGAAAGTAAATCCAGAAAAGCGCTTCGGACGCATGAAATCATTTAACGTGTTGTTTTCAATTTTTTCCAAAATTTTGGTATTATTACCCCAAAAATCAATCACAAACTTCCTTTTGTGTTATTAAACCTACTGATAAAATTTCATAGAGATTCATTAAAGTTATTGTCCGGAAACCAAATGTGTAATATGATATATCAAAATATCAAACCGACATAAAAAAAAAAGATGTTTCTATGGTGGCCGGTTAATGCCATTTCGCGTTTTCGCCTAAAAAACGCGAAATCACGAAGTTGAAAACGCGAAGTCGAAAACGCGAAATCGCGAAAAAGCGTGTTTGACTTCGCGATTTCGGGTTTTCGCTCTATATAATATGAAAGGCGAAATCGCGATAACACGAAATGGCCTTAACCGGCCACCATATGTTTCATACAGAAAATGTTCGATTCGTCTGTCTATTCAAGAGAGAAACACATTTTAAACTTGATACGTCTTCTTTCCCGTTTTATTTTATTAATAAAAACAATCTTTATGTTAGAATAAACAGTAGATTTATATTAATGCTTCTAGTTGCACTTCGTGTATTTTTGGTTGGGTTCTTTTTGCTTAGTATTTAGTTTTTATGCCCCACCTATACGAAAGTAGAGGGGCATTATGTTTTCTGGTCTGTGCGTCCGTTCGTTCGTCCATCCGTCTGTCTGTTCTTCCGTCTGTTCGTCGCGCTTCGGGTTTAAGTTTTTGGTCAAGGTAGTTTTTGATGAAGTTGGAAGTCCAATCAACTTGAAACTCACTTCACATGTGCCCTATGATATGATCTTTCTAATTTTAATGCCAAATTAGTGTATTCAAAAGTCACAGATGACCAACAAAATATTACAGTTAGGGGAAGTTATTAGGCCTTTAATGGTTCGAAACTGAAATTGAAGCTTCAAAAAATCTTTGAAAAGGTGGTAAGAATGATTTAAAATATTATTTTCGAAAGGGCTTTTCTCACATACAGATCGTGTTTACCGAACAAGTTTATTGAAGACGTGATCTGTGAACCAACAACACACCAACCGTAACATACACAATGTAAAGACTTAGCATCATGATCCTAACAAAATATTGAGAGTGATTTCAGGTGCTCAGAAACGGTAAACGTAGCTTGCATAACTAGCAGCACCGTATTGTTACTCACTTCAAGTAAAATATGATATTAAGCTGCAAGTAGTCACTGTTGTATTGTCTAGTATTTTGAAGATTCCTGTGATACTATTTGTCGTCGCTGGGCTTCGAAAATGTCGTATATGACTTTTCTGGCTGAAATTACCTTTTGACACAAATGGTCCTGGCGGGAGGAAATCTTTGATATTCCAAAATAGCATACAATTACACCATTCAAAGCATTTGAAATAAGACACGTTACATATCGCCGGTCTCAGTTGTTTGTGAAGTTGGCTTCCAAAATGTTTAATGTAATCTTGAAACAAAGTTAATTTTCATTTTCATACCTGTATATATCATTAAAACCGTTTTTTTCAAAAGAGATTTTTTTCGAAGGGTTTAATATTTCGCAGTGATTTCTTGCCATGGCTTTGTTTGGACTTGTTTGTTTGCTTTTTGGCCTGGAAGGTCTGTCCCTAATATTTTATTAACTGTGCATTTGCATTCAGATATCGCAGATCAAATTTTTCGATCACAGTGTGTTAATTTACGTTTTTTGATGAGTTAAGCCTGCCAATTGATATTTTATCGTGTGTTTTTCTAAGTTGTGATGTTATGCTATTGTTTCAGAAAAAGGGAAAAGGTTTGGTACCATTAAAACGTTTAACCCCGCTACAAATGTTTGCAACTGTCCTAAGTTAGGAATCCAATGTACAGTAGTTGTCGTTTGTTTATGTGATTTATACGTGTTTCGCGTTTTTCGTTTTTTATATAGATTAGACCGTTGGTTTTCTCGTTTGAATGGTTTTACACTAGTAATTTCGGGGCCCTTTATAGTTTTTTGTTCGGTGTGAGCCAAGGCTCCGTGTTGAAGACGGTACATTGGCCTATAATGGTTTACTTTTATAAATTGTTATATGGATTGAGAGTTGTCTCATTGGCACTCACACAACATCTTCCTATATCTATTGAACATTGTTCTATAACGAATTTGGGAATCAAATACACATATATTTCTTTATATTTGTGATAGTTTAAGGGTAATTCAGATTTTTTTTTAAAGTGTTCATCTAACGACCATTTACAAAAATGTTCAAATTCACATACGACATTTTGGAAGCATGAATTTCCATAAAAATTTCATAGCCTGTTTGTGAGATTTTTTTGTTGTTGAAAAAAATTGTAATTTACATTTTTGAAGCCAAGCGACTTTATGTATTATCGAATGGTAAAACTTAATACACACACTTGTCATTAATGTTAAGCAAATAAAAAGTTATCAAGTTTCAGATGCAACCCTATAAATGTTTTTCAAGTTTTGTCATTTTTTTCAGAACTGGTAAAATTTTGACTAGGCTAAGTGTAATGTAGTGGCTTTCTTACAACATGATGGTCAAAGAACAACAACCATGACTATTTCTAAGTTAATACAGGCTAAATGTAGTATGCCATTACCTCCATGTACAACACATTTTAAAAACGAATTTTGACGAATCGTTGAACTATGCACCAATTTATTTTATCTTTTAGTTGCGCATACGCAAGTTTGTGTTTATTATAGTTATTGGTGGAGTTTAAATTCCTTTTTATAAATGTACTTGACAGTTTTCAACTTAAACTTTATTTGAGATCTAATCTACGCACTGAATGATAAGGTGAACTTTTTAAGAACGGGACAAAGGAACTTTCAAAAACTTAAATTTTGCTATGCCAGACGTGCATTTGTCTGACTAAGACTCATCAACGATGCTCGAATAAACATAGTTGGAAAGCCACATCGAATAGGATGTGGAGGAATTTTGTAAATTGATAATGTATTTTACGTTACTGAACCAAATTGCATCCATTTTGCAAAGAAGCAGCAAAATCCTTGGATGATTTCTAAGAGACTGAATAATTTGTATTTTTTATAATTTACCTTTATGCACAGTTTTTAACATTGTTAAATGTATCTTTATATGCCTATACCACACGGTCAAATTGTACATCAACGGATGAAGTATCCCGAGAAAAAAGTTCAATGTATGGAATGTATATGAATGCTTGTCGTATTTCATAGTATTAAACTGTTCACAAAAAGTCAACTTCTAAAAATGAGCAGATGAATAATTCAGAGACATTGATTTCTTGCAAAATAAATAATAAGCATGAACAAATGTCAAATAGTTTTAAAATGTTGAAACACATGCAATTTATCAACTTATCATTAAAGAATCTGTAGTCGTTTTGAGGTCGGTTCAAATCCATTCTACTATTCAGTATGGATTCAAAATTAGAAATGTTGAACTATATAGTAATTAATCAAACCAACACTTAAATAAACTTAGAGTTTGGGTCTAGTTAGTGAATAAAAAGTAATTAATTAAGATAGTTTTGTTTTGCATTCATCATGTTTTAGAATATATACGCATACAGTTTTATTGAAGTTTTTTTTTGTTTATCCAGATTCATTTTAAATCAAGACTTTAAAAGCTATCTTATATATCAGGAATATGGCTTTTGTTTTCTGTTTTTTTATTGTTTGGGAATTTGATTTTATCATTTGATAATGGGCCTTTTGTTTTGAATTTTGCTTGAAGTTCGGTATTTTTGTTATTTTACTTTTTAGATCTTCCAGCATCACTCCTTTTTATGCATTTTGAATTAGTATTGTATACCAAGTATATCTGCAGAATGTTAAAACGTTTTCACCCGGTTGCATACGGTCATGTTCTGTAAAGGTACCGTTCGTGACAGTTAAATCATTATAAAATCTTGTTTTTTGGTGGTATCGTCCATATTTTGCTAATTTAAAAACAAAAATGTGTGATGCTCTTTATTTACACAATTGTTTTAGTCGTTAAAACCACTGATGAGTCCATTCTTAGAAGAAACGCGTGAACAATTATTAGCCAAAATAAGCATTTCTTGAATTGTTTGCAGCGTGTATAGTGGCATTACTTTTGCATTTAAACATGCTAAAAAGTAAAATCACAAAAATACTGAACTCAGAGGAGAATCCAAATGGAAAGTCCATAATAAAGGCAACAGTAGTATACCGCTGTTCAAAACTAATAAATCAAAACAAAAAATAAAATAAAATCGGGGTAACAAACTAAAACCGAGGGAAACGCATTTAATATAAGAGGAAAACAACGACACAACACTAGAATGTAACACACACAGAAACGGATCAAGCATCAGACGGCACATGACAAAACACATCAAAAATGAATGGACAAGTACTGACATATTCCTGACTTGGTACAGGCATTTTCAAATGAGAAAATGGTGGATTAAACATGGTTTTAACGCTCTAAACCTCTCACGTGAACTAAACAGACATAATAAAAAAAATAGTCAAAATATGGGTACAGCAGTCATCTTCGTGTAACGATTTTAAAAGGAACAATTTAATAGATGTTAATTATCTTTTATCTTAAAACATTGTAATTTGTTTTTTCTTTCAAACATTATTAGTGTCCCGGTTAGACATTACATCTAATTGTTTATGAAAACCGGAAACTTATACATTTTTTCAATTAAACATGGAAGTCATTCACTATTTCGCAGACAAATCGATTAGCTCACTCAGGTAGTGACCTTTAGCTGATTTTATGTGTTTCTAATCACGATTATAATGACAGAGAGCTGCAACGTATCGAGAGAAGAATTCTGCAAAATCAATTATAAAGACAATCAAAAATTATCTTGATACAGAACAATGTGGATCACCAGCTGAAACTCCAAAGGCACAAGCAACTTATTTACTAACTGGTCATCAAACATTTTTAAAACTTGATTTCATGTAACTAATTTTGATTTCAAATTTTATCGAAAGAATAAGAAAAGTCACAGAAAGAAAGTACTACTATTACTTGATTTTTTAGTGAACCGAAATACAGATAAAATTTATAATTGCTGATTAAATATTGATAATTCTATAACATAATTTATAATCATATACATATACTAGTTTATTTCGTTGTAAGTAGTTGAAAACGTGTTTAAAAACAACTCGCTCCATCCCCCCGCCGGCCAAGACAACTTAAAAGAAAAATGTATCTATATCTTTACAATTATAACCTTTTGCCTAAGATTATAGGAATACAAGAAGAATGTGTTTAGGGAAACGAAACCGATGCTCAAGCTCTGCTATTTTCTAAGATAAAAAAGGAGCAGAAATTTACAACGGTAAATGACTCACTGCCCTATTTTTTACTCTCTCTGCATGTTGTGATTGTGAGCATTGTATATGAAAATTAAGAAAAACCCTCAAAGTTAAAAACAATATTGGAATATGGAGAAAGATCAGATGTCATATGTTTTTGTTTTCTACGTATAACGTCCAAAGCCGAATATTTGAAAGATAAGGATGAATAAAACCAAAACAGTTGAAGTTTTTTCGGCGCCTTTTATAAAGTATAAGTTTTGTTTGAATAGAATAAGAATAATCTTTAGTTAATGCCTTCAACGTCAATAGGTCATTGTTGAAATGTTGTCACGTTATCAATTATATCACAGTTACGTACTTTTATAGTATCTGCTCTATTCTCCATTACCGTATTGGGTCTTTTTGTATCAACGGTTGGTTTTGGTTTGAAATGAAACTTTTATCATGAAAAAAAGATTTAAGTGTAAAACATGTAAAGCCATATTAATAAAAAAGTATATGTGTACGCACATAATTATGTTTGACCAACAACACAACTATTAGAACGTAAGCTCCGGAGAAATGTCACATGATGATTTGATGATTTACGGAAATAATTCATTTAGTCATTAATCTCAGTAAACACAGTCGGATAAATACAGCAGATTGCAGTCCCTCTGTGAAATGACAATATTTTGAATTTTAATTGTAGTTTAAGGAAATAGACAAAGAGAAACCTTTCATTAGTAACTAGGAATTACATTACATCAGATTTAGGTAAGTCGTAGAAGTCTTGCAATCCAAAACCATAAATTTGAAATTCGAAATCACAATTTTTGCTTAGTTATTTTTGTCATCTTTTCTGACATTGGAGTCGGACTTCTTTTAAACTGAGTTTTACTGTGCGTTTTGCTGTGTGTTTGTTTTTCATCATTGGCTTGAGGTTAACACACCTCTGGGTACCAGATTTTCTCGCCGTGTTGGAAACCCATGGGTGGACTTCGGCTGTACTCTGCCCTTTGGTCTAGTCCAGCTGATTCGTGCATATTTTCAAAAGAATTGTGGGTTTGATGATAAAAGCATGAAACTTTGCACAAAGGTTAACATGTATATGGTGGTCAATTAAGGCTATGGACCCACTCTGAAAAATACAAAATGGCGGAAATTTTCAAAATGGCGGACAGATGCTATAAATTGCACAAATTTTAAAAAAACAAAGCAAGGAAATTTGAAACTTTATCTTTTTAGAGAAAACACAACACACGAAATCATTTCAGACTAATGCTATCACCATTTCGAACTATTAAATAATTTTCAAAATGGTGGACATTTTAAAAATGGCCGCCAAAACAATTTTTTTAAATGCACAAAACCAAAACTTTTCTTAATACTTTAACCTTTTTTTTTTTTTTTTATCAAATTCTACTTCAAAGTTCAAACACATTTCTTCACGGAAGTAATTACACTTCTTCAGTTGTGAAATTATATCCATAATAGATTGGCCATCAAGTGGCTGTTATATTCTACACTATTTTGAAAAAAGTGCTGTACATAACAGCATGGCCTTCATACAATTGTATCGTCCACAACGTCCATTTTCAATTTTACAGCCACACTTTATCAGCTCATTACAAAAGACCGAAGCTTATTGCAATGATGTCCAATCGCGTATCCACATCTGTGTTTTGTCTTTCTGCCACCCCATTCACTCGGTGAATCTGTTTGGGAGATGGTTCTAGACATTTCCCCAAACAAAGCTTGCCGTGTAAACATCTCGTTTTGGATGTTCTAGTAAAGCAGATTACGATGGAAGAAAGTTATGTATTGCCCTTCCTTTCCTATTGAAAAAGATCTTTCCGTGTTGTTCACCTTCGTATATTCACAAGTTTTATCATACATCAGTATAGCATATCACTCTATCAGAAGCATGAAATTGGTAACAACATTTGGTATGCTATTCTATTTAATGTTTCAAACACAGGTGTAATATCTTCAAAAGAAATCCAGGTATCCGAAGCAGTTTTCTTTCCTTTGATAGCAAACGACGATACTTGATCACAACCTGAAACTCTCCAAAAGCAATCCAAAACTCATTAACCTCAATTTCATTGACAATAGAACAATAGAACAATAACTACGACATCCGTATCAACAGTCTGCAATACAACTCGTTTAAGACTATCTCCTACAGCATCATCACACACATGCAGCATCATCCGTGTACTACTTCTTCATATGTGCACGGTGATAATTTACTTTTAACTTTTGGTAATCTGCCTAGAACATCAGTTCCTTTCGTAGTTATCAAACTGTTTTTGTTCATATACCCTCTTGCTGAAGCTACTAATTGTTCAGCTAAATATATTAACAGCGGAACTCTTGAATCTGGTAGGACACGTCTTCTCACACCTTTGCCTCTTTTACATCTTGTTAAGGCTTTCAATCTATTTGAGAAATACTCATTCAAAGCTAAATCAAATTGACTTACAAAACGCAACTGATCATGTATGTAAGATTGAAATATTTTTTTCAAATGTATTACTTCCACGGGGTTTCAATATATTAATGATTGCTGCGCCATCTATGACCAAAAAGTCTGCATTTGCTGCCTCCTTGACTAGCACTGACAATCGTTCCAATGGAACTAACAGGTCAGATTTCGATTGTAGACACATTTCTCCAAAATGTGAAAGAACTGGAGGATATGATTGGTTGCCATGTCAAAAGAATTCATCTGAGTCATCTTTTCTTACTTGGCATGACACATATAATTGTGAAAACAAAGAACAGTAAACTGTTTTGCTTCAATGATGTCATCTGCTGTTTGTCTTTGTTTTGGTCTTCGGTTGTTTTTGACCTAACAGCAAGAACTTGGTTTGTTTTATTGGTACATAGAGCGACTTTGATCTTTTTTCGAGTCTTTCAGTTACAAACTGATGGTATTGTTCTTTTCCAAGATTTTCTACTTTTCTTATAGTCTTACAAACACGTGAATCAACAATGTCTCGTGTACTAGTATCTAGAATCAGCAACACTTCGCATTTGCTCCTAAAAAGGATTGCCCATTTTCTCAAAAATGGCACTCAAAGCTTTACTTGGTTTGAGAAAGCTGCTTGTTTCTTTTTCTTTTTTGTTTGTTCATGATGACGAATATCAGCTTCTTAAATCTGATCTCTTTTGATCCATTCTTGTGAAGTTTGGAATTAGTTGATTACTCTAGCCATTTCCAGTCCAGACACCATCCAACGCTGAAGTTGTGCCATATTTCCAGCCAAGCTTTCTCCTTTGACAAGTTTATTGTTTGGTTGTGTGCTTGGTCTATATCAATAGAGGAAAATTTACTATGCGAGTTATGCAACACAAACTTGCAATTTCCAAATTATGTTGCAACACTTGGGGCTGTTTCGTTCAATGCCATCATATCCCGTACATGTACTGGAAGCCACCTTGCATAGTTTGAATGGTTGAAAGCAAAGAACCATGGAATAATCTGTGGCATAGAATCTTTGTATAACTTGAAGTTCACTTCTCTTAATGATCTTAAAAACAGCAGAATGTACAAACCCAATGACCAAAAGTGAAAAAGTGGACTTTCAATTTCTCTCAGCTCACGTCATTCCTTAAAAGTAACATCAATATCTACTTCAGGGTTGCGTGCTTCCATACACAGCCAGTATGATCATGGCATAAGACTGTACTGTACACTTGCAGTTACCTCATGGACGTGTCGTGTTCTAGAGACATTAGACGCTCTCAAAAACGAATCTGCTGTTACTGATGGTGCTATGTTCGCTTGACTGAAGGCACTTGTCCAACCACTATTTTCTAACCAATCGCCTATGGTTCTAAGCGCTGCTATTTCTATGTGAACACCTCCAAACAGGACTACAATTTTTTTTTCAGAAAATATATTTGGCCAATTTCACTGAATCGAATTCGCAAGTGCATAGAGAGGCTTATCACAATTGATCACTGGTATCTGTCCAGGATTAAGAAATTAAACACATTGTTTTGCTATATTCACTGAATGTTAAATCATTACGATCGATTTAGCTTCTTCCTGAAACATGGGTAACAGTGATCTGATATCTAAAGGTGCATTGCTATCTTTTGTGGATTGACTAGCATGGAAAGCTGAAAGGAATATTCAATGTTTTCAATGTGATCTGTTTCAATTTTGGTATTCACATGATCAAGTCTCCTGTAACAGTATGTTGTTTACTTTATATTGTGTTAGTAATAAGCCGTATAGTTTTCTAATACGCATGTGTGCATACAGACAGGAGAATATGCAATTAAAATAGCAAAATTAATTAGATGCTTTGAGTAGATCTCCTGAATAGAATTAACGATACCAATTTTTTGGCACCAGATGCGCATTTCGTCAATACATGTCTCTTCAGTGATGCTCGTGGCCAAAATAATTGAAATCCAAAGCTTATATAAAAGATGAAGAGCTATATTCCAAAAGGTCCAAAAAGTGTAGTCATATCCATGAAAGGAATCAAAGCTTTGCATGAGGGAGAAACATTCCTTGAAGACTCGCTATAAAAGAAAAAATCTTCGGTCATTGTCATTGTTGCAGAGCCAATACTTTGTTGTGTTAATTTACTTTTAGTCCCAACCTGCTCACCACTCTCTCCTTTTCTCTTCTGCTTTTCATGCCTGTCAATCTTTTGTAAACACATATTTCTACATGTTTTGTTATATTTTGCATTGTGCATCTGCAAGTTTGAAGCCAAACCATTTTCACCAATAAAATGTTCTAATCTAATGGGAATTGGAACCATTCAATTAGCTGACATAGTTTAAAATTGTTTCAAGTGTTTTGTATCCTGTTCCTACCTCTATCTCAGATTTTTTGCTATTAGTAGGACACTGTAAATTTGCTTTAGTCTTTTCTTGGCAAAAAATAAATTTTTCCAGATATTATGATGGTGATGGTAATTCAGGATCTACAATTGTATACCGTTTTGACATTGCTAACACTACTAGTTTATATCTCAAAATATACAGCTACAAGACTACCAATACCTTAAATGACAAAATAAATTTTATTTGTTCATAATGCAACCATGTTACCCTACATTTAAACCAAAAAGAATCTTATGGTAACCTAGTATTAGTCAAATTTGTTAATTTTGATACATGTTGGTGGCCATCTTGAAAAAAGCCACCATTTTTGAAATTTCAAGGTAGGTTCATAGCTAATAATGTTGAGAATCCCCCTCCCTACTACCATGCCAAATTTGATGCTTTTATCATGAACCTAACAGTTATTTCACCATTCAGCTGTAAATTTTGATATATGATGGCGGCCATCTTGAAAAAAAACGCCATTTTGAATTTTCAAGGTGGGTCCATAGCTAATAATGTTTAGAATACCTATCCCTACTACCATGCCAAATTTGATGCTTTTATCATCAAACCCACAATTATTTCACCAATCAGCCGGACTAGTCGGGTTGTTGTCTCTTTGACACATTTCACCATTTTCATTCTCATTTTATTACTCTTGTCTCTTTTTATATTGGTATGTTGATGATGTGACACCATATTAAGTTCTATCATATTTGTCTATCCTGTTACCCATAGCAGTGTTGCATTTTTAAGACGTTTCTGTAAGATGTTGTCTATCCTGTAACTGTAACTATAGTAACCATAATAACATAAAAGACAACAGGATAGTTATTTTTTTTTCATTTGTGAATGCTACTTTAAAATAACAACTATCTTTGATTAAGTGATAATGTGTATTTGTTCGATTTTGGTTTCGAACATATTACTACACTTTTATAAGTATAATATGGGTGTAATTAATAAATATGTTTGTAACACCATAGAAATGACAAATAAGTACTCGTAAATGTATTTTCATATGACATGACTTACTAGATGTGCACATGATGTTCATTTAAAATTGGTATTTTAACAGTTTAATAATAAGTTAATTTACTAGGGGCGGATACACAAATAATTGTCAAATATAACTTGTCATGAACATTCCAAACGCTTATTATTACTCTATCATAAAATTCAAGGAAAGGTAGAGAATTCCGAAAACAAAATTGTCACAATGTTGACTAGAAAAGGTTAAACGCTTAAATGAAACCACGTATATACACAGTGTACAAGCGGACAGTGACACAAAACGGAAGTTGCTGATCTGTCCGACGGCGATCGGCTCGTTGTTTTTCAAAAAAATATAGAATATCAACACAAAGTGTCCCATAATGGATTGTTCAGCAGCTCAAGGTAAGTGAATAACTACAATGATGTATTTTTGACCATTTAAAGCTTATTTTATGCTTTTAGCATCAACCGTCTTTTTAAAATAACTCCTGATCATGAAGAGGGGTCAAAATTTTGCGATTTTTCGAGTCATAAATCTTAACAAAACTCCGAAAATTCAAACATTTTCAAGATTTATAATCGATACATAGTTGAATAATCATATTCCGCATACACACACAAAAGTTTGGTTCATTTTTTTTTTATTATATTGTCACAATTGAATCTTTTCTATTCAAAGTGTACTGTCCGCCTCGTTGCCACCGTATGTTTTCATACTGTCCGATTCGTTGGTCATATTCATGATCGATATCTTAAGCAAAAGTAAGATTGAAACATGCAATTTATCCACATTCATGACCGATTTCCTAGGAAATATCAACATTTATAAAATGTTACTGATTATTACATATAAAAAGCATTGTTAATGCATGCACATGCAAATTTAATATACGTTTCTCTAGTTTGTTTTAGGAAAATGGGGCACGTAGGTGATTTTTATGGTATATTTATTCATACATTCATGTGGAACATTGTTATTTTTATCACTTAAAAACATAAATAGGGGTAATAACTTTTCATGAAAAATACAACCATGCAACAAAAGTTATTTCTAGGCCTTTTATAGCTGACTATGCGGTATGGGCTTTGCTCATTGTTGAAGGCCGTACGGTGACCTATAGTTGTTCATTTCTGTGTCATTTAATTTGTTCTCTTGTTTAGAGTTGTCTCATTGGCAATTACACCAAATCTTCTTTTTTATATTTATAAACGTTTGACACAGAAAATCAAAACAATAGTTTTTTACACCCAGTTTGCGTCTTATTTCACCAATAATCAAACAAATCTCATGGCTTGGAATTCAAGTCAAACAGAATCAATTGAAAAGTTACGGTGTACTTGAATGGTCCATGAGTTTGTTTTCCTATTGCCTTAGTAGAGGTAAGAATACTTATATACACACATTTAACATGAAGTATGCGGTGAAGCCTTTCTTGTTAAATTTTTTATCATAACTTGCATTTATTCTGTATGAGTTATTATTCAATTCTTATATGTACAAATCATCGATTAAATAAATTGATATGAATACATTCACGTTACTTAATACATGTATTTGTAATCGCTTAGGCAGTTGCGGATTCAGGCGGTCGGGGGTCCGGGGTTGGGAACCCTAGTTACTTTTTTTTTAATCTTTCATCTGGGTATGAATTCTCTCTTAACAATTTCTGGATCCGCTCCTGAATTATATTTTTGTAAGTTTAAAAAACACGAATATCAGTGAAATTAACAAATATGGAAAATATGGGGCAAAAAATACCCGTCCCCATGTACCTACGATTACATCTATGTTATAGTATACATTATGATCGAAATGTTAAAGTCTGATCACGGATGCAAAGTAAGAGCGTATTTTCCTTTTGAAATGTCTGTGAAGAAAAGGACACGATAATTTTAAATTATTACATGGCATTTTCCATATCGACCCTGGTATCAGCCCTAGACTTCCATATCAAGCCAGAGGGCTTTAGCCCTCTGGCTTGATATGGGTCGAAGGCTGAAACCAGGGCCGATATGTAAAATGACATGTCATGATCTATTTATCACATATTTCCAAGTTTACTGGGGCTGATATGGATTTTCAAAAGCTAATATCGATTCTCAAGGGCTGATATCGATTTTCAAAGGCTGATATCGATTTCAAGGGCTGATATCAATTTTCAGGGGCTGATATGGATTTTCGGGGGCTGATATGGATATTGGAAAATAGCCAACTTTAACTTCCTGCTTTATCTGACCATGCAAAAGCATACATATCAGTTCAAAATGTGTGATAAAAATATATATAAATGCTTTGATAATTATGCTGAACGATTTATCAAATATAAATCAAGGAAGTTATCAAATATTATTATGTTCTAAACATTACACGCCGTATACCAACATGGCATAAGCTGAACAAAAACGGGCGTGGGCCCCCAGGCCATCCTTATCGGTTTTAATTTCATTTAAAATTTACAGAGATTGCGGGTCAACTTGTTTTGTGTCCGCTCCTCCATTCTTGATGCAAACATTAGTGGGACCCCTTTTATTTTTATAAAATCTGGATCCGCCTCTTATTGGTCATATGCTTTAAGTAAATCTTTTATGACCATATCTAAATCTATATCTTGATTGTAACCTGCGTCATCGAAGTGAAAGAAAGTCTCGTAACCGCTATACTTCGTCATTCACTCCGTCCGTCCGTCCGTCCGTCCGTCCGTCAAACCATACGAAATACTTTGGTATATTACCAAAGTTTTCTGATCATCTTTAAACAAGAATTATTTTACATTAAATGTGGACCTTGTGATTAATTTTGTGAGTTGTAGCGTGTAAGTTATTTTCAAATCTGCATGCTAACACAGGGGCCGGTAACATACTGTTTAAAAACAAATTTTACACTGTCGTTAATTTGCCATTCACCTATTTCCTGTTTGAAAATACTTTGAAAATCAACGAAACATTGTATAAGGGAATATTGTTCGCCAGTGTTTAATGGTTGTTTTTTTTAAAGACTATTCTTTTATATTTGCTGTGTTGAACTTGGTTGTAGCATGTAAGCATTTGTATACGCCGTAACGCAAACGATGAATACGAGCAGCAGACATTAGTAAAGGTTCTGGAAGAGTGACCAATGTCCCCCTTTAATTGACACGAGATCCAAGCTGAATATATAATCTATAAATATTTTCCATATATAATCATAGACAGTATCTGTGTTGAATAAAGTTTAAATGTGGATAAATTGCATGTTTCAATCTTACTTTTGCTTAAGATATCGATCATGAATATGACCAACGAATCGGACAGTATGAAAACATACGGTGGCAACGAGGCGGACAGTACACTTTGAATAGAAAAGATTCAATTGTGACAATATAATAAAAAAAAAATGAACCAAACTTTTGTGTGTGTATGCGGAATATGATTATTCAACTATGTATCGATTAAAAATCTTGAAAATGTTTGAATTTTCGGAGTTTTGTTAAGATTTATGACTCGAAAAATCGCAAAATTTTGACCCCTCTTCATGATCAGGAGTTATTTTAAAAAGACGGTTGATGCTAAAAGCATAAAATAAGCTTTAAATGGTCAAAAATACATCATTGTAGTTATTCACTTACCTTGAGCTGCTGAACAATCCATTATGGGACACTTTGTGTTGATATTCTATATTTTTTTGAAAAACAACGAGCCGATCGCCGTCGGACAGATCAGCAACTTCCGTTTTGTGTCACTGTCCGCTTGTACACTGTGATATAAGTTGGATAACAGTTTTACAAAACAAAATTATTTTATCACGAAAACTATTGATACTGTACTAAAGATGATTAAATGTTGTAAATTGTCTAAGAAAAAAATAAGTTTAATGTAACTAAATGTGTTATCCTCTTTAAATAAATTATATATTACATGTAAAATCATTGATATAATAATCAGAATAATAACTCAAAATTGTTTTATCATGCAATATTTGTGACAAGAAGAAACATAAAAAAAACAGGTTCTCACGTCTGCTATAGATGCACAAAAAAGACAAATAAGGATCCATAGTAAGAATAATTCTAACAACAAGAATAAAACAGACGTTCAAAAAGAACATTTTTTTTAATTTCTTTTTATTTTATCAGGATACAGACTAAGATAAATTCAAAACAAAAAACAATTATCAGCGCCAATGGACAGTTGCTGGTTCAGAAATATTCTAAATTTAATAGTGTTCTCCAGTGGTAAGTGTCAAACAATTCTTTGCAGCTTAAATTAATCTGTCGACTAAAATCTATCTGTTATTTTTGTGTTGCTGAATGTTACAAGAAGGTTTTTTTTTTCGTTAAAAAAGCCATTTTACAAGCCACGCATCGTATATATGATATCCATGATATTTTTTGTTGTTTACGAACTGTCTCCCAGTTATGATCAATCACTATGTTTCATCTCATAGAAGGTAAGGAGCAGTACAGAAGATTAGTATATGTTTAAACTCTCACATTTGGGGACATATAAATGTTCAAAATATGCCACACAGCCCTATGTTTAACCTTTGAGTATATAGTAGCGCATCATCTTTGTGATCTAGGATATATATATTTTTTTTACATAACTTCAAAGTCAAAGTGTCACAGTTTTAGACACAAATGCAGTTCCTATGAAAAATTGCGCTGTATATTTTTACAGATTTGCAACCTAGAACATGCAAAGGCTATTCCAGGTTGGTTTACATTGTTATCGAATAAATGACGATTGATTGATTGATTGTTGGTGGCTTAACGTCCAGTGGCAAATATTTCATGCATATTCAGAACGAGAACAAGTTCACATAAATACAATAGGTAGGTTGATATAAAAGAGGCCATCTGGGATGATGGTCGGGAAAATTTGGACTGCAAATGAGGGTATATTGGATAGGGACAGAAATTTTGACTTGCAACAGGCCACCTACGGACCCCTCAAAGAGTTGTTGCAAGGGTTCTTAAAGTGCAAAGAGCTTGGCACTCTCTTTACACGAGGCATCGACGATAACTTGTAGTAAAAAAATACATGATTACTGAATACATAAAGTTGCATAGCGAAATGAAAATGATTTCATAGACAATAGTTGTTAATCGTTGGAAGATATCAACTTTTTTTGTAAAAGACTTAGAAACAGGTGTTTTGTGAGCTTCGGCGAGCTCTGGCTGCTGTTTCTAGCCAAGTAGACAAACGGCTGATGTTTGAATACACTAAACAGTTCTTTTCTTCTTCCTGCAATTTATTTGAAAGACAGTAAAACTCTAATTCAATGCATTTATTTTATATTAAAAGTCCTTTGAGACCAGCGAAGTAATATTAAAAGAAAATCACACAGTCAGCTGATGACTGGTACGCAGTAAATAATCTGCCATGGTCAACAATTTTACATCGCTTAAAGTTAATAATTATTATCATAACATAACAACTAATTTCAACATTCGAAAGAAATAAGAAAACATTTTCCGATTGCAGACAATAGTATTTGTTTTGTCCTAGGCTTCAGAATTTCGAACTGACCGTGCATTCACTGATTATTGGCATTGTTGCATGATTGATTTTGTCACGGATTTGTATTTAGACCACCATTCTTTTTTTATTTGGGAACACGGAAGGATACAGGACTTAAAAGCGGAATTAATATTGTCCATAATTAGATAAATTGAACAGGATACAATACTTAGAATTTGACACGGAAAAAAATATTGCAATAACAAAATTAGGAAATGAGGAAAGCTGTCGGAATGAATAGTTAAAAATTAGAACACGATTGTTGTTATATATATGTTGCAAACATTTCTGTACTTGGTTAAGTTAAATCAAATGAAGATGGAATGGCATACATTTAGGCAAAAGAATAACAGTCCGAAACCAGGTTGAAATAGAACAAAAGAATCGAAGCTCTTTGTTAGAGAAGGCGATTATGTTTACTGTATTGTTTACTATAGTGACAGATTTTTAAAAAGTTAATAGAAACAAACAAAATTTCAATTTTCTTCTCAATTACGAGGTGTTTTATTTTAAAATCACTATTTGCATAAGTTTTCAATCTATCTAGACTTAGTTAGGCAGAACAATTAGATATCAAGTCGACGACATGGGTATCTTTCAAGTTGGATGAAGAAAATGCATAACCTCCGATTTTTAAAAAACAATTACCACTGACGGAAAACATATGAATCTATCAGTTCGGTAATTTTCGTGTCTGCCCTTCCAAATATGTGACTGAAGAAAAAATTCAAAAAATAGGTTACAATTGTATCGAAAAGAGAAAATCGAGTGCACCTTTTTGTGTTAGGGCGTGTTTGAGTTGAGTATGTTGTCTTGATATCGTACAAAGTAGGAATATTTCATATATCGTCTCGCTTCAGATTCTATCATTTTTATATATGAAAGCTACAGGTTGACTTTTTAACACAAAAAAATAATAGTACTATAAGATGAAATATATGGGTCAAGTGAAATACCTATCTAATGAATCACAAAAACAGAGAAGGTGTGTTCGAACAGCTATTTTTTTACTAAAAGTACTTGACGACAGTCTTTCAAGTTGGATGATGAAAATGCATATCTTCGAAAATATATATTATTTTGTGTGTGATAACTAGGGTTTATAGTTTGCATACACTAAAAAATTCTAGTCTGCCCTTCCAGGAAATATTTAATGAGAATTTTTTAAAATGTTTATGAATTTTCAAAAATTCCATCTGACAACCGATCAGACAATAGTTTTAAGTTGAATCAATACAGACAAGATCATTAACTGATGCTCATTAGCTAGTTGAAACATTTGTCTTTTAAAATATAACTGACATATTAGGATCGTATTGGTGCAATGTGGATAAATTAATCGATTTCCAAGAGCAAAATTGGTAGCGCGTCATCCCTACAATGGCTTCCATTTCTGCGATTGTGAAAATGAACTGGCGTAATGGGGAGATAATTTTGACGAAGTAGAATCCTGACTGATTAGAGTCAATTTTTACTTACTAATAAGAATTCCTTAGATGCTAAAATCGTTGCTTCAATTGCATATCAACTGTTAAACGAAACAAAAAAATACTTGCATTTTCTGGTATATTAATCAGCGCAATATATTTGAAAACTAAAGACGCCGGCGATTAGTTATTATATGGTTCTTGACATTACATCATTAACATATGTGACGTTATATACCTTAATAGGTCAATTACTGGCCACGTTATGAGAAAAATCTACTGACGAAAGGAGGATCATTTTAAGAATATTGTAATGAGTTTGTATTTCCCTCAAAGAAAAGCGTGTATAAAGGTAGTATGCCAAATTCAAGTAACAAATAAAATAGTACCTCATGCATTATTAGTTACATAATTATATATACGGGGTCAGTAAATACCATATAGGGCTCGAGCGAACATAGATTGTGAGCATGATTTTCACTTCTTTGAATACTTAAATGAAATTCATCTATATAACAGTTCCAACCTTAAGTATCGGGTTTTGCCCTTGTAGAAATAAAGGAATTACCCAGGTCAATAATCTTTTTTTTAAAATAACTCCGGAAAATATTGAATTATTCTAAATGTATTACTGTCTTGAATATACATTTCTTTGTTATTGCGTTTTCAATGTACATATCTACTTGTTATAATTAGTACACAATTATGAAAAATAACGATAAGATAAATAGAAAAACCTTTTCAACAAGACAGTAATTCACATAAATTGTATTACAGATTTAGTGTTAACCAAGGAAATAATTTACAGGACGGTAGGGTCTACAGTCGAACTGGTTTGTCCTATTATTTCTGCACGAGCCATAAGTTGGTTAGGGCCACCAAGTTATCAGGAATACGCTGTAGGGACAGACATATTTCCAGAAGTATCCAATCAAGTGGCTGTTAGTGAAACTGCTGCAGATAAAAAGTCCATTTTACTTATTCACCGTTTCAGAAAAGACAATAGTGGAGATTACAAATGTACTGATGGTATTGATAAAAAGGAATTTAGCTTAATTAACAAAAGTAAGATTTAAAATGGATGATTTTTCTTCAAAAAATACAATTCAGATTTACTAAATGTGTGTACTTTTTTAGTGTATAAATATTAAGAATGTTCAAAATTTAAAATGTTTTTCAGTTCAGTTCAATTTATTGAATAATACGTCACGGCGCTCATTAATAATAATTTGATAGGCATGAAAAAAAACCTTTTGAAATTCTTTCAGTACATGCAATAATCAAAAAAGGTTTCCTTGTGTAGTCTTGTATATTTTATTTTGTATAGAGGACCTCTTTTTCAATTTATCTCTACATTAATGACATTTCTTTCTTTTAACTTGAATATCCTAACATCCGGCAATAAGATAATTTTTTTTACATATATTAAATAATTTTTTTTCGATAAAATGCATGTTGGATATATAAAGGCAACAGTAGTATACTGCTGTTCGAAACTCATAAATCGATAGAAAAAAAACCAAATCAGGGTTACAAACTAAAACTAAGAAAAACGCATAAAATATAAGAGGAGAACAATGACACAGCATTAAAACGTAACACACACAGAAACGAAATAAGCATCAGACAAAATCCGATGAGAATAACAAATATAATATCAAAACTAAATTCATGAATTTGGGATAGAAAAGTACCGTGACACGTCTTACAGTATTGTGAATTCACACCAATAAAAGAGGAAACAAACGACACCTCAACAGAAAAACAACGTTAAAATGTAACACTCACAGAAACGAACTATAATATAACAATGGCCATATTCCTCACTTGGTACAGGACATGTTTTAAAGAAAAAAAATGGTGGGTTGAACTTGGTTTTATGGTATGCCGAACCTCTCGCTTTAATGGCATTGTCAAACACAACAGTAAAATGACAACACAGCATTAAAGGACTACAATACAAATTAAAAGGAGAACATATTGAAAAAAAAACACACTAATAAAAGCTAACAAAAGGCACCAGGTTGAAAATTTAATGCGTCATTAGTGCATCTCGTCCACACAAGTCTTACTAGTGACGCCCACACAAGTCTTACTAGTGACACCCACACACAAAAGTTCGGATTCCAAAACAAGTACAAAGTTGAACAGCACTGAGGACCAAAATTTAAAAAAAAGGTGGACTAAATACGGCTAGGGTTTCCTGCTTGGAATAAGAACATCCTTATCACTCAGAATAATTCATACTTTGCATAAAGTAAATTTTATAAAAATCGCTATATAACAGATATACATGACAAAACTGAAGTATTAACAAATGACAGAAAAAAAACCGGATTCATTACATAAACCAACATATTCCAACACAAAAAATAGACACACCGAGTTAGCCAAGGCCTCAATGAAAAAGTGACGTCACATTTCAAAATGTAAAAAAGCACAAAAATGACGTCACATTTGAAATTCTATAACAGCACACAAAAAATTACGCCCCATTTGTAAAATTATGAAACAGCACACAAAAAATTACGTCACATTTAAATGACTAAAATTATTTATAAAAAATTAGATAGAATTAGGTTGATGGATTTCCTATATTTCACTCAGAGATTTGACACTCGCATATAGATTAGCGAGATGAATCAAGTTCATTTGATTTTATTATAACTCACATTTTAACATAGTTAATATATATATTTGTATAAACCGTAACATGCTTAGTAAGCTATCCTAGTATTAGAATAAGAATAAAAAAATATTTAGAAATAAAAAAAAAAAAAGAAGTAGAGAAATGTATCTGCCAATAAGTAAGATTGTTGAAGGCATATTTAAAATATGAAATAAAGGATATAACATTTAAAAAAAGTTTAGTTTTGAAAAAAAAAGTTAATATTGCTCTGGTATTTCTTTACCACTGTTATCCTCAATGCTCTTCAACTTTGTACTTTTTTTGGCTTTATAAATATTTTGATATGAGCATCACTGATGAGTCTTATGTAGACGCGCGTCTGGCGTACAAAATTATAATCCTGGTACCTTTGATAACAATAAGTAATTGATTGTTGCTGCTTATTGGCCATTGACTTATATAATTTGCATATTCCGGATAAGAACACATTTAAATGATTAGTAAAAATAGGTATGTTCTGATACTGGAAATTCGAATTGTGCGATTTCCATCACAAAAGAAGAGATTTGACACTCGCATATAGATAAGCGAGATGAATCAAAGCGCTTCATGTCTTAAATTCCCTTTTTACTCGCTTTATTAAACTTTGTTATAGTCATGTGCCATTAAATTATTTAATTGAGGTTGTGTTAAATCTTCATAATTTATTAAATTGATAGAAATGGACACACAAAAATATATTTAAACGACTAACACACTTTTTTTTAACATAAAACTAAGAAGATTTACATTATTGCATTTATTAGCATTGCATTAAGACAACAGAAATAAATGAACAGTTTTACTAACTTTTCTTGATTTATCTAGGAAATCCATCAAACTTGGTAATAAGTAATAAGACAGATGACAAAACTACTACAGTTGAAGGAAAAGAACATAATCTAGAATGTAGGGTGACCAGTGGACAACCTGGAGGCAATATTACTTGGTCTACGGATGGAGTTGTTGTTGCAAGAAATGAACCTAGTTTTGTTATTCACAGGTTAACACCTAACAGATCTGATAATGGAAAGATATTCGAATGTGAAGCTTTTAACAGCGACGGTGAGAAAATATTGGAAGCATCAGTCCGTATTGAAGTCTTTTGTAAGTTCGTTTGTTTTAATTATAATTCACACTTTAACATAGTTATGATACAAATATATATTCGTATAAACAAAAATGCTAAGACGGCGTGCACAAAGCTGAGTCCACAAACGTAACGTCTTCAAATAGCTAAAATCATTTACGACGTCGGCATTTCCCCCCGAGAAAACGTAAGCGTAACAAAAACACTGGACACGTAGTTTATCACATAATTTTGAAAATAAAAGTTCAACAAGTGTCATTTTTTCGAACAACAAAGTACAGCAAATGCACATTCTGAAAATCTAAGAAAATACATGCTAAGAGCAGTGTAAAGGAATTAATAAGCGACTATATCGTAGACCCTATTCAGAAAATAGCGTTAAAAAGTCGTTTCTTTAAACTGTAACATAATAGCTAGACATTTAAAAAATTCCGGTGTTAAGTCTGGACTATCGAATCATTCATATTTTGCGGATTGTTTTAAACCTCTTGTTTTGCACATTTCGAATATCGAGTCATTTCGATGTAAGAAAATAGCAAGTACATATTTTTTTTCACCGATTCTTCCCTTTTCTGATATTAATCCTTCCAAATTACTACTTGTTACACATAACGAATTACATTCCAAACTCATCCACAATGTCAGATTTTGAATTTTTTCAGGTGAAGTTCGTATGTTATCATATTCCGAATCCGAAAAAAAATATTGTACGAAAATGCAGGAATATGTTGAATTTGTACAAATTTTAGGTCAAAAACTATATTTTATGCTTATTTAATGTTACAAGTTACATATGTTTTTGCCGTTTTTTCTATGTTCGTTTCATTCTTTATAGATTTAATTTTGATAATCTTTTTAATCAAGTGGATTTTAATAGCTGGCTCTAATCGTTTTATCATTAAAAAAACTTCCTTTTTAAAATATATGTTTGACACGGTTGTATAAAGCTACTTTTAAAAGCGCATTTTACAGGGGCCGTCAACTTTGTGCACGCCGTCTAAGTAAGCTATCCTAGTATTAAAATAAAACAAAATTAGAAATAAAATACTTAAAAAGAAACTAGAAAAATGAATCTGCCCATAAGTAAATTTTAATTAGCTTTAACAAGGCCAAATGTCTCAACACGTCATTCAGCTGTTATGTGTGATTGTTGAAGGCTTTACAAAATATGAAATAAAGGATTGTAGGGCATTTCGGACAAAAACGATATGATTTGTATTCAAAAAGACATAACGCTTTTTTTTCTCAGCAGAGTTTCTTTTTGATAATTCCTCCTCCATTTTCTTTTTACTCAAACTAAATTATAATAACGATTTTGAGATATCTTAAGGGGTTTATAGCATAGTTATTTAGGGTAAACAAATATAATTATTGTTTGAATCTTATGATTCACACATGGAACTATGCATTTTGAGTAAATGTATATATATTTTATAAAAATGACCATTATTTGAAATAAGTTGCGGTTTTTTTTCATGTGAGGAGCTGTTTAACAAGAGGAAATATTAAAGAATAATAGTATATGTTTGTTAAGAAAGGGTCTACCATTATTTTTAATGATATCACCTATTTTAAAATCTTTCTTTGGAAGTCTTCTGCGATATTGTTGTTTAACCTTAGTAATTAACTTACATTCATACACCTGTCGAAACATTTTACCCCTCAGCTAATTTCTTTTTGAAAACTTGCACAATTAAACTAGAAATCGTTTAACACAGTTACAAATATCATTGTTAAAAACACCATATTTTTCATTATCATATTCCACATTATAATTAATGTTTGTTATAATAATGACAAACTCGTCGTTTTTGTTAATTCAGATATTCCAAAGATAACCTTCAGTCCCAGTCAAACGATAACTGTGAAAGAAGGTGAGGACACACAACTAATTTGCATCAATGATGGGAACGATCCAGACACAACAACTGTCTGGAAAATACAACGTACAGAAACAATTATCTCAAACAATGATACATTAAAGTTTAAAAGGGTTAAACGGACAGATGCCGGCCTATACATATGCATGGTTCAAACAAAAGCAGGTGTTTATAAAGAAAATGCAAAGGTTGTTGTGCAGTGTAAGTAATGAATTGCACTTTATGGAAAAATGGTAAAGTAGGCGTTATATCTTATTTTTCACATTTTATATAAGTAATTTTCGAATTAAAAAGACCCCCGTTCATTATATACTCAAGCTCAAAGAAACAACATACATACATATACCTGAAAACATTTAGTTTATAAAATAAAGTAATGTAACATCTGAAAAAAAATATATAGCAGAAGCTAAGATTATAGATATTTAAATGAACCAAAATAAAAAAGATAATATTTGAATATTGTTAAATGTCGGCGACAGTGTGAATACCCTTATCAAACAAATCTATCGGCAGTTAAAGAAGCAAAAACTCAAGACATTATATATTTATATGTTCGCGTTAGTAAGTTCGTATTACGCATTTTAGTGGATAATTAATGCGACTGTTTTTAAAACCTGATCTTGCTCTCATATATACATAAATATAACAGATCAGATCATATTTACATTTTAAGATTAATCACAAATTTTCAATAGGTTATTGATGTGTTATCTTTGACGATAAAATCACTAACTGTATAAATTTAGGAATTATTTGTAAAGTTTGTATGTAAGCGAAAAAGTTTACATAACAGTAACTCGTGAACGTGCATAATAATTCTTAACGTAAACAATTGCTATTATTGTCTTTCAATTTGAACATTCTTGGATTTTTAAAGAAATCAATTCTATGGTATCATATATGAGCTTATGATACCACTGCTGGTGGATGTTTCGTTCCCGAGGGTATCACCAGCCCAGTAGTCAACACTTCAGTGTTGACATGAATATCAATAATGGGGTCATTTTTATAAATTTCCTGTGTACAAAACTATGATTTTTTTCGAAAAACTAAGGATTTTCTTATCCCAGGCATAGATTACCGTAGCCGTATTTGGCACAACTTTTTGGAATTTTGGATCCTCAATGCTCTTCAACTTTGTACTTGTTTGGCTTTATAAATAATTTGATATGAGCGTCACTGATGAGTCTTATGCAGACGAAACGCGCGTCTGGCGTACTAAATTATAATCCTGGTACCTTTGATAACTATTAACATTGACAATGAAAGAATTTCGAAATGTCAACCAAGGAAACGAACTGTACACATTCAATTATTTGTATGTGTTCAAATCACACATTTTAACTGTAACTGTTTTTCAGTCCCAACCATTTATAACATTTAGATCGTCGAGTACTTTATAATTTTGCAGTCTTTATAAGTATCATGAAATGTTTTATTTCGTTGTACAAATAAACTCAAAGGAATTTGTTGAATTCTAGATGCTCCAACTATCGATATTCAATATGTTCCGACAGAAAGAAAAATGAAGTGTATTCCAAGTGGTGTCCCAGATAGATACGTATATAAGGACTGGGAACATACAACAGAATACAACGATCATATAAGGTTTTTACCGATAACCAAAGAAGGGAATAACGCAATTTTAACTATTCCTAAACATGAGACTGGAAAAGATCATCAACGAGATCGAGGTTTATACATTTGTCGGGCTTCGAATAACATATCATCAAGTGATGGAATGTTTGTTGTGAAAAAGTACAATTTGAATTTTAAGGGTAAGTTTATTTTACTTATTTCTTATTTGTGATTAAGAACATATATATTGTGAAAACAATTATGTATTCGTTAGAAAGCAAACATTTTGCGTTTAATAATTGCAGAGAAGAATAATAATAAAAGCAGGATGGTCAATTTTACAAACGTCAAATCAAAGGAGAACCATGATCTAAAAGATTTAGACAGGATAGATGTGTTATTCAACTGATTATGAGATTTAATGTTATGTTTAGTTTAAAATGAACTGAATTACAATTATTTAGAGATCAACAAATTACTTATCAATGACAAACAATATTTTTTGAAGAACTAGTACAAGACAAGATAAAATTTGTTAAAACTCAAAAAAATATTTAGTGAATCTTTATGTTATGGATGCACACCATATTGAGATTGCACTGCCTAAGAGTAAAATTATTGTAAACAAAATAATATCATCAGGCCTGATTGAAGTAATAAAGCTATAAATAAGGGATTTTTTCGAAGTGGTTTAACCTCTAAAGAAGTTCCAATGTCTTTATCACGACTTTACATATTGTTTTAATAGGAAAGTTATCTGTCCATGAAAGGATACAATCGGTACTAAGATTTAAATGCTTTTTTTTTCAATCATGACAAACTGTTAAAAATTTCCCATAGAATTAGTTGTGATATTTATATCAGTAAAATCTGACTTATTTTGGCACCTTCCATTATTAATTAGTATACAAATGTTTATATTTTTGCTGAAACTTTTGTTCCCGTGAGCCCCCTTATTAAAAAAAGTAAAAACACAAAAATACTGAACTCAGAGGAAAATCAATTCGGAAAGTCCATAATCACATGACAAAATCAAATAACAAAACGCATCAAAAACAAATGGACAAGAACTGTCATATTCCTGACTTGGTACAGGCATTTATGATGCATTTTGTAACGTCAGTTTTTGTAGTTAATTTTCATTACTTTTGCGATGTAGTACAAAGTTATAATACATGTAATACCCTTACAATTGAAAAAAAAACACTTTGTTTATTTTCTATAATATCAACCTTTTTAGGCAAACCTTACTTTGCCAGCTCTACTGAAAACATTCAATTTGGAGCTTATCTTAAAACTGCAATGATAAAGATACATTTTGTGAGTGTCCCTGAATATAACAGTTACGACGTTTATAAGAATGAAAGCAGATTCACAGGATATAATGAATCCCTTCACAGAAATATGAATCTGACGGATACTGTATATGGAAAAAATGTATCGGTGAAAGGAAACATCATATCTTTACAGATACAAATCGACACTTTAGATGATTTTAACCTGTATAAAGTAGTTGTCAAGAATGCAGAAGGATCCTCGCACCATACAATACAACTTGTTTCTGCAAGTAAGTTCAAACTTTAAATTCTGATAACCTTTTTTAAAGTTACTAGTATATAATTAATCAAACATATTTAACTCTTTTCGGCTGTTTAAAATTTTTGTTCTATTTTTTGGTGTCATTTTGCAAGTCAGGTGAATTACATTTAAGAACTTTTACATTTCATCATGAAGTAGTCCTGTACACGTGATAACACACATTAATAGAATAACTTTTCTATATTGTTTAAGATAATATTTCAGCTTAACTGTATATCTAGGTTGAACTTGTATTTCAAAATAACAGATACTTAACAAAGAAACATTGATTTCAACTTTTTGTAGGTGCTCCATATATGCCAATTATTCTTCAAACATCAGCAAAACAAACCCAGATTTTTGTTTTGTGGAAGCCAGGATTTGATGGTGGCTATCTTCAATGGTTTACAGTTGAATATAAAGAAATAGGAGAAACTTACTGGAACAATCAAATAACGAATTCATCGAACGTGATAGTTATTGGTGGATTAAAGCCAACAACTAGATACCTTATTCGAGTATTTGCAACAAACATAATCGCTGATAGTAACAGAACAAAAGAAATTCTAATACAAACAGGTAATGTAGCTATGCAGTTGATTTATTTAAAGCATATTTATTTTATATAAATGTTTGATTATACTAAAATTGGTTATATAACAAGCCTAGCCTGCAGTGTTAGAATCGTGGCAAAAAAAGTATTCATACAGAAAAATATTCCAAGGCATCGTAGCGGAAAAAATCACACAATGCACGTTACTCAGATACTATCATGTTCAATTTATACAAAATTGATAGCCGTCTATATTTCAAATTTAAACGAAAATACAGAAATCTAGTTTTTGTTTAGAAATTATTCGTTCTACCAACTTCCAATTCATAAAATTAACTTGTTTTATTTTCTAAAATATTTTTGGTAAATTGTGTTTCTTGTAATTATAGCATTCGGTAAAACTTATTTAAATCTTTTCATACTTTTTTATATTAACTTATGAACATTTTCATACCCAAACTGAGAGTTCACTTAATCATATAGTTTCACTCAGGATTAATATTTTAATAGCATTACTGAAGTACGCAACTCTAAATTAACGACACGATTCACGTTTCTTTTTATTTTTTAATGAGTACACTACATGTATCAGCATATTGCCAACGTGGATCATTGAGATTTGTAAGACAAGGATGCTACAATGCTTTGAAAATTAAAGAGAAATAAATTCAGGAAAAAAAGTTTTTTTATAAAAAAAATCTATTAATGTTATGTTATGTAATGCGACTCTTGTGGGCGCAGTCAACAAATTTGCAACTATTTTATAATTACAAATTCAGTTAAAAAACATTAAGTTGCCCAAAATAGAAGAAAAAACAAACAAGTTGTAGAGCAACCATTTTACTTCAAAAGGGGGTGGGGTTATAGTTTTTTGTATGAGTCAGACGTTTTTCTTAGTTTTACGACACTACCAATCAAATCATTTAATTTCAAATTTTAAAACTATTAATTACGGGAAACATCTTGATTCAGTTTTTTTTTGGTTTTCAACCTGCTCGACCACAACATATTTTTTTCGTAAAATCGGGAATCAGGTTTATTTTATAAAAACAGCATTACCACCTTTGAATTAAATGCTTGTTCCTTTAAACTCAAAGTAAAAACAAAAGCTTGTGTGTTTTGGAAAATTTAACAGTCCCTTTCTCTATCTGACACAATTGTATATAATAATATTGAGGCAAAGATCTAAAATAAGAGGATAGGAATGTGTTTATTGAGTAGAGGTACTCTGGAGCGCCTGACTCCTAAATCTGCCCTTTAGCTTTTGTAATAGACCAACTAATTATATACTAGAAAATCGTTTTGTTCGTTTACATACACATTGCTTACAGTATATAAAAAGATGAAATAGTGATTCTTTTTATTAAAAAAAGTATCACTTTCCGTTTGAGCGATTAATTTTTGTAATTTTTCTTCTGTGTAAATCATATTATGACGTAACTTTCATTGAAGATATTTGTTTTAGCATCAATGTTAACTCCTTTTTTCTAAATTGACAAGAAATTGGTTTTTTTCACTAGAACAAAACCGTGAAATCCCTGGTCCGTGACTGAATTAAAGTATATAACTATGTGTAAGCCTTATTTAAGCCTGGATATTTATTATTGATATTGTCATCTGATAAAGTCATGCTGATTATAAGATGCTGTCAAAATCCTTCTGTTTGAAACCGTCGACCTGGAACTTATCACTAATTGGTGATATTAATTATTTGAAAAACAATAGGGCCTGGAATGGAGTATTTTTTTTTATCAACAGCATAAGTTATAAATAAAGTTGAATTCTTTGTTTCTCTGTTTTGTGTCATGCCGGCTAACAAATTGGAAACTGTACCTATACGACTTATTTTTATTTTAGATTTTTAGTATTCGTATTGTCATCTTTTAAAGTCATACTGATTAAAATACTACAATAGGAAACAATGTGACAATGATAGAATTTAGTAATGTCATCCCTGTGATTATGACCCGTGTGTATAGGAAATCCTAAATACACCGTTTGGTGGTGCGCCTGTCAGATGCGGAACGTACAGATAAGTTATAGGTAACATGTGAATATACTATTGGTATCAGTATCTGATTCGACCTATAACTTGTAAATTATTGCCAATATTAATTATGGGAATTACAAAAGGGACTGGAGTGGTGTAATTTTTAATCAACACCATTGTCCTATATTTACTATATTTAAAGTTGAATTCTTTGATTTGTCGTTTATACCCCATGACGGCTGACAAATTGAACCTCGTTATTTTAGTATTATAGATATGTCGACCAGAATGAATTTGCACGATAGTGTCGGTTTTCAAAAGGTCAATTTGTTCATGCGTTTGTTGTAAATTCAATGCAACTATACTGTGAAATCAAGTTCATTCTATCTGTTAGCTTGTTAAAAATTTCGAAAGAAGTGTAGAAAGATTTATTTAAGTCCCATATATATGTTTTCTTTCTTTATTCCACTGGAGGCATAATTGTCATGATATGAAATAAGAACTTGAATTACAGTGGCCAAATATATTTTCTTCTAAAAGGTCATCTTTCGTGACGGATGTTTTGGTCCTGGAAGACAAATATATTGATATCTAGACATTTTTGTTTGCCCAATACATCTAGTGTCCGAACAAGAAAGTAGGAAAAAGTCTGTATATTTTTCGTCTAGTGACTTACATCTAGAAATTGACAATGAGGGTGGGTTGAAAACAAAACTGTACGACAAAAGAGATGATTTCAGCTTTCAATTTTGAGCTTTCCATTTCTAAGTAGCAACATTCAAGCAGCACCTGCATACGGGGTATACATCTCCCAATTGATACGATATTCCCGTGCTATCATTTCCTATCATGATTTTCTTGATAGAGGGTTGCTGCTCACAAGGTAGCTATTAAACCAAGAGTTTTAAATGGTGAAGTTGAAATCATCCCTTCGTAAATTTTACGGACACCATTACGAGTTGGTTGACCTTTATGGAATAACCGTTTCACAAATGATATCGGATATGTTCCTTACGTCGTAACTACAATCCCCTTCCCTTCTATGAATGTGATCTACCTAATAATACTATTTACCGGATTTGTTATCACATAAGCAACACGACGGGTGCCACATGTGAAGCAGGATCTGCTTACCCTTCCGGAGCACATGAGATCACCCCTAGTTTTGGGTGGGCTTCGTATTGCTTATTCTTTAGTTTGTTTTTATGTATTGTCATGTGTACTTTTGTTTGGCTGTTTGTCTTTTTCATTTTTAGCCATGGCGTTGTCAGTTTATTTTCGATTTATAAGTTTGACTGTCCCTCTTTTACAATACAGTTATAATCTTCACCTGTTTTGATTTTATAAAGTCACTTAAGTTTGTTATTTCTATCTCCCTTTTTCTTTCGCTAAATAGGCCACTGCATTCAGTTTTTTTCATGTCCCATACAAAAGACCATACAATACTATTGATTTGTTATTCGTTTACATCTGAAATACCTTTCATTTCAATTTCGTATCCAATCATAGACAGTACAAATGATTCATTGAAACTTTTCCTCTAAATATTAGATACCTTGACTTCCAAACTCTCTATGGAGTTTTTTCTTTTACTTATTTTTCTAACCAAGTTTGATCTTAATCCAGCCCATATCCGTTTTGAACCCTTATTGCTTTCACATTTGTTTAAACTTTGTTTTTTTATTGAGTCACCTGCTTTTATACTTACACACAGTCAGAGTTTCCCCTGGTTCAATTATTTCTTTCACCACCTCTTTCGCCAAAACAATATATTTTTCGCCACTTTCGAGAAACTCGAAAAAAGTAAATAAACAAGATGGAGGAATTAAATCGTTCTATATTTTTTTCGCCAAATTCTTTCGCAAATGACAATTTTTTTTTCGCCACAGTTATTATTGTTAAGCAAATTGCGAAAATGGTGACCGCCAGTCTTTTCCGTATTTATTCTACCGGTCACCGAGGCGCATATTGAAAATCTCAATTTTGCTTGGGAAATTAATTTTTTCAAACCTTTTTTCAATAAATTGTATGTCTGCCTTGCATATAAAGAAGATCTTTTGTGCTCTTATTCAACTCTTTAATATAATCATATTCAAAACAGTGTGGTCCTGGCCATTTATTGACGACCTAAATTATCCCTTTGACTGGGACAGATTAGGTGAACGTTTGTCTGTAACGACCATTGCTCACTTCTTACTTATAATAGAATTTAAACTGTGGGGTCACCAAAGGTTCTTAACGCCTTTAATAATAGAATTATTCGAAAAATTATTCAGGAATAACCTTTATGTTTTGATTTATATTATTGATATAAATCAACACATCGTATTATTCCGGATTCGTTTTCGAATTGCTTTTTTAAGGTGTTGAGAACCTTTGGTGACCCCACAGATTCAGTGTCTTTAACAGGTACATAGTGAGCAGTGATTGTTACCGACAAACGTTCACCTAATCTGTCCCAGTCAATGGGATAATTTAGATCGTCAATCAATGGCCAGGACCACACTGTTTTGAATATGATTCTATATGTATGATCTGGCTTAATTCTATGAATATGGTTTGAAGACTGGAACTAAAATTATTATTCATAAATTCAAGAGTAGAGAAACTTCCTAAAAAAGTCATAAATAAAGATAAACGATCAGAATATATCGTTTAAAACATTACATGATCATTAATCCTGTAGAGCAGGATCTGCTTACCCTTCCAGAGCACCTGAGATCACCCCTAGTTTTTGGTGGGGTTCATGTTGTTTATTCTTTGGTTTTCTATGTTGTGTCATGTGTACTATTGTTTTTCTGTTTGTCTTTTTCATTTTTAGCCATGGCGTTGTCAGTTTGCTTTAGATTTGTGAGTTTGACTGTCCCTTTGGTATCCTTCGTCCCTCTTTTATAACCACTGGATCGATGTCTCTGCTGATGGACATTTTGTCCCCGAGGACATCATCCGCCCAGTAGCAAAACTACAATTGCATGAAATTACGAAGATCAAACAGGAAACTGGCTCAGACGTCGCCCAGTATAAAAAGGTCCGAAACAGACGTCAGCATGGGCACGGTGTTGCTGATACGGCAGGTGTCCCTTCATCACCAGACATGACAAATATCTCAAATATGACTCATTCAGATCATCCTTCTAGTGACAATAGCAATATTACACACATACAGTCATGTTCAATTCTCCTTAAAGACATTTTTGTTTTTGATTACACAGTACAACACTGTCGCATTTCGAAATGTGAGACCCAAGGTTGCAAAACTTGTGCAATTTTAATTACAGATGCTGAATTCATTAGAAATTGACCAAGAAGTCATTTGTTACCAGAAGTTACGATGATCTGAATTGTAAATTGGATAAATGTCGTCTACGGATTAGAGTGCAACATTTGCGGATTGGTATATGTCGGTGAAACGACAGGAAGACTAAACAAACGTATGTGCGGTCATAGATTAGACATTAACCTCAATGCTAACGACATTCTATACCTGCATTTTAATCAGCCCGATCATTCCATCGTTTCTATGACAGTTTGCATTATCGAAAAGATATACCATAGCTCTAACAATCCTATTCTTTTAACGACTCTCCATGGACAAAAAGAAGACTACTGGATTAGACAATTGGGAACTGCGACACCTTATAGTTGCAATGACAAAATTGATGGTATAGGTATTCTATCTAGTCCTTCGTGTAACTTGGTGAATGTGATGAATATTTTAACTCGACTCCTCGCCGTAGACGCAGTCATGGTCATCGTCATGACCTGCTGCAATGTATACAAAAACGGTTAGATATTAATAACATTCGAACGAAACTTTATTCATTACCCCTTACAAAACTTCATTCTCTCTTCAATTTATGTTTGAAATCCACTCTTACAAGCCCTCAATCACAAACCAATACAAACTTGAAGCTATAATTTCGAATATTGCAAGTCAAAGTCTTTTTAAGCCAGTCCGCATTGGAAAAGATGGAAAAGAGAAAGATCTTTCCTTAATCTTTCCTTTGCCAATAAAGGTCTCGATGGCGTCAACTTAGGCAATATCCTTCATCATAAATTAGTTCAATCGAAAATACCTCCTTATTTCAAAGACCAGTCTGTACCAATCATTTCTTATACCTATACCAAACCTATTGCAACTAAAATTTTCAATTACAAACACGTTTTGTAGGATCTCGATATTGACGACTTCAAGTCTAAACCTCCTGATTGCACTTGTGCTAGTTCCCAATTCACATATAATCCTGCTGGCCACGTTATTACCGGTGACCTCAACATTGTTAATAACACTTCTCTACGAAATGTGTTATCGAAAGGTCTGAAATATCGTGAGCCTAAATCCATCAATTGGAAATACAACTTTAAAATTTTGATGGATTCAGTCGAGGATTATGCCAGGCAATGGGATAAGAGAAGGAAGACGTATATACTCTTTTCGAATGGATAAAGGCAGTGAGATCGTTGATACAAATCAGAATTAAGAAACTGAATGGGTCCATCAATGCCCATCCTACGTCAATCTTTAAAGACCCAAATGTTGCTAAACACTTACCCGACCTCCATGATAAATATGTTGTTGTTCCCGCGGACAAAGCCCCAAATAACATTGTTTTTGTGTGTAAAAGTCATTACATTAACTGCTTGATAAATGAATTAGGAATTAACAATTCACTTGGACACTCAACATTTACCCTCACGACACTTACAAAAGAGGATTTCCTAGATAATCATAGGTCTGTTCTTTGTTCCTTTGGAATTTCAACCAAAGATGAAGAACTGGATCTTCCATCACTGTATTGGATACCTACACTAAATAAGTGTCCTCACAAACAACGGTATATTACTGGGTCTTCCAAGTGCTCCACGAAACCTCTTTCTAAATTTTTAACATCTATTTTATCAGCAATCAAAGACGGGCTTCAAAGTTATTGTAAAACTGCCTATTCTAGAGGTGGCGTGAATCAGATGTGGATACTTAAAAATTTAAAACACATCTAACTCTTTATAAAGTTGGTTTTGTTTCTTATTTTGGTTAAACGTAAATTAGACTTATACACTGTTTGCCACTAAATTAAAACAACTACCTTTCTGTTTTAAAAGGGAAGAGACACACCATTTGATTATATTTAAATTGGGGAAAAGGTACACGATTTGGATTTCAAAATACTTTGTTACTTTCTAATGCAAAATATATATAAAAAAATGTGTGAATTAAATCGTAAGTCGTAATCCCCCCAAGGGTTAACATCTGTGTAACAATCAATGACCCCACACAATATAAGAAGTTGAGGGTTTACTCGTTCAACTATTATGATAGGATTTATTTCAATGTTTTCTGTGAACAGCGGTATACTGCTATTGCCTTTATTTTCTTCCTAAAACAATAGTACAATAACGTGTTCTATAAAAAAACCAAATACAGACTAAAAAGCTAAGTATGCATATATAAATATATTTCAAAAGTTAGAAATAAAGGTCACAGTTGTATATCTAAACTAGTATTCAGTTGTCATAAATCGATATGGTGAAAACAAATTCGGGTCACACACCAAACCGACGGAAACACAACAACTATAAAAAGAAAACCATAGAAAGACAGAAAACACTGACATGAACTGCTACATAAACGAACGCCAGCAAACATAGACACGGAATATTTGTTAACAACTGTCATACTCCTGACTTGAAACTGGACTAGGGGATGGGGGGGGGGGGGTGTTGAATCTAGATTCATGGTTAACCAAACCTCCCGCTAATATGATAATGTAAAAAATACCACTCAAATGACAACATAACGTAACAGGAATACGGTACGTATATATATTATGTATATACAACTCGTCTAAACATCAACCCAACAATGTTAGATATGTAAAGCTTTCGCAATTTTTCGGTTCTTCTCTCGCCGGGATTCGAAACCATGCTACAGAGATATCGTGACACCAAATCGCCTGCACTGTAGCCGTCCCGCTAGACCACACGAACACCTGGGCTTCATAAAAATGAAGCTCTCTGTGGCCGGGTGTTACCTTTCCATGTCAGTTTTAATCTAGCGTCGTACTACAGTGCATGCTATATAAGGCATGGAGATGTTATTTTTACAGATCAGCTAAATTATCTATGGTAAAGGATCCTACAAATTAATGTAAGATACAGTCACAGAAAATAATTATATTTATATTAAGTACGTCTGAGCTAGTGACAACTCTACAACAGATTCATCCATCGGATCACCAGCAGTGATGGTGATACATGGCTGTGTACATTATGTATATACAACTCGTCTAAACATCAACCCAACAATGTTAGATCTGTAAATTTGCTTTCGTAATTTTTTTTGTTCTTCCCTTGCCGGTATTCGAAACCATGCTACTGAGATATCGTGACACCAAGTCGCCTGCACTGTAGCCGTCCCGCTAGACCACACGACCACCTGGCCTACATAAAAATGAAGCTTTCTGTCGCCGGGTGTTACCTTTCGGAGTCAGTTTTAATATAGCGTCGTACTACAGTACATGATATATAAGGCATGGAGATGTTATTTTTACAGATCAGCTAAATTATCTATAGTAAAGGATCCTACAAATTAATGAGAATCTATGTACCCGCATAGTAAATCAGCTATATTTTTTATGTCAGGATTCAATGTATAATACGATGGACAGCAATATTGCAATACAATAACAACAAATTTTTGTTAGCATCAATTAATGGTGCCAGCATGTCCTCCTTTTATTCAAAATATTGATCCGTAACAAAATTTAAGTAGTTGTAATAATTCATGCTGACATTACAACAAATTTTTTTTACATTTTCAACCAAAGCTGACCATATTTCTCTTTTATTTGTAAATCTATATAACCAGCATAGTATTGTACCTAGCGCCTTTTTGTCTTCTCCTGGCGCTCCTGTGCGCATTTTAGTAGGACCGTGAATGTACGCAATAATAATGGAAAACAATTGATGCAAACAAAAATTCTGCATAAATTGGGTGTGTCGGCATTTCATCTCTGTATTCATAATATTGAATAGTAACTAGAAATACATAAAATAGTAGTTCAGGATGGTGCGTAAAACAAAACTATTAGGCCGCATCATCCAAGTACCAACACTGACATGTCTGAATTCATTTGTACTTTTAATAAAAAAAAAAGTATATGAGGTTCTCTTCTGGGAATAGTATACTGTTAATCTATTATGTCGGTTGATTGATTTTGTTTGTAGTTAAACGTCAAGTGGCAACAATTTCCCTCAAGTGCACAATGAGTATAATTTTGGGACGCCCATATAAATTAATCGGCAAAGACAAATCTCTCGACAAATCTGACGAATTTGACGAGATTTGTGATAGTTTTACCACACCATATGTTTACGGACACTGTACAATTTCCGTTAGAATATATTGCGGAAAATAGAAAAGTAAATCCAATGCAAACAAGTTGAATAACAATGAAATATCAATGCATGTATAAATGCATAAAATACATTTAGGAAGAGACAGATAATAAACGGGGAACGAAGCAATGTCGACAGGACTTGTCAAAAGCAGACTTGTCCACAGGTCTGGTCTGGGGAAGACCTATCCTCAGGACTGGTTAAAAGCATATTTGTCCAAAGGTCTGTCGATAAGTCAGACTGTAGGTCTGGTCTACCAACGACGAAGTTAACTTGCTTGTCTGCTTAAAAATTCTCGTTAACTTAGAAAGCAGTCTGCTCCAAGTTAAATTTTTTCAAGGTTAGGACCTCACCCATAGAAATATAATTTTTGTCGCTCACTACCTACACCAATTTTTCGCCAAAACTCTTTTGGATTCCCACACGAATTACTCAATTCTTCCTGCATGGTGTACTAATATTGACGTTTTGCCTTTTGAACCGCTTCATCAAATGGTTTCCTTTTGTTAACAAATATTTGTCGAAAAAACTTTTTCAGATTTTGATTTTTAAACTTAATCCATATTTTTTTCTGATGCACAAACGCCGTTCCATAATTCAGTTAGCTCCTCACTCCACCAAGGTTTCTTACATCTCCTTCTTTAATTATTTACATCCGTGGATAAGACAATCACTTTATATGATAATTTTGTCGACATTTCCGTTTTAATAACATCCACAAATGCATCATACATGTTGTTAATCTTGTCTTGCGTTACATTTGATATTTCCAAATTTTGAATAATAATATTAATATCATTCAGATCAGATTCCGAACTGAGCCAGTCTTCTGATATATTCTTGATGTCATATTTGGTTTAAGTTTAACGATTGTATTTTGGTTGGGCAGCATTTATATTACCTTGACTAACTTTCAACGTTATTTCTAAAGTAAGAAGAAAGCGATCTGGAATAATTTTCTGAAGGTCAAATTTACCATTAGCACATATTTGCTCTATAATTGAACTAGTTCTTGTAACTTTAAATTTGTTGAAAATATCCAGCATTTCGTACGGTACTATGCAGTAATCCACAACGCTCAGACCGCGGGTCGATATATAGATGTAGTCATTTAATAAGGTATTTCTTCAATTTAATATACAACAGCTAACATCTGTAAGAAATTCACAAAAAACCTTCCCATAACTGTTACACTGAAAGTCTGTCAGGAAGATTATCAATACCAGTGATTGAATACGCAAAGTTCGAACATCGGCTACTCCAATCACCACACATATAGAAGGAGTTGCCTTGAGGAACAGTGTATACTTTAGTCATTAAGTTGTCAAAGAATTCATGAACGTTAACTGCACGTGTGGAATTTTCAGAAGGAAGATAATCAACACAGACATAAAGAACGTGTTTTTTTTTGCATTGGTTCTATTCTCAAGTTTAATCCATAAAATTCCATCAGTGTCATTATCTGCAATTGTAACATCAATTTCATTGCATATGCTATTTCGTATTAAAATTCCAACACCACCCGATCCGGATTTTGCTCGGACATGAATATGTTTACGATTGAGACCAAACCACTGATAACTTTCAACGCTTATAACTTTATCTCCAGTAAGATGCGTCTCCGCTAGTCCAAGTATATCCAAATTATAATGTTTTACACATAAAATAAAAAACATATATTTATCGCTATTTACATCAGATTACCAACCAATATTTCAAAATCCGCAATTTACCTATTTATATTCAACACGGCTATTCTGATTTTGACCTCCGTTCTGGCCTTTGTAATTTCCTCGACCCCGACCGTTCAAATTCCTTTCTGACTGATTATGGTTATGAGAGTTTGTATTGCAATTCTCAGTGGCAGATTGTCCATTTCTATATGCTGATCTTTGATCCGTGTTATGGCTATTTCCACCTCTAGTTTTTCCACGACCACGATCATTTCGTCTGTAATAGCTACGGTTACCACTCACATTATTGATTATCGTATCGTCTCGGTCAACGCGTCTTTGTGTATTGGTGTCGGGGTCACATGTACTTTTACCGTGTCTAGCCCTTACCACTGATCCTCTTGTCGTTACCAATTGTGTTGATACTACTTCTCAAGTTAGAGTTCAATAGGGGTTGTGCGCTTGGAAAGGCATTATTAATATAGACATCTTTATAGATACTAGTGTTTCTTAATTCACGTTTTTTCTCCATTACCTTTTGTTTGTCATCCTTATTTTTTAACTTAACTATAACAATGCCGTGTTTTCCTGTGTGGTTATTACAACGTAGAAGTATTTGTTCTCTTAATCAATAAGATATTTTGTAATTAGTTCCTACAACTTAAATGTTTTTTACAATGAATAAAACTATTTTTTTTATTATTATTTAATTATATCAATTTTGAACACTATTAATCTTAAAATAACACTGTTGTAAGTGATGGTATAACAAATACTTAAAACAAATTCCTTTAAAGCTGTGTGAAAAGAAAGTTTCATTTTATGTATATGTGTAACAATTAATTACTTCAATATTCACTGGAAGGCCTCTGATATACTGAGTGAGCATCATCATAGCCGTTGACAAACAAGTTACAACTAACAAACGTTTACAGCCGACGACACTGTTATGAAATACATTCTTTGACCATATCCATGATAATTAATGTCAGTACAGAAGTGCTGAATACTGGACTGGTGATACACTCGGGGATTTAAAACTTGGCATTGCAATGACAGACCTGCATATTTCCTTACTCAATTTTTTTTTATCTTCCTTCAGCAGGATTCTAACGCCTGCTTTTGTGACATCTTGCAACACCACCTATACTGTGTCAAGTGCCCTAGACTACTCGATCACCTACGCTATAAAATAAAGCTCTCGATTGTCAAGTAACGCCTGTTTTTGTCTGCTGTGAAGGCAGATAATTTTACTTATCATGAACTCATATCAGTATTATTTTATGATATACATAGAAATGTAATCATTCATCAAGAACTAGGTACGGTTTTGGCAACTCAACTAGTAAAAGACCACAAAACAGAAAAGCAATTCATATTTCTTTACAAGAGCAATGACATGTTATTAATTTAATGACAGACAAATAGTATCAATAACGATTTTATTCCATATTCGTAACTTTAAAAATCTTCTGAAATTGGTTACTGCATCTTGTAAATTTGAGATAATGACACTATTTCTGTTTTATCAAAATTATTGCTTATTTTAATATAAGAGAAATGAGAAAATTATAATTCATCACTTGCATACTTGTATGTAAATAATATGTAGTCATCGCATACCATCGTAGATGACGCCACTTAGATATGAAAAGACCAGGGATGAAAGTCCGGACATATGAGGATAATGATTTCAGTGTCAAGAACATACAAGTTTTTACTGTTTTCGTCAATGCACGATGCAATTAAAGCAAACCAAGGAAACAAATTTTATCAGAAAAATATTAGAATTAGACTTTTCATTAATCACCTATCGAACTCGAACTAATGTAATTATCTATGTATGTATTATTTTTTTTTTGGGGGGGGGGGGGGGGGGGGGCTAGCTTAATATTTATATTTCAAGTCCTTTATATCTTTTTAGGATAAGCATGAAAATACAAACAAAATAACACGATCTCTTATATAAGCTGGCAATTCAACTACATATAGCTAACTAAACCCCCTTTTAAAAATGCATGCATCCCGAGTATATCATTTCCGTCAAACAATGTTTTTATTATTCAAGTGTTTTTTTTTCAACCACCTAATTTGACTAGATAAACATATTTTTAAACGTAGAATAGCTGAAATGCTATCTTTTGACAGCTGGTGGTATTTGGACAACTGTTATGGTTGGATGTCTTACTATTAAACAAGAAGCTTTGTTTGCAGTTATTTTATGATGTCTAAAACACCCCTTGCACTAACTGAAACATGTTATTTGGTTTTATGGGGATTAACAATTGAATCACTCATTTTTATCCTTTTCATCGGAATTTCATGAAAAAGGTGCTATTTATTTATACGTCATCAATTTTTAAGTGCGTTTGACAATTGACAGATTAATGTCTCGGTTCTAAAGGTTTTTCATAATTCCAAACAAAATTTTATTCTTTAGAAGACAGAATATGCAAAAATATTGGCGTCTTGAAAATAAACAAAATGTCCATCCTTGGCCAATTCTCGTGATTTGACAGTTACGAATATTTGAATAAACTCATCATAGATACCAGGATTAAAAAAAAATATATTTACGCCAGACGCGCGTTTCGTCTACAAAAGACGGTGGAAAAAAGGCCAAATAAAGTACGCAGTTGAAGACCCAAAATTCTTAAAGGTTTTGCCAAATACAGCTAAGGTAATCTATTCCTGAGGTAGAAAAGCCTTGACGACATCGCAATTTTTTTTTTAGATCAGATGATATTCTTTCAAATGGTATATCATTCAGCCATATGTTAGGTGGACGCATCAAAAAATAGTTTTTATAGTTAATGTCCCTATCAAAGTATTGTGATTTTCAAAGATACACTAGAATAAAATATTGCGTTTTAAATATGTTTGTTATTGGTATAACATTTTACAATGTAATCATTTGCACGTATGTTTTGATTATTTCAGACGAATATGCAATTGCAGAAACATTCCATTCTGTTCACATTGTCGTCATTTTATCATTAGTGATTATCATTGCAGTACTTCTGGTGGCTGGGATGGGATTATATGTTCGTAAGTTTAAAGGAGCGGCGAAAGATACCAGAGGGACAGTCAAACTCATAGATTGAAAATAAACTGACAACGCCATGGCTAAAAATGAAAACGGCAAATAGAAAAATAATAGTACACATGACGCAACATAAAAAACTAAAGACTCAGCAACACGAAAGTATGCTATTTGTTAATCCATATACATGTTTGGGGGAATATCGCAACGTTATTTGCACACAAGAAAAAACATATGCCGAATAAAACAAAGACTATTCGTTACACGAATGTGGTCTTTATATATTTATTGCGTTGATTAACGAACCAAAGAGTACGAATTTCCAGTGAAATAATATAACAAATAAAGTGTATATGTCTCAAAAGGTCATCGTATATATTTTTACGTATAAAAAGTATTAAACAGTGTGTTAATTTCGAAGGAACTCTGCATAGTTAATATGATTTTTACTGTAATTGTCAATGAATGACATATTCTAATGCAATTTGGATGTAACAATGTTTTTCATTGGCTAAAAGTTGCCGTCAAATCCACAGTTGACCAGGCGTAACTAAGGAGGGACCCGCCATTTTGAATTGATGAATCAACAAATGTTCGATTACTACTATATAATCGAAAATAAAACAACTCCTACCTCGATTTCGCCGTTTTAATGTAATTTTATCCGAATTTGAAGCGTACAGGTAACGTAATAACCTCCAGTTTGTAAGTTTTCATTTGTATGACGTAACGTTTAGCCATGACGTCTTTGTGCAAAAATCATTCATGAAGTTTAGCGGATTTTTTTTTATTTGACAAATTTAGAAATTTTTTCAAGTTTTATCGTATTTTTTCTTTTTGTAATGCATTAGAATCGGAATAACAGTACTGTAGTTGAAGAGTTGCCACCGTCAATTTTGATTTGACGGTCGCAAATCTCCGTTTTACTGTCTCCGCTACGCTTCGCCAGTAAAACTGCATTTGCGACCGTCAAATCTACAATTGACGGTGGCAACTCTTCAACTACAGTACTGTTTATCCTTAATTAGTATTATCTATTTTAAATGTAAATACTACACACAATTGCATATAAAATTACACATTCAATGCAAATTAATGTTATGTAAGGTTTATTGCTGTATTTTTCAATTTCAGACAGACTGAAACAGAGGTACAGACAAAGGTAAATTATTGACATATAACATATAATTTTATGAAATTTAAGAAACTGTGTTGGTGGTTCTTTCAAATGTTGTATAATTGCAACCCAGCAATAACATTTATCTTAATCGTCTACTGTTGTATTGATCTGTTGGCAATAAATCAGTTTTTTATTTTACAGTTTTGAAAATGTCCAAAATGTCCAAAACTTACCATTGCTTATTTGTTGACTGATGGACTTTCTTAGCTATCAATCGTTCGTTCTTGTTATAGTAGTTCATTCAGTAGCCGATCAAATATTTACATTGTAACAACAAATAACGAAATGATGGTTGCTGTTCACAAAGAAGCTATTAAACCAATAGTTCCAAATGGTGAAGTTGAAATCATCCCTTCGTAAATTTTATGGACGCTATCACGAGTTGGTTGACCGTTACGGAATAACTTTTTCATAAATGATATCGGAAATGCTCGTCGGTACAATCCCCTTCCCTTTCATTTCATGAATGTGACCTACCGAATTAGACTATTTACCGGATTTATTATAACATAAGCAACACGACGGGTGCAACATTTGGAGTAGGTCTGTTTACCCTTCCGGACCACATAAGATCACATAAGATCACCTCTAGTTTTGGTTAGGTTCGTGTTGCTTATTCTTTAGTTTTCTATGTTTTGTCATGTGTTCTATTTTTTGTCTGTTTGTCTTCTTTCAATTTTAGACAGGTGTTGTCAATTTATTTTCGATTTATGAGTTTGACTGTCCCTCTAGAATCTTTTTTCCCTCTTTTGAAGACTAGGAAGTTAATAAGTCTTTTATTTTTACATGGAAACGTAGTTTTTGTATGTCGGAAGATGGTTAAAAGGGATTTATAACATACTTAAACGTAGATCCAAATAATATAAAGTTTTCCTTAAATTTTTTACAATGCAAAGATTTGATTATATATACATGTATCAACATTTCGGGTGTATTTTAGTCTTGTGAACTTTCCATTTCTATGTAGCAACATAACAGCAGCGCCTGCATACGGAGTACATATCTCCCAATTGATACAATATTCCCGGGCTTGTATTTCCTGTCACGATTTCCTTAATAGAGGGTTGCTTCTTACTAGGAAGCTATTAAACAAAGCGTGACAAATGGTGAAGTTGAATTCATCCCGTCGTAAATTTTATGGACGCCATCACCAGTTGGTTGACTGTTACAGAATAACCGTTTCACATATTATATCGAACATGTGAATTATGTCGTTACTAGAACCACGTTCCCTTTCACGAATATGACCTACCGAATTAGACTGACTTCCGTGTTTGTTATACGACGGGTACCACATGTGGAGCAGGATCTGCTTACCCTTCCAGAGCACCTGATATCACCCTTAGTTTTGGTGGGGTTCGTGCTGCTTAGTCTTCAGTTTTCTATGTTGTGTCTTGTGAAGTTATGTGTGTCTGTTTGTCTTTTTTCATGTTGAGCAATGGCGTTGTCAGTTTTTTTTAATAAACAGTGTTTCTCATGGTTATTTTAAACTTTTTCAGCTTTACACATTTTTCTAATTTAGTTTTAGTTTACACAATAGTTATCAAAGGTACCAGGATTATAATTTAGTACGCCAGACGCGCGTTTCGTCTACACAAATCATTAAATCATTTTAGGATGGAACCTGCATTAAATGTCGAAACACCTGAAGGGACTTATGACGAAATTGCTTATTATACAGAGATTAGTACAATTGATAACGTACAACCCACATCGCAAGGTAATTAATGTAAAACAATACCGAAGAAGTGTAAAAATTCCAATTTTTTTTAATACCTGTTAGTAGATACCAATGCGGATAGACAGCCTTAAGGGCTAAAACAACCAAGTTGTGATTGGTTCGTTTTTTCTTCCATTTATATGACAGTTTGTAGTAATGTATTGTCTTCTATCCTCATATATTTGTAATACATTTTGAGCTGAGCATTATATTGGAAAATGTTGCCTTAAAGATACTTGAATGCCTCCCTTATTTGTTCACGCTTCTTATCTCCTTTTTCGTTTTTAGTGCAAAATTCCTCAATGATACGGATATTGAACACGATTTTAGAATTCCACACAGCTCAGGTCTTCGATCTAACTATTTGTGTTTGCCAGGTTAGGCATAATGAAAAGCAAAACCTAGATACACTAATGACTGAAATGATTTTTAAGAGATCCAATTTTTGTTTTGAATTGATTAATAAATTTGACTGATCAATTTTCTTGTTTTTGTGTACTTCTATCTACTCTAGACCAGTGTTTGCCCTAAAGAATTCGAAAAGGCAACAAAGGACATTCGAAGAACAACAACTTCTATTTGTATTTCAGTGTTATGTTGAACTGTGTGTTCGTTGTGCCTTGTTGATCATTTTTGTAATTAACAATTTCAATAGTGTCTTTCTGTGCTTGTTGTATATCATGTAAACAATAAGACGTCATCTGAAATTATCGGTAAGGTTGACTTATTCATTCTTGTTTCTCTTTTTTGCTGTGTATATATTTATGTACCTGCTATAACCTTCGTTATAAATGAACACAGTGGTTAAAGGGGCACTAGCTGTCAAATTCATGTTCACCAATTGGACTCATATTCTCATATTCGATTTATAACAATTTAATAAAACATTTATCCAAATTATCAAATGTATGAAGTAAAGAGTTTACAGGGCATGGGAATTCTAAAATGTACACAAACTTAGATGTAAATTGATAGTGGAACTCTAGGAATTGGATTCTTCTATGTCTTTTTAATTTAATTTTATGCTTAAAAATATATGTTAATCATCATATTTACCTGTATAAGAATGATTTTTTTTAAGAATCGAATCAGTCAATCAAATGATTTACCTTTGTTTCACTTTCAATATTGACTTTCTTTTCTTTTTAATAATCAAACACGCACACAATTCATTCGTTATCAATCTCTAGCTAAGGTGTTAAATTGAAGTTCACACGAATACGGATTCAATGAGGTCGATTTATTCACTTGCAAGTAAATTTATATTTTTATGTTTCTCGTAGCTAGTGCCCCTTTAATATATAATCATCCTTAAAAGATGACCATTTATTAAGGAGTAGATTGACTATTTTGGCTTTATTGGTATAAGTGCAGACCTTGTAGCTCATATCATTTAAATGATGTGTACAGTATTCTTTTATCTGCCATAGTATAGTTCAATAAAGTAAATTCATGTAATATCTGTCCATTTTGGACTATTATTCCTACAATAAGTCGATTGACAATTTCGTCAGACATGTTGGCACATTTGTAGCTCTTGTCTTACTGGTTAATTAAAGTTTATATTTATCTGTTATAGGTTTCAAGATAATATTAGCAATAACACAACAGAAATAATCATACACAAAAAAATAACCAAATGATCGCAATCATCATGTAAGGCAATACGGCCTGAAAGAGTTCATCTTACAGACCGATTCCAACGAATAGTGTCTAGATCTTGACATGCTGAACATGTATGCATCTCGAATGTCTCTACTTAAGATAAAAGACATAAACCGTATTTTATCACTATGTTCTATGTTTAGCTATGCCAGCAATTTTTGTTGAAAACAGTAAATTGGCTATATTTTTCAAACTATAGAACCATATGTTAAGTATGGCCAAGTTATGTTTCAATTGGTACAGTAGTGTCAAAAAATGATATATCTTTTTTAGACTAATAAGATGAAGGACGACAGACGTCAGACGCTGCAACCTGAAACTCTTGCAGTGTCACGTGTTACATTTTTTCTTCTAATTTACACAATTGTTCAAATGAAAACAATAAAATGGGTTCTTGTGATTGCAGAAAATGACGACTCTATCCTGCCAATGATCAATAGAGATGTAGACGTAATGTCGTCAGAACATACATCCACATCATCAGATAATGATATAGTTTCTTCAGAATATTTAGACGATGGATATGAACAGCCACACACTACGTTGGTGGTTACTGATCAAGTAAAAGACGAGCATGTTTATCTCAACACCAAAAAAGAGTCAAATTACGAAAATACGATTCCTTTTGAGAATATTGCTTGTGGACATGCTTGTGATTACTTAGACGATTCTTTATCAGATAAAAGAAATGCGCTTGATGACCACGAATATTTGAATCTGAATAACGACGTGAACGACTTTAACGTAAAAAATGAAAGGGTGACTCAGTGTTTTATTAATCCGCGAATGAATGAGGCAGAATACATTAACTTGTCACTCAATCAATAGTATTTTAGAATGTATCGTTTAATCAAACTTCTACACACGGTTGTGTTCTTATATGAGGCCACTATCGTAGGATCCAATTGCATTTAAAATAGAAGATGGTATGCCTTCAGATTTGTTATTGGCAGTTAAACACTCAAAATTCTTTTTGAATGCACATTTATTTTAGCTAGATTACATTAAAATGACACAATATTCTTATATGACGACCTATATATCGTCAACCAGTATAACCACAGTATTTACTTTTAGTCCAGACGTATTTACACCAAATAACTTTACTCTGCTTTATTCCAGTTGTACGACAATAAACACTAAATTTTTGACAGTTCAACTGACGATACTTTAATCTCTATTCTAAAGCAAAATAAAACCAAAACAACAAGGCAAAGCAGTCTACTTCAGTTATTGTTTGATGTGAAATGTCATAAAACGAAAATCCCGCCAAATTTTGTTATCGTCTTAAAACTCAACAAGGAAACTTCATAAGTATGCTGCTGGCGTCATATGTTAACACCGTGCATTTTCATACGTCTTGAACGCTTGGGAATGCAATATAATATCGTTTTGTTTTTGTTGTTAAATATGAGTGCTTGTATTTTTATTCATTGTTGAAAATATAATATCATTATAATAATATGGGGGCAAAACAAAACAGTTCTTGTATATGGTTGACAAAATTTGCCATTATTCCAGGCTTTGTATTTGACCTGAATAGTCATAATTATACGGTCTAGCTCTTAACAAAAATGCAAACCCAAGGAATCGACACAGGAATTAAAAACCACAAATCCCTACCAATAATCATTTTCTAATCGTAATTTTACAATTTCAAATTGTATGTCTTATAAGTGTTTAAATAGAGTGGTGGTCATGTTTTGTAGCAACGACGGTATATTATATATACACGTAATTTAGTTTTGTATTTGTGATGTATAACACAATTTCCATCACATGAAAAAACTGAAAACTACACGTTATATACCGTTTATGCGTTTGATACGTTTTCTGGAATTACCGGAACGCCCAAAACCAATTATTTGAAAGCAAAGTATTTATAAAAACCGAATCAATTGAAGACTTATATGACAAAAAATAACATAATAAAGTAGCCAATTCCATCTAAGGGCAGTTTTGCCTGAATGAGTTGAAACCTAAGCTTCTTTTTAATTTCTAAAGTTAAATCCGGACTGTTTTAGAAAAGATTGTTATATAACATGTCAGTACCGAAGTACTGACTACTGAGATGATAATACTCTCGGGGACTAATAGTTCACCAGCAGAGGTATCGAACCAGTGATGTAAAACATGAAAACAACACGTTTAACAATTTCTTGCGTCCGAAGAGCTTTTCTGGATTGACCTTCAGCAGAAACGCTCAAAGCCAAATATATATATATTTAAAAGCATAAATTAATTTGAGATGAAACAACGTAATGTTTATCTTGACCTTTCAGCTTCAGATGCCGTACTCTCACCATAAAACTAACTTCCTGTGCTAATCAGGTATAAGATATAGCATGATCAGATATATAAAATTTAATTTAACTTGATATAATGTGCATACAGAATGTTCCAAAATCAAATTAAGTTACTTAGAGGTCCTAGAACTTCCCTAGATGTAATAATTGAAGTGAATTGTTCGGGTTGATATTTTAATTAGAGGGACACTATATATACGAATACAATAAGCGATTTAAACTGCGTTCGTTCATGTAACAATCTTATAAAATTTTATCAATATAAAAAAGAAGATGTGGTATGATTGCCAATGAGACAACTATCCACAAAAGACCAAACTAACACAGACATTAACAACTATAGGTAACCGTACGGCCTTCAACAATGAGCAAAGCCCATACCGCATAGTCAGCTATAAAAGGCCCCGACAACACTTTTTGTGAACAAGGTTCATGTCCCCAAAGACAAATAAAACACAAAAAACATCGGAAAATTCCTCAAAATGAACAATTAGTTTGAGAGAAGAAATAGAGAAATCAATTCATACAGGAAATAATTGCAACATTATATATCAAGACATTCGCATAACGTCATCAAATCTTCTCAACAATGTTACCAATATCACCCTTGATAAGTCCCTCCAGTTGATGAAAGCACTAGACAATTTTAGAATTACCGTAAATTTTCTCGTGATATCACATTTTATATGACAGGTAGACTACGAGGCTTACTACACTACCAATAATTTATCTATACTTTTTTGGTACATTTCTACCCTCGTGCATATCAGTACTGTTAGGAAAGACTGAAAACTTATAATGTTATACTTTCAATGAAATCAGTACTGATTTTGTCAGTACTGTTTCAGTACTGATTTTGACAGTACTGTTTTAGTACTGATTTTGACAGTACTGTTTTAGTACTGATTTTGACAGTACTGTTTCAGTACTGATTTTGTCAGTACTGTTTCAGTACTGATTTTGACAGTACTGATTTTGTCAGTACTGTTTCAGTACTGATTTTGACAGTACTGTTTTAGTACTGATTTTGACAGTACTGTTTCAGTACTGATTTTGACAGTACTGTTTCAGTACTGATTTTGTCAGTACTGTTTCAGTACTGTTTTAGTACTGATTTTGACAGTACTGTTTCAGTACTGATTTTGTCAGTACTGTTTCAGTACTGATGTTGACAGTACTGTTTCAGTACTGATTTTGATAGTACTGATTTCGTCAGTAATGATTCAGTACTGATTTTGTAAGAAGTGTTTCGTTACTAATTTCTTCAGTACTGTTTCATTATAACACTTTTTAAATCAGACTGTATCTGTATAGTGATGCCTAGTTGTTTTGTATATTTGGGGTGGGTTAATTGTTCTCTTTGACACTTACCCCATTTCCATTCATTTTCTTTATCGTGACATGTTAATGTTTTCGTTATGTTTTTTTTTTATTTCTCTGATTTTTGTTGTCCTGAAGTGGTTCAGCTTTAGATCCAGCTCTTCGACAGTTACTTTAGCTGTTGTTTTTTTTTTAAATATTCTGGCTTTATGTCATATTTATTGTCAGAATTGCATCTTGTGTGGTCTACCAGGTTTATGTTTGTAATACGTATTAATAATTCTATTTGACAATACCATATTACATGTATTTATATCTTGCTTGAGTCAAATCAGAACATATTGAACATTGGAACTCGATATATTACTTTTGAGAAGATGGGTGGATGGATTGATGTTATGTGATCCAGTGGCAAGTTAAGTGCAGGAAGAGGACATGATACTCAGATATAAATACAATGTAATTAACATATTTTGTACAGAACTAGACCAATAATGCACTAAGCTCCTTTTTAACATGCTAGTTCACCACAAGGAGAGAATCTGCTATAAGACATGTCCCCCTACATGAACAGGTACCTTCAGACTGAACAGTGTATGTTTTTCTCCTTTTACTGTGAGCTGAGCGAATATTCAGAATGCGACCACTTTTTTTAGTCTAACTTCTCATAAATAAATTTCCAATCATATGGTCAATGTAAGATTTTTAATGGTTAAATACATTTATTGACAGATTTCTTTTTTTTTTGTATACATTAATCATGCTGCAATTTCATTCACTTGTAATGAGTGTATTGTGAATAGTAACTTAAATACATGTATGCATAACTCTTGTTCTCTTTCCTATAAAACTGCAGAGCGTATTTTACGAAAAGAATATATGAAATTTAGAGCTACAATATTTAGGCATCCCGTTAACGGGGAGTTGAAAGGGTAAGAACTACATTACTCAGTATAGCATGTTCACATGAGGACTGATGACTTTCAGAAACTCTTGGTTTGTAGTTCCTCAGAAATCTCTGATTGATTTGAATCTTACAGACATACAAACAAAGGTACATTTTGTAAAATAAGCATAAAAATTTAAAGAAAGATTCCCAACAGACTGATTAATGTCTGACGGAGTTTGGTACATAATTAACCTTTTGGATTTTTGAACATATATGGTTTGCTTTTCAAAATTAATTTTTATTGACTGAATAAAACAAGCTGAAGAACTCAAATGTTTGTTCTATCTTCTTATCAACTGCAATAACTTCCATCGAAATACAATAAACAGTAATCTTAAGAATGAACAGCATTAAAAAGTAAAAAAATGTGTTTTTCTCTCTCTCAATTTAATGGGGTTTTTTAATAACTGTTTCATAATTCTGCTTCAATGTTATTTTCCATTGCTCTTCCTATGCATGTGATATATATCTTTGCCAACTTGTTTCTGGAAAGGAAAAAGTGGATTATAACATTTATCATTTTGTTAAAGTCCAATAATAAGATTAAACATAGGTCAACCATGACATAATGTGAATCAGTGTACATGCATTGCTAAAGGTGGTATAACGTTAATTATACAAGGTTAATATTATACAGGGAGAAAAATGAAAGAAAAAAAATGAAACAATGTTTGATTTACCTACTTAAAAACTGGCCTTGAAGTCATTAAACTTTCGAGTCAGTTATTTATGCAAACTCCAAAATCAACAAATCAACCAATCAAAATGCTGGATTTCAATTTTCGACCACGATTTTTTTTCTCCGGGCACTGAGAAAATTTTGTATGACTTTAGGACCTGATCTTATACGATTTGGAGAAGAATTTTAGCGTCCCAAGTCTGGCTTCATGGCAAATATCCATGTTTTCAATACGGGCTGCACTTTTAACATTTTTAATTTGTTTTGTTATAAATTAGGTCGTTAATTTTTCTGAATTAAATTGTTTCATATATTGTTTATGTCATGGTCTTTTGTAGCCGACAATACGGTATGGGTTTTCTCATTGTTGAAGTCTGCACAGTTGTATATTATTGTTCACATTCACATCGTCTCAAATTTGGTGGATAGTTGTCTTAGTGACAATCCTACAATTTTTTATCATTTTATACATATTCAATAGTTTAAAAATTAAATAAAAGTCTTCTTTTTGTGATTTTTTTCATTATTAGTACCAGTGGAAATTCTTATTATAATAAATTACTATCTTTTAAATCTGTTATTCGGTTACAGAGAAGGAGATCTTTGTTTATATTTCCTTTAGTTCAACTATGTCCTGCTGTAATACTCTGACATCTTTGGATCGGCAACAAAACACATATGTATTAATATAATCTGATTTTTCGAGCACAATATCAATGCAATCTGTGAAACAGTTATATAAGAAGTTGTGTGTACGGATTATGTACTTCCCGTAGACTTCTTTGTTAACTTTAATGATATATTTCAATTGTTGAAGAATTGTATTTCTACTCTTTATTTTTATGAACTTGCTCGCTGTTGGTTTGTTGTCATATGAACACACTACAACATTTCATGATATTGAAATAAAATTATAGGAATAACTGCAAATACTTACTTTAAAAAAAATCATAATTGAGTGTAAAACTATATATATACCTACCTTTCAAATTATTTCAATGTTCTACTGTCACCTTTCATACCAGTTCTATCTCTATCTCATGTTTTATCTGTTCATGACATTTTTTAGTCGTTGATCTAAAACTTTATTTTCCTCATAGACTTAGTCTTTGTGTTCTGGTGGGATCCATTTTTAGATACCTATAACAATAGATCATACTGCATCAAATACTTTGCATGCATTTATAAAAAAGTTGTTTTTCCCAACATGCATGTTATGGTATTAATTATGGACGTAACACTTTGTAAATTGTCCTTTGAAAAAATACATCATGAGATAAAGTTTGTATCGATGATTTCAAAATTCTGTAAAGTGGTTCAGGAGTTATTGATGACACTTACGTGGGACATAAGGACAAGATATGTCCCATATGTGAACACATTCTCACTAAGAAAATGTCACCAGAAGTGCAAGTCAGTCATCACAACGGATAATGTTTATGTGATACAGTAAAAACAGTAAAACCATTGGTAGTAAAATTGTGCGGGATGTTTAATTTTCAACAAATGTAAGATTGGTCACCTTTAATCGGATGCCTCATATAGCATGTATAGAAAGAGAGTGCCATGATCTCTACAGGTTAATAACTATTGCAACAACTCTTTGAGAGGCCGTCGGTGGCCTTTTGTCTGAATATGCAGCAGGGCAAATTCCTGTCCACCTTCAATATGCTTTCGTTGTCCAGTGGCAGTCCAAGTTTCATTGACCTTCTTTCACCCAAGATGACATCTTTTACAGGACTTACCTATTGAACTTATTTAACAATTGTTTTGAACATGCATGTAATATTTGCCACTGGACATTAAGCAAATGTTTAATACATGTACTCTAATATGTTATTATTTTGAGGAATCTCAGTAGGATCATTTTAAACTATGGGGATTATCCTCTTAAAATATAAATATTATTCATACAAAGTATTGCTCAATAATTATGTGTCGGATTACTAGTATTCGTGTGTCGGTCCAATGGGTCGTCGGACTAATAGGGCGTCAGGCTATTGGGGTGTCGGACCAATATGGTGTCCGAACAGAAAGATTTAAAAGGCAAAAAAATAAAATAAAAAAAATGTGCAACTTATAAAAGGGTCAGGTCTGGAAGTGGTTTCTTCATTTCTGTATTCTGTAATATTCTATATCATTTTTCACTTTTTATTATTAATTTTGCCTGTTATTCTCTTTTCTTCATATGCAAGCACCACACTATTATCGATTCTTCATTGCTTCTGTCTACTTTATAACAACAATGGGAATAATATGAAAGCCAGCCAAATAGGACATTGAAAAATTGTCTGTTTTCTGTTTCTTGGTTTATTCTTGCTTGTCGTTGGAGACAAACTTTGTCTTTCTGTCTCTTTAGTTTGTGTGTATTATTATAAATTTAACGAATGTAACACTAATTTGCCATCTTTAAACAAATTTGTTGAACATTGCATCCGTTATTTAATCTCTTTTTAACAGAAGAAAAAAACTAAGATTAAATATAATCAACAGAAGTAAAAAAAAAAACTATGAACTAAGTCTTTGAAATTAGATGCATAATTTTTGTTATTAGTTGTTAGTGGCTTTGAACTAGCTGTCAGTAACTGCAAGTACTCTCAGATCTGTATTTAGTGACCTTTTTTGTTGAGTAACTGTAACGTCCATTATGTTTTTGTTACTGAGATGTATTTCTATTTGCATTCATCTGCTATTTAAAGTTAAATAAGCCTTTTTCAACTGAATTTTATAGTTTGTTGTTATGTAGTACTGTTACAACTCTGTTCCAGGTTTAGGGGGAAGACCCTAGCATGTTTAACCTCACCACATTCTGTATATATGTTCCTGTCCGAAGTGAGGAGCCTGTAATTCAGTGGTTGTTGTTTGTTGGTGTGTTACATATCCATTGTTCGTTCATTTTTGTACATGAATAAGAAAGTTAGTTTTCTTGTTTGAATTCGTTGACATTTGTCATTTTGTTGCCTTTTTTAGCTGACTATGCGATATGGCTTTGCTCATTATTGATGGCCGTATGGTGACCTATATTTGTTAATTTCTGGTCATCTGATCTGCTGTGGAGAGTTGTGATTATTCCGCTCATTTTGGGTGCCATGCTTGGCAAATAAAATATATGTTGTTGCTGTTGTTGTTGTGTCGTTGGCAATAATACGGCATCTTTTTTTATAAACAAAAATATATATATATATGTAAATCGAATGTTCTGTTCCCTTATGAACCACATAAATTTGAACTAAATTCTTGAAGGGAAAGACATTGTTTTTGTATAAATGTCAACAGAATATAGAATGTTGTGTCAACAGAATACTGTATTCTGTTGACACAGTGTACAGAATGTTGATTCCGGCAAAATATATGATCTGACAGGATGCTCACGGAATAAAACTTGTGATGGATGAAGACATAGCCTACATTTGACTTGTAAAACATACATGAACAATAGCAATCCGTAGATGATGTGAAAAGGATCCGCCATCTCTGACTTGTCGTAACAATCGTCTCTTTCTGTAACTTTAAGAATTTCTGCAAGTGGCTGGTAAACCGATATTTTCTCTGCTGTATTTCTGTATCCTATCCTTCCCGGCTGATCTACTGTCTCAAATTTTGCCGTTGATGTTATTATCGTCATCACAAAAGCGCGTCAATATGGAACATACAATTGCCTATTGTAAAACGTTTATGTGATTGGATTTACACATGACGTCATTCATTGTTTACAAACGTTATTTTTGCACTCGCACTGACATTTCAACAGTTCAACAGTTCAAACTTCTTCTGGATTGAATACCACAATGGGATTGAAGGTAGATTAAGGTATAGTAGTACATTGAATCTTTTAAAACTGAGAAAAGTGTAGCATATAGCTAATTCAAAACATATTACGTTAGTTAAAAAAGCAGAATACGCGTTACACAGTGGCGGACCCCTGGGGTTCCGGGGGTGGGAACACCAAATTATTTTGGACGTTCAATGCATTATTCTATATAATACTACTTAAAATATTTTATTTCCCCCATTTTTTCGCTATAATTATGAAATCTTTAGGGGACTGAGTTGGAACCCCCCTTTTTCCTTTTATCCAGAGTGTTTGGAACCACAGGCACTTGTTTCTATCCTAGTCCTTTAACATATGACCTCGGGGGCATTATTTACTATTTTTATTTGCTGTTCTGATATTTTCTTTTTACTATCAATGTGCCAAATTTTTTTTTGGAAATATCAGTATAAAAACGTTAAAAATTGAATAAGAATGCGAAGTCATATGTTACAGGACTAGTTTCTATCCATACGAAGGTCGACTATGGATAGTCGAAAGGTCGACTATGGATAGTCGACCTTCGTATGGATAGAAAAAGTGCCTGTGTTTGGAACCCTCTTTTAAAACAATGGGTGCATCCGCCTCTGGTTACAGAACTTTCTGTAAATGTCAAAATAGGTATAAAATCGCGGGTTGTTTTGGATATACATAAATTATTATTACTTCTTTGCCAAACCTTATTAAATAGATTATAGTATTAATATTTGTCAAATTGATATTTGTGAAATGATCAGCCTGACTTTCTAAACATATGATTGGATAAAGGGAGGTGCGGTACACCCCTCGGCGTAAGAAGGGGGAGGGGTTCGAAGGTTGGACCCCTTTTTAACGATAAATGCATAAATTTGAAAAGGGAAATCTATTTGGAAACCCTATCTCCAGATTTGGAACCCCCTTTTAAAAATGTGTTTCCTATTTTGACAGGATTTTTTTTTATAGGGCCCAATGCTTCATTTAATTTGGGAAACATTTTAATATATAAGTCCTAGGTGCCTACAAAATTATTTCATCTCGCCACATTGACTGCTGTGTTTTTTGCTGTTCAGTTGTTGCTGCATATATGTATATGTATATTTTTATATATATTTGATGTAGGACTTGTCAGTAAAAAATAGACATGGAAATTAGATGAAATTTACAATACAACCGACACGAGTTAAAAAAGACAAACAAGCAGTTTTTATCAAAATGTTTGATTGATATGTTTCACCCAACATAACTTAGGGAACCGAAGTGAGGGGTTCCAAATCCAACAAAGACTACGAACGTGTCTGAAATGACAACGAAGTTATGAATGACGGTCAACAAATGGAGACATAAAAGTCACACCAGTAGGCAGGTTGCATGCAGTCTGGTCTTGAAAAAAGTATTCAATAATATATAAGTCCGGCAAAACAGACATTCCAGTCAGACATGCAAACCCCGGCCACAAAAAAATACGCCCGTTTTTATTCATCATGTTCATTTCATGCTAAATATTTTTGTTGGAAATTTTAGCTTTTAATAGCAAAAAAGTGGACAAGACTATTGTTTTCAATCCAGATACGGCCAACATTTTTGTTTAAGGCAAAAATCAGAGTCATTCTTTTTTCTCTCAAATATCTCAGACTGCCTCTTCAAATCAAATGGTTCGTACCTGAGACTTGAAATCTTTCTAGAGCTTATACTGACTGGGGATCATTATTCAATTTCTTAAACATGTTTTCGTAGGTAAATAATATTGTGGAACTTTTTTTTCATGAGAGTGTAATAGTCTATAGAGTATTTACCATTACTTTCTGTTTAGTGGAATAATGAAATAGAAGTCAATACGTTCTTGTTCAATCCTGTGTCGCTTTGAAGGTTTCCTGATTGTCATGACAACCTCAGCCTAAGCAATGTGTATTACTGTAATTTGAATTTCAAAATGACCGAGTGCCGTTTTTTCAACGCACTGGTCAACTCCACCATAGCAAATCACATGACTTTGACAATCAGTAAAAACCGGCCAGCGAAAAATGTCTTTATAAGTAAAGAATTGTCGTATAAAAATTAAATACTCGGGAAATGGCAAAGTTTACGAAGTCTAGTCTGATTAATCATTTTACAAAAAATGCCCCCTCTGAATCCGCCACTGAAAATCATTCAACAGTCTTCCTATTTTTATATGTAAATAAAGATGTCTGTGAAATATTTGAATTTCTATTTTATTTTGGTACTGGCTATGGTTACATTGAAATGTAACAGTCGTAAAAAAGTTATTGTTACAATGAAGTTTAGGCTATATCGCCGGAATGCAGACCTAGGGTTGACTAAGGAACTACATAGAATACTTACGAGTGTAACAATGATATTTATGTCTACGGTTACATTGTGTTATTGTTACGTAAATGCACTCAAATGAAAAAATATTTTTTACAATATTTTATACATTATTTTTATTTTAATTTTATTGTCAGTGTACACACAACCAGTATGTTGTTTCAGTCCGATGCATTTTTGGCCCGGTGTAACCACTCTCAGTGGCGGATCCAGAAATTTACATAAGTGGGGGGCCAGTGACTGACCTAAGAGGGGGCCGGCTCCAGTCACGCTTCAATGATTCCCCTATATAAGCAACCAATTGTTTTCCAAAAAGGGGGGGCGGGTCTCCAGCCCCCCTAAATCCACCTCTGACTCTAGGCAGCCCTCACAAACGAGTAATTGGGGTGGATGGGTTGGGTGGCTCAGTGTTGTATTAATATATAAGAAGATGTGGTATAACTGCCAATGAGAAAAGTCTCCTGTTCATATAAGTCGTAATTTGTAGAAGTAAACCATTATAGGTCAAAGTACGGTCTTCAACATCGTGCCGGCATGAGGTCTCACCGAACAGCAAGGTGTAAAGGGCCCCAAAAGTGACAAGTGTAAAACCATTCAAACTTGAAAACCAACTACAGAATATCAAACTCCTGACTTAAGACAATAACCTCTTTTGTATTGTTACAATCTCAAAAACGTGTCCGATAATTTAGAATGTGTCCGGATAAAAACGGCAGAATATTTCAAAACTCATATACCCCCAATGATACTCTGTAAAGTAAAACGCAATTCAATATTAATGGTGTGGGATACGATAGAACCCGTATTGTTCGGTTGGATTGTAAATGATTAGAAAAAAAGTCGAAGCAGGTGCCCAAAAAAAATCTGGAGGAAAGGTTTAGTAATCCGTACAGACAAACGTCCAAGGTATGCTACACTGTGCACGCTTTCTTCTGCTTGCAGACACAGACTATAGGTCTGGTTAAAAAAAAAATTGCACAATAAAAAGTTATTTTTATTTGATGCGCTTTAATTTATGATTTTCTTTATCAATATGATTATTATTATTATAAAATTCAGACAGAGGTACTTCACAATTTAGAAAACTAAAACATCATGTACATTTATATTGTATTTCAATCCCGGTGCTTGACCACGTTTACTGTATGTCAGTGATAAACATTAGTTTGTTCAGCAAAGGTAATTCATAACAAGCATAACTGCAGGCTAAGTTTACAACACATAATTTACTATTGATTACTTAATGTCCAGTGGCAAATATGTCATGCGTATTTAGAAAAAAAACCCATTAACATTGCATTTAATAAGTTTTGTAAAGTTTAAATCATCGTTTATAAATAGTAAGTAAATTCTATTGTTTTAATATTATCCGGTGATGCCTATAAATGTCTTTTTACAAAATGTATGTCTATGAGGGTACTGCTCGACCGGCGTCCGGCAGAAGTGGTTTCGCCAGTGCAATTTGACATATTTATCAAATCATTGACGCGTTTTTGAGGAATCGGACACGTTTCTGTGTGCTACCATAGATAGATGTATAACATCTCTGGCAAGGTGCTACATATATGACTATGTACGATAAATTTTCAATAAAATTAAATTTCCACTTCAATCTATTAAACATTAATGTACTTTTGTATAAAGTAGTTAGTATAATATTTTAATGTCTTTCGTCGTTGTTTCACGGATCTTATTATAAAGAGCACATAAATAGACCGATGGTTAAAGCTACACGTGTATGAAATACTTGCCACTGGCAAACACCAATACTTTGATGATGATGAATTAAATTATCATATTTCCCTCTTTTTTTTTTTATTTAGAAACAAATTTCAACTTTGATTGATTATAATATTATATATACATGTAGTATCAGAAGTCCAGTCCATTAGTGATTACTGGACTTATGGCAGTATATAAAGTAATAAGTAAATTTTGATGTCATACCATTCCCATCCATAATTGTGCATTCTTTTTATTTTTACACAACACAGAAATGAGGAAAGTTTTAACATAAGATAATTTATTGTAGCCTAGACCTGTTGGTGACCTTCTGTTGTTTTTTTATTTGGTCGGGTTGTTGTCTCTTAGACACATTCCCCATATCCATTCTCAATTTTATTATTTATAAATTCATTACATTTTCTTTCCTCAGAATGATTAACAGCAATGGAGACAGGAGCAGACATGGGAATGTTCGATGTGAAAATTGAAGACCTATAATCAAAATGATGTATCTAGACAATATGGCACTCATCAAAAAAAAAATACCCAACATTTGATCATGAACCATTGAATCCTGAGTTTCGTACAAGTACCAAAACATTAAAGGTGGATGTTTATAATGAGCTCATATTAGAACTAAAGTGTCCTCTTGAATTACCACTGTACATGTAAATAGACACATCATATCCGGGACTGAATTGAGGAAAAGAGCCAGGAAACTGACATTCAACAAAGCATTCCAAAGAAAAGATGGCTTAGGGGGAGAGCATTGAAACATGATGCATGCAAAATTAATTATTTCTTTGATTGTTTTATTTATGAGCTTTAAAGGGTCATAAAATAACCAAGGGGCGTAAAAATGACAGAGATTTTTGCCACAAACTTCACATGTTGGTATGACATTGCATGTTTTATTATATTTCAAAAAATGGTTATGATAAATAAAAGAAATTCCAGTTATGATTAAAAATAAGGTAATCGAGAGATTGTTTTGTGTTGATTATAATGCATTGCCTAACATAGTAACATATAACTGCATTAATTACAACATATTTTAAGCAATAGCAAAATACCAAAAAATGAACAGTATTGAAGATTCTAATCTTGTTTGATATATATATAAATTATGCGCTATTATACAATTGATACTGTAAAATATCAGCCTCGAACCACAGTGTGAATCTTCCTGATGTCGAGTGCGTATTTTTTTTATAAACACTGAAAGACAGTCACAATCAAAATCAAGAAGTAAGCAAAGAATCACAAAACGAAAGGGCATTTACAACAACACATTGAAAATTACATATATAAAAACAACACGAACTCCATTAAAAACCGGGAGTGAATTCAGATGCTCCTAATGCGTATTATTTTTATAAACACTGAAAGACAGTCACAACCAAAATCAAGAGGTAAGCAAAGAATCACAAAACAAAAGGGCATTTACAACAACACTTTGAAAAATACATAAAAGACAACACGAACTCCATTAAAAACCGGGAGTGAATTCAGGTGCTCCTAATGGGTAAAATCCGATAAACTGCTTATATTGCTTCAATTCTGTTGTTTTCTTCTTCGCTTCAATAGTATTTCGATAGACGAGAGTAAGCTTGATAATTTTCCTTGGTCATGTTCACGTCGCCAAAAAAAATCTGCGCAGCAGGGTGATATAGTCTAAGAGAAAAACGTAACCAGATTAAAAAGGATAATAATATTGTCACAGAATTATCAAACCTATATTTGGATACCAATTGTACTGAGATGCACATTGTAAAAACTTCTCTAATAATAAACACTTAATCAGAGATATCTACAAAAGATACAAAATATGCCACAAATTATTATATAGCATACTATACTTACCGAGTTTTAAAGTTTTCAGTTCCAAATATTTTTTGAAACAATACACATTCAAGTTAAAAAGATTAACAACACCAAATCTACTGAAACAGTACTGAAAAAAACAATACCGAAATAGTACTGTCAACATCAGTACTGACAAAATCAGTACTGAAACAGTACTGTCAAAATCAGTACTGAAACAGTACTGATAAAATCAGTACTGAAACAGTACTGTCAAAATCAGTACTAAAACAGTACTGTCAAAATCAGTACTGAAACATTACTGTCAAAATCAGTACTAAAACAGTACTGTCAAAATCAGTACTGAAACAGTACTGACAAAATCAGTACTGACTTCATTGAAAGTATAACATTATAAGTTTTCAGTCTTTCCTAACAGTACTGATATGCACGAGGGTAGAAATGTACCAAAAAAGTATAGGTAAATTATAAGTAGTGTATACATGTTTGTAAGCAATGCTATTAGACTGCTCAAATAGCACAACTGCAGTATATCCATATTTGTAATCAGGTTACTAGGGCAAACAGAGTGGTATTCAAGAGAGAAATAGCTGTAGCATCTGTCATGAGAGAGATGACTGACTTCTTGTGTATGATAGAGTCAAAGTATGAGATTTATGATTATGTAAATGTAATGTTGAGCCTGCAGTTTAGATGTTGTAAACATTACTGTTACTTTGTTAACACATTGAATTCTGATAAAAACTATATTGAACTTTTAATCGACTTTGTGTTTATATTCACTTACAAGACTTTGTTTAGACTACATCTTGATCCATTTATTCATTAATGTGACCAGGATTCCCTTAATCACGCTATCAGTATATATTTTTTTTTAGGGTAAACGTGTTTCATTGACATTTTTCGTCCGTGTACGAGTGAAAGGCACGATTTGCTATTTCTAAGTAAGTGAATACAATGTTGGCAGTGTTTTCCTTTTTTCACTAAGGTAAGGTGTGTATTTTGAAAAAATCAATTGCAACCAGGTAATTTTTTTTTAAATGTCCAACCGTTTTTTTATATTTACTGTGGATGACATGGGGGTCACATAAATAAAGATTAGTTTAATATTCACATTTAATGGAGTTGAACAAACATAAATAGAAGTAGTCCATTTCCTGGAGAAAAAAAAATACAGAATGTTTAGGTGAGGAAGAATATCTGACAGCATCTGTATGGTAGCCATGCAGTTGTAAGTAGTAAGGAATTTATGAAGAGCAGCTGCTGTGGCACATGTTCTTTCAGATGCTTCTAAAGACATACTGAATATTAACTGATGAGGAGGCCTATCCAGCATCCAATGCTAATCTATGTGCAATACAATGGATGTTGATGAGTAAAGGATGTGTCTGCTTTAGTAGTGCTGCAACACCATTTTTTTTACCAACCATAACATTGGCAGCATCTCATCTAAGAGCACCAAGTGTTTTTCTGTCTAACTTGAGGGAATCTAAGAAGTGTAGTAGCTCTCTATGAATAGTAAGGGCCTTCCCATTTAAAATGTAAAAAAAACCATTACAGTTATCTTTTGTATTAAAAAGATAAAGTTATGTTTTTTTAATATTGAAGCATGTGTATAATTTTTAAGAAATATATATTGAACTTTAAAATGTTTAAAAATGGAAAAAAATATTCACATGTGTACAAACCTTTTAATGCAATTAATCCAAGGAAAGCTGACTTGACTGTTACTTTGTAGTGCATCTGTACTTGCAGTACACAATCATCTGCTTGGTTACAGATACATCTGTTGTTTTTTGTTCAAATTTTAACGGTATGGAACCGAAAAAAATCCGAAATTTAAAAAAAAAGCCGACCACCTTCTAAAATCGAAAGGTGATCGGCTTTCAAAAGTCGGCACACCCGGCTTAAATGCCGAATGGAAAACACTGAATTTTGGTACCCTTCATTACAGAATCATGGTTAGTTTGGAAATCGTTTCTAACCTATTTTTTATGATTCAATATGAATTCAAAAAAATCAAATGACGGAATTATATAGTAAATAAGGATACATCTACACAATAAACACAGAATGGAAACTTTTGTCTGGATCATAAATGAACGTAGCTGACAAAAATGTCAAACTAGGTGCATTTTATTTACCCTTTCGTAAGGAGACAACAAGAGTAAAATCACAAAAATACTGAACAACAAGGATAATTCGAAATAGAAAGTCCCTAATGAAATGACAAAATCAAAAGCTTAAAACAATCAAACAAATTAAAACAACTCTCAGATTCCTTACTTGGTACATGCATTTTATTTTAGTAGATTGAGCTTGGTTTTAGAACTAGCTAAATAAAGGCAACAGTAATTTACAGCTGTTTAAAACTCATGAATCCATAGACAAAAAACAAAATCGGGATAACAAACTAAAACTGAGGGAAACAATTCAAATATAAGAGGAGAACAACGACACAAGATTAAAATGTAACACACAAAGAAACGGACTAAGCATTAGACAAAATCCTATGAGAATAACAAATATAACATAAAAACGAAATACATGAATTTGAATTAGAGAAGTACCGTGACACGTCTTAGAGTAATGTGAATTCACACTAAAAAATTAGAAAAAACAAACGACACAACGGAAACACAACGTTAAAATGTAACACACACAGAAACGAACTATAATATAACAATGGCCATATTCCTGACTTGGTACAGGACATTTTTAAAGGAAAAAATGGTGGGTTGAACCTGATTTTGTGGCATGCCAAACCTCCCTCTTTTATGGCCATGTGAAATATAACATTAAAATGACAACTCAGCATTACAGGACTACAATATAAATAAATATGAGAACATAATTGACAAAGAAACACACGAATAATAGCTAGTAAAAGGCCACAAGTTTAGAATTTTAATACGCCAGAAGTGCTTTTTGTTCGCACAAGACTTACTAGTGACGCCCAGATACAAAAGTTTGAAAGCCGAAACAAGTACAAAGTTGAACAGTATCGAGGACCAAAAGTTCAAAAAAGTTGTGATCAAAACAGCCAGGGTCTTCTGTTAGGTACCAGAACATCCCTATTATTTAGAATAATTTATACTTTTGTAAACAGTAAATTTTATAAAAGGACTATACAAAAGATATATGATAAAACTGAAGTATTAACTAATTACAAGAAACAACCGAAAAACATTACATAACCCGACGAAACGCAACACATCCTAATAAGTTAAAACCTCAACGCCAAGTGACGTCATATTTGAAATTGTAAAAAATGACGAAAAAATGACGTCACATTTGAATTTGTAAAACAGATCATCAAAAATGAAAAATTATGTCACATTTGAATGAATAAGATGAAATAAGGTTTGATTTAAGATTATATTTGAACTAAATACTGATATTACATTTTATAACAATGCACATTTCAAAACTAGTATTTATTAATAGCAAACTAAGGTAGCAAATTGACTATATCATATAGCTATGTCCGGTTTGTTTTGAATCTAACTTCAAACGTAAAACATCGTACAGATTACGTTCAACAAAATGAAATCTAATAAATGAAGGCGGTGATTAATTTTCTTTACCATAACACATGAATATAATTGAAAAGACGTGAACACATTTGACAATATCCGATGAGAATTACAACTATAACATTAATCATTTAAACTAAATACATGAATTTGGGATAGATAAGTAGCGTAACACGTCTTACAGTAATCCGAATTTACACTCAGCAAAAAAAGTCACAATCGAGATTAAGTCACGTTTGTTAATTAAAAGATAAGACGACGTAATGACAAACAAAAATCTACCATGTGGAAAATATGCCCTAAGGTAGTTTGGTCAAAGACACATCGTATGAATCCATCAATTCGTGATGGTGTCCATAAAATGTACGGAGTGTCAATTTTTATCTGTCCTCTTCATAAACCTGTTGGAGCAGTTTTTGCATAAGGAGGACACTCCTGTATATGAAGTCCGTATAGTGTGAACAGGCACGAGAATAACGTATCAACTGTGATAATTGGGAAGTTGAAATCGTCGCGTTTATCATAGACTTTCGTGTGAAGTCTTCCATCTGCGTCAATATTGAGGAAAATATCAAGGTATGAAGCAGTCCTCCAAGTATCAGTAGTATCCTTAATTTCAAGTTCACTGGGATATATGAGATGTAAGTATTGGCTGAAATATGGGTTATTCAATGATAGAACATCATCAATATATCGGAAAGTAAAATTAAAGAATTTCGCAAGGTACTTTTTCTTTTTGTCTTTTAGAAGGTTCTGAATGAATTCTACTTCATACGAGTACAAAAACAAATCAGCCAGCAGGGGTGCACAATTAGTACCCATTGGAATACCGACCGTATGTTGAAACATAAATCCTCCAAACGCAATGAATATATTGTCGATCAAAGAATCCAGCATTTTGATGATATCCTCTTCAGTATATTTGCTGGAAGACTATATGAATATGAATTATTGTAACCCAAAACGAGAAATTTGTATCTAAGATTCCCATTTTTATAGAAAAAGCTCTGTTTTATGAGATGGTGAAGTCGATCTTTCAACTGAGCATGGGGAATAGTAGTATATAGCGTAGAAAAATCAAAAGTTTTTATGTTGCTGCAAAATTGCAAAGGTTGTGATCGAAGATTAAGCAGTAGATCTTTCGAATTTTTGAGAATCCACATTTTGTTAACACCACTGGTAGAATATATCCCATCACAATATTTTTGAAGCCCATCTTTAACTGTAGAAATAATAGTAGTCAGTAATTTAGAAAGATGTTTAGTCGAACATTTAGAAGACCCAGCTATGTATCGTTTTTTATATGGAGTTTTGTGTAATTTAGGTATCCAGTATAATGAAGGTAAGTTTTCTTCGTTTTCTTTGATGTTGATACCAAAAGAAAGAAGGACAGATTTATGATTTTGTAAAATTTCGTCCTTGGTAAATGATGTTAAAGAATATGTAGGGTTACAAGTAGTTTTATTTATTCCAAGTTCTGTTGTGAGACATTGCAAATAATGTTTTTTTACATATGAAGACAATATTGTTGGAGCCTTTTTCTGCTGGAACAACGACATGTTTGTCATGCAAAGAGGATAAAGCATCCACAACATCTGGATTCTTGAAAAGGTTAGTAACTCTTGTACTCATATTACATCGTAGTTTTTGTATGCGCTTCTGAATGCATAATCGAATAGCTTTGATCCATTCAGACAAAGTGTCCAGTTCTGGTTTGTCTGGTTTGCGCTATATCCATTTTATTGCATAGTCCTCAACTGCATCCATCAGTAACTTGAAATTCTTTTTCCAGTTGATGGGCTGGGGGATTCTATATGTTGGTCCCTTAGCTAACAACTGTCTTAGTTGTTCATTGGTAACGATGCCAAGGTCACCAGTAATAACATGACCAGTTGGACTATAATTGTATTGTGACGATGCACATGAGCAATCCGGAGGCTTGAATTTTGTATCTTTGAGGTTAAAAGTCTCCAAAACTGTCTTGTGGTTGAAAATCTTGGATGCAAAAGACTTGGTGTAAGTATAAGAAATAACAGGTGTAACTTTATTTTTGAAGTAATCAGGTATAGGTTTTTGTACAGATTTTTGATGAAAAATATTGCTAATATTAACAGCATATAAACCTTTATTGGCGATTTCTACCTTAAAAAAAATAACGTTTTTCCTCACTATTGGATGTAGTCGATACGGGTCTCAATAGTCTATGGTTAGCAATGTCCATGATTATTGCAACTAATCTATACATAACAGAACGAGAATCAGTAACGGGAGTATCTTGAAATAGTAAAGAAAGTTTTGACAATGGAATGGAGTATAATTTAGTTCTAATATGATGAATTCCTAAAGGTTTTTGAACAGACGTTAATAGACTATTAATTGTCACGGTGTACAGCAGGTGGTATATATTTTCTGTGACAATGACTTCTATTTCGACGAGCAGAAGTATTAAATAAGTGTAATGTATTGACGGTAATACACCTGGGACTAGACATAAAATTGAGAATGGAAATGGGGAATGTGTCCAAAAGACAACAACCCGACCAATTAAAAAAAACAACAGCAGAAGGTCACCAACATGTCTTCAATGTAGCGAGAAATTCCCGCACCGGAGGCGTCCTTCAACTGGCCCCTAAACAAATATATACTAGTTCAGTGATAATGAACGCCATACTTATTTTCAAATTGTACACAAGAAACTAAAATTAAAAAAATACAAGACTAACAAAGGCCTGAGGCTCCTGACTTGGGACAGGCGCAAAAATGCGGCGGGGTTAAACATGCTTGTGAGATCTCAACCCTCCCCCTATACCTCTAACCAATGTAGAAAAGTAAACGCATAACAATACGCACATTAAAATTCAGTTCAAGAGAAGTTCGAGTCTGATGTCAGAAGATGTAAACAAAGAAAATAAACAATATGACAATAATACATAAATAACAACAGACTACTAGCAGTTAACTGACATGCCAGCTCCAGACTTCAATTAAACTGACTGAAAGATTATGATTTCATCATATGAACATCAGGCACAATCCTTCCCGTTAGGGGTTTAGTATCATACCATCATAACATATATGAGAAGAACATAACCCGTTTCATGCCAACAACTGTTTTTAGAATAAATGTGTTTAGTTCCGATGCAAAGTCCTTATCAATGACTCAATATTAACGCCAAAATATGCAATCTTTACTGACTTGACAACAGAATCGTAATTATATCCCTTCTTAATAAGTCTATTCAAAGGTTTTATAAGTTTCTGAGGTGAATACTGACACCTTTTGTGCTTTATAAAGAATATTTCCATAAAAAATTGGATGTAAAATACCTGAACGTATAAGAAGTCTGCATTTTGATCTATATTTACGAATGATGTCTTTATACCGATGATAAAATTTAGTAAATGTTTCGACTAGTTTGTGATATCGAAAACCCTGGTGTAATAATTTTTCAGTAATACATAAATTTCTCTCGTTAAAATCTAAAACATTGTTACATACAAGAGCGAATCGTAAAAGTTGAGATATATAAACACCGTAAGATGGTGACAAGGGAATGACACCATCTAAAAACGGATAATTAACGATAGGAAATGAAAAATCATCCCTTTTATCATAAATTTTAGTGTTCAGCTTTCGGTTAGTGATATAAATATCAAGATCGAGGAAAGGGCAGTGGTCATTGTTAGTATTAGCTCTATTTAAAGTAAGTTCAACAGGATAAAACTGAAGTCGTCATTATTGAGAGCCAACATATCATCCAAATATCTAAAAGTATTATTAAATTTGTTTATCAGATGTTGTTTCGATGGGTCTTTGCTTATTTTTGTCATAAATTGTAACTCATAACAATACAAAAACAGGTCCGCAATAAGTGGTGCACAGTTAGTCCCCATTGGAATTCCGATAATCTGACGATATACGGAATCCCCAAAGCGAACAAAAATGTTATCTAGTAAAAATGCAAGGGCATATATAGTATCAAAGCATGTCCAATTAACATAGTTTTTTTGTTTATTGCTACTAAAAAATGACCTTAAAGAGTTTGAACATATATATTCACATTCTGATTTTTTGAATGCCCATTTAATTAGATGAGTGAATTTTTTCTTAATGAGAATGTGAGGCAATGTGGAATACAGGGTAGACAAATCAAAACTTTGAACAGATTCAAAATCACCAATATAAGCATGCAATTTATCAAGTACTTCCAACGAGTTCTTGACACTCCAAAAGTAATTTATTCCACTATTTTCGAAGGCCTTATTTGAACAATTTATTATCAGGTTTTTAATTGTACCAAGTGTGCTGTTAAGAAGAATAGACAATTTAGTAGTTGAACAATGGCTTGAAGACGAAATAAATCTATATTTGTAAGGGGTTTTGTGAAGCTTCGGAAGCCAATATACATAGTTCGGACTTTCATTGTATTTGGCTCTGCTTGTAAAGCGGTGGCTAAAAGTTTATGTTTGTTACAGATTTCGTTTTCTGAAAATGGAGTCAGTTGGAATGTTGGCGAATTGGTGATTTCCTTTTTCAGAACCTCAATGTAAAATTTACGTCAAACAATAATAATATTATTAGCAGCTTTATCGGCCGGGACAAAAACAAATTCCTTGGCTAGTTCTTTTAGTTTATGTTTGATACGAGAAATAGGTTTATTGTGGTTATTGTTAACAGTAAAATGTTCTTTAAAATGTTGAATACGTATATCAACTATCTTCATTACTGAATTAAAAAAAGAGTCCAAAGATTTTTTTGTTAGCTTTTTCCCGTTTTATCCATTTCATACAGTAAGTATGGAGTGAGTCGTGGATGATATTACGACACTCATTCTAATTAATAATTGACAGGGGACGATATTTAGGTCCTTTACTGAAGAATGATTTTAACTCTCGGTCTTGAACGATGTTAAGATCTCCTGTTATAACATGGGAAATGGGTCCATAAATATATTCGGAATTACTGCAATTACATGAAGTAGGTGTATTTTCACTGATATGAACATCTTTACACAATTGACTATAATTAAGCACAAATTTCAGGGTAGATTTCTTGAAAATATAACAAATAAGAGGTAGCTTAGTATTGTCAAAATATCCAGGAATTTGTTCTTTAACATAATGGTCGTTAAAAATACCAGCAATGTTTACAAAATCAAAGCCTTTATTGACATACTTAATTTTAATAAAATGTTTTTTTATGATCTTCAGGGCGATCAATTTTGGGAAATAATTTAGAATATCAATATGCCATAATAATTTGAACAATTTTATACTTAGGACTGCTATATGAAATTGTGTTGCAATCCTCCAAAATGTTATTTAACTTATTAACCGGTAACGAACAGAGTTTTGTGAACAGATAATGTCTGCCGTTGTTTTTTGAAATAGAAATTAGGTCCGAAATATTGGTATGATTGGCCCGAAATTTTCTTTGATTGCGATTTGTTCTACGACCGTGAGAAAGTTTTTCACGAACAGTTTTAGAAACTATATCCAAAATGTTAACGGAATTGGTTCTAGATATATTGCCAATTCCCATGATATTATCATTTAGACCGAGAGGGTAAACTGTCTGTAATTTTTTAATCCAATTTAATTCAATAATTTTCCGTGATCGTACAAACTTTGAATGCGATTCACCAGGCTGCTTATTTACTACTTCTAAAGCTTGAACTGCCAAATATTTAAAAGGATGGTTGTGCTTCTTAAGGTGTTGGTAAATGATACTTTAGAATTTATTGGGTCTTTTAAAACGATACAGATGTTCTTGAGTGCGTTTAGATAAATATCGTCTAGTTTCTCCTACGTACTGAATACCACATCCCGGTTTGTTTCATGTGAGTAAATAAATAATACTGTTTGTTTTTCAAGTTATATCATTTTCAAAATTTGAAGAAAATGTGCGACCATTAAACGTGGACTTTACCGTATTGTTGGTAGAAAGACGGGGACATGTAAGTCATTTTTTGGCATGACACTTATCGATAGAAGGTAACCACGATTTTTATTGTTAAAAATGTTAGCGATAGTAGTATGCTAGATAACGATTTTGAAGATTGAGACGTGTAGATACCCTTTGAACAAGTTTAGTATTTAGTATTTTTTTCCATTTCTAAGCTTCATAATTGTTTTGTTAGTTAATTATATAATATTAAAGGAGCAAAGATTGGCGTCCAGAATATGAACCAGCATACAATGATTTAAGTTATGTAAAATTGATAAATTTGTTCGGCTAAAAATGTCAAACGCTATCAGTATTAATTACCCGAAAAAGATAGGGTATATCAGGGTAGGACTGATGGCTGACTAAATAGTAGAATGGGGCTGAATATTGAAATACTATTTTTTGATAAATATTCCTAAAGTAATGAACTAGAGCAGTTCTCGCTCGGACACACACTCCATAATCTAGTATATTATCAAAAATACCTATACCATCAATTTTGTCATGGCATCCATAGGAAATCGCTGTTCCCAACTCTCGTATCCAAAATTTTGCTCTAAACCTCTCACTTGTTTAACAGTCGCATCAATATTAATTTTTATTATATTGTCAATGATATGTGAACAAAAATACAAAACGTAATAGATGAAAATGTAAAAATAGTAGGAGAGCATTGAACATTGTGTTACATTCTTTATCACTCTAATAAAGCGACATCTTTAACAAAAAAGTACCAAAAGACATACAGACAAAGAACAATTACAAAAATATACCATAGCACAATAAGACGTCAGATTTGTAAGTCGATAAGAGATCACACGAAGATCTGAGGCCGACACGTACGTATATTCATGACAAGCAAAAGCAGAAATGCATAGTGTTCTGTTTCCCAAACACCCACGTTGTATTGCTTCTGTCGAAGATTTTGAGACATCAAATGCAAGTTTATGGAATAATTTTCGGAAACCTGTCCATATATTGCATATTTAAATGAATTCATAAATATAAAATACTGTAGTGATAATTTTTGCCTGAATAGAAATTACAGTAATAGGTAAAACTACAGTCATATCACCTCTGATTACACTCTCTTCACCCCCTGGATCCATCACTTGTGACGTTCTGTTCATATTTCACTTACAGAATCAATGACAAACGAGACGATTTTAATTTTGAAATTATAAATTTCCCCCACCTTAGTAGCAATATACCAACTTCACCTGCATATGGGATATATATTTCCCAACTTATTCGATATTCAAGAGCTTGCAGCTCCTACTCAGACTTTGTAAAACGTCATCAGTGTCTGAGTAGAAAGTTGATGAACCAGGGTTATGTCAAAGAACGTCTCGTCCTTTTTCTAAAAAAAAGTTCATCGGAAGGTACCAAGACCTTGTTGATAAATATTCCGTATCAACTTCTAAAATAATACACGATGGTCTTGATTTATCGATTCTGCGTACTGATGTTGTTTATCATCTTAAAAACGTGTTTTATTGTTCTTTCATTTGTCTTTGGTGTTCTATTATTAATATTACTTTTACTGTTGAATGGTTTTATGTGATATTCGTTTGACGTGGCTCGATACTTATACATCTCGTCAATGTGTTTGTATTGGCTTTCATTTTTTAGTGGTTTGTTTTGTGTTTGCGACTTTTTGTATTTCTATTGTTCTTATAACGTAACTCTGTACGTTAAATGATCCCTTCAGTATGATATTGTTCTATTATATGTCATTATGATATATTTCTATTATGAATTACTATATACGTTGAACCACAAACGTCAAAATCATTCAATCACGTAGTGGAATCAACTATTTCTGGATTCTTATAAATTCTATATATAACTTTTGGACTAGTTTAAATCTAGGTCTATTTCTGAAATTTATTCTTACATACTTTTGATTTTTTAACCCTGTATTCTAACATTGCCTATGTAAATTTTAAAATTGTTTGTATGCACATTGAACGACAAATTTATGTGACGTATAAAAAATTTCTGACGTCAGACACTCAAATCAATCAATGTATTCGTAGATAGTAGATGTTTTTGTATTCTGTTAAGTTTTTCCTTTTAAAATTGTTATACGATGATGACTGATGTACCCATATTTTGACTATTTTATTGTTTATTTAACGCATCAATGTAAATATAACGGAATTTGATAAGAATGTCATTAAATTGAGAGGGTTAGCGCTATAGAACCAGGTTTAATCCACCATTTTCTACATTTGAAAATGCCTGTACCAAGTCAGGAATATGACAGTTCTTTTCTATTTGTTTTTGATGCGTTTTGTTATTTGATTTTGCCATGTAATTATGGACTTTCCGAATTGATTTTCCTCTAAGTTCAGTTTTTTTTATGATTTTAATTTTTACCCGACCGTTACAAAGGTTCATTAATTGATCTTCGATTGCAGATCCGTATATCTGATGTGTATTTGTTATGAATTTACAGATGACAGTAAAAAAAAAAGAAAATTGTCTCTTCAATAAAGGCAATTGTTAAATGATAGTTTTGAGGTTGATAGACAGTTGCTAAACCCAACACTCTGTCATTTGTTTCAAAATGACTTATTTTGTCCAACCATAATCTGGTTTGCAGAAAATATTGTACATAACTTGCATGCTACTCTATATTAAATTTTAAGCCATGTCGACCATGTTTGCTGCAAAATGGGATCATTTGACACTTGTTTTAATTCGGATACACAAAGCATGTTGTGGCCAATGTTTTTTTTTATAAAATTTGCCAAAAAGTTTCAGAAAAGATTTTTTGTAAAATTTCAGGAACTAGACAGTCGCCAAGTAGAACATGTGTGAGTAAATGTGAAGGTGTGTGTGTAAAAACAAAGAGATGATTGAACAACCAAAGAAATATTTCGACTCTGCCATTTTAAATTAATATCGTTTGTCACATGATTAGAATCATCTATTTGATTATTTAAGGAAATAATTAATTTGTTTATAAATCGCAATACGGGACAGATATATGCATCATATTAAAGCATTTCTGTAAATTTGACTATATTTTCAATCACATCTTTGCAAAATTAGACAAATAGTTAACAGAGAAAACAATGCATAACAGTAAACACAAGGAATAATAATAATAATCCGCCTAGATCAGATAGAGGTAAGTCTTCTGGAATTTGTAACTCGAAGGGTGAATTAATCAATTTAAATCCCAATGATGCAAAACAATAACTTAATTCCACGCCTGAGTTGTTCATCAGATTTGGACGAAATACATTTAACTAAGAGTACATTTCACATTTTGTTTTATACGAAAGAAAACTGTTTCATAAATGAAACCTTTCAGTATTTGAAACTTACGATTCTACCAGTTCAATACAATGTTATTTGACTTGAACCTGCATTTCATTACACCATGTAGTTAACCTTGTATCAAAGCGTATTATTTACTGAAGTACGTATATTAGTGAGATCTGAATGTATGGAAATGTAAACACGCAATCAGTTGGTGACATAAGTACAGTACTGGCAAAGACTAAAGACTTTTTCATATGTCTATTAAACTAGTAGAATAAAAGTGTGGGTACTGTGTAAATAAAACATATATATCATAATGTTCTAATGACTAATTCCTATCAAAAATATATGTTTGACTTAAAATAAGCATAGTTGCTGTCTTGGCTGTTGTATGTTTCTTTTTATTGTATATCGTTTTATTTCTCGAATGAAATCACATAAAATCCATTTACTATTATTTCGCGATTATATCTGTTTATTCAATATGTCCAACTAGTCTTGATTAATCTTAAAGTTAACAACAAAACTCCGTTAATAGTTATATTATCAATTCAAAATCAAGCGTTTTGCTCCTTTTTTTTTTTAACTGTATACGAATGTTATTTATTTATCGAATCAGTCAACCAAACGATTTACCTTTGTTTCATATTCATTGTTGACATTCTTTTCCTTTTAATATATAAGCACGACTAGTTTATTCAAAACCAATTCTAAGCTAATATGTCAATTTTAGGGGTCACATTAATATGGATTCAATAAGGTATAATTATTCACTTGCAAGTGAATAATAGTTCCACAATGTTTCTTAGCTTTTTTTTAATAAACTTAACCAATCTTCTTTTTTATATTAACCAAACTTGCTTGTTATAGCATCAATACTAAGATTGCTTCTAGAAATAAGCTTTCAATAGACATCGTATATCAATCATATTTTTTGTATAATTTTCAATAGGTAACAGAAAAAGACAAAATGAACATTGAACAATAACTCGGTGCTGATGGACAGATACTGGTTCAAAAATATTTTAAGTCTCTTATTGTTCTCTTTTGGTAAGTGTCACTCAATTCTTTGCAGTGCAAATTTATTTACCTTACTGATATATCTTTTCATATTATGAATTATTTTTGTAATGCTGTATGTTATTAGAATATTAAGATACAAATATATAACATTGACAACTGACAAGTCGAGATATATTACTGCACAGGGTCCAGGGACCTTTTTGTTTTGCAATTTCAGAAATTTCAAAGCTAATTTTAGTCCTTATTTGTGGTCATCGAGTGTATACTATTGTGTTTACAATAATTGGTATGCTTTTCTGTTTAAATTGAAAAAAAAAAGTTTTTTTGTGATTTGAATTGCTTGTGGTCTTCGTTTTCGTGTTTTAGTCCTAAATTCAGATGCTAATACTAACTTATTATCCGTACTCGGTGTACATAATGTTAGTAAGGTGTTCATGTCCGCATGGCAAGTTTAACTTACCTTGATATTTTAATGTTACATTGGACAATGCTAAGTGCATTCGGATTGCTATATTTTTCAGATACCTTGATTTATAGGGACACTATATTTGGTGCATGGTATGATTATTCTTCATATGAATCTGTGAATCATAAACATTAAACAATCAACAACATTTGCTATTACTGATTAAGTAATAGAAAAATTACCAATTTGTACCCACTTAAACCTCTTATGGGACCACGGAAGGAAATATAACTAATAGTTGAGTTGAATAGTACTATATTGTTTAAAGCAACAGTGTCAATAAACCTGGAAATGATGCTTAAAGGTTGACGCCAAAAAGGATATTAAAAAATCCCAATGTGAAAATAATATTTATTGGTTTCCTTTTTGAATTGTGACATCAAAAACGACATTTTTACACTATACTTTTAAGATTATATTAACATTAATATGGAGTTAACTATGCTTTCAATTTGAGAACCAAAAAGAGTAATTACCATACCTCTTCTTTAAAGTAAAGGATATGAGCACTATAACTAAAATGATATAGCAGCTTCCACCCTCAAAACTGACTGTCAATCATTTTCTAATTTTAGATAAAGGATGTTTGTATGAGATGTAAAAAGCTTAAAACTATTTTTTAGTAATTGTAATTTATAATTATCCCACAAGGACTCAGTGTGTCAGTGTAGGATCACTCCGATGGGTGGAGGCTAGAGGTTGATCTAACACAGACACAGCAAGTCCGAGTGGGATAACTATGTTACATCCCAGCTGTTTTAGATTAGACGAAAAACCATTTACAATTCATAAAATCTAGTTTAGAAAGCCACACAACCATTATAATATAATTTATATATCACTATATGATGTATACCCTTCATGACCCCCAAACACGATGAATAGATATCAAACAATGTCAACTCACCCCACTTCCTTTCGGCCCACACTATATCGACACTTTATAAAAAAAATGCCCAAATCTTGTATACCGACTCGCCCCACTTTTGAATAAGTTTAATATAAAAATGCAAGTTGAACAATCAGTCTGACACCTCTCTTACTAATGAAAAAGGTTTACACCCCACTGAATAAAGATCTGCGAACTTGCGCAACTTATAAAAAGATCTCATACTGAACTATTAGTTCGGTCAAGAAAGACAACTCGTACTAAAAAAAGGGGAGGTAACTCAATTTTCTTATAAAGGAAAACGAGTTTATCAGTATTTCCGAGGAGACTGTTGATTTTTGCACGCCAACTTGTGTACATAAATAATTAAATATCGGATCACAACGGGTTTTGAATGTTTACTGATCGATGTCTACGCTTAATTCCAATAGTTTAATGATTTGTCATCTTAACAGAAAACGGAGTTTAGAATCAAATTAGGATTATTACGGTTTTTTTTATAATAATTTCAATTAGTTTGTATTATACGAGATGCGTAATTATTGTGTTACATAATTCTTTCTTGGCCTAAACATTCAAATTCTGTTAAGAAAATGAATGAAAAGTATTTGATTTTATAAGACAAAAAAAAAAAGACAAAAAAAAAAGAAAGAAATCTGCCTACCTAAAACATTGTATTTGGCATGTCTGGTTGAAGGACTTAGTAAATATATTTAGATCCTCATACAGACAATGCATTCCATCGGTACAGAGAAAAATTCTTAACTCATATTAACTGAATTTTAACTATTGACGAAATTGGTGAAAAGCTTGTTTCTTTTTTCATCTTTGAACAGCAAGATTGCGAAATGCATCTATAAAGTCTATTAAATTTTGCAAGTTTGAAAAAGAGAATGATTTAAAACAAAATCGATTTCATTTCTTCGATACATGAGGTAAAAATAAACGAAAAGTATTATGTAATCAAATTTTGTTAAATATCTATTTCCAGTTTATGATCTTTTACATGTTTTATATGTAAAGATAGCAAGGTTAACATAAATAAACAGAATTAACACCTTTATGTTACTGCTTCGTAAACGATGATGTCCTACTGATTTTATGGTCATCTTACTGATACTTTATATATTCCTTAGTTTTAAGAAGACACCTTTAACCAATTAATCATTTTTAATTGTATGATGTGATATACCTTTATATATTAATAAGGGTAAATACAGAAAAGCGCTTTAAAAGCATCACAATCATTAAGTGATATTGTCAAAGTACATGTTATAAAAATACATTAATCCTAAAAGTTTTCATTCGGATTTTTTTTTTTAAACTAGCTTGGTTAAAACAAAGCAACATGCAAAAAGTGAAAAGTGAACCATAATTATTGCTGATAGGATTGCATGCACTTGGCCTCAGTTGAAAAAAAATGTCAACCTAACATAACATACATTTGGGCAATGAAAAAAATCAAACATCATGTCAGTTTCACAGTTCCATTTTTTATTGTCGAATAAAGAGTTTGTTTTAAAATGTGATTTGTCCGTTTTTCAAGCAAGACAGTTGTTTTAACTATGGACGCTTAACAAAAGATTGACTTAAAAGTCTGCATTGTCTTTAAGTTTATAATGAGAAATATGTGTGTAAAAGGAAGAAAAGTCAAATTGTTCTCCTTACAGAAGCTACAAAATGTATGTTTATTTTATCTCTTTTAGGCCTTTTTTTAATTTTATCTTTTTAATTGAATTATGATATTACATAAAGTGTAGAAGATTCTAAAAGAGAGATGCAATTTTTATAATCAAAACCAATCTATAGTGTCACTGTTTAAATATTGCAATTCGGGACATAATTTCTTTATATTGTTCGTTATATTAGTCTCTTACAACATCTACTACTAAGGACACAAATTCGGCCCTGTTGGCTTCAATTTGTTTGGTTAAACTCTTCCTGGTTTCAACTGTTAATATAACGATTTACATGGTAAAACCTTTAAAAGGTTGCATACATGTATCTTTTATTTGACACAATAGATGAAAATCTCCATGCTGCGATTTTATGATTTTAGTCGTTGTGTATTCAAGTTACAATCCGTTCACGGTTGTATGATTTTTTTTAATTTATTATCATTTTCGTTTAAATGATTATTACACAATAATGTTTATTTCTAAAAGAATATATACCTGTCACGGGTCTCAACTATGACAAAGTATTTAGTAAACACGGGGTATTTTCCAAAATGTAGCTAACTTAGCCAAGTCAAAAACTCGTTAAAGATAAAACTCTGAAAGTGTTCAACTTGAAATGATAAGAAAAGTGTGAAAAATTAATAATATTTATACACGCATCACTCCCTGTAGAGAACAATCAAAGATACTTGAATCACACAGTTCAATATTGGCATCCCGGGGTGTGTAGGTTTATGCAGTACATGTAGTTGTTAAAAAGTTAATTATTAAATATTTCTGTTAAAACGAGTATTGGGATTTTTAATATGTGGTTTTTTTTCAGGGAAGATAAATCACTTTTGTTAGCAGAGACATATACTACAAGAGACATATATTACTACAATTGTAGTATATGTCACTGTTGTTAGTTAGCTTACGGTTGTGGAAAAAATATGAAATAATAATTATTGAAATTTGGATAATTTCAAAAATCATAGCAATTTTTCTGTTAAAAATATAACTGGTGCAACCAAAGAACCTTATCCAATTGATGTTTAAACATAGTCACGATATATGCACTAACGATGAAGCTTGTTCTTTTATTCAATTAAAATCCGAAGGAGGAATTTAATTTCGACATGTATCCGTTACAGAAGTCTTTTGCCAAAGTTTTTCGCGGAAGCTTCCAGCAAATTTATTTTTTGTCATTGTAATGACAAATATATTGAGATTGTTAATTGTTGGAAGTTCACTTTTCAACATAATGATTCCTTTGTATACTTTATCCCCTATCATGATTGAAAAGGGGAAAATACACAAAAAAACGTATACCTTGTGTATTACAAGTTTTTCTACTTTAATGTCACATGTAGAGTAAACATGTATAAAAATGTTCAAAATTATATTGTATATCAGAATCTTAAAAGATATAATCATACTACTTCATAAAAGTATAAGTTTTTTTCCAATGACTTCGTATCTAAGCGTGTAAAATTCTCCTTTCCATGACAATTGTCAATTTTCAACCATAAAAAGACGGGAGAATTACAAAAGTAAATTTTTAGACAAAAATACCATTTTATTTCCTTGTCTTTGGAGATTATTAAAACATCCACGCGAAAATAAAAAAATAACGAATACTATTTGTTATTGAAGCAAACAGAGGTCAGGGGTTCGCAAAACAATGCCTTCTCTGTATACATCAAAAGGGTTACTTTGCTATTTATGATGGCAAATTTTAAATCAAAAGTGACGGATGTTTAAAATATCTTATTTTTATAAAATTTACACCATTAAACAGTTCAAACCTAAAATAAACTATATTTAACCACGCGAAGAAGAAATTCAAATGATAACATAAAGTAATACGCCTGCATATACAAATCTGTAGTAAAAGTAATCGCTGTATATGGACAATTACTAGCACATGCGCATTAAAGACCGAACGAATCTTCTACATGTGCTTCCTTTAAGTATGTTAAATTACAGTGTGTTCGTATCTAGTCGTCCTGGTGTAGTGGTATGTATCGTGGCTTGATATGCTAAAGGTCTTGAGTTCGAATCCCAGCATATACACTGGATTTTTTCTACTTGAATTTTGATAGATCTTTTCCGTATAAGTATTTATAAGTTTTAAAGTGGATTTGACATTCCCGCCAACATGATAAAATACAAAGGAAAGCATGGATAACAAAGATACTCAAATGGGGTGATATGGTAGGGGTGATCCGTCTCATATCACCCCTGTTAGAACAAAGGAGCTGGGATGTAAGTACTCTCATAACTGTACCTTCACTGGTATTAAAGAGATAATAGTAACTGCAATTACAATTATCCCAATATGGCGACGGCAGATATAGGTAAAATCTTTACAGTCAATTTACTTAAATGTAGCATGTTTTTGTCACTTGTTACTCAACTGCAAGGTTTTTCTATACCATTACATCATATTTGAATCATAACGGTACACAGGAATTGTCTAAGCGCTTTGAAAATTGCCGTTGAAAAATTCGGGATGATAATCGTAACTCTATGGATTTTTTCTTGTTTGATAATCGTAATTTCTTTATCGGATAATAGTAACCGAAAAATTAAATGTGTCTTTCAGCATTTTAATGGTATTGTGTGTATTACAATGCAAATGTACAGTAAATAGATGACATTAACGGAAAATTAAAAAAATGAAGAAACTAACAGGTTAATATTTCAAGCAAATTTACTTATACATCTCTCGATTTATTGGCGTTTTTTTTTTTACAAAACCGTGATTTCTTGTCCCAGCCACTATGAAAAAAATGTTTTTGATCTTTCCAAGTAATTTTTTGTGCAGTCATTACATGGAATTAGATTTAATATTTTTAAAGTAAAGAAACATAATATTTTAGAGGGACTAATAAGCTATGGATTCCTGGCATTTCCCTAGAAGCCCTATTCAACATGCATGCTCAATGTTTGCAAGATATATAAACATAAGGGCCTCACAAAAGAAATGATGTTTTAATAACGGCACTTTAATTTTTGCCAAAAAGAGAACATCAAATAGACCAGAGTGATACCGTATTTTTGTTAATGTCCACTTCGAAACGGTTCAAATCTTCTTCAGTATCTGGTTCTAAAATTATGAAACAAAATCAGTGTACAGCGTAATACGTGTTTTGATGAATATAATCTTTCTTGTTACTATTGCTATATGGAGATTGTGGGGAAAAACATGTAAATATGTCCACTACAAAACGGTCACCTACGAAACAAGTATTGGAGATTTTTATTTATTTTCAATTCTATTCGTTCAAAACAAATAGCAAGGGTTAGTTTAATGTAATTTTCAGTATGTTATCAACATAGTATAGGGTTGATGTCAACTACGAAACTTTTTGTCAACTACGATCCAAAAGGTTTTGTCCACTCGACACTCATGAAAATGTCCACTACGTAACATAAGTTGTACTTTTATATGTGAAGTACTGTCTAATATTTATCGATAACAAATGGTTCTCACATTCAGAAAAAAATGAGATTTTTCTAGTTTATAAAGTAAAACAAGATAGAATGTCTATAGGATGCAATAAGATGTGCCTTTAAAAGCAGTTTCGTAGTGGACAAATGTCCCCTGTAAAACAGTACATACATTATGAAAATGATATCATTTTAAAGAGTATTTAAGATTGCACTTTTTATTTTTATTTACAAACAGGTCTACAATAGAGGTATTAAAAATAACTCTAGAAATAAAAAAAATTGACAAGTTGATTTTTTATTTTTTTAGGTCTGAAATTCACACTTTTATTGAAAATTGCCCTTAAAACAGACAACAATATGTATTACCTGTTAATGTATACATGTTGAAGGTCGTACATTAACCTATAATGGTTTACTTTTTTGAAATTGTTATTTGGATGGAGAGTTGTCTCATATAAGCTACTATCTATATGAGTGCATGCATTTCCCATTGCAAAAAAAATAAACATTCGTAAAACACTCGTAACTCAATCGCAAATGTTCGTGGGCTATCGTAAACTATTCGTTAACCAATCGTAAAAACTTGGATCAGATCGTTACCATTCGTATTGTGCTCGCAAAACACTCGTATGCATTCGTTAATTGCTCGTATCTATTCGCAATGAATCGTCTACTGTTATCGTAAAAGCATCGCATTCATTCTTAGTAAATCGTAACCAATCGTAAAGCACTCGCAAATCACTCGTAAAAGTGGTTTATTCGCAAAAGATTCGTTAAAGTTTAACGAATCTTGTAAATTTTGGTGATTCGTTAGCATTCGTAAGAAACATTCGTGTATGTGAAGGGGGTATAACGTTGATAAAGCTGAAAGTACTGGAAATAAAACGTTAGAACTGATGAAAGGCCACAAAATGTTAAATTATATCTTTAAGAAGTCAAACCAATCAATAACATTGTCAGCAAAACCTAAGTCAAAGTCAGATTCAGACTTTCTAAATACTGATATAGATCCACAACTGATGTTCCAACGCCTTACCACAGCAGCACATGGTCTCTTTGAAAACACATCTGAGGTATTCCAGTATGAATTGTCTAGCGTTCCTTCTTTTTTATTTGATTGCAACCGACTACCTCGAGAGGCATGCCAGTCAAACTTAGCAGATGCGATATGGGCATGTGGAAGCGATTGCATACATGAAATAGATGGTGAAGGTTTCCAGTATGTCCTTGATGGTGGATGACTATTGCAGCGACTTCCTTGGATACATCGGGATTCATTTTGAGATATTACGCAAATGTATGTTGATCATGTAATTAGAAAATACAAAGACCCTGTAATTGTTTTGACAGTTATCCAGAACTGCCTTCAATTAAAGATATAACACATTTGCGTTGAACAAAAGGCATCATTTCGCCGAACATCAATTTCACCTCTTCTATGCCTTGCAAAACTAAAAAGGAACTATTCATGTCAAACAGTCATAACAAACAAGCTCTTATCAACATGCTGTGTGACAAGCTTAAGGATAATGGCATACGATGTAAGAATGCAACTGATGATGCAGACCTTCTTATTGCACTAACTGCAGTAGATTGTGCTTTGTCCTCAGAAGTGGTAGTTATTCGTGAAGATACTGATGTATTGGTTTTACTTATTCATCATGTGAATCAGCAGTCCAAAAGGGTTATTTTCAAATCTGATAAAATGGCAATCAACAAAAAATTAAAAATATGGAATAAACAACAGACTAGAGGATTTCTTGGGGAAGATGTCTGTTATTTATTGCCCTTTTCAGATTCCTAAACAGGCTGTGACTCGACATCTAGGCTTTTTGGAATAGGCAAAGGACTTGCATTAAAAAAACTTAACCAAGAGTATCTTAAAAATGCAAGGCAATTTTTTCATGAATAACAAATCAATTAAAGCTGATATTATCAAAGCGGGAGAAGAAGCACTTACGTGTTTATATGGAGGACTTCCTCTTGAAGGACTAAACATTCTTCGATGGAGAAAATTTACATCCAAAGTAATAACTGGAAACACTTCAGTCCAGGTAAAAACTTTACCACCAACATTGGATTCAGGGAAATTTCACAGTCTAAGAGTTTATCATCAGTGCCAAAAATGGATGTCAGAAGAAGTAGACATGGATTCTACAGACTATGGTTGGGAAATTAAACTTGGAAAACTTTGTCCAATTTTGATGGACCTTCCTCCAGCACCGAATAAACTTCTTAACATTATAAGATGTAACTGTGAACAAAATTGTGACACCAAACGATGCGTCTGTAGAAAAAATGGTCTTCCGTGTTCAGTAGGAATCGGTGAATGTCGTGGATTGAACTGTTCTAATTCTGTTTAAATTGTTGAATCTGACTTTACTGATGAGTAGATATTTGTTGTATACAAAAAAACTATTGAATAATCTTAAAACACCATTTCCTTGTATTTTACCTTATACTTTTCAATTAACAATCCTATTTGTGAATTATACTTTTTACCTCTCATTATGGTCAATACATCTTTGATATTCGCTTAAAATCCCTTCTAGGTTAATATGGTAATAATAAAAGCATTGTTATGTTTAAAAAAAAAGAAATGTAAATTGCTTTTCACTAAATTCTTAAATGATTTGAATCTTATCAGAATTTTCCAGTTTTCGACGATTTTTGGCTAATTTTGCCTATTTTCACCCAAAATCAGTTATTTTAATATTTGTTTTATAGTGAATTTTGTTTTATCGGATATTAATAAATTAATAATTGCATTTTCCTATTTTGGAGTGATTTAAAAACAGTTAAAACTCGAAAAGTGTGTTTTTCCAGTTTTTAGCGATTTTTGAATAATTTTGGTATATTTTACCCAAAACCATCATTTATCCAATTAAAAATTGCTGTAAAGTTTTGAAATGATTATCATTAAGGTTTTTGTCTTTTTTGAAATATAAATTGAACTCTTCTGTTACCTTTTTTGTATTTTTCCTGTCTGTTTTTATAATCAATTCGTGCTTTGTGAATCTCAAATTCCAACAGACATCTGACGTTTTTACCTAAAATTTCATGTTGGTTAAAAAAAACACCGTTTTTTTTTAATAATTTCATAAACACTGTTATTGACAAATTTTGTCATTTTTCACAAAAAAAAATCCATGTTCCCACTCAGATATCTTGGTCGACTATTAGTATGTTATAAAGAAAGCCTGTTAGAATTGAAAAATACAAAAAATAATTCTGTTGCAATTTGTTTGAGGTTGGCCACATTTTTTATCTATTTTGACTAGACTATATATGGAAATGTAACATAGAGAAGCTGACTTGAAAGAAATATACTTAGTAATTTGTTTGCTGATAGAGAATGACAGTAACAGACTTTTATAAATGTTGTAATTCAAACAATTATCATACACACAGGAAATAAACATTTATAATTTTTACTTGTTTTTTTTAAGTCAATCTTAAAAATCAATCTATGGAGAAGGGTCATAGTAAAAAAATAGTAATTTTTGATGTAATTCATTACAGTCTGGCATCCATATGGCCTTTACTAATGAGAAATAGTTCAAAGCCTAACACATGTTATTGCACCAGAATACATTTTAAATACATGTAAATCTATAGTTTTAGGTGTTAAGGTCATACATGAAATGATTATAAATTGTATGGTCAATGAATCTTTTTTTGATGATGTGCCATAAATTTATTATTACGATGATAAAGAGTTTTTCTTATCACTTGGCGTCCTTAGTCTTCCGTCATCTGTCGTCCATTAACTTTTACAAAAAATCTTCTCCTCTGAAACTACTGGGCCAATTTAACCAAACTTGGCCACAATCATCATTTGTGTATCTAGTTAAAAAGAATGTGTCAAGTGACCCGGCCAACCAACAAAGATGGCGGCCATGGCTAAAAATTGAACATAGGGGTAAAATGTTTATTTTGGTTTACAACTTTGAAACCAAAGCACGTAGAGTAAATCTGACGACGGATCATATTGTTAATCAGGTCAAGATGTATCTTTCCTGCCAGCCAGTACATGGAAAGTGGAGTTAGAAAAGTCTGATAAAAAGTTTGTAAACAAACTTGGTCCAGTCAATAAAAAAATAGACGACATGATGGACCAATTGAAGCAACTTCTCACAAGCCCCATTGCAGGAAGCTGCCCACCTGACAGACAGACAGTGACAGGAAGTTGCTACCACTGTGGGGAGAGGGGCTATACCAAAATGGAATTCCCAAACTATGGAGGTTAGTCCGTCTCAGGGAGTCCCTCCATTGATAGAGGGCCATTTAAAGCCTGGACATGTTAGGAAGGACTGTCTTTATATACAGGGGAGGTATAAAGCTGTTACCTTCATAAATCAGTCAAGCAGAACTGCAACAGGACCATTAAACTTAAACGGGACTACTCAGGAGACAGTAGCAGTAGCTGCTACCAGTAGACAGTCGGACGTCAGTCAGTTTGTTGTATTCGGAGGGTTAGTTTTAGGTAACCAGAAAGACCATCTAGAGATGTCCGAAGCACTTCCCAGAAAACACCCTCTCCCGGTTGAATACAATGGCTATTGCAGACGTCTATTATCACTAGAAGAGCAATCGGCCGTTCCTGACTGCAGGAACGACCATCCAAGGTATATTTTGATCTTGACATATACTCGGGATTACAACATTGGGTCGATGCCACTGCTGGTGGACGTTTCGTCCCCGAGGGTATCACCAGCCCAGTAGTCAACACTTCGGTGTTGACATGAATATCAATAATGTGGTCATTTAAATAAATTTCCTGTTAGAAAACTTTGAATTTTTCAAAAAACTAAGGATTTTCCTATCCCAGGCATAATTTACCATAGCCGTATTTTGCACAACTTTTTGGAATTTTGGATCCTCAATGCTCTTCAACTTTGTACGTGTTTGGATTTATAAATATTTTGATATGAGCGTCACTGATGAGTCTTATGCAGACGAAACGCGCGTCTGGCGTATTAAATTATAATCCTGGTACCTTTGATAACTATTTACATCACTGGGTCGATGCCACTGCCGGTGGACGTTTCGTCCCCGAGGGTATCACCAGCCCAGTAGTCAACACTTCGGTGTTGACATGAATATCAATAATGTGGTCATTAAAATACATTTCCTGTTAGAAGACTTTGAATTTTTCAAAAAACTAAGGATTTTCTTATCCCAGGCATAGATTACCTTATCGGTATTTGGAACAACTCTTTGGAATTTTTGATCCTCAATGCTCTTCAACTTTGTACGTGTTTGGCTATATAAATATTTTGATATGAGCGTCACTGATGAGTCTTATGTAGACGAAGCGCGCGTCTGGCGTACTTAATTATAATCCTGGTACCTTTGATAACTATTTACACCACTGGGTCGATGCCACTGCTGGTGGACGTTATGTCCCCGAGGGTATCACCAGCCCAGTAGTCAACACTTCGGTGTTGACATGAATATCAATAATGTGGTCAAATTTTTAAAAAAACTAAGGATTTTCTTATCCCAGGCATAGATTACCTTAGCCGTATTTGGCACAACTTTTTGGAATTTTGGATCCTCAATGCTCCTCTTCAACTTTGTACGTGTTTGGCTTTATAAATATTTTGATATGAGCGTCACTGATGAGTCTTATGTACACGAAACGCGCGTCTGGCGTACTAAATTATAATCCTGGTACCTTTGATAACTATTTACACCACTGGGTCGATGCCACTGCTTGTGAACGTTTCGTCCCCGAGGGTATCACCAGCCCAGTAGTCAACACTTCGGTGTTGACATGAATATCAATAATGTGGTCATTTAAATAGATTTCCTGTTAGAAAACTTTGAATTTTTCAAAAAACTAAGGATTTTCTTATCCCAGGCATAGATTACCTTAGCAGTATTTGGTACAACTTTTTTGGAATTTTGGATCCTCAATGCTCTTCAACTTTGTACGTGTTTGGCTTTATAAATATTTTGATATGAGCGTCACTGATGAGTCTTATGTAGACGAAACGCGCGTCTGGCGTACTAAATTATAATTCTGATACCTTTGATAACTATTTACATCACTGGGTCGATGCCACTGCTGGTGGACGTTTTGTCCCCGAGGGTATCACCAGCCCAGTAGTCAACCCTTCGGTGTTGACATGAATATCAATAATGTGGTCATTTAAATAAGTTTCTGTTAGAAAACTTTAAATTTTTCAAAAAACTAAGGATTTTCTTATTCCAGGCATAGATTACCTTAGCCGTATTTGGCACAACTTTTTGGAATTTTTGATCCTCAATGCTCTTCAACTTTGTACGTGTTTGGCTTTATAAATATTTTGATATGAGCGCCACTGATGAGTCTTGTGTAGACGAAACGCGCGTCTGGCGTACTAAATTATAATCCCGGTACCTTTGATAACTGATTATATACTTTGAACATACATATACTACGAGTAAAGAGTATTTTCTATCTGATATAATTTGCAAGTGAACTATCCGCGACGGTCACGAGTTTATTATTTGAGAGAGTATGTATAATGTATCAAAATTTCCAATATCTTAACCTGGGGAAAAAAGCAATTAAATAATTTCAATAAGTAGCCTATTATGGTAGACTGTTTTTTTAATAATTCATTTAACTCTACATTTAATAAAATGAAAACTTGAAGAAAAATCACAAAAGGTAACTGAAATTTGAATAACACGAATCGTACATTATCAGTTTAATTCATTTCTATTTCCATTTTGGGTCTTTGGTGTAAACCCAATAAAGTAGTTCCGACCACAAAGAGTTGTGTTCCTTTGAACGCTCGAAGATGGTAATTTCTATATCGTGACTTCACAATACACAATAGCCAGTCCGCATAAACGATCAGTGACGCAGAAAATACAAAATGCCGCAAACTCCGAAACAGTGGTTACGTCCTCTTTACTACGCTACGTTGACTTTAATAGTTTAGCGAAGCAACATCACCACTGTTTCGATGTTTGAAATTACCGGTGACGGCAAGGATTGATTGCCGAGTTTATGAGCGTGACGGTCCTTGCTTTGAAGTTGCTTATTTGCATGAGATTTTGAATAAAATGTATATCTATCAACATATCAACAAATGTAGGAAGGAATTCAACACCCAATCATTTTTAATAGTTGTTTGATATGAAAATAAAAACGTTACCTAGATAACAGCGTTTCTTTGTTTACATTCGATATGACGTCATACATGTAACTTCTAACAACAGAACAAATATCGGAAACGTTACAGTATTTCCGTTTCTTTTATCAACCTGTTTGTATTAAAAAAAAAATAGTAATACAAACTTCGTCCCCATTCACAGGTTATGCCTGCCTCATATTATGGTGACGAAGTCCCAATATCAGAAGAAAAATCAATAAAAAAAATCGGGAAAATTTTCCCGAAATTTTTATTGTACTTATGGACTCAAAATCGTTCAAACTTTTTTGTGTCGTGTTTTGAATTTCCGCATCTTAGCAGAAATCTACAATGTTCTTCTTTTTACAGTAGAAAAATAAATAGGGGAACGAAGTCCCCAATAACAGTAGAAAATTCAATAAAAAAAAACTATTCGGGAAAATTTCCCGAATTTTTCATTGTACTAATGAACTCAAAATCTTTCAATTTTTTTTTTGTCGTGTTTTGAAATCCCGGACCTGCGCAGAAATCTACAATTTACTTCCTTTTTCCGGTTTTGTTTGTATGAATCTTTGAGCAAAATATATATTTAGTTATCAGTCTAGTATAAACAGGAAGGAACGCAATACCAATTTCATTTTTAATAATTCCTTGATATGAAAAATCGTTACCTGATGATAGCGTTTCTTTGTTTACATTGCATATGACGTCATAACGTAAATAACGTCACAACTAAAATCCCTAACAACAGAACTAAAATCGGAAACGTTACAGTATTTCCGTTTCTTTTTTTTAACAAATATTTAAAAGTTACAACAAAAATAAATCATACAGACTTCGTCCCATTTACAGGAAGTCCCCTATTACAGTAGAAAATTCAAAAAAAAATGTACTAATGAACTCAAAATCATTCAATTTTTTTTTGTCGTGTTTTTGAATTTCCGGATCGGCGCAGAAATCTACTTCCGTTTACGGTCTTGTTTACATGAGACTGAATAACATATATATTTATCAGATTAAGAAAGGAACTAATACTAATTCATTTAAAAAAAAAATTTGTTATTAAAAAAAACCATTACCTGATGACAGCGTTTCTTTGTTTTCATTGAATATGATGTCATAACTTCAATAACGTCACAACTAGAATCCCTAACAACAGAACCAAAGTCGGAAACGTTACGGTATTTCCGTTTCTCATTTTAACATTGTTGATTAAAAAAAAAAACAATGCATAGACTTCGTCCCCATTCACATGTAATTCCTGCCTCATATTAAAAAAAATCGGGAAAATTCTCGAAATTTTCATTGTACTAATGAACTCAAAATCGTTCAAATTATTGTTGTCGCTTTTTAAATAAAATCAACGGTACCAATTTTGTTGCACCAGATGCGCATTTCGACAATACATGTCTCTTCAGTGATGCTCGTGACCAAAATATTTGAAATCCAAAGCATATATAAAAGATGAAGAGCTATAATCCAAAAGGTTCAAAAAGTAAAGCCAAATGCGTAAAAGGAATCAGAGCTTTGCGTGAGGGAGATACATTCCTTAATTTATAATAATTCCTAATATTTTGTAACAGCAAATTTCAATAACACATAAAATCCGTATTTTCATGCCAGTACCGAAGTACTGGCTACTGGGCTGGTGATACCCTCGGGGACTAATAGTCCAACAGCAGAGGCATCGACCCAGTGGTGGTAATAAAATCAACGGTACCAATTTTGTTGCACCCTGCACTTGCGCAGAATGCAGAAATCTACTTCCTTCTTCTGGTCTCGTTGTTGTGTAGTCTAGTAAAATAAAGGAACTCAAAGAACACAATAACAATAATTCATTCGCTATTATAATTCTTGCTGTTTGATACGAATTAACGTTTTGCGTTTCTTTGTTTATATTGAACATAACGTCATAACTTTAATAACGACACAAGTGAAATCCCTAACAACAGAACCAAAATCGGAAACGTTACGGTATTTCCGTTTTGAAATGAAAAATATGGTTGAATTAAAAAAAAATCATACAGACGTCGTCCCCATTTACAGGTAATGCCTGCCTCATATTAAAATGAATAGTAGGACAAATCGCAAAGTAAAACATTCCGTTGAGTTGTGTTAAGTCTTTTAATATTGGCGAATGCACCTTACTGAAGTGACGGCTTTAAATGATCTCATTATTCTATTTCGGAGTACTTCCGCAACTTAAATTAAAATTCGTATTTTGCATTAAGCGGACTGTCTTGGTGTCTTCAATTTGTCTTTGTAAAAGATGAACAAAGTTCATGTAATGAGATTTTTTCCTATTTCACCACTCTTTTAAATATATCGTTAAAAGCTATATAAACGATTAATAAAAATTGCAAAATTTAACCTGTGTGGAATCTATGTCCCCGACATGAGTCGATATAGAAACATGCATTATAAATTTTTACGACAACCATCAACATCTTTTTTTCAAATTTCACCACACGACTTGTTTTATTATCATAAAACTTAAATTAAAACTTTAGCACATGTAACGTTGTGAATTAGCGTGCTATTTTTTTTAGATCATTATTTTTCGACGTTTTCAAACGTTTGGACACATTGGCTACCGTTTTGTAATGTGTGGACGCATTATATTCCTTTAGATATGTAGTTAATAAGAAAAGAATATTGGCATTTTGTACTCTTCGTGTATCTAACATTTGTTTTGATCAATGATGAATAACTTATTGAAGTATCAGTAAAAAAAAACGCGACATCGCGTAAACTGCTAAAAAAATGAAATATCAACTTAGACGAAATGGGTAACGCTTGAAAAACGACTGTATAGAAAAGATTTTATAGAATCTGCAATATTCGAACTCACGAAATATGAGGCAAATACTTGTACTTTTGGTATAAGTTATCATTGTTTACTCTTTTTATTCATTTTCTACTATATTTACTTATAAAATTCACTTTCAGTCGAGTTAATTTAACGAAAAACGTTGAACAAATGTAGGACATTTTTCTTATTCCAGCTTAATATGAAGCCATCCAGTTAAATGAAATTTGGTAAATTGACGGTTTTAACGCCACAAAGAACCGACACATGTCGTTGTTCTTGCCATGTTTCAGGAATATCAGAGAATAAGAAATATAATCACTACACTTGAAGAGTTAAAACCGTTTTTCATAAATGTAACGTTGATTATCCGGTTTTTTTTACACTTAGCGTTGTTATTTTAATCCTTTAATACACTATATATTACTAAGTATATGATCAAGAGCTAAAAACAAATAATTTAAAAAATATCTATATTATATATATATATATATATATATTGAATTTGTTTTAATAGTGGTTCGTGTTTGCTAACATTTTTATTTTGTGTTGCGGATGAAATTTAGAAGATTCGTTTTTAAATCCTAGGGGTTGTAGGAACAGCTTGGTAACGTTAGTACGGTATCATCTGACACACCTTTTTTTAATCTTGATTGACAATGCATGATTGTGGCCAATTTTTTTTCAAATTTGGACCTTAAGATTCAGAGAATAAAGTTTTAACTAAAAACGTCAAAATCGAAATTTTTAGCTTTTCTCACAAAATACCGGGTACACCTCCTTGAACAAAATGATATATCATATTGGTATAATATTCCTAAGAAAAACATGTAGGTATTATGCAAACATTACTTTAATTTAGGTTCCTAGTTACAAATGGACAAAAATGTATGCATTTACCCCTCAAAAGCTGTGCAGTTTTTAATTTTTTTTTTGGCCACGACTAGACATTTTTAAAGTTAGTAAATGCAGTTTTGATTTTAGAAAGATGCAAGAGGCTGTCAAAGCGACAAAAAAAAACGTAATATTTATTCGTGTCCTAGCATTTTTCAATATCACAAGAACCATAACTGATGAACGGTGAAAGTGAAAATCATCAATATCAGACTTAACCTTTATTTTGTTGTCAGTAACACCATATTACGATTAGAAAAGCTTTGGTTGAATGGTTAATGAGAACATACAACATGACTGGTAACACAATTTCTCAATCTTTCAAAAATCATGATAACTCCTGAACAGAAAAAGTGAAAAATTAATTTGGTTGAACGGTTCGTGAGTAAATACACGGACACGTCTGAAAACACCATTTTTCAATCTTTCAAGAACCATTACTCCTGAACGGTAAAGGTAAAATCGACGTTATTGAACTTGACCTCCATTTTGTTATAAGTAACAACGTATTAAAATTGTATAGCCTTAGTTGAACAGTTCTCAAGTAAATACACGGACAGAACTGAAAACGCCAATTTTCAATCTTTCAAGAACCATAACTCCAGAACTGTATAAGTAAAAATCGTCATTATTGAACTTGACCCCCATTTTGTTATCAGTAACACCATATTAAAATTTTAAAAGCGTTGGTAGAACAGTTCATGAGTAAATGCACGGGCAGGACTAGAAACGCAATTTTTCAATTATTCAAGAACCATAACGCCAGAACCGTAAAAGTCAAAATTGTAATTGTTGAACTTGACCTCTGTTTTATTGGGGTAAATTCAGTAAATAAGTATACGTCATCAGGGACCGCCCATTTAGGGGAGAGCTTTCTGTATAACACTGAAGTTATATGCTCTTCTGGTTGGCAGATAATGTTTGTAATAAATATTTTTTGGTAGATGGATCAAAACTAGAATTGAAAAAAAATATATTCTGAATGTACTAATTTTTTTCTATTCAGGGTTGAACAGTAATGGGGGTCAGTATAGGAATTCAGTGCGAATCTAAATTGTTTGTAAACAAGTAGCAACTTCACCTGACCATTACGGAAAATAGGTATTTAGTCAGATCTTAACACGTACTTGTGATTTGGTTAAAACCGGTTTTAATAAAAAAAAAAAAAAATATACGAAGAAATGTCGAACTGTTCAGGATTTAATTAAATCCGTATTTCGGTAGGATGGTGCAAGCATACGATTTTTATTGCGTCTTACACTTTGTGAAGCGAATAATCTTTAACTACTTTATTCAAATATTGGGTAAAAACGTTAATTTTGAGCTATGAAAGTCAAGTGGATCGTGCATTTTCTGAGGAAATTAAAAAAAATTGCAAAGAAATATGTTTAAAGTGGGTTAGCTTTCATTAGTCTTCACTATCTATAGATTAACAACTTTTTGTTATATTTATAATTTATAATCATCATTAAAGGCGGCGGACGATTGCACAGTTAATTAATTATATTGATGTGCCATTTGTATGCAAGAGTGACATTCCGTTGTATTATGTGCCAATTCGAAAAAATTATGCGAGTATTCTCTCCCCTAAACAGGTTCATTATTTTATAATTAAGTTTAGGTTTCCGATATAATTTTGAATAATTACAAAATGTATAATTCAATATATTTCAGTTTTTGTTAATGGTGTATCAAAAACATTGATGTACGGATATAATTTCATAAACTTGAAACGTTTAAAATGATTACATACCAATATAAAGAACCGTTCATCATTTTTGAAAAAGACTATGAACGAAAATTGTATATATATTTATCTTCCCTTGATGATAAATTGATTGAGAATTAAACCAGCGTTATCTAATGGTAATCACAGAAAGGGACCAGCAAGCAATTTTAAATTGTGGCTTATTCAACGTTTAAACAATTTTCCACTATAAACGAATGTTACTTTATATTAATTTTATTTTTATTTTTTTATTGTCATATAAACTTTACAGTTTGTGACCAACATAATATTAGGACTGTGTTAGCTAAATCTACAAATTTTATTAGATATTATGATTGTTTTTGCAATAGATTAATATGCTAAAACAAGGCCATGTGAATGCCCAAAATGCCGCATGACCCTATGTTTTTATTGTTGCAAAAGATAGGGCCACATTTGTACTTTCATGAATGATATATGAAAGATTTTAATTTCTAAAGGTAAATCAGGTATAAATTTATTTCCACACATAGATTAGCATTAAAGCCAATGGGAGATTTTTTACTGAATTTACCCCTATAGTCAGTATGTATGTATGTTCTGTATATCCCGCCTTTAGTAGGAGCACCGTCATGGGATATGGTGTAAAAAGGAAGACCTTTAACACACTGTATCGGTACAGATTTAAGGTGAGCATTTGCCTATCCAGTCTCCCAGCCTAGCCGTGATGGGTCTTACTACCAGAAAGTTAACCTTCCCCAAAACAATAAATACAATGTAATAAAGCATACGAACACACCCACTCACCTGACTCGCTCATCCTCAAAAATATAAAAATGCATAATATAAATAATCATTGTATACAAAACAAAGGATAAGGTCATCCCAGATGCCGCACAAATTCCTAGACAACGAACAGGCCACCGCAAAGGACATACTTGGATTCCAAAACAATATATTAAAATTTAAAAAGCTTTCGTGAAACGGTTCATAAGTTAATGCACGGACAGAACTGGAAACGCCATTTTTCAATCTTTCAAGAATTATTATTCCAGAACCGTATAAGTAAAAATCGTCATTATTGAACTTGACCTCAATTTTGTAGTAATAACATATTAAAGTTTAATAGCCTTGGTTGAACAGTTCAGAAATAAATGCACGGGCAGGACAGGAATTGTCACTTTTCAACCTTTCAAGAACCATTGCCGAGGGGGGACAAGGGGTTTAACTGTTATGCTGTTAGGGGCAATTGAATTCTTTGTTATCTGTTATTTTGAAAATATATTTGTTGTTAGCTGTTATTGGACTTTTGTTTTTTTTGTTATCTGTTATTGTGATTATGTATTTGCTGTTAACTGTTATTGAAAATTGGAATGTTAGCATTTCTTTTGACAGTCAAAATTCGGTATAAATTGAAGATCATTGGACATTGGGTTCTACCACTACTAGTATGTTTGTCCCGTATTCAGAGAAGGATTTCATTAACATATACCCATCACAGAAGTGAGGACCAGGATAATTCAAGTATATCTTATCATTATCCTTTGTAATAAATTCCATTTTTTTTATGAATGTGTATTTAGAATTATCTTAATTTTTTGTATGAGAATAGTGTTCCTTGTTTCCCGTACGAACATATTAAATTAAAACAATTCTTAATACATGTATGACAAAAAGGAAAATATATGGCAAGGAATATCTGACAAGGATCTCAATTAAGGACTAGGTCATAACAACCACTTAACCTTTTATATAATATGGTACATAGACTCAGCTCTGTGATTCTTTTTAAAGCATACAGTCTTATTAGGAAAAATTCACACACCTCATTAAATGGTCATTTAGAAAAAGTCAGAATATTCAAACTCTTTTAGGTATCTTTTCTTATTAGCAGCAAAGGGAGCTTCAGTCAATATATATAAACAATACACCAACGTTTCATGAGAACTGCTCAAAGCATTTTTGAGTTATTTTTGAAAACTAGAAAATTACCACCTTTTTCTAATGAATAAAATTCCATAACTCAGTAACATAAATTCTAAAATTAATAAAAATGGAAGGGGAGTTTACAACAATAGAGATAAGCATTTCAGCATAGTTTCATGAGAACTGCTAAAAACATTTTTGTGTTAATGTCTGAAAACTGGAAAATCCCCCCTTTTAATTAATAAAACCCGTTAACTCGGAAACGTAAAATCTAAAATCTATTAAAATTTAAAGTGACCGCATGTTAATAATAGATACAATTTTACTGAATAAAAACCAATTACACAGAAACTAAAAATCTATAAAAAAAAAAAAAAAAGGGGGGAGCTCACGTCAATAAGGTTAAACAACTTCCAAAAATTTAATGCAATTTGGTTAAAGAGACATGTTGACAACAGACGGACAACAGTATACCATGCAGTGGTATTGTTGTTTTATTTCAAAACTACCTCTACCCTTTTTTTTTTGGGGGGGGGGGGGGGGGGGGGGGAAATATGCGTTATTTTCATCAAATTTGGAAATTTGAAATAAACCACAAATTTGACGGAATTTGATGAGACTGTTATTAAAGTGAGAGGGTTAGCGCTATAGAACCAGGTTTAATCCACCATTTTCTACACTTGAAAATGCCTGTACCAATAGTTATCAAAAGTACCAGGATTATAATTTTATACGCTAGACGCGCGTTTCGTCTACATAAGACTCATCAGGAATATGACAGTTCTTGTCCATTCGTTTTTGATGCGTTTTCAAAAGACCCCCTTTCAAAAGTCAACCCCTGCTTTGAATTAAGACCCCTTTATGTCAGTGATTATACATAAATAGACCCTCAAATCTGCACATATAGTAATTTTAGGCATACAAAATATTTAAATGAGTGTTTTTCCATTTGTATTCATGCACAAAACTAAACCCCAAATGGGAGGGATTGTACCTGATATTCATATGATGAAGACATAATCATTCAATCAGTTTAATTGAGTTCTGGAGCTGGAATGTCAGTTAACTGCTAGTAGTCTGTTGTTATTTATGTATTATTGTCATTTTATTTATTTTCTCTTGTTACATCTTTTGACATCGGACTCCGACCTCTCTTGAACTGAATTTTAATGTGCGTAGTGTTATTCTTTTACTTTTCTACATTGGCTAGAGGTATAGGGGAGGGTTGAGATCTCATAAACATGTTTAACCCCGCCGCAATTTTGCGCCTGTCCCAAGTCAGGAGCCTCTGGCCTTTGTTAGTTTTGTATGATTTTAAATTTTAGTTTCTTGTGTATAATTCGGAGTTTAGTATGACGTCCATTATCACTGTACTAATATGCATATTTTTAGGGGCCAGCTGAAGGACACCTACGGGTGCGGGAATTCTCGCTACATTGAATACCCATTGGTTGCCTTCGGCTGTTATCTGCTCTATGGTCGGGTGGTTGTCGCTTTGACATATTCACCATTTCCTTTCTCAATTTTACAATTACTACTGAGACTGCACTGTTTGGGAAAAAAAGTTGTCTTTTGGGGAATGATTTTAAGCCATATTTTTTTCAAATTGGAATTATTCTCCAGGGGGAAAAGCCTGTATTCTCCACTATTTTAAGGCAAACAATATCACTGATACTATAATACATTCCGTAAACGAGCGTATAAAAAATATTATATTTATATGATGATAGAGTAGTAGTTTAAACACATTCTAGTTACATACATTTATACTAAAAACATAATCATAGAAAATGGAAGGCAAATACAAAGGATTATATCCATAATAAGAAATACTGATTTGTCAAAGACCGAATTACTTTAATATTTCATTTACTGTTATCTGTTTTAGTCTTTTTCAACTCCTTGTTATCTGTTATGAGCCAAATCAATTTGCTGTTTTGCTGTTATTGTGACCCCCTTGCCCCCCCCCCCCCTCATTTCTCCAGAACCGTAAAAGTCAAAATCGTTATTATTGAACTTGACCTCTGTTTTATTGTCAGTATGTATGTATGTTAAGTATTTCCCTCCTTTAGTAGGAGCACCACCATGGGTTATGGTGTAAAAGGGAAGACATTTAACACACTTTATCGTTACAGATTCAATGTGAACATTTGCCTAACCAGTTTCCCAGCCTAGCCGTGATGGGTCTTGCTACCAGAAAGTTAACCTTCCCCATAACAATAAATACAATGTAATAAAGTATCAAACACATCCACTCACCTGACTCGCTCATCCTCAAAAATATAAAAATGCATAATATAGAAAAAAACATTATTTACAAAACAGAGGACAATTAAGGTCACCCCGGATGCTGCACAAATGCCTAGACAACGAACGGGCCACCGGAGAGGACATACTTGGATTCCAAAACAACATATTCAAATTTTAAAAGCTTTGATCAAACGGTTCATGAGTTAATGCACGGACAGAACTGGAAATGCCATTTTTCAATCTTTCAAGAACCATAATTCCAAAACCGTATAATTAAAAAACGTCATTATTGAACTTGAGCTCCATTTTGTTATCAGTAACAACATATTAATTTTTTAAAAACTTTGGTTGAATTAATGCACGGACAACATTTGGCTGCCGCCCGCACGGCAACTCGACCACCCGCGTACATCCCAAAATCAATAACTAACATTTTTGTTTCAAAAATCTTTTTATTTAGAATTTGATTGACATTTTTTGTTTTCGTTCCTGCAGAAGGTGTAAAAATAATTTAATTGTGTATACAACTTTGAGATGCTCCCTTTCAAGTAACCCCTGTTTGGTATTGTCTGTATTAAGAATAGTTTTTGATGTGAAAATCCAGCCATATTTGTCTATTTGCTATGACGAACCATAGTAATACAATCGTTTGTTATATGATATGAATAATCGATATGATTATTTAAGGAAATAATTCATTTGTTTTTTAATCTAAATACACAACAGACATGTGCATTATGTATTTGTAATTCTATTTTGGCTTGAGAAGACGGAAAGAGAGAAAACTATTCATTACAGTACGCACAAAAACAACATTTAATAAACTCGCTCAGATCAGATAAAAGTAAGTCATTATAAATTCTAAATAAATTATTCAAAACAATATTGAAATTAAATAACGAAACGATTCATTCGATTTGGAAGGATTACATTATATTTTTTTCACTATTGGAAATAAAAACATTTTCATAAATGACGACTATTTAAACGAATAAATTATTGAAAGACTGTAGTTCATAATGATGTTATATGACATGAATCTTCTTCCATTACACCACACTCTTAGCCTTTGACAAACTTATGTATACTGAAGGATGTATATTAATTAGATCTGAATTTGTTTTAAGAATTGAATTCTTCTTTTTGTGAATTTATTCAGTTGTAAAAGCGTTGACCAAAATACATTTTAAATGAAGTTCTTTTATTTACTTGTGTACTTTATTGTGGAAGCTGATGTCATGATGAGTGTTACTTTTTATTTTGAGGTTAATTTCAGAATGAAGCGAGATGGCTGTACGCGAATCAAAAATAAATAATGTATTATAAAAATGAAATGTTGGAATTAATTTATATTTAATGTGACCACAGTTTGATGCTATAATATAATTGTAAAGTATTTAAATACGTAAGAAAAGCAGATTTTCAATTCTGATCTACATACATAAAAAAAGACAAATAGACAGTCTTCCATGTTACGATTGATTCTAGAAATAATCTTAAAAAGGGCAGACTATATATATATATAACTCGTCTAAACATCAACCCAACAATGTTAGATCTGTAAATTAGCTTTCGCAAATTTTTGGTTCTTCCCTCGCCGGGATTCGAACCCATGCTACTGTGATATCGTGACACCAAATCGCCTGCACTGCAGCCGTCCCGCTAGACCACACGACCACCTGGGCTCTCAAAAAAAGAGCTTTCGGTGGGTATATGTTACCTTTCCACGTCAGTTATATATATATATATATATATATATATACAACTCGTCTAAACATCAACCCAACAATGTTAGATCTGTAAATTTGCTTTCGCAAATTATTGGTTCTTCCCTCGCCGGGATTCGAACCCATGCTACTGTGATATAATGACACCAAATCGCCTGCACTGCAGCCGTCCCGCTAGACCACACGACCACCTGGGCTCTAGGTGGTCGTGTGGTCTAGCGGGACGGCTGCAGTGCAGGCGATTTGGTGTCATTATATCACAGTAGCATGGGTTCGAATCCCGGCGAGGGAAGAACCAATAATTTGCGAAAGCAAATTTACAGATCTAACATTGTTGGGTTGATGTTTAGACGAGTTGTATATACATTATGTACACAGCCATGTATCACCATCATTGATGGCGATCCGATGGATACATCTGTTGTAGGGTTGTCACTGACTCAGACGTACTTATATATATATATATATATATATATATATATATATAAACCTTTTGTATGACTTTAATCAGGTACCAAGCAGGCAAAGACAAATTCAACATTGAAACAAAATTGTCAGTGCTGATGGACAGATACAGGTTCAGAAACATTCTTCGTGTATTATTGTTCTCTTGTGGTAAGTATCAACAATATTTTGCAGTTTAATTTATTTTATTGACCCAATATTAAACATATTTTCATATTGCTGTTTGTTTATACCAGAATATTGGAATATGAAATATATAAAATTGGTATTGGCTTTTTTTAGTGGACTACACAGAGCCGAAGGAGTCTAATTTTCAATTTTTTAGACTTATCCAAATCAAAATTCATGGTAATCGTGTGAATTCTATTTTGGTGGGTTTTTTTTGTTTAAAATTCTGACATAATATCGTGTGAATCATCGCATGATGCATTTCCTAATTGACCAATACATAATAGTTTATACAGGAAATGAATTTACGTACACGAAGAGTATCATTCTTTGATATGTGTTTATTAGATAGACAAGCTTGCTCACTGTTGATTGCCGTACGGCGATCAATAATAGTTTATTCCTGTGTAACTTGGTATCTTTTGAAGAGTTGTTTTATTGGCAATCATACCACATCAGGAAAAAAAACCATTATAAATAGGGGAGATGTTTTGCTAAAGATATATCATTTTTTTGTAAAAATGAATAAATGCTCGTTATAAAAACGTGTCTCACAGTCTGTGCAAAACCGTTTAAGGGTTTGTCTGACCAATAAGGAATTTGAACTTTTCTACTATATATTCAACCAAAATATCTCTTAAAAGTTCTGTCTGTCCGATTGATTTTTTGTCTGATATTTTGTCGGTCAGACATAGTTTGGGATACACTAGTACCGCTCTCATAATGTTTTCAGAAAAAAACTTCCCTATATTTTAATAAAACAATGTATACAAATATTAATGTACTGGAAATGTCTGAAAATGAGTTTCGTTTAACTTGAGTTATATTGTCCAAGGAACATTCAACCTACTTTATTTACAGGGTCTTAACGCCATTGATGCAAATGCCTTATGAAGGACATTTAAAAAGAAATCTTGTTTTCACGGCGAGTGTCTTTCTTTTTTTAGGTCTTTCCAGTTTTCCGTGGAAAGACCTATTGGATTTCTTCTGATTATTATTTTTTTTTTTTTTTTTTTTCTTCCGCCTAATTTTTTTCCTTTGCTGTTTTTTTGTTTCGCAAGATGTCGCTTAGATTTTTTGAATATGATATCGAACAGTTTATACGCTTTTGAAACCAACTCTGCTTAACCGAATACTTTCCCAAATAAGAGTTATCTCCCGGAACACTGTTTTCCTTGTTATCTCTAAGGCTTCGCAACCGTATAAGAAACCGACAAATTTATTTTTCCTAATTGCTCTTTATATCCTAAGGATGTTCTGTTTTATTTTGACCGAAGCTATCCGGAGACTCCATATGAGAGTTATCCCCCCTTTTATATATGATATAAGTGATATGCATTTCTAACTGGACAGCCATAAGTGATAGAGACTTAGGGTCTTTTGATCCTTGGTCCAAAAAAATGAAAATAAGGTCAAGGTCAAAGGTCAAGGTCAAATTCTAAATTTTGATTTTGGCTTATTTTCACTCTTTTTTATTAACTTTATAAGATTTCAACAAATTATTTTTACTAAATTGTTAGTTGCGACATGTCGTAACTTATAAATTTTGATTGGAAGGGTGCGTAGACAATAAATGGGTTTTTTTGCCCTTCTTATATTTATAATTATGCATAAAGTGATATTACTCATGAACCATACATAATACAGACCTAGGGTCTTTTGATTTGGAATCCTTGGTTTATGACCTTGAAATTGCGGTCAAGGTCATATGTTAATTTGACGTTCTAGATTTTGACCTTTGCTTGAAATTCATATTTATACATCATTAAGCCATAGGAACTGACATTTTCAACTGAATTTTATTATTTTCATATCAAAATAGATCCTTATTGGTGGAAAGACCTTCAATTGTTCTTTGAACAATTGGTTTTTAATTTATGTTGTATCTGTTCCTCGGTTTTTCTTTTGTTAATTGATTGACCTACTTAATTCTCTTAGTGTTGCATTCTATTTGCAATTTAGTTATTTTAATTTAGATTTGAGTTTTATTTAATTCAAAGACTTTTTTCCAATTTTACAAACTACTTTAAGTTGAAAACCAGTTAGGAACTACATCAAGTTGGAATTGAAATTTATTATAAAAACTTACTTGACATAGTTATATCAATAATAATCAACACCCTCTCAGCTAAATTTGAAAAAAAATTACAGGTATAAAAGATTTTCTGCAAGCTTTAACACAAAAAAAAACACACAAAAAAAAAACCAACAGCAGCAAAATACTTAACTTAGTGAATTACTATTTTTAGCTTTACCCATAATATTGATCTTTAAATGTTGTCCCTAAAAAACAGATCTGACACTGAATCATTATATTTTGTTTTGAGACCAAACTAATTGAAATAGTACTTGTGTTTAAGATTATGAAATGTCTGGGAAATGCACAGAATGAGCGATTTTGCATCTTTTGTTGTGTACCTTGGGGCCTTCAGTCACTCCCAAACCATTTGCTCAATTGGAGAATATTTTTGTCATTACTTTAAAAAGAGACAAGTGACAGTTCAACTTTAATACCTTGTATGTATGAAATATATGTAGTTTGGAGTTCAGAAGATTCATTTCCAGAGGATGATGTTTAATTCCGATTAAAAGTTACATAATAACTTGACTATATGGGTCATTTTCAAAAAATGTCGAATTTTGAAATTGAAAAATTTATTAAAAGTTACTCATTCAAACAACCCTCTACATAAGCATATCAAAACAAACAGTATTTTAAGAAAAACATATTAAAATATGCAATCTAAATGATGTTATACAAGAATATCTTGAAACATTTTTTGATCTGTGGTACAATATTTTGTCTCCCCTGTTACCATTTTCAAAAGAAATTTTTGGTAATTAAGAAAAGGTTTAGATCAAATGATCAGCTTGTGTTACGTAGCCAATTAGTTGGTTTTCAAGAGAATAAACTTCTATATATATATTCATTCTGTAAAATGATAGATCATTTGCCAATTTTCCAGGTTGTACTGAAAAATGCCTCTCAAAATTTGTTTTCAAAGGTTGTAAAAATTACCACCAGTAATGCAAGTATAAGATAACAAGTTATCTTGTTCGGCATTTGTTCACCCTTTCAAATAAACCCAACTTCAAGTAAATCCCTCATAAGTTAGTTTACTTTTCTCTTTATTTCATTGGTAACAGGAACGTACGTTTATGATATATCACTATATTAAAGTCTACAATTGTCTATCCTGTTACTGTAACCATAGCAACCATAGTAACAGGAAAGACATAACAGGATAGACAATTGTTTTCGGTTTTGATTGCTGTTGTGAAATAACTACTCCCTTTGGTGAAGTGAATTTGGTTTCCTACACGTTATTGCACTTTTAACAAGCCTACTGTTGGTGTAATTAATCAAAATTGTTGGTAACAGCATAGACATTAAAACAAGTACACTCTATTTTATTCACTCAATGTCTAGACAATTCTTGTCTTTACACTGTCGTCGAAGAAACGTGGCGTTTAAATGTAAAGATTACTTTGCACTTTTGAAATCAACACTTAAGTCTGACTCATTAAATATTCATAGGGAGAACAATTTAACGGCTGATTTAAGTAGCGGTAACATGATGGACACGAACCTCCCGTACGCTGATTGAATTTAGTTTGTAGATAATATGTTATATACAATGATAAAGGAGCTACGATTTTTCGTTAGAGTAATATTAAACATTCTTAAAAAGTCCCTTTTGTAGACATCAAGGCGATCAGAAAATCGGAAAAAAAATCATTTGAAATGTGTTCTTCTGACACTGAACGCACACAAATACCCCCAAAATCGGACTTAAATACAGTTTAATCTTATCAAAACAGATGTAAGATTTGTTTATTAATAATGTTTTGAATCATAAATCCGACAAGCTTTCATTTAAACCATTACAACTAATATTGTCATTAGAAATACAAAATTTAGCATGGGTGTACTGAAAATTCGACATTTTTTTTAAATGACCCATTTATGTTTTATTAAATGAAGAATAAACAAAATCAATTTTGAACTTGTGTTTTCAAATATTATTTCTATGATTGTGAAAATAAATAATCAGTTCCTTTTTTTTTTTTTTTTCTTTTTTTTAACGATAACAAATATTTTATTTAATCATTTCCTGTTATATAAATACCTAAGTAGCCCAGGTTGCATACTTAGGGGCCCCTGTTTTTTTAACATTCTCACTTGACCAGGGAAAATATCAAATGAGTTTATACAATAGTTTTACATACATAATTATATTTAAATAACCATTACAATTGTTTTCCCACATGATAGGATCACCGTATAACATCACTATCGTATATCCGGTTCACGGAACAAAACATGTGTTGATTTAACTTGAAATACTTTAAAATTTGATTGCGAAAATAAGTTATTGTTTGACAATTTTGATGTGATTGAACAGAATTTGAAAGTATTCTTTAATATATATATATATGGATTATAAAAAAAGGATATTGCACATGTGGTGAGTACAAATGTATTACGAAGGATAATATATGTGGTAATTTACTTATGTAACTAATATGCACAGACATTGATTCAAATAATAATTACAATAACTTTGAAAAGATATTGTTTTTTTATTTTCTGTTATAATAACATAGTGTTCATGAATATCAATTATATGGTCATTTTTTGTAAATTTTCTGTTAACTAAACTTTGAATTTTTCGAAAACTAAGGATTTTCTTACCCCAGGAGTAGATTACCTTAGCCGTATTTGGCACAACTTTTTGGAATTTTGGATCCTCAATGCTCTTCAACTTTGTATTTATTTGGCTTTTTTACTATTTTGATCTGAGCGTCACTGATGAGTCTTATGTAGACGAAACGCGCGTCTGGCGTATAAAATTATAATCCTGGTAATTTTGATAACTATCACTACTTTATACACAATATACAATTAGATAAGTATATATGGAATCGAACACACCTTTCGTTTAGAGCAGTAGAACTAAGTTCATCTTCCTAAATATTTTCGATAAAGAGTTTAATTTTCGTTTTGCATATATACTTAATAATCAGTTCCTTGTTTAAATGAAAATCATGCTTTCAACAGTGCAGAAAATAAATAGTCTGTCCTTTCAGTCCAAAGAAAAAAATAACCGATCCAAAACAAATTCTGAGGCTCCTTCATTAGAAATTTTTTTTAGAAAATTACCAGATATAAAAATTACATTATGAAAATTCAAACAATCGATAACATTTGCGAATACTTTAGAATTTTAAAATATTAGACCACGGAAGGAAATAGAAATTGAATTGCATATTTATATTGTTTACAATTTACAGAGGGTCAATAAAACTGGAAATTGTACTTAAATATTGACACGGAAAAGGATATTATATTTTAAAATGTTGTAAAAATATATCATTGTACCACTATAACATGGGGTCAAAGGATTTCCTTAAATTTTGTATTGTAACATCAAAAGTGATCTTTATGTACCATATTGTCCAGATTATACAAATCTGTGCATTTATCAGTAAAATTCATATAATTTGTTAAGGCTTCAATGATTTAACTATGTTTTCAATTTTAGGGGTCAAATGAGTTTTTTTTTTTTTATTTATCTTACCTCATTCTATAAAGTGAAGGACATGACCGCAATTGTCAGAACTGTCATAGTAATTTTCACCCTCAATGTTATATATAAAAATGTTATTCTTAGATGCATGTTATTATTATCAGTTATTATTGACTTTTATCTAGTTTTCTCGGTACTCTCATATATGTACTGGTGTTTTGGTAGGTTTTATTTGGTGTGCGTTAATCGATTTGATGAGTTAATAGTGTGATTAATGTGTACTCAACTCTCAAAGCTAAGCTATCAATATAAGCATTCGAAATCAAATAGTTTAGATTGGTATTGGTACATTTTAAAACTATTTGCAGTATAACTATCCTTTATAAGTAACGAAAACAAAAGTTTATAATTTTAATATTTTTTCACGATTACAATTCAGGAAAATAAACTCTAGTATAAAATAACGAAAAATAGTTTTCATGTCAAACGTCAAAAGGAATATTATCATTTCCCGAAAATATAAATAAACAAATGTTGTATGATTGCCAATGAGAAAACTCTACTTCAGCGACCAAATGACGGAGAATGCTGTTTATATGAGCACTTACATGTAATTACGAATGATATCATTCGCAAATGGAATGGTAATCCTGGTAATGCACACACATATGATCCATCGAATTATAGGGTACAAACTGTTACGATTAATGAACTGGTGAACCAACCTTGTAAAAGTGCACACCATATATCTGTCCCGGACTGGGGTGTAAGTCACTTTGTGTGTACGTTTTCAATATGAAAAGCTACATGTAATACGGGCGTCACACATCAACGTTTAGCTCTGACGTACGCCGGGCGTGTTAAAAAAAGCATGTACGCTGCCAATACGCTTGTAATTTTGGATGCATTCAACCTGTCAATCATATATGTAACGTGTGCACAACGAGCTTCAAGCGTGTATTGGGTGTACGAGAAGCGTACCTAAGATTTTATCGGGCGTCCAAGAAACGTATGGTTGAGTATGTCTGGCGTTTGTCTAACGTAGATGGAATGCACACTTCGAAGGAAAAAAGTTTCTTGAACGCATTTGAGACGCGTCCCGGTTGTATCTTGGACGTTCTATTTTTAACAAACACCCCCGTTGTTACAAACATACACGGTAACAAACACCCCCGCATACGTTTTAGATGAAGTCGAACGATCTCGAAACGTATACAGCGTGACCTAAACGTGTTTCAAACTTATCAGTGGCGCGTTAAACGCGCTTGAAGCGTTTATACAACGTGCATGTAGCGTACAGGTATACGGTAGACACACTCTTGAGCTAGATGAAAATTTCTATGTTGTATAACAATTTCCTTGAGTTGTAGCGTTCACCATGCGTATACCTTTGTATTTCGACGTACTCCAAACGTATGCAATGCGCGTTTAACGATTGCTCAGCATTCATCTGTCGTGCAACCAACGTATACCGACTTTGTCAATTTTCTCTGTAAGTTTGATACACGCCGGTCTATACATATACGCCAATTTGAAACGCCATGATAAATACGGAAATTATTATGCAACATTTCAACTACTTATACTAGCCAATCCTTCACATGAATTATATTACAGATTTAGTCGTAACCCAGGAAAGTATTTACGAGAGTTTAGGATCTCCAGTCAAGCTGGTGTGTCCCATCATCAAAACTAATCGGGCTATTACTTGGCTTGGACCACCGAATCTTAAAGTATATGCTGCTGGGACGGACGTATCAAATGAATTTTCCTCACAAGTGAAAATAAATATAACTGATGAAAAGTCTATTTTACTTGTCCATCGTTTCACCAAAGACAAAAGTGGAAAATTCAGATGTTCTGACATTTACAATAATGTAAAAATAGAATTTAACTTGATAATTAAAAGTAAGTTTAAAACCGAAAGCCCTATCATATATCATTTATTTGTTCACTGATGAAATTTATTGCATTAAAACAATATAATGACATTCTTTTAACAAACATTTTTTTTTGAGTGGGGGAGTAATCAGTACGCAGATTAAAAAAATAACAAATTATTTGGCACCACGAGTTCGTTAAATTAATAATTTATTTATTTATATCTTATATGATTTCATATCAATTCTATATTTTATGTTTTTTTTCGCAACTCAATATTTATCATCTGATCATATGCACAAAACAGAATTTTGAGGAAATATTTATTATTTACATGCAGTTTTTTTATTTGAATCATATTCACTAGAAATTAGTTCTTATTATTTCAGATGCATGTACGTATATTTTTTATGCAGAAGTTAAAAAATTCTCCAAATGATAAAATAGATGAATTTATAATATAAAAAATTTAATGAGTAAATTGATCACAAAAACTATTTAACAGTGAATACTATATGTAGGGTCTATACAAAATTCGGACTGCCGCTGGATTATGAACTTTTGTATTTTTCGAAAGAAAAGTGATTTGACATTGAATGTCCATAATTCAATACTTTAATTTTCATTGTAAGAAAATTAACTGTAAGATCTAGGCGATCCATGTCAAGACATTTTTTATTTTCATTTGCTTTGTCAGACAATGTTACAATCCCCCGGGGCATTCTGAATATTTTAATGGTGTATTGTGAAATCTTAATTTTTCTGAAATTTCATATAAATTTACTGAATGCAATATCTTTTTTAATGTATTACCAACTTTTCTTATCTTCACAAGAGAATCCATCAGACTTGATTATAGGAAATGCGACAGGTGACAAAATTACTGCAGTTGAAGGAAGAGAACAACAGTTAGAATGTAGAGTAACCAGTGGAGAACCTGGCGGCAATATTACATGGTCGACGGACGGAGCTGTAGTTGCTGAAAATGGACCAAGTTTGGTGACTTACAGGTTGACACCTAAAAGATCAGATAATGGACAGCTGTTTAAATGTGCAGCTTTTAACAGCGACGGCGAGAAAATTTTGGAATCCTCAGTCCTCCTAAAAGTTTTTTGTAAGACTTTTCTGTATAAGCTATAATTAACACTTTAAAACGGCAGTGTTCGTACATTTGTATATTTGTATTAACCTGAACATAAAAGAAGTGTTATTGTTATACCATACCTTATGTTTTTCAATAATTGGCACACTGTTTGATCATCCGCCATATGGTTACTAAAATAAACTTTTTATTTAGTGTAATTATCTAATTACAGATCTTATCAAGCCGTTTTGCAATTGCTTGATCATCCCTAGCGTTTGTTCCTTTAGCCGGCTGATCATATTTGAGAATAAAGTGTAGTGCTCTTAAAAAGGCTGAAAAAATTGTCATGGATATGATAGAGTGAAAATCAAGCTGTAAGAAAATGTCATTTTAAATACAAAGTAATAAAAGAAATGGGAAATCGGCCTTGGATTGTCTTAATTAAATCCTTTGGTCCTCTGATTATTTTCCCCAAGTCAAGGTAACTAATCATGACATTATGACATATGTGTATTAAACGGAGTGTAGCGAAGACGTGTCACCCTTTTTTATTGCTTACTGGATATTCAATTTAAAGTAAAGATACCATGAAAACAAGAAATGATTCTTACAAAAAATATTTAAAGATTTTCAGAGGAGGATTCCCTACTGCGCCTAAATCCGCTAGTGTCCCCATAAGTAAATTTATAAAACATGCTATTCAAAGCAAGCCTGCATCATTTGATTGTTTTAAGAGGAAAGCACGATAGTTTGTTAAAATCTGCAAGCTCTATTTTGTATGACATTAATAAAAGAAAGGTTTTTGCAAACCCAAATACCAGCATTATATTCAACAATTAGAAGCACCAAACTCCCACATAATGTTTAAAGGACAATATAAGTAACACCACCTAATATTTTGCACATAGCTGTAACAAGACCATGTGCCGCAAAACGTTATTCAGCTGTTATGTGTGATTGTTGAAGGCTTTTTTTTCCAAATGAAATAAAGAATTGTAGGGCATTTCTGACAAAAAGGATATGCTTTGTATTCCAAAAGATATCTAAAATTTACGCAAGTCTAAATTAAAATTACGATTTTGAGGTATCTTTAGGGGTTTATAACTTAAGTATTTACGTGAAAAATTGACAAACTATTGTTTGAACCTTATGGTTCACAGATTAAAATATGCATTTTAAGTAAATTTGTATATATTTTATAAAATATATTTTATGTGAAATAAGTTCCGCCGGTTTGTTTTATGAGCTGTGAAACAAAAAGACATATTAAAGAATAATGGAATATTGTTTTTTCATGAATAGTCTACCCTAACTATCTTTGATACTACCACCTTTTGCAAAAACGTTCTTTGGGTGTCTTCTGCTTTATCATTGTTTAAACTTGGTAATTTACTTACATCCATTTACCCACTGAAGCCTTTTACCTCTCAGTTAATTTCTCTAAAAACTTGCACAATTAAACTACAAATCGATTAACGCAATTACAAATATCAATTTATTAACACTATGTTTGTCATTATCATATTCAAAATTGTTCATTAATTATAAAAATAATAAGGACAAACTTGTCGTGTTTTTTCATTCAGATATTTCAAAGATAAGCTTTATTCCCAGACAAACGTTAACTGTGAAAGAAGGTGTGGAAGCGCAACTGATTTGCATCAACGATGGTAACGATCCAGAAGCAACTACTGTTTGGAAAAGACAACATACAAACACAAATATTACCCAAAATGATCAATTAATTTTCAAAAGTATTAATCGGACAGATGCAGGCCTATACATATGCAGAGTCTACACAAAAGCCGGTGTTTTTGAAAACGGTGCTAAAGTTGTTGTGCAGTGTGAGTGATGTAATTTAATTTTGGCATTTGAGAGTTTATATAATTATATTTTTGTGATACGAATATGATTTTTTTTACAGTAATTGAAATGATTTGTTTTTTTATTTACCAAAATGATTTGAGAACGACAAAAGACAAAAAGTAATGTAGCGAGAAAATTCCATTTCTCATAATTTATCTTAAATTTATATTCACTTTGTTTTCAAGCTATTTTATATCGTTTATATTTCCTGGCCTTTTCCCCTTCTTTCTTTTCTTTATTCATTTTCTCAAATTATTAACATTCTCCATATATTTTGTAAATAATAAGGGTATTTACTTCATAAACTGTCACTTTCATCTTATATATAAATACACATGTCTATTCAAAGTGCAAGCAGAAGGATCTAAGTGCAATTAGTAAAAGTCATCCATGCACATGTTTGAGTTACTTTATTTGGTTCACCATCGACAGGATTATTAACGCAACAACACCCCTGAAAAGATTTTCAGGATAATTTTATGTCTAATTAATTATTTGTTTCTAATAAGGCAAGAGATCAAGGACAGCGACCGAATACAATCAACTTAACAAAAGAAATGTTTGTAGGTCAGCGATTCCGTTAACACGCCTATTGACTCTAAGAAATTTGCTGAAGCCTAATAATTTTCATTCCAAACATTTACCGTTTTTTCTATCTATGTTAATTTCTTTTGTAATACAAGAGTCCGATTTTTGTAACGCGAAAAAAGATATAACAGTGAAATCGATAATGTGTAAACATTGCAAATCGTATATCAAGCTGATAAGCTTTTAAATCCAATTCTGACCCTTGTAAATCAATTAAAATGTTCTTGAATCTTGTGTTGTGGTCTTCATAGGTTTTTCAAAAATTTTCATTCTCTAGTACAAATATACTCAAATTATTTTTTTTATTAATTTCCAGATGCTCCAACAATTGATATTCGATATTCTCCAAACGAAAGAAAAATGAAGTGTATTCCCAATGGTATGCCCGATAGATATTTGTTTAAGGATTGGGAACATACAACGGAATACAACGATCATTTACGGTTTTTGCCAATAACGAAAGGGGAGAATACTGCAATTTTAACTTTTCCTACAAAAGTGATTGGAAAAGATCAATTTCGAGATAGAGGAACATACATTTGTCGAGCTTCGAATAACATATCATCAATTGATGGAATGTTTGTAATGCGAAAGTATAGTTTGAATTTTAATAGTGAGTCTATTTCACCTCTAAATATATGTATGGCCAAAAAAAAAGATCTATATTGTGAAAACAACAATTCCTTCGTTAGAAAGCTACCATGATTTTTAATTGCCAAGAAGATGTTTCTAATTTTTTTTTAAATGCATAAATAAAAGCATTGTCTCAAAGATTTAGACAGGATGGATATGTTATACAACAGATCATGAGATTCAATGTTTAGGTTTTGTTTTAACTGTACTGAACACCAATTATTTAAAGATCGACAAATTATTCATAAATAAAGGCAACTGTAGTATACTGCTGTTCGAAAGTCATCAATCGATTGAGAAATAAAAATCATTGTTACAAACTAAAACCAGGATAAACACATCAATTATAAGAGAAAAACAACGAAACACTAGAAACACTGAAACGCAACAAAAACAAACGACAATGCAACACACACAGAAACGAAATATAAGATAACAACTGCCATTTTCCTGACTTGGTACAGGACATTTTAAGAAAAAATGGTGGGTTGAACCTGGTTTTGTGGCTAGTCAAACCTCGCGCTTTTATTTCAATGTTAAAAATATAACACAAAAATGACAACATTACATGACAGAAGCACAGTACACATAAAAACAAAGCATTCAGGACAGGGAATACACAAATACACAATCCAATAGTAAATTTGACATGCTAACAACAAAAAATATCACTTGTTTCAACAACAAATAACACTTGAAACTAACTAGGACAGCACACAAAAATAAAACACAACAGAACCACGACCTGTCTGTCATACGACTTGATCAACGCCACAAATGTGATATATTTCAAGATTAGGTTTGTAATTATGTTATTTGCTGTATTTCATAATATTATCAATGACAAACATAATTAACAATATTTTTAATAGCTAGTAAATGTATATGACTGGAAAATATTTGAAAACAATGCCAAACAATGTTCAGTAAATGTAATGAATGTATACCATATTGATATGCAAGGAATAAGAGTAAAACAATTGTTAAGAAAGGAATTTGCATCTGGTCAGATATAAGCAATAAAGATAAAAATTAATTAAGTGCTTTTCATCATGTTTCCATGATGTTTATCACTTCTTGAGAATCTCCATGGTCTTTGTAAGACTTTGCATAGTATTATTTACAAGGGATACAATTGACACTAACATTTTATTTTATTTTTCTAAATCATGGTAAACTCTTTCAAATGACCTATATAATTGGTCGTGATATAATTATTAATGCAAACTGATTTATTTTTGGCACCTAACAATTATGAATCATGAGGGTATGATCACTTAATTTTGGATGATTGAACGTCATCTTTGGTCCATTTTTGATAACTTTTAAAAAATGTATTGCGAAGAATTAGTAGGAAGTAAAAATATATGTAATGTTCGAAAAGTTGAAAATTGCACTTAGTAATTTCTATAACAACTTATTTTAGGCATACCACATTTTGTCAGCTCTACTGAAAACATTCAATTTGGAGCTTATCTTAAAACAGCAGAGATTAAGATAAAGTTTGTAAGTGTTCCTGAATATACCAGTTACGACCTTTATAAGAATGGATGCAAATTTACAGATTACACTGAATCCGTTTACAGAAATATTAAACTGACGGATTACATATATGGAAAAAATGTATCGGTGAAGGGAAGCGTCATATCTTTACAGATACAAATAGACACTCTAGATGATTTTAACCTGTATAAAGTAGTTGTCAAGAATACAGAAGGATCCTCACACCATACAATAAATCTTGTTTCTGCAAGTAAGTTCAAACTTCAAATTCTAATAACCTTTTTTAAAGTTACTAGTATATAATTAATCAAACATATTTAACTCTTTTTGGCTGTTTAAATTTTTCGTTCTTTTGTTATTTTTTGTGTCATTTTGCAAGTCAGGTGAATTACATTAAAACCTTTTGCATTTCAACATGAAGAAGTCCTGTACACGTGATAACACAAATTAATAGAATAACTTTTCTATATTGTTCTAGATAATATTTCAGCTTAACTGTATATCTAGGTTGTATTTCAACATAGACACGGAATATTTGATAACAACTGCCATACTCCTGACTTGGAACTGGACATGGGGGGGGGGGGGGGGGGGGTGGGAGGGGGGATTGAATCTTGATTCATGGTTAACCAAACCTCCCGCTAATATGATAATGTAAAAAAATACCACTCAAATGACAACATAATGTAACAGGAATACGGTACGTATATATATTATGTATATACAACTCGTCTAAACATCAACCCAACAATGTTAGATATGTAAAGCTTTCGCAATTTTTTGGTTCTTCTCTCGCCGGGATTCGAAATATCGTGACACCAAATCGCCTGCACTGTTCCGTCCCGCTAGACCACACGACCACCTGGGCTTCATAAAAATGAAGCTCTCTGTGGCCGGGTGTTACCTTTCCATGTCAGTTTAAATCTAGCGTCGTACTACAGTGCATGCTATATAAGGCATGGAGATGTTATTTTTACAGATCAGCTAAATTATCTATGGTAAAGGATTTTACAAATTAATGTAAGATACAGTCACAGAAAATAATTATATTTATATTAAGTACGTCTGAGCCAGTGACAACTCTACAACAGATTCATCCATCGGATCACCAGCAGTGATGGTGATACATGGCTGTGTACATTATGTATATACAACTCGTCTAAACATCAACCCAACAATGTTAGATCTGTAAATTTGCTTTCGTAATTTTTTTTGTTCTTCCCTTGCCGGGATTCGAAACCATTCTACTGAGATATCGTGACACCAAGTCGCCTGCACTGTAGCCGTCCCGCTAGACCACACGACCACCTGGCCTACATAAAAATGAAGCTTTCTGTCGCCGGGTGTTACCTTTCGGAGTCAGTTTTAATAAAGCGTCGTACTACAGTACATGATATATAAGGCATGGAGATGTTATTTTTACAGATCAGCTAAATTATCTATAGTAAAGGATCCTACAAATTAATGATAATCTATATACCCGCATAGTAAATCAGCTATATTTTTTATGTCAGGATTCAATGTATAATACGATGGACAGCAATATTGCAATACAATAACAACAAATTTTTGTTAGCATCAATTTATGGTGCCAGCATGTCCTCCTTTTATTCAAAATATTGATCCGTAACAAAATTTAAGTAGTTGTAATAATTCATGCTGACTTTGCAACAACATTTTTTGACATTTTCAACCAAAGCTGACCATATTTATCTTTTATTTGTAAATCTATATAACCAGCATAGTATTGTACCTAGTGCCTTTTTGTCTTCTCCTGGCGCTCCTGTGCGCATTTTAGTAGGACCGTGAATGTACGCAATAATATTGGAAAACAATTGATGCAAACAAAAATTCTGCATAAATTGGGTGTGTCGGCATTTCATCTCTGTATTCATAATATTGAATAGTAACTAGAAATACATAAAATAGTAGTTCAGGATGGTGCGTAAAACAAAACTATTAGGCCGCATCATCCAAGTACCAACACTGACATGTTTGAATTCATTTGTACTTTTAATAAAAAAAAAAGTATATGAGGTTCTCTTCTGGGAATAGTATACTGTTAATCTATTATGTCGGGTGATTGATTTTGTTTGTAGTTAAACGTCAAGTGGCAACTATTTCCCTCAAGTGCACAATGAGTATAATTTTGGGACGTCCCATATAAATTAATCGGCAAAGACAAATCTCTCGACAAATCTGACGAATTTGACGAGATTTGTGATAGTTTTACCACACCATATGTTTACGGACACTGTACAATTTCCGTTAGAATATATTGCGGAAAATAGAAAAGTAAATCCAATGCAAACAAGTTGAATAACAATGAAATATCAATGCATGTATAAATGCATAAAATAAATTTAGGAAGAGACAGATAATAAACGGGGAACGAAGCAATGTCGACAGGACTTGTCAAAAGCAGACTTGTCCACAGGTCTGGTCTGGGGAAGACCTGTCCTCAGGACTGGTTAAAAGCATATTTGTCCAAAGGTCTGTCGATAAGTCAGACTGTATGTCTGGTCTACCAACGACGAAGTTAACTTGCTTGTCTGCTTAAACATTCTCGTTAACTTAGAAAGCAGTCTGCTCCAAGTTAAATTTTGTCAAGGTTAGGACCGCACCCATAGAAATATAATTTTTGTCGCTCACTACCTACACCAATTTTTCGCCAAAACTCTTTTTGATTCCCACACGAATTACTCAATTCTTCCTGCATGGTGTACTAATATTGACGGTTTGCCTTTTGAACCGCTTCATCAAATGGTTTCCTTTTGTTAACAAATATTTGTCGAAAAAACTTTTTCAGATTTTGATTTTTAAGCTTAATCCATATTTTTTTCTGATGCACAAACGTCGTTCCATAATTCAGTTAGCTCCTCACTCCACCAATGTTTCTTACATCTCCTTCTTTAATTATTTACATCGTTGGATAAGACAATCACTTTATATGATAATTTTGTCGACATTTCCGTTTTAATAACATCCACAAATGCATCATACATGTTGTTAATCTTGTCTTGCGTTACATTTGATATTTCCAAATTCTGAATAATAATATTAATATCATTCAGATCAGATTCCGAACTGAGCCAGTCTTCTGATATATTCTTGATGTCATATTTGGTTCAAGTTTAACGATTGTATTTTGGTTGGGCAGCATTTATATTAGCTTGACTAACTTTCAACGTTATTTCTAAAGTAAGAAGAAAGCGATCTGGAATAATTTTCTGAAGGTCAAATTTACCATTAGCACATATTTGCTCTATAATTGAACTAGTTCTTGTAACTTTAAATTTGTTGAAAATATCCAGCATTTCGTACGGTACTACGCAGTAATCCACAACGCTCAGACCGCGGGTTGATATATAGATGTAGTCATTTAATAAGGTATTTCTTCAATTTAATATACAACAGCTAACATCTGTAAGAAATTCACAAAAAACCTTCCCATAACTGTTACACTGAAAGTCTGTCAGGAAGATTATCAATACCAGTGATTGAATACGCAAAGTTCGAACATCGGCTACTCCAATCACCACACATATAGAAGGAGTTGCCTTGAGGAACAGTGTATACTTTAGTCATTAAGTTGTCAAAGAATTCATGAACGTTAACTGCACGTGTGGAATTTTCGGAAGGAAGATAATCAACACAGACATAAAGAACGTGTTTTTTTTGCATTGGTTCTATTCTCAAGTTTAATCCATAAAATTCCATCAGTGTCATTATCTGCAATTTTAACATCAATTTCATTGCATATGCTATTTCGTATTAAAATTCCAACACCACCTGATCCGGATTTGCTCGGACATGAATATGTTTACGATTGAGACCAAACCACTGATAACTTTCAACGCTTATAAATTTATCTCCAGTAAGATGCGTCTCCGCTAGTCCAAGTATATCCAAATTATAATGTTTTACACATGAGATTAAAAACATATATTTATCGCTATTTACATCAGATTACCAACCAATATTTCAAAATCCGCAATTTACCTATTTATATTCAACACGGCTATTCTGATTTTGACTTCCGTTCTGACCTCTGTAATTTCCTCGACCCCGACCGTTCAAATTCCTTTCTGACTGATTATGGTTATGAGAGTTTGTATTGCAATTCTCAGTGGCAGATTGTCCATTTCTATATGCTGATCTTTGATCCGTGTTATGGCTATTTCCACCTCTAGTTTTTCCACGACCACGATCATTTCGTCTGTAACAGCTACGGTTACCACTCACATTATTGATTATCGTATCGTCTCGGTCAACGCGTCTTTTTGTATTGGTGTCGGGGTCACATGTACTTTTACCGTGTCTAGCCCTTACCACTGATCCTCTTGTCGTTACCAATTGTGTTGATACTACTTCTCAAGTTAGAGTTCAATAGGCGTTGTGCGCTTGGAATGGCATTATCAATATAGACATCTTTATAAATACGAGTGTTTCTTAATTCACGTTTTTTCTCCATTACCTTTTGTTTGTCATCCTTATTTTGTAACTTAACTATAACAATGCCGTGTTTTCCTGTGTGGTTATTACAACGTAGAAGTATTTGTTCTCTTAATCAATAAGATATTTTGTGAATTAGTTCCAACAACTTAAATGTTTTTTACAATGAATAAAACTATTTTTTTTATTATTATTTAATTATATCAATTTTGAACACTATTAATCTTAAAATAACACTGTTGTAAGTGATGGTATAACAAATACTTAAAACAAATTCCTTTAAAGCTGTGTGAAAAGAAAGTTTCATTTTATGTATATGTGTAACAATTGATTACTTCAATATTCACTGGAAGGCCTCTGATATACTGAGTGAGCTTAACATCATAGCCGTTGACAAACAAGTTACAACTAACAAACGTTTACAGCCGACGACACTGTTATGAAATACATTCTTTGACCATATCCATGATAATTAATGTCAGTACAGAAGTGCTGAATACTGGACTGGTGATACACTCGGGGATTTAAAACTTGGCATTGCAATGACAGACCTGCATATTTCCTTACTCAATTTTTTTTATCTTCCTTCAGGAGGATTCTAACGCCTGCTTTTGTGACATCTTGCAACACCACCTATACTGTGTCAAGTGCCCTAGACTACTCGATCACCTACGCTATAAAATAAAGCTTTCGATTGTCAAGTAACGCCTGTTTTTGTCTGCTGTGAAGGCAGATAATTTTACATATCATGAACTCATATCAGTATTATTTTATGATATACATAGAAATGTAATCATTCATCAAGAACTAGGTACGGTTTTGGCAACTCAACTAGTAAAAGACCACAAAACAGAAAAGCAATTCATATTTCTTTACAAGAGCAATGACATGTTATTAATTTAATGACAGACAAATAGTATCAATAACGATTTTATTCCATATTCGTAACTTTAAAAATCTTCTGAAATTGGTTACTGCATCTTGTAAATTTGAGATAATGACACTATTTCTGTTTTATCAAAATTATTGCTTATTTTAATATAAGAGAAATGAGAAAATTATAATTCATCACTTGCATACTTGTATGTAAATAATATGTAGTCATCGCATACCATCGTAGATGGCGCCACTTAGATATGAAAAGACCAGGGATGAAAGTCCGGACATATGAGGATAATGATTTCAGTGTCAAGAACATACAAGTTTTTACTGTTTTCGTCAATGCACGATGCAATTAAAGCAAACCAAGGAAACAAATTTTATCAGAAAAATATTAGAATTAGACTTTTCATTAATCACCTATCGAACTCGAACTAATGTAATTATCTATGTATGTATTATTATTTTTTTTTTTTTGGGGGGGGGGGGGGGGGGGGGGCTAGCTAAATATTTATATTTCAAGTCCTTTATATCTTTTTAGGATAAGCATGAAAATACAAACAAAATAACACGATCTCTTATATAAGCTGGCAATTCAACTACATATAGATAACTAAACCCCCTTTTAAAAATGCATGCATCCCGAGTATATCATTTCCGTCAAACAATGTTTTTATTATTCAAGTGTTTTTTTTTCAACCACCTAATTTGACTAGATAAACATATTTTTAAACGTAGAATAGCTGAAATGCTATCTTTTGACAGCTGGTGGTATTTGGACAACTGTTATGGTTGGATGTCTTACTATTAAACAAGAAGCTTTGTTTGCAGTTATTTTATGATGTCCAAAACACCCCTTGCACTAACTGAAACATGTTATTTGGTTTTATGGGGATTAACAATTGAATCACTCATTTTTATCCTTTTCATCGGAATTTCATGAAAAAGGTGCTATTTATTCATACGTCATCAATTTTTAAGTGCGTTTGACAATTGACAGATTAATGTCTCGGTTCTAAAGGTTTTTCATAATTCCAAACACAATTTTATTCTTTAAAAGACAGAATATGCAAAAATATTGGCGTCTTGAAAATAAACAAAATGTCCATCCTTGGCCAATTCTCGTGATTTGACAGTTACGAATATTTGAATAAACTCATCATAGATACCAGGATTAAAAAAAAATATATTTACGCCAGACGCGCGTTTCGTCTACAAAAGACGGTGGAAAAAAGGCCAAATAAAGTACGCAGTTGAAGACCCAAAATTCTTAAAGGTTTTGCCAAATACAGCTAAGGTAATCTATTCCTGAGGTAGAAAAGCCTTGACGACATCGCAATTTTTTTTTTTTTTAGATCAGATGATATTCTTTCAAATGGTATATCATTCAGCCATATGTTAGGTGGACGCATCAAAAATTAGTTTTTATAGTTAATGTCCCTATCAAAGTATTGTGATTTTCAAAGATACACTAGAATAAAATATTGCGTTTTAAATATGTGTGTTATTGGTATAACATTTTACAATGTAATCATTTGCACGTATGTTTTGATTATTTCAGACGAATATGCAATTGCAGAAACATTCCATTCTGTTCACATTGTCGTCATTTTATCATTAGTGATTATCATTGCAGTACTTCTGGTGGCTGGGATGGGATTATATGTTCGTAAGTTTAAAGGAGCGGTGAAAGATACCAGAGGGATAGTCAAACTCATAGATTGAAAATAAACTGACAACGCCATGGCTAAAAATGAAAACGGCAAATAGAAAAATAATAGTACACATGACGCAACATAAAAAACTAAAGACTCAGCAACACGAAAGTATGCTATTTGTTAATCCATATACATGTTTGGGGGAATATCGCAACGTTATTTGTACACAAGAAAAAACATATGCCGAATAAAACAAAGACTATTCGTTACACGAATGTGGTCTTCATATATTTATTGCGTTGATTAACGAACCAAAGAGTACGAATTTCCAGTGAAATAATATAACAAATAAAGTGTATATGTCTCAAAAGGTCATCGTATATATTTTTACGTATAAAAAGTATTAAACAGTGTGTTAATTTCGAAGGAACTCTGCATAGTTAATATGATTTTTACTGTAATTGTCAATGAATGACATATTCTAATGCAATTTGGATGTTACAATGTTTTTCATTGGCTAAAAGTTGCCGTCAAATCCACAGTTGACCAGGCGTAACTAAGGAGGGACCCGCCATTTTGAATTGATGAATCAACAAATGTTCGATTACTACTATATAATCGAAAATAAAACAACTCCTACCTCGATTTCGCCGTTTTAATGTAATTTTATCCGAATTTGAAGCGTACAGGTAACGTAATAACCTCCAGTTTGTAAGTGTTCATTTGTATGACGTAACGTTCAGCCATGACGTCTTTGTGCAAAAATCATTCATGAAGTTTAGCGGATTTTTTTTTCTTTGACAAATTTAGAAATTTTTTCAAGTTTTATCGTATTTTTTCTTTTTGTAATGCATTAGAATCGGAATAACAGTACTGTAGTTGAAGAGTTGCCACCGTCAATTTTGATTTGACGGTCGCAAATCTCCGTTTTACTGTCTCCGCTACGCGTCGCCAGTAAAACTGCATTTGCGACCGTCAAATCTACAATTGACGGTGGCAACTCTTCAACTACAGTACTGTTAATTCTTAATTAGTATTATCTATTTTAAATGTAAATACTACACACAATTGCATATAAAATTACACATTCAATGCAAATTAATGTTATGTAAGGTTTATTGCTGTATTTTTCAATTTCAGACAGACTGAAACAGAGGTACAGACAAAGGTATTTTATTGACATATAACATATAATTTTATGAAATTTAAGAAACTGTGTTGGTGGTTCTTTCAAATGTTGTATAAATGCAACCCAGCAATAACATTTATCTTAATCGTCTACTGTTGTATTGATCAGTTGGCAATAAATCAGTTTTTTATTTAACAGTTTTGAAAATGTCCAAAATGTCCAAAACTTACCATTGCTGATTTGTTGACTGATGGACTTTCTTAGCAATCAATCGTTCGTTCTTGTTATAGTAGTTCATTCAGTAGCCGATCAAATATTTACATTGTAACAACAAATAACGAAATGATGGTTGCTGTTCACAAAGAAGCTATTAAACCAATAGTTCCAAATGGTGAAATCATCCCTTCGTAAATTTTATGGACGCTATCACGAGTTGGTTGACCGTTACGGAATATCATTTTTTACAAATGATATCGGATATGCTCGTTCGTACCTACAATCCCCTTCCCTTTCATTTCATGAATGTGACCTACCGAATTAGACTATTTACCGGATTTATTATAACATAAGCAAGACGACGGGTGCAACATTTGGAGTAGGTCTGTTTACCCTTCCGGACCACATAAGATCACATAAGATCACCTCTAGTTTTGGTTAGGTTCGTGTTGCTTATTCTTTAGTTTTCTATGTTTTGTCATGTGTTCTATTTTTTGTCTGTTTGTCTTCTTTCAATTTTAGACAGGTGTTGTCAATTTATTTTCGATTTATGAGTTTGACTGTCCCTCTAGAATCTTTTTTTCCTCTTTTGAAGACTAGGAAGTTAATAAGTATTTTTATCTTTACATGGAAACGTAGTTTTTGTATGTCGGAAGATGGTTAAAAGGGATTTATAACATACTTAAACGTAGATCCAAATAATATAAAGTTTTCCTTAAATTTTTTACAATGCAAAGATTTGATTATATATACATGTATCAACATTTCGGGTGTATTTTAGTCTTGTGAACTTTCCATTTCTATGTAGCAACATAACAGCAGCGCCTGCATACGGAGTACATATCTCCCAATTGATACAATATTCCCGGGCTTGTATTTCCTGTCACGATTTCCTTAATAGAGGGTTGCTTCTTACTAGGAAGCTATTAAACTAAGCGTGACAAATGGTGAAGTTGAATTCATCCCGTCGTAAATTTTATGGACGCCATCACCAGTTGGTTGACTGTTACAGAATAACCGTTTCACATATTATATCGAACATGTGAATTATGTCGTTACTAGAACCACGTTCCCTTTCACGAATATGACCTACCGAATTAGACTGACTTCCGTGTTTGTTATACGACGGGTACCACATGTGGAGCAGGATCTGCTTACCCTTCCAGAGCACCTGATATCACCCTTAGTTTTGGTGGGGTTCGTGCTGCTTAGTCTTCAGTTTTCTATGTTGTGTCTTGTGAAGTTATGTGTGTCTGTTTGTCTTTTTTCATGTTGAGCAATGGCGTTGTCAGTTTTTTTAATAAACAGTGTTTCTCATGGTTATTTTAAACTTTTTCAGCTTTACACATTTTTCTAATTTAGTTTTAGTTTACACAATAGTTATCAAAGGTACTAGGATTATAATTTAGTACGCCAGACGCGCGTTTCGTCTACACAAATCATTTAATCATTTTAGGATGGAACCTGCATTAAATGTCGAAACACCTGAAGGGACTTATGACGAAATTGCTCATTATACAGAGATTAGTACAATTGATAACGTACAACCCACATCGCAAGGTAATTAATGTAAAACAATACCGAAGAAGTGTAAAAATTCCATTTTTTTTAATACCTGTTAGTAGATACCAATGCGGATAGACAGCCTTAAGGGCTAAAACAACCAAGTTGTGATTGGTTCGTTTCTTCTTCCATTTATATGACATTTTGTAGTAATGTATTGTCTTCTATCCTCATATATTTGTAATAAATTTTGAGCTGAGCATTATATTGGAAAATGTTGCCTTAAAGATACTTGAATGCCTCCCTTATTTGTTCACGCTTCTTATCTCCTTTTTCGTTTTTAGTGCAAAATTCCTCAATAATACGGATATTGAACACGATTTTAGAATTCCACACAGCTCAGGTCTTCGATCTAGCTATTTGCGTTTGCCAGGTAAGGCATAATGAAAAGCAAAACCTAGATACACTAATGACTGAAATGATTTTTAAGAGATCCAATTTTTGTTTTGAATTGATTAATAAATTTGACTGATCAATTTTCGTGTTTTTGTGTACTTCTATCTACTCTAGACCAGTGTTTGCCCTAAAGAATTCGAAAAGGCAACAAAGGACATTCGAAGAACAACAACTTCTATTTGTATTTCAGTGTTATGTTGACCTGTGTGTTCGTTGTGCCTTGTTGATCATTTTTGTAATTAACAATTTCAATAGTGTCTTTCTGTGCTTGTTGTATATCATGTAAACAATAAGACGTCATCTGAAATTATCGGTAAGGTTGACTTATTCATTCTTGTTTCTCTTTTTTGCTGTGTATATATTTATGTACCTGCTATAACCTTCGTTATAAATGAACACAATGGTTAAAGGGGCACTAGCTGTCAAATTCATGTTCACCAATTGGACTCATATTCTCATATTCGATTGATAACAATTTAATAAAACATTTATCCAAATTATCAAATGTATGAAGTAAAGAGTTTACAGGGCATGGGAATTCTAAAATGTACACAAACTTAGATGTAAATTGATAGTGGAACTCTAGGAATTGGATTCTTCTATGTCTTTTTAATTTAATTTTATGCTTAAAAATATATGTTAATCATCATATTTACCTGTATAAGAATGATTTTTTTAAGAATCGAATCAGTCAATCAAATGATTTACCTTTGTTTCACTTTCAATATTGACATTCTTTTCTTTTTAATAATCAAACACGCACACAATTCATTCGTTATCAATCTCTAGCTAAGGGGTTAAATTGAAGTTCACACGAATACGGATTCAATTAGGTCGATTTATTCACTTGCAAGTAAATTTATATTTTTATGTTTCTCGTAGCTAGTGCCCCTTTAATATATAATCATCCTTAAAAGATGACCATTTATTAAGGAGTAGATTGACTATTTTGGCTTTATTGGTATAAGTTCAGACCTTGTAGCTCATATCATTTAAATGCTGTGTACAGTATTCTTTTATCTGCCATAGTATAGTTCAATAAAGTAAATTCATGTAATATCTGTCCATTTCGGACTATTATTCCTACAATAGGTCGATTGACAATTTCGTCAGACATGTTGGCACATTTGTAGATCTTGTCTTACTGGTTAATTTTAGTTTAATTGCAATACTCATATATGAAGACCCTATTTCAATACTGAACGAATAACAATGAGATGAAAAACAACGATCCAGAGTTGTTGACGTATTTTCTAAACATATTAAAACTTAATCAAGAGTTGTCTCCCTTTTTCTGTTGTGAATTATAATTCACAAATACCAAATACTAACTAAAGACTTTCTGTATATTATACTCATTTGTGTAGAGGTTCCATCCTCTGTAATTCATATACAACTTATACAAAAACAATCCTTTGAATTAAACATACATTTTATTACACCAACTTGTATTTACATTTTCATGACTAGAATATACATTTTTTACTTTTTGGCAATACTTTGGCTACAGAGTATTCTATGATATTTTGTTGAGGCGCCAGGGTGACTACTGATTACCTACACACAATGGCTATCAGCTGACCTATGTTGACATAGTGTCATAAAACCCCTGGTAGTTAAACACGGTTACACCACCACCTACCATGGGGAGTGACCGGGGAAAACACTCGTATTACCAATGCTCCAGTTAGCGCCCCACCTGTTGGCAGGTGTAGGCCTCCCCTCTATGAGATGAGGTGGAGGAGGTCCCAGAGTCACCCATCTGTAGACCACACCGTTACCACTAACCACATTTTCCAAACCTGCAAATTTTATAACTTGTCAGGCCCAGAGCAAGGGCCGAGTGAAATAATCCCCCAATCACTACCAGTCTCCCTGGACCTCCCCCCATTCAAAATTGACTCTGCGCCTTAGGATAAAAGAAGATAATTGATTTTTTTAAAATGTCATGTTTTTGTTCCAATTAATATAATTGTTAATTAATAAAAACTAAAATTAATGCTGGATGCTCAAATCACAATAGTCCATAATATGTTAATAAAGTGCTTAATAACGGAAATGTCCAATTCATAGAAACGCAAGTTTATTCGAAATTATCCTGTATTGGTCCAATACTATGAAGGTTCTGCTTGGATACTGGTAACCATAATATGCCAATCAAATACAGCAAACAGATGCCTGAAAATATAAAACAAAAACAGCAGCAACTATTCTCATAGGGAGGGCGGGCGGGTTTTAAAAGTTTAACTAATTTGTGTAACACCTGCTTTCTAGTCGACAGCAAATTAACAAGTGCCCGATTCGGGAATTCCAAAATTCTAATTCAAGCTGATACGGGAATTCCAAAATTCTGATTCAAGCTGCGAGCGCCCTCTATGGCCATGCCGAATATGGCAATAAGCTACAGGCTGCAACACCCACACACCCACACAAATATTTGATTGAATTAAACCAGATTATTGAAAATATGAAATTTTTATAATCTCTATTAATTGCAATACTCATATATGAAGACCCTATTTCAATACTGAACGAATAACAATGAGATGAAAAACAACGATCCAGAGTTGTTGACGTATTTTCTAAACATATTAAAACTTAATCAAGAGTTGTCTCCCTTTTTCTGTTGTGAATTATAATTCACAAATGCCAAATACTAACTAAAGACTTTCTGTATATTATACTCATTTGTGTAGAGGTTCCATCCTCTGTAATTCATATACAACTTATACAAAAACAATCCTTTGAATTAAACATACATTTTATTACACCAACTTGTATTTACATTTTCATGACTAGAATATACATTTTTTACTTTTTGGCAATACTTTGGCTACAGAGTATTCTATGATATTTTGTTGAGGCGCCAGGGTGACTACTGATTACCTACACACAATGGCTATCAGCTGACCTATGTTGACATAGTGTCATAAAACCCCTGGTAGTTAAACACGGTTACACCACCACCTACCATGGGGAGTGACCGGGGAAAACACTCGTATTACCAATGCTCCAGTTAGCGCCCCACCTGTTGGCAGGTGTAGGCCTCCCCTCTATGAGATGAGGTGGAGGAGGTCCCAGAGTCACCCATCTGTAGACCACACCGTTACCACTAACCACATTTTCCAAACCTGCAAATTTTATAACTTGTCAGGCCCAGAGCAAGGGCCGAGTGAAATAATCCCCCAATCACTACCAGTCTCCCTGGACCGCCACATGAGAGCCCAAGTCAGTTTCCAAATCTGACATGGGTTCTCACCTCCACAAAATTTTCTTTATTGACTCTAAGGAAAAGTTGATTATGTTGTGCGTAGGACCGACTCCCGGCCCCTACACAAACCCTTGTATATTATTCAAGAAAAACCTGATTTCCAGTTTGTGACAAATAAGTTCCATTTGTTTTGTATAAAGACACTTCACTTGCCCTAATGTTCTCATGTAATATAGCTTTACCCCTCTTTTCCGTAACAAAGATTTTGTTGGCCACTAAATCACTCTTTTTCTGTTCTGTTCTATTATTGCACCCACATTCAAGGGTGCAACATGCCAGTATCGCACTGTAGCAATAAAGGCCATATTATAATAACCTTTTTAAATAAAGCCTGGTTACGTAGGGTAGACCATTTTTTTCATTTTCAATTAAACCATTTGATGTCAATTCTAAATATGTCAAATCAATAGCTCCACAGAGAATAATAATAAAATGGGGAGATGGTAAAAACAAATATTCTTTTTGCATCCAGTAGGGAGTTCAAATCTTAAAGAGACTATAGAGACAATAACAAGTGGAAACAAGGAGCTATCGTTCATAAACTCGTAACAGTAACTTATCTAGAAGTGACATATTTTTCAGATTCGTAACTTCATACCGCAGGAAAATAAAAACATACCAAACATACTTGAAATTACCATATCTGATATTTACACTGAATTAATAACCTAACCAACATGTAATTCACTTGCGATACCGAAAAATCTGAAAATAAGAATGAATCCGAACAAACTAAAATAACCGAAAACAATTGAAGTAGATGCTAATGATACTATAGTTATGCACCGCACATAAAGAGTAAGAAAGGCACCAGACTGAGAGAGACTTATTGAAAACATATATGACTGTAACTAATTGTGGTTAAGTTAGTGCAGTGATATAACTGTAGGTTTAGGATTTCATAATTGAACATTAAAACTTGACATGTAGCTATTTAGTTCAATTGAGTGCAAAGTGAATTTATTGCTTTCATTCACTAGAGATTAATCTTGTTTATCTTGATCTTCTTAATTAAAAGGGGGAGGATTGTTATGTTAACAACAAACAAATGGAAGTGTTTAACGACCTTGTCTGGTTATGTTTACATTATACGTTATCACTAATTTATAGTTGAATCGGCTTATAATTAATACTGACAGTTAGGAATTTATAATCATCAGATTAGCGGATGTTGTGTATTTGTCCTTTAACCCTGTGATTGCACTGACACGCTGTTTTGTACTATGGGAGATGTGATGTGTAATAGCCAATATTCACCGTGTATATTTCCCCAAGATAAATTTGGATTCTTCTCTATTTTTAGCCTAAATTGCTCGTCATAGGTGGCCCAGTTTTCTGACCTCGTTGCCGCTAGTCTTATATCGCGCATATATTTTAACAATTCCTGTGCCCGTGTGCAGTATTTCTCAATGTAGACACTCATAAAAACCATGAATGCTGAAGTCCATTCATTTATGGACAAATTAACACTCGACGATCTTTTTTCAATGCAAATTTTTCCCCTTTTTAATTTCAAATCGCCCTCGTCCACCTCTTCCATTGCTTTTTGCGTTCTCAAAAGAGAATGCAGCTCAATAAACTTTCCCTCCCAAATTTTTTCCTTAATTTTAAAAGGCACGTGTTCCCCCACTGTGTCATGAATGCTAGATTCTTGTGAAGGAGTGAAATCAATGGAATTATTTGCAATTTCAAAGTTTTTGTGTAACGGGTCGTGCCTTAAAGAGGTGAACGCTCGTGCATCCTCCTCCGACTCATTACCTGATGAAAAATCAGTAGTTTCCACCGGTCCTTCTGCCACCACGTGTCCGACCCCTTGGGTTTTCTTTGCAATTCTTCTCCGGCCAGCTCCGTCCTTCTTTTGGGTTATTTCCTCGTTCTGCATTATCTGTCCGCCTGTCCTATTAGCCGTTCTTCTCTTCTTTCCCATGGCCCTTGATGGCGATCCTACGGCATTTCTCTTGTTTGGCATCTTTTCTTTTTCTTTTAAAAGTTTAACTAATTTGTGTAACACCTGCTTTCTAGTCGACAGCAAATTAACAAGTGCCCGATTCGGGAATTCCAAAATTCTAATTCAAGCTGATACGGGAATTCCAAAATTCTGATTCAAGCTGCGAGCGCCCTCTATGGCCATGCCGAATATGGCAATAAGCTACAGGCTGCAACACCCACACACCCACACAAATATTTGATTGAATTAAACCAGATTATTGAAAATATGAAATTTTTATAATCTCTATTATATTTATCTGTTATAGGTTTCGAGTTAATATTAGCAATAACACAACAGAAATAATCATACAAAAATTAACCAAATGATCGCAATCATCATTTAAGGCAATACGGCCTGTAAGTGTTCATCTTACAGACCGATTCCAACGAATAGTATCTAGATCTTGACATGCTGAACATGTATGCATCTCGAATGTCTCTACTTAGGATAAAAGACATAAACAGCCAGACCAGCAATTTTTGTTGAAAACAGAGTAAATTGGCTATATTTTTCAAACTATAGAACCATATGTTAAGTATGGCCAAGTTATGTTTCAATTGGTCAAGTAGTGTCAAAGAATGATATATCTTTTAGACTAATACGATGAAGGACGACAGACGTCAGACGCTGCAACCTGAAACTCTTGCGGTGTCACGTGTTACATTTTTTCTTCTAATTTACACAATTGTTCAAATGAAAACAATAAATGGGTTCTTGTGATTGCAGAAAATGACGACTCTATCCTGCCAATGATCAATAGAGATGTAGACGTAATGTCGTCAGAACATACATCCACATCATCAGATAATGATATAGTTTCTTCAGAATATTTAGACGATGGATATGAACAGCCACACACTACGTTGGTGGTTACTAATCAAGTAAAAGACGAGCATGTTTATCTCAACACCAAAAAAGAGTCAAATTACGAAAATACAATTCCTTTTGAGAATATTGCTTGTGGACCTGCTTGTGATTACTTAGACGATTCTTTATCAGATAAAAGAAATGCGCTTGATGACCACGAATATTTGAATCTGAATAACGACGTGAACGACTTTAACGTAAAAAATGAAAGGGTGACTCAGTGTTTTATTAATCCGCGAATGAATGAGGCAGAATACATTAACTTGTCACTCAATCAATAGTATTTTAAAATGTATCGTTTAATCAAACTTCTACACATGGTTGTGTTCTTATAGGAGGCCACTATCGTATGATCTAATTGCATTTAAAATAGAAGATGGTATGCCTTCAGATTTGTTATTGGCAGTTAAACACTCAAAATTCTTTTTGAATGCACATTCATTTTAGCTAGATTACATTAAAATGACACAATATTCTTATATGACGACCTATATATCGTCAACCAGTATAACCACAGTATTTACTTTTAGTCCAGACGTATTTACACCAAATAACTTTACTCTGCTTTATTCCAGTTGTACGACAATAAACACTAAATTTTTGACAGTTCAACTGACGATACTTTAATCTCTATTCTAAAGCAAAATAAAACCAAAACAACAAGGCAAAGCAGTCTACTTCAGTTATTGTTTGATGTGAAATGTCATAAAACGAAAATCCCGCCAAATTTTGTTATCGTCTTAAAACTCAACAAGGAAACTTCATAAGTATGCTGCTGGCGTCATATGTTAACACCGTGCATTTTCATACGTCTTGAACGCTTGGGAATGCAATATAATATCGTTTTGTTTTTGTTGTTAAATATGAGTGCTTGTATTTTTATTCATTGTTGAAAATATAATATCATTATAATAATATGGGGGCAAAACAAAACAGTTCTTGTATATGGTTGACAAAATTTGCCATTATTCCAGGCTTTGTATTTGACCTGAATAGTCATAATTATACGGTCTAGCTCTTAACAAAAATGAAACCCAAGGAATCGACACAGGAATTAAAAACCACAAATCCCTACCAATAATCGTTTTCTAATCGTAATTTTACAATTTTAAATTGTATGTCTTATGAGTGTTTAAATAGAGTGGTGGTCATGTTTGTAGCAACGACGGTATAATATATATACACGTAATTTAGTTTTGTATTTGTGATGTATAACACAATTTCCATCACATGAAATAACTGAAAACTACACGTTATATACCGTTTATGCGTTTGATACGTTTTCTGGAATTACCGGAACGCCCAAAACCAATTATTTGAAAGCAAAGTATTTATAAAAACCGAATCAATTGAAGACTTATATGACAAAAAATAACATAATAAAGTAGCCAATTCCATCTAAGGGCAGTTTTGCCTGAATGAGTTGAAACCTTAGCTTCTTTTTTATTTCTAAAGTTAAATCCGGACTGTTTTAGAAAAGATTGTTATATAACATGTCAGTACCGAAGTACTGACTACTGAGATGATAATACTCTCGGGGACTAATAGTTCACCAGTAGAGGTATCGAACTAGTGATGTAAAACATGAAAACAACACGTTTAACAATTTCTTGCGTCCGAAGAGCTTTTCTGGATTGACCTTCAGCAGAAACGCTCAAAGCCAAATATATATATATTTAAAAGCATAAATTAATTTGAGATGAAACAACGTAATGTTTATCTTGACCTTTCAGCCTCAGATGCCGTACTCTCACCATAAAACTAACTTCCTGTGCTAATCAGGTATAAGATATAGCATGATCAGATATATACAATTTAATTTAACTTGATATAATGTGCATACAGAATGTTCCAAAATCAAATTGCGTTACTTAGAGGTCCTAGAACTTCCCTAGATGTAATAATTGAAGTGAACTGTTCGGGTTGATATTTTAATTAGAGGGACAATATATATACGAATACAATAAGCGATTTAAACTGCGTTCGTTCATGTAACAATCTTATAAAATTTTATCAATATAAAAAAGAAGATGTGGTATGATTGCCAATGAGACAACTATCCACAAAAGACCAAACTAACACAGACATTAACAACTATAGGTAACCGTACGGCCTTCAACAATGAGCAAAGCCCATACCGCATAGTCAGCTATAAAAGGCCCCGACAACACTTTTTGTGAACAAGGTTCATGTCCCCGAAGACAAATAAAACACAAAAAACATCGGAAAATTCCTCAAAATGAACAATTAGTTTGAGAGAAGAAATAGAGAAATCAATTCATACAGGAAATAATTGCAACATTGTATATCAAGACATTCGCATAACGTCATCAAATCTTCTCAACAATGTTACCAATATCACCCTTGATAAGTCCCTCCAGTTGATGAAAGCACTAGACAATTTTAGAATTACCGTAAATTTTCTCGTGATATCACATTTTATATGACAGGTAGACTACGAGGCTTACTACATGTTTGTAAGCAATGCTATTAGACTGCTCAAATAGCACAATTACAGTATATCCATATTTGTAATCAGGTTACTAGGGCAAACAGAGTGGTATTCAAGAGAGAAATAGCTGTAACATCTGTCATGAGAGAGATGACTGACTTATTGTGTATGATAGAGTCAAAGTATGAAATTTATGATTATGTAAATGTAATGTTGAGCCTGCAGTTTAGATGTTGTAAACATTACTGTTACTTTGTTAACACATTGAATTCTGATAAATACTATATTGAACTTTTAATTGACTTTGTGTGTATATTCACTTACAAGACTTTGTTTAGACTACATCTTGATCAATTTATTCATTAATGTGACCAGGATTCCCTTAATCACGCTATCAGTATATATTTTATTTAGGGTAAACGTGTTACATTGACATTTTTCGTCCGTGTACGAGTGAAAGGCACGATTTGCTATTTCTAAGTAAGTGAATACAATGTTGGCAGTGTTTTCCTTTTTTCACTAAGGTAAGGTGTGTGTTTTGAAAAAATCACTTGCAACCAGGTAATTTTTTTTTTAAATGTCCAACTGTTTTTTTTTTATATTTACTGTGTATGACATGGGGGTCACATAAATAAAGATAAGTTTAATATTCACATTTAATGGAGTTGAACAAACATAAATAGCAGTAGTCCATTTCCTGGAAAAAAAATTACAGAATGTTTTGGTGAGGAAGATTATCTGACAGCATCTGTATGGTAGCCATGCAGTTGTAAGTAGTAAGGAATTTATGAAGAGCAGCTGCTGTGGCACATGTTCTTTCAGATGCTTCTAAAGACATACTGAATATTAACTGATGAGGAGGCATATCCAGCATCCAATGCTAATCTATGTGCAATACAATGGATGTTGATGAGTAAAGGATGTGTCTGCTTTAGTAGTGCTGCAACACCATTTTTTTACCAACCATAACATTGGCACCATCTCATCTAAGAGCACCAAGCGTTTTTCTGTCTAACTTGAGGGAATCTAAGAAGTGTAGTAGCTCTCTATATATAGTAAGGGCCTTCCCATTTAAAATGTAAAAAAAACCATTACAGTTATCTTTTGTATTAAAAAGATAAAGTTATGTTTTTTTAATATTGAAGCTTGTGTATAATTTTTAAGAAATATATATTGAACTTTAAAATGTTTAAAAATGGAAAAAAATATTCACATGTGTACAAACCTTTTAATGCAATTAATCCAAGGAAAGCTGACTTGACTGTTACTTTGTAGTGAATCTGTACTTGCAGTACACAATCATCTGCTTGGTTACAGATACATCTGTTGTTTTTTGTTCAAATTTTAACGGTACGGAACCGAAAAAAATCCGAAATTTAAAAAAAAAAGCCGACCACCTTCTAAAATCGAAAGGTGATCGGCTTTCAAAAGAAGAAAGTCGGCACACCCTGCTTAAATGCCGAATGGTAAACACTGAATTTTGGTACCCTTCATTACAGAATCATGGTTAGTTTGGAAATCGTTTCTTACCTATTTTTTATGATTCAATATAAATTCAAAAAAATCAAATGACGGAATTATATAGTAAATAAGGATACATCTACACAATAAACACAGAATGGAAACTTTTGTCTGGATCATAAATGAACGTAGCTGACAAAAATGTCAAAATAGGTGCATTTTATTTACCCTTTCGTAAGGAGACAACAAGAGTAAAATCACAAAAATACTGAACAACAAGGATAATTCGAAATAGAAAGTCCCTAATGAAATGACAAAATCAAAAGCTTAAAACAATCAAACAAATTAAAACAACTCTCAGATTCCTTACTTGGTACATGCATTTTATTTTAGTAGATTGAGCTTGGTTTTAGAACTAGCTAAATAAAGGCAACAGTAATTTACAGCTGTTTAAAACTCATGAATCCATAGACAAAAAACAAAATCGGGGTAACAAACTAAAACTGAGGGAAACAATTCAAATATAAGAGGAGAACAACGACACAAGATTAAAATGTAACACACAAAGAAACGGACTAAGCATTAGACAAAATCCTATGAGAATAACAAATATAACATAAAAACGAAATACATGAATTTGAATTAGAGAAGTACCGTGACACGTCTTAGAGTAATGTGAATTCACACTAAAAAATTAGAAAAAACAAACGACACAACGGAAACACAACGTTAAAATGTAACACACACAGAAACGAACTATAATATAACAATGGCCATATTCCTGACTTGGTACAGGACATTTTTAAAGGAAAAAATGGTGGGTTTAACCTGGTTTTGTGGCATGCCAAACCTCCCTCTTTTATGGCCATGTGGAATATAACATTAAAATGACAACTCAGCATTACAGGACTACAATATAAATAAATTTGAGAACATAATTGACAAAGAAACACACGAATAATAGCTAGTAAAAGGCAACAAGTTTAGAATTTTAATACGCCAGAAGTGCTTTTTGTTCGCACAAGACTTACTAGTGACGCCCAGATACAAAAGTTTGAAAGCCGAAACAAGTACAAAGTCGAACAGTATCGAGGACCAAAAGTTCAAAAAAGTTGTGATCAAAACAGCCAGGGTCTTCTGTTAGGTACCAGAACATCCCTATTATTTAGAATAATTTATACTTTTGCAAACAGTAAATTTTATAAAAGGACTATACAAAAGATATATGATAAAACTGAAGTATTAACTAATCACAAGAAACAACCGAAAAACATTACATAACCCGACGAAACGCAACACATCCTAATAAGTTAAAACCTCAACGCCAAGTGACGTCATATTTGAAATTGTAAAAAATGACGAAAAAATGACGTCACATTTGAATTTGTAAAACAGATCATCAAAAATTAAAAATGATGTCACATTTGAATGAATAAGATGAAATAAGGTTTGATTTAAGATTATATTTGAACTAAATACTGATATTACATTTTATAACAATGCACATTTCAAAACTAGTATTTATTAATAGCAAACTAAGGTAGCAAATTGACTATATTATAAAGCTATGTCCGGTTTGTTTTGAATCTAACTTCGAACGTAAAACATCGTACAGATTACGTTCAACAAAATGAAATTTAATAAATGAAGGCGGTGATTAATTTTCTTTACCATAACACATGAATATAATTGAAAAGACGTGAACACATTTGACAATATCCGATGAGAATTACAACTATAACATTAATCATTTAAACTAAATACATGAATTTGGGATAGATAAGTAGCGTAACACGTCTTACAGTAATGCGAATTTACACTCAGCAAAAACAGTCACAATCGAGATTAAGTCACGTTTGTTAATTAAAAGATAAGACGACGTAATGACAAACAAAAATCTACCATGTGGTAAAAATGCCCTAAGGTAGTTTGGTCAAAGACACATCGTATGAATCCATCAATTCGTGATGGTGTCCATAAAATGTACGGAGTGTCAATTTCTATCTGTCCTCTTCATAAACCTGTTGGAGCAGTTTTTGCATAAGGAGGACACTCCTGTATATGAAGTCCGTATAGTGTGAACAGGCACGAGAATAACGTATCAACTGTTATAATTGGGAAGTTGAAATCGTCGCGTTTATCATAGACTTTCGTGTGAAGTCTTCCATCTGCGCCAATATTGAGGAAAATATCAAGGTATGAAGCAGTCCTCCTAGTATCAGTAGTATCCTTAATTTCAAGTTCACTGGGATATATGAGATGTAAGTATTGGCTGAAATATGGGTTATTCAATGATAGAACGTCATCAATATATCGGAAAGTAAAATTAAAGAATTTCGCAAGGTACTTTTTCTTTTTGTCTTTTAGAAGGTTCATACGAGTACAAAAACAAATCAGCCAGCAGGGGTGCACAATTAGTACCCATTGGAATACCGACCGTATGTTGAAACATAAATCCTCCAAACGCAATGAATATATTGTCGATCAAAGAATCCAGCATTTTGATAATATCCTCTTCAGTATATTTGCTGGAAGACTCCGTGTGATTCTTCACAAAATATGAATTATTGTAACCCAAAACGAGAAGTGTATCTAAGATTCCCATTTTTATAGAAAAAAGCTCTGTTTTATGAGATGGTGAAGTCGATCTTTCAACTGAGCATGGGGAATAGTAGTATATAGCGTAGAAAAATCAAAAGTTTTTATGTTGCTGCAAAATTGCAAAGGTTGTGATCGAAGATTAAGCAGTAGATCTTTCGAATTTTTGAGAATCCACATATTGTTAACACCACTGGTAGAATATATCTCATCACAATATTTTTGAAGCCAATCTTTAACTGTAGAAATAATAGTAGTCAGTAATTTAGAAAGATGTTTAGTCGAACATTTAGAAGACCCAGCTATGTATCGTTTTTTATATAGAGTTTTGTGTAATTTAGGTATCCAGTATAATGAAGGTAAGTTTCCTTCGTTTTCTTTGATGTTGATACCAAAAGAAAGAAGGACAGATTTATGATTTTGTAAAATTTCGTCCTTGGTAAATGATGTTAAAGAATATGTAGGGTTACAAGTAGTTTTATTTATTCCAAGTTCTGTTGTGAGACATTGCAAATAATGTTTTTTTACATATGAAGACAATATTGTTGGAGCCTTTTTCTGCTGGAACAACGACATGTTTGTCATGCAAAAAGGATAAAGCATACACAACATCTGGATTCTTGAAAAGGTTAGTAACTCTTGAACTCATATTACATCGTAGTTTTTGTATGCGCTTCTGAATGCATAATCGAATAGCTTTGATCCATTCAGACAAAGTGTCCAGTTCTGGTTTGTCTGGTTTGCGCTTTATCCATTTTATTGCATAGTCCTCAACTGCATCCATCAGTAACTTGAAATTCTTTTTCCAGTTGATGGGCTGGGGGATTCTATATGTTGGTCCCTTAGCTAACAACTGTCTTAGTTGTTCATTGATAACGATGCCAAGGTCACCAGTAATAACATGACCAGCTGGACTATAATTGTATTGTGACGATGCACATGAGCAATGCGGAGGCTTGAATTTTGTATCTTTGAGGTTAAAAGTCTCTAAAACTGTTTTGTGGTTGAAAATCTTGGATGCAAAAGACTTGGTGTAAGTATAAGAAATAACAGGTGTAACTTTATTTTTGAAGTAATCAGGTATAGGTTTTTGTACAGATTTTTGATGAAAAATATTGCTAATATTAACAGCATATAAACCTTTATTGGCGATTTCTACCTTAAAAAAAATAACGTTTTTCCTCACTATTGGATGTAGTCGATACGGGTCTGAATAGTCTATGTTTAGCAATGTCCATGATTATTGCAACTAATCTATACAAAACAGAACGAGAATCAGTAACGAGGGTATCTTGAAATAGTAAAGAAAGTTTTGACAATGGAATGGAGTATAATTTAGTTCTAATATGATGAATTCCTAAAGGTTTTTGAACAGACGTTAATAGACTATTAATTGTCACGGTGTACAGCAGGTGGTATATATTTTCTGTGACAATGACTTCTATTTCGACGAGCAGAAGTATTAAATAAGTGTAATGTATTGACGGTAATACACCTGGGACTAGACATAAATTGAGAATGGAAATGGGGAATGTGTCCAAGAGACAACAACCCGACCAATTAAAAAAACAACAGCAGAAGGTCACCAACATGTCTTCAATGTAGCGAGAAATTCCCGCACCGGAGGCGTCCTTCAGCTGGCCCCTAAACAAATATATACTAGTTCAGTGATAATGAACGCCATACTTATTTTCAAATTGTACACAAGAAACTAAAATTAAAAAAATACAAGACTAACAAAGGCCTGAGGCTCCTGACTTGGGACAGGCGCAAAAATGCGGCAGGGTTAAACATACTTGTGAGATCTCAACCCTCCCCCTATACCTCTAACCAATGTAGAAAAGTAAACGCATAACAATACGCACATTAAAATTCAGTTCAAGAGAAGTACGAGTCTGATGTCAGAAGATGTAAACAAAGAAAATAAACAAAATGACAATATTACATAAATAACAACAGACTACTAGCAGTTTACTGACATGCCAGCTCCAGACTTCAATTAAACTGACTGAAAGATTATGATTTCATCATATGAACATCAGGCACAATCCTTCCCGTTAGGGGTTTAGTATCATACCATCATAACATATATGAGAAGAACATAACCCGTTTCATGCCAACAACTGTTTTTAGAATAAATGTGTTTAGTTCCGATGCAAAGTCCTTATCAATGACTCAATATTAACGCCAAAATATACAATCTTTACTGACTTGACAACAGTATCGTAATTATATCCCTTCTTAATAAGTCTATTCAAAGGTTTTATAAGTTTCTGAGGTGAATACTGACACCTTTTTGTGCTTTATAAAGAATATTTCCATAAAAAATTGGATGTAAAATACCTGAACGTATAAGAAGTCTGCATTTTGATCTATATTTACGAATGATGTCTTTATACCGATGATAAAATTTAGTAACTGTTTTGACTAGTTTGTGATATCGAAAACCCTGGTGTAATAATTTTTCAGTAATACATAAATTTCTCTCGTTAAAATCTAAAACATTGTTACATACACGAGCGAATCGTAAAAGTTGAGATATATAAACACCGTCAGATGGTGACAAGGCAATTACATCATCTAAAAACGGATAATTAACGATAGGAAATGAAAAATCATCCCTTTTATCATAAATTTTAGTGTTCAGCTTTCGGTTAGTGATATAAATATCAAGATCGAGGAAAGGGCAGTGGTCATTGTTAGTATTAGCTCTATTTAAAGTAAGTTCAACAGGATAAATTTCATTAATATACATACTGAAGTCGTCATTATTGAGAGCCAACATATCATCCAAATATCTAAAAGTATTATTAAATTTGTTTATCAGATGTTGTTTCGATGGGTCTTTGCTTATTTTTGTCATAAATTGTAACTCATAACAATACAAAAACAGGTCCGCAAGAAGTGGTGCACAGTAAGTCCCCATTGGAATTCCGATAATCTGACGATATACGGAATCCCCAAAGCGAACAAAAATGTCATCTTGTAAAAATTCAAGGGCATATATAGTATCAAAGCATGTCCAATTAACATAGTTTTTTTGTTTATTGCTACTAAAAAATGACCTAAAAGAGTTTGAACATATATATTCACATTCTGATTTTTTGAATGCCCATTTAATTAGATGTGTGAATTTTTTCTTAATGAGAATGTGAGGCAATGTGGTATACAGGGTAGAAAAATCAAAACTTTGAACAGATTCAAAATCACCAATATAAGCATGCAATTTATCAAGTACTTCCAACGAGTTCTTGACACTCCAAAAGTAATTTATTCCACTATTTTCGAAGGCCTTATTTGAACAATTTATTATCAGGTTTTTAATTGTACCAAGTGTGCTGGTAAGAAGAATAGACAATTTAGTAGTTGAACAATGGCTTGAAGACGAAATAAATCTATATTTGTAAGGGGTTTTGTGAAGCTTCGGAAGCCAATATACATAGTTGGGACTTTCATTGTATTTGGCTCTGCTTGTAAAGCGGTGGCTAAAAGTTTATGTTTGTTACAGATTTCGTTTTCTGAAAATGGAGTCAGTTGGAATGTTGGCGAATTGGTGATTTCCTTTTTCAGAACCTCAATGTAAAATTTACGTCAAACAATAATAATATTATTAGCGGCTTTATCGGCCGGGACAAAAACAAATTCCTTGGCTAGTTCTTTTAGTTTATGTTTGATACGAGAAATAGGTTTATTGTGGTTATTGTTAACAGTAAAATGTTCTTTAAAATGTTGAATACGTATATCAACTATCTTCATTACTGAATTAAAAAAAGAGTCCAAAGATTTTTTTGTTAGCTTTTTCCCGTTTTATCCATTTCATACAATAAGTATGGAGTGAGTCGTGGATGATATTACGACACTCATTCTAATTAATAATTGACGGGGGACGATATTTAGGTCCTTTACTGAAGAATGATTTTAACTTTCGGTCTTAAACGATGTTAAGATCTCCTGTTATAACATGGGAAATGGGTCCATAAATATATTCGGAATTACTGCAATTACATGAAGTAGGTGTATTTTCACTGATATGAACATCTTTACACAATTGACTATAATTAAGCACAAATTTCAGGGTAGATTTCTTGAAAATATAACAAATAAGAGGTAGCTCAGTATTGTCAAAATATCCAGGAAATTGTTCTTTAACATAATGGTCGTTAAAAATACCGGCAATGTTTACAAAATCAAAGCCTTTATTGACATACTTAATTTTAATAAAATGTTATTTATGATCTTCAGGGCGATCAATTTTGGGAAATAATTTAGAATATCAATATGCCATAATAATTTGAACAATTTTATACTTAGGACTGCTATATGAAATTGTGTTGCAATCCTCCAAAATGTTATTTAACTTATTAACCGGTAACGAACAGAGTTTTGTGAACAGATAATGTCTGCCGTTGTTTTTTGAAATAGAAATTAGGTCCGAAATATTGGTATGATTGGCCCGAAATTTTCTTTGATTGCGATTTGTTCTACGACCGTGAGAAAGTTTTTTACGAACAGTTTTAGAAATTATATCCAAAATGTTAACGGAATTGGTTCTAGATATATTACCAATTCCCATGATATTATCATTTAGACCGAGAGGATAAACTGTCTGTAATTTTTTAATCCAATTTAATTCAATAATTTTCCGTGATCGTACAAACTTTGAATGCGATTCACCAGGCTGCCTATTTACTACTTCTAAAGGTTGAACTGCTAAATATTTAAAAGGATGGTTGTGCTTCTTAAGGTGTTGGTAAATGATACTTTTGAATTTATTGGGTCTTTTAAAACGATACAGATGTTCTTGAGTGCGTTTAGATAAATATCGTCTAGTTTCTCCTACGTACTGAATACCACATCCCGGTTTGTTTCATGTGAGTAAATAAATAATACTGTTTGTTTTTCAAGTTATATCATTTTCAAAATTTGAAGAAAATGTGCGACCATTAAACGTGGACTTTACCGTATTGTTGGTAGAAAGACGGGGACATGTAAGTCATTTTTTGGCATGACACTTATCGATAGAAGGGTAACCACGATTTTTATTTTTAAAAATGTTAGCGATGGTAGTATTTTTAGATAACCGATTTTGAAGATTGAGACGTGTAGATACCCTTTGAACAAGTTTAGTATTTAGTATTTGTTTCCATTTCTAAGCTTCATAATTGTTTTGTTAGTGAATTATATAATATTAAAGGAGCAAAGATTGGCGTCCAGAATATGAACCAGCATACAATGATTTAAGTTATGTAAAATTGATAAATTTGTTCGGCTAAAAATGTCAAACGCTATCAGTATTAATTACCCGAAAAAGATAGGGTATATCAGGGTAGGACTGATGGCTGCCTAAATAGTAGAATGGGGCTGAATATTGAAATACTATTTTTTGATAAATATTCCTAAAGTAATGAACTAGAGCAGTTCTCGCTCGGACACACACTCCATAATCTAGTATATTATCAAAAATACCTATACCATCAATTTTGTCATGGCATCCATAGGAAATCGCTGTTCCCAACTCTCGTATCCAAAATTTTGCTCTAAACCTCTCACTTGTTTAACAGTCGCATCAATTTTTATTATATTGTCAATGATATGTGAACAAAAATTCAAAACGTAATAGATGAAAATGTAAAAATAGTAGGAGAGCATTGAACATTGTGTTACATTCTTTATCACTCTAATAAAGCGACATCTTTAACAAAAAAGTACAAAAAGGCATACAGACAAAGAACAATTACAAAAATATACCATAGCATAATAAGACGTCAGATTTGTAAGTCGATAAGAGATCACACGAAGATCTGAGGCCGACACGTACGTATATTCATGACAAGCAAAAGCAGAAAAGCACAGTGTTCTGTTTCCCAAACACCCACGTTGTATTGTCCCTGTCGAAGATTTTGAGACATCAAATGCAAGTTTATGGAATAATTTTCGGAAACCTGTCCATATATTGCATATTTAAATGAATTCATAAATATAAAATACTGTAGTGATAATTTTTGCCTGAATAGAAATTACAGTAAAAGGTAAAACTACAGTCATATCACCTCTGATTACACTCTCTTCACCCCTGGATCCATCACTTGTGACGTTCTGTTCATATTTCACTTACAGAATCTATGACAAACGAGACGATTTTAATTTTGAAATTATAAATTTCCCCCACCTTAGTAGCAATATACCAACTTCACCTGCATATGGGATATATATTTCCCAACTTATTCGATATTCAAGAGCTTGCAGCTCCTACTCAGACTTTGTAAAACGTCATCAGTGTCTGAGTAGAAAGTTGATGAACCAGGGTTATGTCAAAGAACGTCTCGTCCTTTTTCTAAAAAAAAGTTCATCGGAAGGTACCAAGACCTTGTTGATAAATATTCCGTATCAACTTCTAAAATAATACACGATGGTCTTGATTTATCGATTCTGCGTACTGATGTTGTTTATCATCTTAACAACGTGTTTTATTGTTCTTTCATTTGTCTTTGTTCTATTATTAATATTACTTTTACTGTTGAATGGTTTTATGGGATATCCGTTTGACGTGGCTCGATACTTATACATCTCGTCAGTGTGTTTGTATTGGCTTTCATTTTTTAGTGGTTTGTTTTGTGTTTGCGACTTTTTGTATTTCTATTGTTCTTATAACGTAACTCTGTACGTTAAATGATCCCTTCAGTATGATATTGTTCTATTATATGTCATTATGATATATTTCTATTATGAATTACTATATACGTTGAACCACAAACGTCAAAATCATTCAATCACGTAGTGGAATCAACTATTTCTGGATTCTTATAAATTCTATATATAACTTTTGGACTAGTTTAAATCTAGGTCTATTTCTGAAATTTATTCGTACATACTTTTGATTTTTTAACCCTGTATTCTAACATTGCCTATGTAAATTTTAAAATTGTTTGTATGCACATTGAACGACAAATTTATGTGACGTTAGACACTCAAATCAATCAATGTATTCGTAGATAGTAGAAGTTTTTGTATTCTGTTAAGTTTTTCCTTTTAAAATTGTTATACGATGATGACTGATGTACCCATATTTTGACTATTTTATTGTTTATTTAACGCATCAATGTAAATATAACGGAATTTGATAAGAATATCATTAAAGTGAGAGGGTTAGCGCTATAGAACCAGGTTTAATCCACCATTTTCTACATTTGAAAATGCCTGTACCAAGTCAGGAATATGACAGTTCTTTTCCAGTTGTTTTTGATGCGTTTTGTTATTTGATTTTGCCATGTGATTATGGACTTTCCGAATTGATTTTCCTCTAAGTTCAGTTTTTTTATGATTTTAATTTTTACCCGACCGTTACAAAAATTCATTAATTGATCTTCGATTGCAGATCCGTATATCTGATGTGTATTTGTTATGAATTTACAGATGACAGTAAAAAAAAATAAAAAATTGTCTCTTCAATAAAGGCAATTGTTAAATGATAGTTTTGAGGTTGATAGACAGTTGCTAAACCCAACAATCTGTCATTTGTTTCAAAATGACTTATTTTGTCCAACCATAATCTGGTTTGCAGAAAATATTGTACATAACTTGCATGCTACTCTATATTAAATTTTAAGCCATGTCGACCATGTTTGCTGCAAAATGGGATCAATTGACACTTGTTTTAATTCAGATACACAAAGCATGTTGTGGCCAATGCTTTTTTTTTTAAATTTGCCAAAAAGTTTCAGAAAAGATTTTTTGTAAAATTTCAGGAACTAGACAGTCGCCAAGTAGAACATGTGTGAGTAAATGTGAAGGTGTGTGTGTAAAAACAAAGAGATGATTGAGCAACCAAAGAAATATTTCGACTCTGCCATTTTAAATTAATATCGTTTGTCACATGATTAGAATCATCTATTTGATTATTTAAGGAAATAATTAATTTGTTTATAAATCGCAATACGGGACAGATATATGCATCATATTATAGCATTTCTGTAAATTTGACTATATTTTCAATCACATCTTTGCAAAATTGGACAAATAGTTAACAGAGAAAATAATGCATAACAGTAAACACAAGGAATAATAATAATAATCCGCCTAGATCAGATAGAGGTAAGTCTTCTGGAATTTGTAACTCGAAGGGTGAATTATTTAATTTAAATCCCAATGATGCAAAACAATAACTTAATTCCACGCCTGAGTTGTTCATCAGATTTGGACGAAATACATTTAACTAAGAGTACATTTCACATTTTGTTTTATACGAAAGAAAACTGTTTCATAAATGAAACCTTTCAGTATTTGAAACTTACGATTCTACCAGTTCAATACAATGTTATTTGACTTGAACCTGCATTTCATTACACCATGTAGTTAACCTTGTATCAAAGCGTATTATTTACTGAAGTACGTATATTAGTGAGATCTGAATGTATGGAAATGTAAACACGCAATCAGTTGGTGACATAAGTACAGTACTGGCAAAGACTAAAGACTTTTTCATATGTCTATTAAATTGTTAGAATAAAAGTGTGGGTACTGTGTAGATAAAACATATATATCATAATGTTCTAATGACTAATTCCTATCAAAAATATATGTTTGACTTAAAATAAGCATAGTTGCTGTCTTGGCTATTGTATGTTTCTTTTTATTAGGTCTTACCACTTTTCTGTGGAAAGACCTATTGTTTTTCTTCTGATTATTATTATTTTTTTTTTTTTCTTCCGCCTAATTTTGTTCTTGCGATAAACATTTGTTTCGCAATAAGTCGCTTAGATATTTGGTATATGATATTGAACAGTTTATGCGCTTTTGAAATTAACCCTGCGTAAACGAATACTTTTCTTTGTAGGAGTTATCTCCCCAAACACTGTTTTCATTGTTAGCGCATCTCCTTCGCAACCGTAAAATATTATAACAAATTTATTTTACAAAATTGCTCGTTATATCCTTCGCATGATTTGTCCTATTTTGACCGAAGTGATATGAACGCTCCATATGAGAGTTATTTCCCCTTATGCATTTGATATAAGTGATATGCATTTCTATCTTGTAAACCATAAGTGCTAGAGACCAAGGATCTTTTGATTTGATGTCCTTGGTCCAAAAAAATAAAAATTAGGTCAAGGTCAAAGGTCAAGGTCATATTGTAATTTTTGAATTTGGCTTATTTCCACTAATTTCCAGAAACCGTATAAGATATCGACATATTATTTTTTCTAAATTGTTTGTTGCGACATGTCGTAATACATAAATTTTGATTGCAAGGGTACGTTAAACGTAAAAGTGAGTTTTCTCCCCTCTTGTATTTAAAAATACGCGTTTGGTGATAGAACTGATTAACCAAATATTATTAAGACCTATGGTCTTTTGATTTGAGGTCCTTGGTTTATGACCTTGAAATTGATCTCAAGGTCATAGATTAATTTGACGTTCTAGTTTTTGACCTTTGCTTTCAGCTCATATGTATACATGATATAGCCATGAGACTTTTGGCAGAAGGTATCAAACCATTTAACCTTGAGAAAAACAACCGGAAGTGACCTTGTTTAAACCGGAAGTAGCTATTTTTTGTACTTTATTAATAAAAAAGTATATAGAACCAGATCATTTTGGAATCAGTGTCAATAAAATATTCAAATATTATCGGAAGTAATATTTTTCAAACCGGAAGTAACAAATTATCTCCCTTATTTAAAAAAATATTGTATAGAAACCATATATTTCTGGAATCAGCGTACAATAACCTATCAGTTGACGATTGAAATGACATTTTAAACTTAATTTTACAACTTTCATATTAAAATACATTGTTTTCAATGGAAAGACCTTCAATTGTTCTCTGAACAATTGGTTTTTAATTGTATATCGTTTTATTTCTCGAATGAAATCACATCAAATCCATTTACTATTATTTCGCGATTATATCTGTTTTATTCAATATGTCCAACTAGTCTTGATTAATCTTAAAGTTAACAACAAAACTCCGTTAATAGTTATATTATCAATTCAAAATCACGCGTTTTGCTCCTTTTTTAACTGTATACGAATGTTATTTATTTATCGAATCAGTCAACCAAACGATTTACCTTTGTTTCATATTCATTGTTGACATTCTTTTCCTTTTAATAGAAAAAGACAAAATGAACATTGAACAATAACTCGGTGCTGATGGACAGATACTGGTTCAAAAATATTTTAAGTCTCTTATTGTTCTCTTTTGGTAAGTGTCACTCAATTCTTTGCAGTGTAAATTTATTTACCTTACTGATATATCTTTTCATATTATGAATTTTTTTTGTAATGCTGTATGTTATTAGAATACTAAGATACAAATATATAACATTGACAACTGACAAGTCGAGATATATTACTGCACAGGGTCCAGGGACCTTTTTGTTTTGCAATTTCAGAAATTTCAAAGCTAATTTTTGTCCTTATTTGTGGTCATCGAGTGTATACTATTGTGTTTACAATAATTGGTATGCTTTTCTGTTTAAATTGAAAAAAAAAGTTTTTTTTGTGATTTGAATTGCTTGTGGTCTTCGTTTTCGTGTTTTAGTCCTAAATTCAGATACTAATACTAACTTATTATCCGTACTCGGTGTACATAATGTTAGTAAGGTGTTCATGTCCGCATGGCAAGTTTAACTTACCTTGATATTTTAATGTTACATTGGACAATGCTAAGTGCATTCGGATTGCTATATTTTTCAGATACCTTGATTTATAGGGACACTATATTTGGTGCATGGTATGATTATTCTGCATATGAATCTGTGAATCATAAACATTAAACAATCAACAACATTTGCTAGTACTGATTAAGTAATAGAAAAATTACCAATTTGTACCCACTTAAACCTTTTATGGGACCACGGAAGGAAATATAACTAAATAGTTGAGTTGAATAGTACTATATTGTTTACAGCAACAGTGTCAATAAACCTGGAAATGATGCTTAAAGGTTGACGCCAAAAAGGATATTAAAAAATCCCAATGTGAAAATAATATTTATTGGTTTCCTTTTTGAATTGTGACATCAAAAACGACATTTTTACACTATACTTTTAAGATTATATTAACATTAATATTGAGTTAACTATGCTTTCAATTTGAGAACCAAAAAGAGTAATTACCATACCTCTTCTTTAAAGTAAAGGATATGAGCACTATAACTAAAATGATATAGCAGGTTCCACCCTCAAAACTGACTGTCAATCATTTTCTAATTTTAGATAAAGGATGTTTGTATGAGATGTAAAAAGCTTAAAACTATTTTTTAGTAATTGTAATTTATAATTATCCCACAAGGACTCAGTGTGTCAGTGTAGGATCACTCCGATGGCCGGAGGCTAGAGGTTGATCTAACACAGACACAGCAAGTCCGAGTGGGATAACTATTTTACATCCCAGCTATTTTAGATTAGACGAAAAACCATTTACAATTCATAAAATCTAGTTTAGAAAGCCACACAACCATTATGATATAATTTATATATTACTATATGATGTATACCCTTCATGACCCCCGAACACGATGAATATATATCAAACAATGTCAACTCACCCCACTTCCATTCGGCCCACACTATATCGACACTTTATAAAAAAAATGCCCAAATCTTGTATACCGACTCGCCCCACTTTTGAATAAGTTTAATATAAAAATGCAAGTTGAACAATCAGTCTGACACCTCTCTTACTAATGAAAAAGGTTTACACCCCACTGAATAAAGATCTGCGAACTTGCGCAACTTATAAAAAGATCTCATACTGAACTATTAGTTCGGTCAAGAAAGACAACTCGTACTAAAAAAAGGGGAGGTAACTCAATTTTCTTATAAAGGAAAACGAGTTTATCAGTATTTCCGAGGAGACTGTTGATTTTTGCACGCCAACTTGTGTACATAAATAATTAAATATCGGATCACAACGGGTTTTGAATGTTTACTGATCGATGTCTACGCTTAATTCCAATAGTTTAATGATTTGTCATCTTAACAGAAAACGGAGTTTAGAATCAAATTAGGATTATTACGTTTTTTTTTTATAATAATTTCAATTAGTTTGTATTATACGAGATGCGTAATTATTGTGTTACATAATTCTTTCTTGGCCTAAACATTCAAATTCTGTTAAGAAAATGAATGAAAAGTATTTGATTTTATAAGACAAAAAAAAAAAGACAAAAAAGAAAGAAAGAAATCTGCCCACCTAAAGCATTGTATTTGGCATGTCTGGTTGAAGGACTTAATAAATATATTTAGATCCTCATACAGACAATGCATTCCATCGGAACAGAGAAAAATTCTTAACTCATATTAACTGAATTTTAACTATTGACGAAATTGGTGAAAAGCTTGTTTCTTTTTTCATCTTTGAACAGCAAGATTGCGAAATGCATCTATAAAGTCTATTAAATTTGGCAAGTTTGAAAAAGAGAATGATTTAAAACAAAATCGATTTCATTTCTTCGATACATGAGGTAAAAATAAACGAAAAGTATTATGTAATCAAATTTTGTCAAATATCTATTTCCAGTTTATGATCTTTTACATGTTTTATATGTAAAGATAGCAAGGTTAACATAAATAAACAGAATTAACACCTTTATGTTACAGCTTCGTAAACGATGATGTCCTACTGATTTTATGGTCATCATACTGATACTTTATATATTCCTTAGTTTTAAGAAGACACCTTTAACCAATTAATCATTGTTAATTGTATGATGTGATATAACTTTATATATTAATAAGGGTAAATACAGAAAAGCGCTTTAAAAGCATCACAATCATTAAGTGATATTGTCAAAGTACATGTTATATAAATACATTAATCCTAAAAGTTTTCATTCGGATTTTTTTTTTAACTAGCTTGGTTAAAACAAAGCAACATGCAAAAAGTGAAAAGTGAACCATAATTATTGCTGATAGGATTGCATGCACTTGGCCCCAGTTGAAAAAAAATGTCAACCTAACATAACATACATTTGGGCAATGAAAAAAAATCAAACATCATGTCAGTTTCACAGTTCCATTTTTTATTGTCGAATAAAGAGTTTGTTTTAAAATGTGATTTGTCCGTTTTTCAAGCAAGACAGTTGTTTTAACTATGGACGCTTAACAAAAGATTGACTTATAAGTCTGCATTGTCTTTAAGTTTATAATGAGAAATATGTGTGTAAAAGGAAGAAAAGTCAAATTGTTCTCCTTACAGAAGCTACAAAATGTATGTTTATTTTATCTCTTTTAGGCCTTTTTTTAATTTTATCTTTTTAATTGAATTATGATATTACATAAAGTGTAGAAGATTCTAAAAGAGAGATCCAATTTTTATAATCAAAACCAATCTATAGTGTCACTGTTTAAATATTGCAATTCGGGACATAATTTCTTTATATTGTTCGTTATATTGGTCTCTTACAACATCTACTACTAAGGACACAAATTCGGCCCTGTTGACTTCAATTTGTTTGGTTAAACTCTTCCTGGTTTCAAATGTTAATATAACGATTTACATGGTAAAACCTTTTAAAAGGTTGCATACATGTATCTTTTATTTGACACAATAGATGAAAATCTCCATGCTGCGATTTTATGATTTTAGTCGTTGTGTATTCAAGTTACAATCCGTTCACGGTTGTATGATTTTTTTTAATTTATTATCATTTTCGTTTAAATTTTTATTACACAATAATGTTTATTTCTAAAAGAATATATACCTGTAACGGGTCTCAACTATGACAAAGTATTTAGTAAACACGGGGTATTTTCCAAAATGTAGCTAACTTAGCCAAGTCAAAAACTCGTTAAAGATAAAACTCTGAAAGTGTTCAACTTGAAATGATAAGAAAAGTGTGAAAAATTAATAATATTTATACACGCATCACTCCCTGTAGAGAACAATCAAAGATACTTGAATCACACAATTCAATATTGGCATCCCGAGGTGTGTAGGTTTATGCAGTACATGTAGTTGTTAAAAAGTTAATTATTAAATATTTCTGTTAAAACGAGTATTGGGATTTTTAATATGTGGGTTTTTTTCAGGGAAGATAAATCACTTTTGTTAGCAGAGACATATACTACAAGAGACATATATTACTACAATTGTAGTATATGTCACTGTTGTTAGTTAGCTTACGGTTATGGAAAAAATATGAAATAATAATTATAGAAATTTGGATAATTTCAAAAATCATAGCAATTTTTCTGTTAAAAATATAACTGGTGCAACCAAAGAACCTTATCCAATTGATGTTTAAACATAGTCACGATATATGCACTACCGATGAAGCTTGTTCTTTTATTCAATTAAAATCCGAAGGAGGAATTTAATTTCGACATGTATCCGTTACAGAAGTCTTTTGCCAAAGTTTTTCTCGGAAGCTTCCAGCAAATTATTTTTTTGTCATTGTAATGACAAATATATTGAGATTGTTAATTGTTGGAAGTTCACTTTTCAACATAATGATTCCTTTGTATACTTTATCCCCTATCATGATTGAAAAGGGGAAAATACACAAAAAACGTATACCTTGTGTATTACAAGTTTTTCTACTTTAATGTCACATGTAGAGTAAACATGTATAAAAATGTTCAAAATTATATTGTATATCAGAATCTTAAAAGATATAATCATACTACTTCATAAAAGTATAAGTTTTTTTCCAATGACTTCGTATCTAAGCGTGTAAAATTCTCCTTTCCATGACAATTGTCAATTTTCAACCATAAAAAGACGGGAGAATTACAAAAGTAAATTTTTAGACAAAACTACCATTTTATTTCCTTGTCTTTGGAGATTATTAAAACCTCCACGAGAAAATAAGAAAATAACGAATACTATTTGTTATTGAAGCAAACAGATGTCAGGGGTTCGCAAAACAATGCCTTCACTGTATACATTTAAAGGGCGTCTTTGCTATTTATGGTAGCAAATTTTAAATCAAAAGTGACGGATGTTTAAAATATGTTATTTTTATAAAATTTACACCATTAAACAGTTCAAACCTAAAATAAACTATATTTAACCACGCGAAGAAGAAATTCAAATGATAACATAAAGTAATACGCCTGCCTATACAAATCTGTAGTAAAAGTAATCGCTGTATATGGACAATTATAAAAGACCGAACGAATCTTCTACATGTGCTTCCTTTAAGTATGTTAAATTACAGTGTGTTCGTATCCAGTCGTCCTGGTGTAGTGGTATGCATCGTGGCTTGATATGCTAAAGGTATTGAGTTCGAATCCCAGCATATACACTGGATTTTTTCTACTTGAATTTTGATAGATCTTTTCCGTATAAGTATTTATAAGTTTTAAAGTGGATTTGACATTCCCGCCAAAATGATAAAATACAAAGGAAAGCATGGATAACAAAGATACTCAAATGGGGTGATATGGTAGGGGTGATCCGTCCTATATCACCCCTGTTAGAACAAAGGAGCTGGGATGTAAGTACTCTCATAACTGTACCTTGTGATTTTGTATTCTTATCATTTGATGAGTGAAGTCCTTTTCAACTGATTTTTATAATTTGTTCTGTTACATTACTTATCAAGGTTAGAGGGAAGGTAAAGGGTTTTACTCCGTTACATATAATTATTTGAAGACATCTTGCTATTTTGATACATGTTCTAATAACTGGTGGAGATATAAGGTAACAGACTAAATAGAATTTTCTGATAAACAAAAATATTAGCAGTTAAATTCATGTTCATTGCAGTGACTCAAATGCTCACATTTAATTTTAACATACAATAATGTATATCCAGATTACAAAACGTCCGAGATAAGCAATTAAAAATGCTCGAGTACATGTATCAGCGGGGTTGTGTGTTTTTTCGTGTTGACGTCGTGAAATTAACTATCGAGATGACCTACGATAACTTTTGACAGTCATACAACTCATATATAAACATAAATATACATATAAAAATATGGCGACTACTTGCAGTTGGATTTTTTTTTAAGTCTGTTTGATTCCATGTTGTCAGGTAAAAAGTTACTGTATCGTCATTTTTATTTGTATATCAATGAGCTTTTGATCGAATCCGTCAACCTAACTGCTCATTCTTTTTTTACATTAAATGTTGACGTTCGTTTTCCTTTTTAAAGCTGAAGACATATAGAGATAGACATACATGTGTAAAAGTATCTTTTAAAAAACTTTAAAAGCCTCTGACATATGTTCTAGCTAAGACCTCATAATCTGTATCTGAATATGACACCAGCCACAATTCTTATTCAAGGCGAATCACAAGGATTTTTTTTTTAACTTTTACAGAACAGTAGGTAAAATAAATTAAATATTTGTTTTGCATATGTAGTTTGAGATATCTGTTAATTTCGCAGTATCGGCTATTATTACTGAGCGGTATACTACTATTGACTTTATTCATTCTTATTCTCTGTGGTCGACTTGTCTAATTTACACATTCCTCATTTCCATTCTCAACTGCATAGTCATTACCTGAATAAAAAAAAAGTTATGTGTTCTGATTTCCGATGAGACTTTTCTACAACAGAGACCTACTTTAAAATGAATGAACATGCATACAATTTAAAAGTTGTGATAGAACAAGTAAATCTATCAAATTGAATATCTCAAAAATATGTTAACAACATTATATTCATCATGATATTTAACTTCCTAAATTAACTTATGTTTATGTGTTAAATGAAAATCTGATTGCAAATGTAGTTATTTTATGCGCAAATGGATGGCAATGCACGCATCAATGTTCCCTCGAAAGATATGGTTTAAAAACCGTAACGGTTAATGAATGGATAGATGAAACGGGTCAATATGCATTCATATAATTCCATGAAAAACTGTGTTTATCTACAAGTTATATTCAATGTTTATTATTGGGTCATCTCTCTTTGTCATAACGTCTTCAATATAAAAAAGCTACATATAGATAGGATGAAAAAAATTACGATTAAATTGCTTAACTAATGACTAGACAATCATTTACATGAATTATATTACAGATCTAGCCGTAACCCAGGGAAGTATTTACGAGAGTTTAGGATCTCCAGTCAAGCTGGTGTGTCCCATCGTCAATACTACTCGGACTATTACTTGGTTGGGACCACCGAATCTAAAGCTATACGCTGTAGGGACGGACGTTTCAGCCGAACTTTCCTCACAAGTGGATATTAGTGAAACTGACACAGATAAAAAGTCTATTTTACTTATCCACCATTTCAACAGAGACAAAAGTGGAAAATTCAGATGTAGTGATACTTGTGATAAAAGAGAATTTAATTTGATAATTAAAAGTAAGATTAAAACCGAACGCCTTATTATGTATCATTTATTTATTTATTGAATTGTCTTATTGCATAAAAACATTACTGTTTGGGTAGAGATTGATCAGTACGCAGATTAATACAATTACGCTAATAAACTTATAAATTATTTTGCACCACGATTTCATCAAATAATATCAAGAATCTTCAATGTATTTATTAATATCTTTTATGAATTCGCTTTTTTGTCACCCTTATCTTTATCATCTGATCATATGTTTAAACGAAATTTTGAAAGGAACTAGTTATTATTTACATATTCACTAGAAAAGAGTTATTATCATTTTATATACGTATATTTTATTCATGTTTATGGAGCAGTAAAAAATATATGCAATTGCTTAAATATATGTTATTTTTAGCATTAAAAATCCGAAGAGTAAATTGAGCATAAAAACTATTCAAGAGTGATTACAATATACAGGGTATATACGAAATTCGGACTTCCACTCAAAATTTTGCATTCCATCATTGAATAACTTCATTTTGTCAGCAATTATAAGCATAGCAAATTAGGTCCAAGGTTTCAAAGTTATTTGCTTTGTCAAACCGTGTAACACTCGTCCAGAACCTTTCAAAGATTTTAACGGTGTTGTGTAAAATATTTATTTTTCTGAAATAACAAAAGAATTTACTGAATGTAATAACATTAAGACAACTCTTACACTGTATTATCTTATTTTAACAAGGGAATCCATCAGACTTGGTAATAGTAAATGCGACAGGTGACAAAATTACTACAGTTGAAGGAAAAGAACATAATTTAGAATGTAGGGTAACCAGTGGACAACCCGGTGGCAATATTACCTGGTCTACGGACAGAGTTGTAGTTGCAGAAAATGGACCAAGTTTTGTGACTTACAGGTTGACACCTAGAAAATCAGATAATGGAAAGCTGTTTAAATGTGAAGCTTTTACCAGTGAAGGAAAGAGCGTATTGGAATCCTCGGTCCTTCTTAAAGTTTTTTGTAAGTTTGTATGTCTTGATAATGATTTATTTCTTTTGACGGCCGCAAAGTAGTAATACAGATATATATTTACATACACCTGAATATGCATAGTCACCTTAACTAGATAAACATAATAAGAAACAATCAAATATCGAAAGAGGTCAAATGGAAATATAGAAGTTGAGGCATATGTAGCAAATAAATCTCCTTATAATTAAATTTATAAAACATGCTATTGAGAAGTTAGCAACCTTAATTTGGCTTGTTTAAGAAGAGAATACGAGACTACTTGTTAGGCTGAATTATTCTATAAATGCTCAAGTTCCCAAATAGACTCATTGTCATATGCGGATGAATATTGATACTAAAAGGGGATGTATTTTCCTTTACATAGAATAAAACAAAGGAATCTTACATTTAATAATAAAAATGTAACACAGTATACGTTATTGAGACTTAAAGACAGCGACACAGATAACCGAAGTATATCAATATATAAAAAAATTATCAACCAACAAATGTCAAGCGAAAAATCGCTAGTAATTGAAAAAGCTGTGAATTTATCGCCAACAACACCAAAGTATCCAAAATTATAACACAAAAACAAATAAGATACGACAACAAAAAAGAGTAAAAAATACACATGATTTTTTAACTTGTGGCAGGTTAAAATTATTGCTTTTTCAGTCCGATAAACTCCCATTTTTTTAATCACGGTCATTGGGGTACAACAATGAACATTAAAAGAACATAGTATAATGGGGTCACGAAAGAATCTAGCTTTATATTAAAAGCAAAATAATTATTAAAACAGGTACAAACACAAAGCGATAACAAACTATAATTTATCACAGAATGCTCATAGTTGCTGTTGCGAGTTCGATGTACTTTACCTGATGATATGAAATGATGTCCTCGTTTTTATGGTAGGGTTATTGTTGCTCAGTCTTTAGTTTTCTTTGTTGGGTTTTGTTTACTATTTTATTTTTTAGAAATAGCGTTGTCAGTTTATTTTCTACTTATGAATATGAATGTCCTTTTATGATATCTCTGTATTCTCTTTTTTCGTACACTTTTATATTTATAGCTGTACCGTATAATTACTTTGTTGCAACTTCAAAATCAGATCAGGAACACACGATAGAGTCAAATTATATGCAGACTTTCATTGAAACAAGCGAACAGAACATTTCAGTCTCGTTTCAACTTATACAAAGCGAAATGATGTTTTATTCTGGATTTTTTAATTTATTTTTTTATTTTCAATTGGATTTGAACTAGATTTCAGTAACTGCAAGTACTCTAAGATCGACAATTTGTAATTTATATTGTCGAACTATCAGCAGGTAATAATAAAAATATCTAAAAAAAGATGTTTCGTTTAAACTTTAACCAACACACAACATACATATCTTAATGATCAAGCATAACACTGATGGCTGTAACTAAAGTTTCGGTGCATGTCAACTAAGTGTATTTACTAAAGGTTTTTATTGCTGAAAAGAGAATTGTAATTGCAGCTATAGTTAATAAAGGCAACAACAGTTGTATACCGGTCTTGAATAATCATTAATCGACAGAGAAAAAACAAAAACCGAGGGAAACATATCAGCTATAAGAGTAACACCAAGATTTATCGGAAAACAACTTCATAAAACAGGATCAAATTGTCATTTAGTGTTAACAGGTTGTTATTTTGAGGGAATATGATTTTGTTTCTATAAAATTAATGATTAAAGAGTGTTTTTCTAAAAGAAACCGTTTTAACTTGTATCAAAAAGACTTAATAATACAAAAGAGGTGCGAAAGATACCAGAGGGACATTGAAACTCGAAAATAAAATGACACCGCCATGGTTAAAAACGAAAATGAAAAACAGACAAATAATTGTACACAAAACAAAATATAGAAAACTAAAGACTAAGCAACACGAACCCCGTCACATCTCAGATGCTTGGGAAGGACATGGAGATCCTGCTCCACACATTACATTCATCAGAATTCGGGTCATGAAAAGTTTTTATAAAAATCAGCACATGTGGTATGATTGCCAACAAGATAACTCTCCTCAATTGACCAAATGACTAGAAATTAAGTGTGTCGTCACTATACCTTTTGATATATATTCAAAATTTATAAAACTTTATAAACTTCTATTTTGAAATATATAGAGGCGTTAATAACTTTGTGATGTATGTATAAATCGACACAATTGTGTTTGAAACTTATGAGACATTCACAGAGCTTGGAATTTTAAGTGCATATAATTGAATGTAATCAAAATAGCTCTTATGTGAAATAAATTCAGACGAAATTATCTACCCCTTTCTCTTTCACTAATGCTGTGTGGTTTGTTTGTCATGCTATACAATATGAAAATAATAATTATTAGCACTAACATTGTTTTGTTTATCATTGAAAGTATCAAAATTGTTATTAATGATAGTGATATTAATAATGGTCAGATATTCCAAAGATAACCTTCCGTCCAAATCAAACGTTAACTGTGAAAGAAGGCGATGAAACACAACTGATTTGCATCAACGATGGAAACGATCCAGACGCAACAACAGAATGGAAAAGACCAGGAGCATATACCATTATCTCAAACAATGCTAGATTAAATCTGGTAAACGTTAACCGGAATGATGCAGGCCTATACACATGCAGGGTTGACACAAAAGCAGGTGTATATGAGGTCAATGCAAAAGTTGTCGTGCAGTGTAAGTGAGTCATTTAAAAACAATTGCATTTGAAAGTTTAAATAATTTATTGTTTTTAGAAACTATTTGAATTTTTTACAATCACAAATGCTATGTTTTTACATTAACCGACATCGAATAATTTTGAAGGACAAAACGCCGCAACAAAGAATGTCTAGATAATGTTTTTTTTCATAATTTGCAGATCTATCATATTTCTTTTGTTGTTATTTCCTTGCCTTTTTCGCCTTTTTCAGATTTTTAATTATTTTCCAATTATTCAAATGCTACAGGTGTTAAAGACACAATTTATTATATTTACTCTATTTAATGTCACTTGCACTTTAGTTTATGTGAAGTAGGCTTTATATCTTATTTGTCACATTTTATCATAGTTGTTTTTAAACTGTAAAATATAAGGTAAAACATATACCATTATTGACATTAAGGTTCACGAATTCATTTTGTCATCCTCTTGTAGTATCATCTAAACGATAGAAACAATATAAATGTACCTGAAACCTTTAGAACAAATATGATAAATTTGAAACTGAATAGTATTCAATTTTGATGCAAATGTGAATAAAATAAAAACACTAAAATATTAAAAATTAAAGAAGCAGGGCCCACAATGGGTCAAGGGCATACATACATATGTAAGCATTACCTCATTCGCATTACGTTTCTAAAGAATAATTGATGTGAATATGTTGAACACCACATAAGCAAAGCAGACCTGATTTTATTTTAATCAATGATAATGAGCATTGGTTTGAAAGCAGTCGATAGATCAAGGACGAGGACCGATGACTGATCAGCTTAAAAATTACAATAGTTGCCGTCATTGTTTGTTCAGCTACAACATAAATAATACAAATAACAAAACGAAAAGAACATGTCAGTTGTACACAAGGACTTCAATTACATTCAAGTATTTGTGTATATTAAAATCATATATAAGAATTATAAGCTTTATTAGTGATGTCACTTTGGGCGTTGCATGGACTATGGCTAACAGGGCTGTGATATGGTAATGTATTCGTTTTTATTCTATAGCTAGTCACCACTTCAGTTAATCATGTATATCTATTATATAGTCATTTTATAAAATTTATTGCATGCAAAACTATGTATTATTCTTGATAGTAATGATGTGTTTGTCCCAGGCAGATAACACTGGCCTCACATCTTTTTGGAATTTTTGGTCCTCGGCGATCTTCGACTTTGTAGTTGTTATGGCTTTCAAACTTTTTACATCTGAGCATAGTTTTATGTGGACGTGGCGCGCGTCTAGTATATACAAATATGTTTTAACCTGTTACCTTTTGATGGCTGTTATTCGTTTGTTTCTCTGTCCTATACTGCTATATTTTCTCCCTTTTCTCTGTTTATTTATTGTAACCCTGTCGTGTAATGTTGTGATTTTAATGTTATAATTAACACTACCATTTAAGCGGGAGGTTTGGCATGCCATAAAACCAGATTCAACCCACCATTTTTTCATGAAATGCCCTGTACCAAGTCAGGAAATTGGCCATTGTTACATTATAATTCGTTTCTGTGTGTGTAACATTTTGGTGTTGTGTCGTAGTTCTCTTATATTTGATACGTTTCCCTCTGTTTAAGTTTGTAACCCGGATTTGTTTTTTCTCTATCGATTTATGAATTTTGAACAGCGGTTTACTACTATTGCCTTTATTTACAGTTCCAATCTGACAATTAAATCAACGTTAACGATATGTACTTTCCTATTTTTGGTCTTTTTAAGTTTTAGGATATATTTCATTTCATTGCACAAATAAAGTCAATTGACATTTTATATCAATTTTCAGATGCTCCAACAATCGATATTCGATATTTCCCGACAGAAAGAAAAATGAAGTGTATTCCAAGTGGTGTTCCCGATAAATACATGTTCAGGGACTGGGAACATACAACTGAATACAACGATCATATAAGGTTTTTGCCGATAAGTAAGCAGGGGAATACCGCAACTTTGAATATTCCTAAAATTTTGAATAAAAGAGATCATCAAGATAGAGGGCTATACATTTGCCGGGCTTCAAATAATATTTCATCAACTAATGGAATGTTTGTAATGCAAAAGTATAATTTAAAATTGAATGGTGAGTTTATTTCTTTTGTTTACATGTGGTAAAGAACATCTATATTATGAAAACAATTATGTCGTCGTTGGGAAGAATGCAAATTATAAATATAGTTGATTGTTTTTTCTTGCAAAGAAGGAATCCGAATGGAAAAGGAGGATCGTAAATTTGGCGGAACACAAATCAAGGGTGAACAATTGTCTGGATGAAGATTAAATGTTAATAATTTCTTTTAAACTGAACTTAATTATTTAAGGGTCAACAGATAACTGTCAATGACAACCATAATTAACAATATGTTTGAACAACGAGCAAATTGCTAGAAAATATTTGAAACAATCCCAACAATATTCAGTGAATGTTTATGTTATAGTCGCACATCATCTTGATATGCAAGAACTAAGAGTAAAATGAGTGTTAAGATTTCCCATCGTCTTTATCACGACTTGGCATATTGTTTACAAGGAAAGTAAAAGGTTCATGAAGGGATATTTTAATATCAATCATGATAAATTAAATTCCCCATTCAATTAGTTAAATCCATGCAAACTGACTTCTTTTTGGCACTTTACATTATCAAAACTCATAATTTATGATCACTTAATAATGCATGTTGTAGCGTCATCTTTGGTGGTTCATTTTTTTCTATAACTTTAACAACATGAATTGCGACGATTTAGAAGAAAGTAAAAAAATATATGTAATTTCATGCGAGTTGAATATTGAGTTTTGTTTATTTTCTATAATAACAACTTCTTGTAGGCAATCCTTATTTTGTCAGCTCTACAGAAAACACTCAATATGGAGTTTATCTCAAATTTGCAAAGTTAACAATAAAGTTTGTGAGTGTTCCTGAATATAACAGTTACGACGTTTATAAGAATGGAAGCAGATTTAAGGATTTCACTGAATCCGTTAACAGAAATATGAAATTAACGGATAATATTTATGGTAAGAAAGTGTCGGTTAAAGGAACCATCATAGCTTTACAGATACAAATAGACACTTTAGACGATTATACCTCGTATAGAATAGATGTCAAGAATGCAATTGGATGCTCAAACCATTCAATAGAACTAGTTTCTGCAAGTAAGTTTAAATCTGAATTCTAATAACAAAACTAATTAATAAATAAATAAATTTAGTGTATTTACTGTCTTCTGAAAGGTTAAAAGTATTACTTTTATTTTCAATGTTGTCAATTTATATGGCGACACGCCAAGTCTGACGTTGTGTATTCATACGCCAACATGTGTGTACGTTGTAATTGTTTATATAGATAATATAAAAAGTTTTTTTTAGCCTTATTTTTGATAGAAATTTATTTATAATGAATGGCAATAATTTATTTTTAATTTATTGATCCATGAAATAATTTTTTGACTCTTCACATTTTGCACAATCCGCTTCGCGGATTATTCAATGTGAAGAGTCAAAATCTAGTAACATTTATTGAAATTTTTTGTAGGCCCCCCAGCCATGCCCAAGATTATTCGAACAGTAGCACAACAAACCCAGTTCTCTGTTTTGTGGAAACCAGGATTTGATGGTGGCGTTCTCCAAAGCTTTATCGTTGAATATAAAAAAATTGGAGACATACACTGGAAATATCAAACAACGAGGTCATCCAACTTTATAATTATTGGTGGATTACAGCCAGCAACTAAATACCTTATTCGAATGTTTTCCAGAAATTTGATTGACGATAGTAATAGAACAGACGAAATTCTAATCCAAACGGGTAATGTAGTAATGTAGTTATGCAATTTAAACAAATTTATCACATACAATTACGAATTTACGTAAACTGTGTATACGACAAGTCTAGCATAGAATGACATCGTAGCGGAAAATAACCTGACATAATTTACGTTACTCAAATACTTATATGTTTTATTCAAAAAAAGTTTAAGAACTGTATTTATTTCACATTTAAACAAAAATACAGATTACGAGTTTTACCTCGATTTTTATCTGAAAAACAAAATATTTTTACCTCAAAACTATATCGTTCTGCCGTTCATAGTATAAACTGCTTTATTTTTTCAATATTTTGTGTAAATTGTGTTTCATGTAAAAGAAGGGCGAAAAATACCAGAGGGACATTCAATTATGCCATTCGGAAACGTTTTTTTTTTATTTTTGATATTTGATATTGTTTTTTTTTATAATCAACTTATGAACATTTTTTTACTTCACTCTGAAGGGGAAAAGCACGCATGTATGTATGTTCGTTATTTTATACCGAAACAATTGCAATTAGAATATGCTGTATGAAATTTTTGAAATAATAGAATCACAGTTGCTTTTATGCCCTCGGCCATATTTTGTCAGAACTATTTTCGGAATTTCGGTTTTATCTTCTTTTCATCTATGATAAATGGTCGGACGATATTTTTAAATGCGTTTGACAATTGACTTACAGTCTCTGATCTAAAAGTTGTTATTTCCATACAAAATTTTAAAAGACAGTTTATGCCAAAATATTTGCGTCTTGTAAAATAACAAATTGTCTGTCCTTCGACCATTTATCGTGATCTAATAGATATTGCACCGTACAAATACTTGACGATCGGGAAAAAAGATAGAACAGACGATATACTTTCGAATGATATATCATTATGCTGTATATGGATGCATTTAATAAAGAAATGCCCCTCAACAATAACACATTGTGAAAAGATATATTTAATAATTGTCACAATTATACGATTTTGTTTAAGTCAGTTTGCTAGTGATTTACCTTCTTTTTACTATGTGATGAACGCTTTCACAATTGGAAGAAATGTTGTTTTTTTTCTTTTTTAAATAATTTCATTAATTCAGATGAACAAATCATTTTCGTAGAATACAAAAAAAAGGCATCAGTAGTATACCGTTGTTCAATGTTCAAAATTCATAAATCGAAAGAGAAAAAACAAATCCGGGTTACAAACTAAAACTGACAAAATGTGTTTTAAAGATGTGTACAATTGGTTTACCATTTTCCATTTTTTTTTATTGCACATATGCTGGACTTATTTCAGGCAAATACGCAATTGTAGAATCATCCTTATCCGTCCAAAGCGTCGTCATTTTATTATCAGTAATCATCATTGTACTTCTGGTGGCTGGGATGGGGTTATATGTTCGTAAGTTCAAAATATGTTATTATGCAATGGTTCGGAATATCAAACACATAATCGAAACGTAATATTGCACACAAGAAAAGGCATATGCCTAATAAATAAATGACGATTCATTAAACGAAATGTGGTATTGACACACCACAGAGAACTAACTTAATTGTTTTTTTTTTTTATCAAAAATAAAAGTGTATATGTCTCAAACTGTACCGTTTATTTTTTTTTCGGTTCCGATTTAACTGTATTAAACAATTTGCTAGTTTGGAATAAACTATTTGTAATAAATATGTTTTACTGTAATTGAGTGATTTCAGTACAATTTTCAATGTGAATATAACACAAAATTGCTTATAAAATAACTTACTCAATGCCACTTACTGATATATGAGGTCAGTTGTTACATATTTCAATTTCAGGTAGACTGAAACAGAAGCACAGGGAAAGGTGCGTTTAATATTTTGTTAACAGATAGAACATAATTTTATAAAATTCTAGCAAAATATATGGGTGTTTTTTTTAAATGTTGTACAATTGCAGCTCTGAATTCGAATTGATCCTAGTCATAAAAATGAGGTATTAATCTTTTTTGCGGTGAATCTTTGTTTGATAAATTGGTGTTGAAAATATCCAAACCTTACTATTTGTTATTTGTGGATTTATGTTTTTCGTAAAGTACTTTGATCAATCATTCCTTCACGTAATAGTAGTTCGTAATCTGTCCGATTAAACATATGGAAATATTTTTAAAGACTAGGAAATTTATAAGCCAAATACTTCAACATGAAAACGTAGTTTTCATTGGTCATATAACAGTTGAGTTAGCAATGTAATTTGGGCAATGGAATTTAATGCGACTGTCATACAAGTGAGAGGTTTAGCGCTATAAACCCAGGTTCAAGCCAACATGTTTTACATTTGAAAATGCATGTACCAAGTCAGGAATTTGACAGTTGTTGTCCATTCGTTTGATGTTTTTTGCCATTTGATTAGGGACGTTCCGTTTGGAATTTCCCTTGTAGTTCAGTATTTTTGTGATTGTAGGTATAGGAAGATGTCGTATGAGTGCCAATGAGACAACTCTCCATCCAAATTACAATTTATAAAAGTAAACAATTATAGGTTAAGGTACGGCCTTGGCTCACACCGAACAACAAGCTATAAGGGGCCCCAAAATTACAAGTGTAAAACCATTCAAACGGGAAAACCAACGGTCCGATCTTTATAAAAGAAAACGAGAACCATGTATAAATTACATAAAAACAACAACTACTGTACATCAGATTCCTGACTTAGGACAGGTGCAAACATTTACTTATTGCTTATGTTGATATTAGGGAGCGCAATACAATTTTTAAATACGTAGTATTTCTCACGATATTTTCAAATGATTTCTGCTTTGCACATTTTCAATTTTGTTTTAGATTTCACCTGTCATTTAATCATTTTAGGATAGAACATGCAATAAATGTCGGAACAACAGACGGGACTTATGACGAAATTGCTCATTATACAGATATCATTGAAATTGATAACCTACAACCCACATCACAAGGTACGTAATGTGATACAAACGAAGTGTAAACATTCCAATTGTTTTTAATACCTGTTAGTAGATACAAATGCAGATAGACAGGCTAAAGGACCCATCCAATGAAGTTATGATTGGTTCGTTTCTTATTTCATTTTAATGAAATTTTGTAATAAAACATTCATTGTCTTCTATCCTCATATATTTGCAGCAAAGTTTGATCTGAGCATTACATTGGGAAATATACTTGACTGTCTCAGTGCCTACCTTATTTCTTCTCATGCTTCCATTTTACGTTTTACTGTTCTAGTTGCCTAAACAAAAGCAACACTCGTCATACAAAGAAAAACAACTTTAACAAGCGGAATTAGTATTTCAGATTTGTGTCAACCTGTGAATACGTATTGTCTTGTTGATAATTTTTGCTGCTTAAAATTTGTCGGTAGTGTTTTTCTATGTTTTTTTGCACAACATACAAACAATTAAAAGTCATCCGACATTACCGGTTAATGATTAATTCATTCTTTTTCCTATTTGTTGCTGTGTACTGTGTACTGCATCTTCTATCATACTGCCCGTGTCACACTGTCCCGATTTTAAAATACGATGGACACCCGAATGCGAAAATTGTAAGTTCGTACGAAGTTGGTCCCGATCTCGTTAAAATACAAAAAAGTGACCGAAGCAATTACGATGAATAACGAAGTCTATACGATGGTGCCGAAATTATATACGATAGCAAAAGATGGACATACGAAGGTTAACCGAAGACGAGTATTTAAGCTTCATATCTCAGCCGAAGCCTACACGATGATTCACGAAGTCTACAAGATTGATTACGAAGGCTACACGATGGATTACGATGATGGCGCAATGACCATACGATGTCTAAAAAACGTTATTTCCAGTTACTGAATGTTTTGGTTGACTTCTAAAAAAGATAGTTAATTTAAAGTGTCCATAGTTGTCCCCCAATATGTTACATACGAGGGGATGCCACGCTCGGCATTACCTTGTTTGAACTGTAAAATGTGTGCACTAGTCTGAATAATCATCCATAATAATGCTCATGTCTACTGATTTATCTTTAATGTAATGTAATGGGTTCGTTGATCCCTTTTATTCAAAAAGAGCTCTTTCCAGGAGAATATCATAATAATATAGACAAAAGGAAGGATGTTGGGAAAGCAACAAATGCGGCAAAATATGACCTATAGAAAACAAAATGGTTATGGAGTAAACATACGTGTAATAACAACTCAGACGATACATAAAAAATCAGAATAATGAAGAAAAAGTTGGTTTCCCAATATACATGTACCAGCAGTGTTGGTGTACGAGGCGCGTTTATGATTTTAAAATAAATCTCATAGAATCATATGATATAAGGTACTTGTTTTGTGAACGTCTTTCTTAACTTTCTTATTAGACTGACAAGTGCCTATTGCGCATGGCACTTGAAATGTATTTGAACAGCGCGAAAATTAACTTACATTTAGCTGGATTTATTGCCGTCGTAGTTCCATCTTGTCGCCTTCGTACTTTTATTCGATGGCAATACGACGGGTTTACGAGGTCTTCAGGAAGTCGTGTTGCCATCGTAAGACCTTCGGGTAGCTTCGTGATATAAGGTACTTGTTTTGTGAACGTCTTTCTTAACTATCTTATTAGACTGACAAGTGCCTATTGCGCATGGCACTTGAAATGTATTTGAACAGCGCGAAAATTAACTTACATTTAGCTGGATTTATTGCCGTCGTAGTTCCATCTTGTCGCCTTCGTACTTTTATTCGATGGCAATACGACGGGTTTACGAGGTCTTCAGGAAGTCGTGTTGCCATCGTAAGACCTTCGGGTAGCTTCGTGATTCATTCGTGTAGACATCGTAATGTCAAAACTGCCCGATGGAAACGATGGAAACACGAATGCAATACGATGTTCAAAGATGCATTCCCGGTGACATTACGATGGTGAGGATGGTGATACGAACTCAATACGAACCCTCAACGTCGGGCGTACCTTCGGGGATTTTTTAACATGTTAAAAAATTTAGAAACCTTCCCGAAATTGTCCTCGAAGGCTAGAAAAAGTGGCCGATGATTCTACGATGGTTAAAGATGGCACTACGAATAGCCCGATCTGGATACGATCAGGCCCGATTTTGAAAATTTCTATAATCGTGTTGCCATCGGCTTAAAAATCGGGACAGTGTGACGCGAGCATTATGAATGAAAACAATGATTAATAATCATTTTGTAAAGACAATCATTTGTAAGTAGTCGATTAACTATTTCGGCTATGTTGATATAAGTACAGCCCTTGCAATGCCTATCAGTTTTGCTGTTTACAAATTTTATTTATATACCATATTTGTAATCAATGATGTTAAAAGAATACCTTATCATACATATTTCTCAATTTATTTTTCATTTGACTGGGCGGAGTTAACCGGTTCGCTCACAATAAACCAGTCCATCTATAGATAGGTGTTTTAGAATAAACTCATCAATGAAGTGTTAGTATATCAAAAATTCTAAATTCTTCAAATTGGGCTGTTAATCCTACAACGATTCGACATACAATTTTGGACATGCTGACACATTTGTAAATAATGTCTTGCTGGTCAATTTTAGTTTATATTTATCTGATATAGGATTTAAGAAAATATAAGTAATAACACAAAAACCGTACGCAAAAAATAAAAATAAAATATATTTGAGAAATGAAAATTGGGAATGTGTCAACGAGACAACAACACGACCGAAGAGCAGATAAAATACGAAGGCCACCAATGGGTTTTCAATGCAGAGAGAAGATCCCGCACCCGGAGGCGTGCTTCAGTTGGCCCCTAAACAAAAATGCATCCTAGCTCAGTGATAATGGACGTCATACTAAACTCCGATATATATATAAAATAAACAAAAATTAGAAATAATACAAGATTAACAAAGGCCAGAGGCTCCTGACTTAGGACAAGCGCAAATTAAAAGACGACAGACGTCAGCTGTTATGTAATGAGAAACGCTAAACTGCACTTGAATCAGATGAACTTAAAAGGCGGTTAAGGTGACTGACGACTGGTCTGAAGAGTTTATCTTCGATGACTTCTAGCCTGCACGTGTCTGATTTGGCGAGTTCTAACTTCGTTCATGACGAAGACTTCTCGACTCCTATGTTATTTGACAATGATGCGTATTTACATGACGACGGTTAATTGTTCTATTTTATACTCCTGCACACTACAGCAGAAAAAAAAACATGTTGCACAAAGTTGTGTAAACTCCGACAATAACAAACACTTGTAATAACATAGCTTATTTATTCGCGCTAAATAAAATAACTCATGGGTGCAGGGAAAAATGTATAGTTGTCCATGCTTTCAGTATTCTTTTGTGCCTTTTTTATAATATACAGTTAAATTAGAACAATATTCTGATCATATTTTGATTTGGATTGAGTTTAAAGAAAAACGGACACAAATGATATTATTCAATTATTGAAAAAGATGATAAAAATTGAAATTAAAACGCATCTTAAAATTTATTGAAGCTGCAATCTGAAACTCTGACGTTTATTGTTTTTAATTAACAGAAGTTTTATTGTTTAAATGAAAATGATATATTGTGGTTCTAATGATTGCAGAAAATGCTAGCTCCACCATGGCAATGACCATTAGAGATACAGACGAAGTGTCGGCAGAACAAACATCCACATCATCAGACCAGGATAGAGATTCTTCAGAATATTTAGATGATGGATATGAAAAGCCTTACACCACGCTGGTGGTTACTGATCAAGTAAAAGACGAACATGATTATCTCACTACCAAAACAGAGTCAAATTATGAAAATTCAATTTCTTTTCAGAATGTTGCTTGTGGACATGCCAATGAAAACTTAGAAGAAAATACTTTATCAAATAAAATAAATGTACACGATGAAATCGAAAGTTGGAATCTGACTTACGACATGAACGACTTAAACGAAACAAAGAATAGTGTGCCTCAGACTTATATTAATCCGCAAATGAATAAGGCAGAATACGTCAACTTGTCACTGAACCAATAACATTTAAGTATTTACCATTTTAATTGAATTACTAAACATGGTAGTATTCTTAAATGAGGCCAATATAAGTCAATGGCAGTTATAATCTTATGAAGATAAACACACAAAAGCCTTTTAAACGCACATTGATCAAATTGCATTACATGACAAGAGGTTCTAATTTGACAGCCTGTATATCGCCAATCAGTATAATCACAGTATATACGTTTACTGCTGAGACATTAAAGCTTTTTGTTGCCAAAAAAACCCAGTAATGCCTTCTACACACAAAACCTGTGTAGAACGGCAAGGGCTCATGGTTACGTCACACTACTACGGGGCATTGGCACCGCCAGAAAACTGCACCAAAAAGACAATTTTGGCGGAAATGAAGCAAACTGAATAAATCCATTATACGTATACTTAAAACGAATGTCAACAAGTTTTACAGGATCATAAGCTTGTTACTTCTTCGAACTTATTCAATATATTGTCAAATAATGTAGTTCGTCATTTTCATGAAAATGTTGCATACTTGCGAAGTATTTGTTAAAATTTTTTTTTACTATATCTTTTTATTAGAATATCTGAATTAATAAGCGCATTCCTAATATATAATAATAAAATTGGTAACTTTTATACTTCAATACGCGAAATGTAGATTTTCACAATACACGCTTCATTTATCTATTATATATATATAGATTCTGCTTAAAACGTTTAGATAAGAAAATAAAATATGATCTCGCTTCAGATTCCCTTATTTTTTTTCAAATTTAACTTTGGTTAAGAAGCTTTAAGAGTTCATTGCTAATTTTTTAATTTTAATTTTTTTTTTTTTTTTTTTTTATATAAATACGGCCGTTAGTTTTCTTGTTTGAATTGTTTTACATGGTCATTTTGGGGTCTTTAATAGCTGACTATGTATGCAATATAGGCTTTGCTCATTGTTAAAGGCAGTGCGATGACCTATAGTCGTTAATTTCCGTGTCATTTTGGTCTCTTGTGGTGAACTGTCTTATTGGCAATCATACCACATATTCTTTTTTATATTTATACATTTTCGATTGAAAAATGTCAAGTGTAGTTTGGGAATCCTTTGCTCATGATCCCTTACAGAAATAGTCAGATATAAAACTTCGTATTTAGGAAGGATCCAGGGCTTTGTAAAAATATACTTTAGTTTTGTTTGAATTTTTAAAATTAAAGATATTGTTTCGGTTAATCAAAGTACTAATTGTCTGTACTAAAATATATAAAGGATTCTATATTTAAATGTCTGGATGTAAGAAGAAATATGAATTCTGAATCATACTTACATTGTAACTGCGATTCTATTGTAATTTAATTGCTGTGATCCTGGTCGGAATAAGATTTACACCTTTTATCATTTTTACCAGTAAGAGATTATTTTAAAGTAATATCTTGGTATATGAAAATAGGAACTTTTAATATTTCTGCTAAATGTGGAAACGTTTTACATAATAAAGTGATATGTGTTTGGTGTACATGTATGTGAATGTATTTTTTTCCCAAGTCATATATAATTATATTCACGTCGCCAGAGTCCTCGGGTGGGGGATCCACTCTTTTAGCCTTAGAGTGGATTTCAGATCCACTCTTTCAGCCAAAGAGTGGATTTGTGGCAGGTTTTTCTCCCCACCTTTGCTATTCTTTGTCATTTATTCAATTGACATGATATTAGTTGATGTAATTTCGTAGTAATTATGTATTATTATTTCATATTAAATATGAACTTTTATGTCAAATGTTTTATTAGCAAAATGTATTTTTTGCATTTTATGATTTTGAATAAATGACCTTTTTTCGTCAGTTTAGTTTTTATATCATATAGCAAATCAAGCTCAGACTCTGGCTTGTGTATACGTAGTATGTTTATGGTATCTAGCTGTCTGTCTTAAAATCAGTTTTATTTGCTAATTGAAAATTAAGCGGAATAAAATAATTTAAGACAGCAGAGAAGATAATTCTGTTTAATTGGTTATTACTAACCGACTTAAATAAAAGAGTGAGCTTTTATTACTGTAAATGTATAATGTCTCTAGTCTGGTCAAAGGGTCAGAGCGTCCTACTTAATTAAACGATAAATTGTTGAAATTAGATAACTTGTTTTCACGTGCAGAGAAATTTCTTTTATGACCAATGCATGATTGGATATCATCTTTCTTATTGGTCAATGGCCTTGCGGGTCAGCACGAGTTCACGTGTAAGTGCATTGTGGTCACTTCCTTTTATCATCAACATTTGATGTTTTAACTTGTGATTCTTATCAAACAATTTGTTCAAAATTCCCACCCACATACCGCCCTTTATATTATCTTTTGAAGTAAATATGTTTATTTATGGGGCAGGTTTTTCTCCCCACCTTTGCTATTCTTTGTCATTTATTCAATTGACATGATATTAGTTGATGTAATTTCGTAGTAATTATGTATTATTATTTCATATTAAATATGAACTTTTATGTCAAATGTTTTATTAGCAAAATGTATTTTTTGCATTTTATGATTTTGAATAAATGACCTTTTTTCGTCAGTTTAGTTTTTATATCATATAGCAAATCAAGCTCAGACTCTGGCTTTTGTATACGTAGTATGTTTATGGTATCTAGCTGTCTGTCTTAAACAATATAATCTCGCTTCAGATTCCCTTATTTTTTTTCAAATTTAACTTTGGTTTAGAAGCTTTAAGAGTTCATTGTTTCAGAAATAAATATATGAGTCAAGTGAAAGGACGAAGTAATGGTCGGTGCATTTGGTTTCCGGTAACTAAATTGATTATTCCCTTTAAAGGTTTTTATCCACGAAATCATCTCAAATATAGTGACAAAATATTTCAAGATATATGGTAGCGTGTGCTAACTTTTAATGAGCATTTATTCAAACAAAGTATTTGTAGTCATTTTATTGGAAATATTTAAAAATCATAAAAGCATTAATTTCACCCATTTGGAAGCGGACTTTACCCTTTATAATTTTGAGTCAGTGTTTACGTTCAAGCTCATTGAAGAAACGTCCAAATTCCATTTAATTGATGAATTCAACAATACTTACAGCTATCATAATGTTATGTTTTTGTCGACCGAAGACAAAGAACTTTGGAAACATATGGCCAAAATGTACCCTATGGAAATTACGTCTATTTTGATAATATGATTTTTGATTCGTCATTATAGACTTTTAACTAGCTTTCAATAACTGTGAGAACTCTTAAATTTGGACGTTGTGTCTTGAGTGATTTTGTAAGTTGTTAGTTTAAATCGATATGATTTTGACATTTGTTTTTATGTTTTGCTGAAACACCACTGCCTCATCTTCTTAGAAGGGGTGGATGCTGAAAAAACATGATTAATCCCACAACATTGTTTATACACACGTCACAAGAAAAAGGCAAATCATTCAGTAGGTGTATTATCATGTCTGAATCGTTTTACATTTTGTATAGTTTTTCAATAAATGATTTGCTCATTGTTGACGGCCGTACGATTGCTGCTCACAAGGAAGCTATTAAACCAAGTGCTTCAAATGGTGAAGTTGAAAGCATCTCTTCGTAAATTTTACGGACGCCATCACGAGTTGGTTGATCGTTATGGAATAACCGTTTTACACATGATATCGGATATTTTCCTTATGTCGTAACTACAATACCCATCCCTTTTCGCGAATGAGACCTACCGAATTATACTATTAACCGGATTTGTAATAACGTAAGCAACACGACGTGTGCCACAGGTGGAGCAGGATCTGCTAACCCTTCCGGAGTACCTGATATTACCCCACGTTTGTGGTGGGGTTCGTGTTGCTAATTTTTAGTTTTCTATGTTGTTGTCTTCTGAACTATTGTTTATATTTTTCGTAATTTTTTTTCCTTTTTTTTTTTTACCTTTTCTACAGTCCCTTCTAAATAGAATGAGTTGGCCCCATTATTGTCTTTGATTATTCTCTCAAACTTATCTTAGATTATATGAAATGAAAAAACACTAAACATTTTAAAACAGAAGATTTTTTTTCACATAAAAGGGGGAAAATCCATTACATTTTGAACAACTTTTCTAAAAGAGGGGGCCACTTATACGATCACATCGTAAATAAAAGATTGAAACGTTAAACTATGCTTGGAACACGTGTGTCACTCAAACGACTTTAAAGTACCCTCTCAAATCAATTATCTATATCACAGTCGAAGAATTAAGATTTAAATCGGAGATTTTTCTTGCTTTTAAACATTTTAAACCATATAACAACAGTTTTCCTTTCTGGACTTTCATTAAAAGGAGGAGAGGAGACGTCAAAAGTTTGCGTCAAAAGACGTGCGTCGCAAAGTGGTAATAAATCCTTCATGTGAAGTGTGACGGACGCCATTTAACCATATCATTTTATCAAACATAACAATCAACACCTTTATTTATTAGTCCTTTGTTGTCGATAGTTATAAAATGCAATCAGCTGATTATTGATTTTCTGTAAAATCTTAACGAATCCAAGGTGAAATCCGAGTATTGTCTGATCATGTAAAGTCCGAGAATCCGAAAAAAGTAAATAAACAAGATGGATAAAAATAAATCGTTATATGTATTTCTTTCGCCAAAGTCTTTCGCAAATGACTTATTTTAATCGCCACAATTAATATTTGGAAACCCTGCCGAGCTACTCTGAATTGTAAAAGCTAGTTTCAGATAAGAAGTGCAACAGGTTTAGATGTTTCCTGTTTTTTCATATTTAATTGATTAGTTCTGACAGTTTTTACAGTGATGAGTGTTTATTTGTAATAACTTTTTAAAAAACCCAGAATATTTGACAAAGCTATCCTGATCTGTGAAAATAATTTCAAATAAGGTTATGCATACTTTTTCAAATAAAACAATCGCATCAATGGTATTTTTTAAATTGATCTTTTTTTTTATTTTGACTTATATATGTCACCTAATCAAGTGATTATATTGCTTGTTGGTTTGAGTGGCTCTGGTAAAAGCTCAACTGTTAACTATCTGTTTGACAAAGATATCGCGGTAACGGGTGATAGGAAGTCGGATACCCGTTCAACAACTGAATATATATTAAAGCTGAAATCAACTGAATGGCGAATTCCTGACTTTAAACTGTCCATGATAGATACACCGGGATTTGGTGATACTGACGGCCTCCAGCAGGATAAAAAAAAATAAATGTCGATAACATATTTTCTTAGCTCTTATCGTTTCATGAGAAAAAATGGTCATCCAAATTTGTATATCCAAAGTATATCAATGGCAATAGAAGGAGAAGGCTCAAGCTTTGTGAAAATGTTGAAAGGATTTAGGAAAGTCGGCGCAGTTGACCCATATAATCCAAATGTTGTAGTTCTTACGCATGGTGCAGCTATTGCTCGGAAAAGTTGGGAGAAAAAGTACAAAAGAAGAAAGAAGATGTTAGAACAATTGTACAGCTTTATTTAGGTGTTCATCCAGAGATTGTACTGCAAAACTCCTGCAAGATGACAACGAATTAGAAAGTGATGGCGACTGGTATCTTTTACCCAACGGTGATAAGCAGCCAAAAATACTCTATCAAGCATGTGAAAATATTCTGAATCGAGCAGGCGACAAAATTGGACACGAAGCTATGGCAGTTGCGTTTAGACCTGGAAGTGACAAGAGAGTAGAAATGGGATTTTCCGTCTCATCTTCAGAAGTTTCACCGGAAGTTGCGCAAGTCATGCTATCAGCTTTGATTGAATCGATAGTCCTGATTCCTACCTCTGAGGTAGGTAATATGCTAGAGGATTACAAAAAACAAAATAAGATAAAATTTCTTGATAACGATATTTTGATCCTTCAGGTAAGATTTCGTGATCTTAACATTTTTAAAACCAGCAATCTGCAGAACATGTCGATGAACAAATTAATGACAACATTTTATCCTATAAGACTCACAAAAGAGAGGCAAAAAATCTTAGAAGAAGTCTTTGGTTTAAGTTATGAACAAGTTTCGGGATTAGACTACAATGTTTTAAAAGGTTATAATGTTTTTAAAGACTCAACAACTTTGAAGTCACCTCTTGCGATGGAAGAGAGCAGCAGTCAATATGGTTTGCTCGGAAATGTACCTGTGAAAGAGTGTTCCTCTTTTGATATCAAGTTTAAATTAGTTGAGGATACGAAGGAATATGTCAGTAAAAGATTAACAGACTTAAGCATACATGTGAATGGGGTTATCAACTTTGAAAAGTTTGATATAAATTTTCGAAGTGGTTACAATGAAGGCAGTTCAAAAATTCAAACATTCTCAGTCGAACAAAGAATTCAGCATGTATCAGTTCAAAAACCATTTCAGTTGAATGAAGAATTTATATATGACGTAAAACATCTTCCTTCGAACTATAACTTGCATGATGAAAGTAGTGTGAATAGATGGAAAGGATTCTTTTACAAATGGGGAATGTATGTCGTAATGGGGGCGTACATAGGATGATCCTTAACATGTAGCATAAATTTAGAAAAAGAACAGTGTATTGAAGACGTGCAAATTGCATTGGCAGCAAAGTTTTCATTTCTTCAGGGATATGATTTTTCAAAGACAGACCAACAAAATAATTTTAAGAAGATTTTATCATCCTTTCATTCAACTTCGTTACAGTGGAATGGTGGAAACAAGGACACGTACATGACATCATTAGAACATATAGCACAAAGTGATTGGAAAGGAATCCATAGAGTATTCCCCTGTTTATTGAGTTCTCTTGTCCTCGATCCTCTGTACCATATCGTAGCTAAAGAAAGCATAGATAAAAATGCAAAATGCAGATTGCTATGGATTTAGCTTTGAAAGGATAATTTACTTATCAGTCTCCTAGAGTAGACAATAGAGCTACCACTGCTAAATCAAATAATTCTGGGTACTGTTTCCATGAAGATTCTCTTATAGAACTCAATAATGGAAATATCAAATGTATTAATGACTTAAAAGGAACTATTTTATATAAATAGATTATTAAGATACAATACGTTTTGGAATGCTGTACACATGTTATGAAGGGGCCTTGACCTGTAAGATTATTATCCAATCAGCAAGGGGGTTTCCCAGTCACTTCTGCATGTGCTTCTCGTTTACTAATTGTTTTGCGAGATCATACTAATTAACCAATGAGATTGCTCATTAAGTTTGAATTAACCAATCAGCGCTTGTTAGCAGAGCTTTTGTTTTAAACGCGCAATCATAATTATTCTTAAAGCAACGCTTGCTTGTAGCAGTCATTTTATAATTTTCGGGAAAATAATTTCTTAACCTGCCGATTTTCACAGGATCGTATATATTATAACATAGTATGGATTAGTATTTTCGTAGTGAAAATGAACCCAGAGATATACGAACGTGCAGACAAACGTATTAGAACATTATTGAATATTCCCGATTGGTATTTATTAACAGAAAGTGACATTCGTATTTTTGCAAGATATTTCCGACAATCCGAAGGAAGTCGACGATTTGTCTATTGGAGTATTAAGCTAGATTGTGCAGCTTCGTGCAATGGCTGTTTTTTCTGTGGATATATATCAAAGATGTGCGTTTGCGCAACCAACGCGTCAGTAAGACAGGATTAACTTTTTCTGTCAACTGTATTTGAGAACGAACAGTATATATTTAAAATGTCTGACGACGAGGATATAACGTTTATGACTACATCCGAAAGACAATCGTGTGACAAAGTTAAGGCATGGGCCAGTGTGATGAAACTGACAGAGGCAACCGCCGATGCGATCGTGGAGCTTGGGTTTAGCAGTATGGAGGCATTGCCTCTCATCGAAGCGAACGATTTAGTGGAAACTAACATTCCTATAGGACAAAAGAAGCTTTTGTTGAAGGCAATACAAAAGACTTTTCCGAACGATATAAATGCGGAGTCCGCGGAGACGACATCAACATCTAGTACATGCGTACAGCGAGGATTTCAAAATGGCGAATTTGAGAATGCTTCCGGTAAAAGTAAAGATGGCGGCTCCAATGGACCAAACAAAGATGGCGGCTTCCGGGGACCGATCCAAGATGGCGGCTCTAATGGACCAAACAAAGATGGCGTCTTCCGGGAACCGATCCAAGAGAAACAACAAGAACTTTTACCTGCTGCAGTGAATTCAGTTGTAAATGACAATTCAATGAACAATTTAGGTATAAACTCTAATATATCTTGGCAGGATCCTCAAATTTATTTGAAATCATCGAATATAGACTGTAAAATTAATTTTTATGATATTTCTGATTTTGTTTCATATGATTTAGGGGGGACCAGCATGCCTGAGGAACGCCTTATTTCGGATTCATCAGGGGGGCAACTGGTATTCAAATCGGGACCTTTAAGACCGAAACTTGAAACCCTGTCTCTGTGTCAGTGGTCTAGGGCAAATTTGTCCATCATGTACAAATTGCTCAGCACAGGTGAACTGACACAGACACAGGTGCTTGATTATTTGTCGTATACTATGCGATTTTACCATTTGGTGTCATCTTGTGAATTTGTGTCAGTGCTGTTTTTTGATAGGGAATACCGTAGACTCCAAAAACAACACAATTTTAGGTGGGGCACTGACATACCGCATTTGCAGTCTGTGTACCTTCGGCCAAAAGCCATGTACACTAAACCTCAGGCATCTGGTCCAACTAACATGTCTAAGTTTGCAAGTAAACAGCAAGACAGTGTAAGATATGCATCTCACTCTGCAGAAGGTATGGAAATCTGCAGAAAGTATAACAGTAGGAAAGGGTGCGCATCACAAAGCTGTCGCTTTGCGCATGTTTGCTCCCTCCAGGGGTGTGGGGCCCATCATCAGTCTTTTGCCCATCCAAAAAACCGGGGATAAAGGTAAAGCCTGTGCGTGACCTTGATTTTAATGTTTGGCAAAATGAATTAAAAAATGGGTTTGACATAGTTCAAAATGATTTGGCTTTAGTAAACATATCAGCAAAAAATCACCCTTCAGCACTTCCTTCAAGTCCCTTATATAAAAAAGCTCATCAACAGATTTTAATTGAAATTGAAAATGGGAATTATGAGTTTATTGAATCTACACCCAAAATTATCAGCCCTTTAGGTGTCATTCCAAAACCTGATGGAGGTGTAAGAATAATTCATGATTGTAGCAGACCACTTGGGTCAGCTGTTAATGATTTGGCAGGGGATATGGAAAAACAAAAGTTTCAATCTGTTGATGATGCAGCAAAATTAGTAACAAAAAATTGTTTCATGGCTAAAGTCGATTTGAAATCTGCTTACAGATCTGTTGGCATCAGTCGCTGTAGTCAACAGGTAACAGGTTTGCAATGGACTTTCCCTGATGGTCAAACTCATACCTTTATTGACAAAAAGTTACCTTTTGGCTCAAAATTAGCACCTGGTATTTTTCATAGACTTTTCACAGGCTATTCGCCGCATGATGTCACGCAGAGGTTTTACCGTTATTGCATATTTAGATGATTTCTTCATCTGCGAACGCACTAAGCAGCGCTGTGCACCTGGCCTAAGAGTCTTGATTGACTTGCTGCGCAAGTTAGGCTTTGCAATAAGTTGGTCCAAGGTTTTTGACCCTTGTCAGAAGTTAGTATTTTTAGGTGTTGAGATAGACTCAACAACATTGGAATTAAGGTTACCTTTGACAAAACTAGAGCAGCTTAGGGCAGAATTAGCAGAATTTAAGCAGCGCAAGCATGTTTCAAAGAAACAATTGCAATCCCTTGCGGGAAAACTAAATTGGGCTTCTTCAGTGGTTCATGGTGGAAGAGTTTTTCTTCGGAGAATCATTGATGGCATTACGAAGCTCAAGCATGACTGGCACAAAATGCGCTTAGGCGGGGATATCTTGCATGATATTCATTGGTGGTACAATTTAATGTCCACTTTTAATGGGAAATCCCTCTTACTTAACACTGATCCTGTCACTTCAGTATATACTGATGCTTGCAAAACAGGTGCAGGGGGTATTTTTGGTACAGATTGGTTTTATGTTAATTGGAAAGAGGATTTCCCATTTGCGCAATCTTTGCATATAAATGAGCAAGAGGCATTTGCTGTGGCTTTGGCGGCCAAGCGATGGGCTAAGTGTTGGCAAAATAGGCGTGTTTTTATTTTTTGCGATAGTACATCAACTGTAAGTTGTATCAATAAGTGTACGTCTAAGAATAAACTCTTAATGACTTTTTTGCGCGAGTTGTTCTGGCTTTCTGCTTCTTACAATTTTCATCTTGTGGCTATTCACTTGCCAGGCAAGGAGAATGATATGGCTGATGCTGTTTCACGGTTGCATGATTTAAAGTTATGTATTTTTTTTATGAAAGAATGCTTACCAGCACCATTGTTTGTGCATCACCTTGTTTCTCACATGTCCTGTCACTCCCTCCGTTTTCTTTTATATAGGCTTCCAGGCATGCAGAGAAGTTGCTAACTTGGACAATTTAGTAGACACATTCAGGAGTTACACTTATGCTGAATCCACAAAAAAGACTTATCAGACTTATTTGAACTCTTACAAAAAATTTTGTGCACTTGTTAATATTTCTTTAGTACCTTTAAGTAAAGAGAATCTAGCCAGATACATTGCATTGTTGTCACAAAAATTGTGCTTTAATTCTATCAGTAATTATATATCAATAATTAAACTTTTACATTTGGAGGCAGGTCAACCTCCACCAATAGATTCTCATTACATTCATACTGTTTTGCAGGGGGCTAAACGGGTATTGGGTACAATGGTTAAAAGAAAACTCCCTATCACACCTCAACTGTTAAGAAAGATTTTAACAACCCTTGATCTTCAAAATCAAAATCATATTAGTTTTTGGGCAGCATGCTTAGTTGCCTTTTTCTCCTTTTTTTAGAAAGTCCAATTTATTTGTCCCCACTTTAGCTGAATTTGATGCGGGTAAGCACCTCAGTAGACAAGACATTGTTTTTCAGCCTAGCGGCACTTTGCTTCGCATACGAAAGTCAAAGACAATACAATTTGCCAACAGATTGTTGAAAATTCCACTTCCCAGAATCCCTAATTCCTCTCTTTGTCCTTCACAGGCACTGCTGGTACATGTTAAAATGATACCTGCTGTCAGCTGTCCATCCCCCGCCTTCTTGTACATATCTAAGGGGACAACAGTTCCTTTAACATATTCCACTTTTCTTCAAATGCTAAAGCATTCTTTATCACAGCTAGAATTGGACACCAGTGGCTACTCTGGTCATAGCTTTCGCAGGGGTGGTGCTACATTCGCTTTGGAATGTGGGGTTTCGTCAGACCTCATCCAGGATCAGGGGGATTGGAAAAGTGAGGCATACAAAGGTTACTTAGACCCTTCCTTTTCTCATAAACAGCAAGTCATGAATGCCTTTGCATCCGCCCTAAGTCAAAAGTGTCCTTCTGATGCATAAACCTAAATTACTACTTTTTCACAGGTCTGGGATTATTTTGGAGTACCACAGTTTTTCAATTTGATTTTGCTTTCTTTGTAAATATCTTTATTGCGTATTGATATGCAAAGAAAATATTAAACTGTGATTCTTCTCCCAAACCTGTGTTTGTTCAATTTGTACTTAATACAATAACCAGTTAGCTTATGTCTTGGTCCCGCTACTTAACTCTGATTAGTGTAAATCAAGTGCCTACCTGCATTGTAACTCTTCAGCATTAGGTGTGGGCACCAAAGGGATAGCAACCTGGTTATTGGTACCACTGGCCTTAATATGCAACATCAAATAAGGGAGGATCTGGGTGGGACAAGTTTTTGTGGATTAATGGAACTATTTTATATAAATAGATTATTAAGATACAATACGTTTTGGAATGCTGTACACATGTTATGAAGGGGCCTTGACCTGTAAGATTATTATCCAATCAGCAAGGGGGTTTCCCAGTCACTTCTGCATGTGCTTCTCGTTTACTAATTGTTTTGCGAGATCATACTAATTAACCAATGAGATTGCTCATTAAGTTTGAATTAACCAATCAGCGCTTGTTAGCAGAGCTTTTGTTTTAAACGCGCAATCATAATTATTCTTAAAGCAACGCTTGCTTGTAGCAGTCATTTTATAATTTTCGGGAAAATATTTTTTTCCCACCCACCACTCCCTAGTGGAGTTTTATTGATATTTGCTATATTCATATGTATATTACAGATATTGTTGCACTTGTAGAATCTATGCATTCTTTATATTGTTTAATTAGTAGAGTAGTAATGTTTCAAAGAATTCACAGTTTTTATGTACTTCTTGTATGGAGTACCACAGTTTTTCAATTTGATTTTGCTTTCTTTGTAAATATCTTTATTGCGTATTGATATGCAAAGAAAATATTAAACTGTGATTCTTCTCCCAAACCTGTGTTTGTTCAATTTGAACTTAATACAATAACCAGTTAGCTTATGTCTTGGTCCCGCTACTTAACTCTGATTAGTGTAAATCAAGTGCCTACCTGCATTGTAACTCTTCAGCATTAGGTGTGGGCACCAAAGGGATAGCAACCTGGTTATTGGTACCACTGGCCTTAATATGCAACATCAAATAAGGGAGGATCTGGGTGGGACAAGTTTTTGTGGATTAATGTGGGTGATAAAGTTGTTATATTTGATATCGAAGGAAATCTTGTAGAAGACGAAATTATAGCATGGCTTCATCGATTACGGACAGGTCATTTCACATTTTTTAAAGTAGTCCATGACTTTGGCGAAATCAAATTGACACCTGACTATATTTTATTTGTTGCAGAAGACAGAAAACCGCAGCATGCCTCAACAGTTAGACCAGGAGATAAACTTAGCGTTTCAAATACTTCACATGACAGTAAAACGGTTTCTATGGCAACTGTTTTATCAATACAGACAGTAAATGGAACGGGAGTCTACGCTCCACTGACGTCCAATGGCCGCCTCCTAGTGGACAATAAGGATGTCAGTTGTTACAGTACTCTGAATCCACCACAGATCATGGGAAGGGATTTAATGTCATCACATTATCTTGCACATGTGGCTTTCCTACCACTAAGGATGGCTTTTAAATTTGGTTTGGACATCAATAAATATGAATATGATGACGGAACTGGGATTCATGGTTACGCAAGATGGTTAATGAAGTTATATTGGAATTAGTTGTGTCATCTTAGGTAGGGATAACATGCTTAAATGACATTTTGCATTAAAAAAAAATAATATAATATTCCATTATGAGTGTAATAAAGTGCCTTACTTCGTATTCTCTTTAAAAATATTATACTCAAATATTTTATCATAATGACAATGTTTTACAGGATAATTTAATGAGCTTGAAAATGAAAACATTCATTCATTAATTAACTGTTCACATGAATTAGTGAAAAAGTACTACTTAAAATTTGCACTCTATCGGGGAAAGTGCTATAAACTGACAAAATCAAATGATATCAATAAACGGAATTTCTACTTCCCTTTTCATTTTCTTATGATAGATAGAACACATAAAGTTGACCGGAGTCCGGATAGAGACAATAGAGTATCAAATGTCATCAGCAATACAATTCGATTTGACCATTTGCAATATTTTGTTAGTGTTTGTATGTTAAACATCTGTGCCTGAGTGTATATAGTTTCACTTGTAGCGTGGTTTGGTGTTTGTTGCATTGTTGTTTTTTCAGTAGCATGTATCGTTCGCCATTTCAGAATGTTATTTATTCTTAGTATAGTTCATAAAAGCATATCAAACATCTTCATTTATTAACATCAAAACGGGGTAATCTCATAAGGTTAAATATAGTGAAAACTCAACAAATGACGGCACATCATTCTCCTTTTGGTTACGTTCAGAGCGTATATTACAGTTTTGTTTCCACAATGATTTTTGACGAAATATTTTACACAAGTTTTTTTTCACCTAAAAATATTGAATATGTAATAAAAAATACACATCTGTGTGCTATCTTGAGAGATGGATGAACGCGTTTTAATATATTAACTAAAAATGTAATCGGTTTCTCCGATATTTCAACCAATTTGATAGACCTATTTTACTTCTGAGAATGTCTTATTTTCTCTTTTACACGAAACGCGCGCCTGGCTTAAATACCAATTTTTATCCTGGTATCTATGATGAGTTTATTTACATAATTATGATATAAATTTTTGCAACTATTTTTGGAAATAATTCATTTTTCATATTTTTAGATAAAAACCGGAATTTTGTGTGGTATATTTATCTAATTTAACAACTTACCATCGGTGATTTCATAAAAATTAGTATTTGTAATCTTCATACATTATCAAGCCTTATGTCATTAAAAAGTAGGAGTCTTTTTTAATTTTAGGATTAAAATCAGTCGAAAAATGTACCTTTATTCAAATTGCCGCAGTTGTGAGTCTCAAAAATAAAATTTTCGTTATTGTCATTATCTACCATGTAAATGTATTGTATGCTCTAAAAGTACTTACTTTCTTCCATGGTTTAAAAAAATCCTTTCGACAGAAACATCCAGTTTTGCATGTTTACTGTAGAGCGAAACACATTTAAGACTTTAAATATTTTACTGTCTTAATGAAATATTTTTTAAGAATAAACTATAAAATTGAGAATGGAAATGGGGAATGTGTCAAAGAGACAACAACCCGACCAAATAAAAAAACAACAGCAGAAGGTCACCAACAGGTCTTCAATGTAGCGAGAAATTCCCGCACCCGGAGGCGTCCTTCAGCAGGCCCCTAAAAAATATATACTAGTTCAGTGATAATGAACGCCATACTAATTTCCAAATTGTACACAAGAAACTAAAATTAAAATAATACAAGACTAACAAAGGCCAGAGGCTCCTGACTTGGGACAGGCGCAAAAATGCGGCGGGGTTAAACATGTTTGTGAGATCTAAACCCTCCCCCTATACCTCTAACCAATGTAGAAAAGTAAACGCATAACAATACGCACATTAAAATTCAGTTGAAGAGAAGTCCGAGTCTGATGTCAGAAGATGTAACCAAAGAAAATAAACAAAATGACATAATACATAAATAACAACAGACTACTAGCAGTTAACTGACATGCCAGCTCCAGACTTCAATTAAACTGACTGAAAGATTATGATTTCATCATATGAACATCAGGCACAATCCTTTCCGTTAGGGGTTTAGTGTCATACCATCATAACATATATGAAAAGAACATAACCCGTGTCATGCCAACAACTGTTTTTAGAATAAATGTGTTTAGTTCCGACGCAAAGACCTTATCAGTGACTCAATATTTACGCCAAAATATGCAATCTTTAATGAATTGACAACAGTATCGTAATTATATCCCTTCTTAATAAGTCTATTCAAAGGTTTCGTAAGTTTCTGAGGTGAATACTGACACCTTTGTGCTTTATAAAGAATATTTCCATAAAAAATTGGATGTGAAATACCTGAACATATAAGAAGTCTGCATGTTGAGCTATATTTACGAATGATGTCTTTATACCGATGATAAAATTTAGTAAATGTTTTGACTAGTTTGTGATATCGAAAACCCTGGTGTAATATTTTTTCAGTAATACATAAATTTCTCTCGTTAAAATCTAAAACATTGTTACATACACGAGCGAATCGTACAAGTTGAGATATATAAACACCGTAAGATGGTGACAAGGGAACGTCACCATCTAAAAACGGATAATTAACGATAGGAAATGAAAAATCATCCCTTTTATCATAAATTTTAGTATTCAGCTTTCCGTTAGTGATATAGATATCAAGATCGAGGAAAGGGCAGTGGTCATTGTTAGTATTAGCTTTATTTAAAGTAAGTTCAGCAGGATAAATTTCATTAATATACATACTGAAGTCGTCATTATTGAGAGCCAAAATATCATCCAAATATCTAAAAGTATTATTAAATTTGTTTATCAGATGTTGTTTTGATGGGTCTTTGCTTATTTTTGTCATAAATTGTAACTCATACCAATACAAAAAGAGGTCCGCAATAAGTGGTGCACAGTTAGTCCCCATTGGAATTCCGATAATCTGACGATATACGGAATCCCCAAAAGCGAACAAAAAAGTTATCTAGTAAATATTCAAGGGCATATACAGTTTCAAAGCATGTCCAATTAACATAGTTTTTTTGTTTATTGCTACTAAAAAATGACCTAAAAGAGTTTGAACATATATATTCACATTCTGATTTTTTGAATGCCCATTTAATTAGGTGTGTGAATTTTTTCTTAATGAGAATGTGAGGCAATGTGGTATATAGGGAAGAAAAATCAAAACTTTGAACAGATTCAAAATCACCAATATAAGCATGCAATTTATCAAGTACTTCCAACGAGTTCTTGACACTCCAAAAGTAATTTATTCCACTATTTTCGAAGGCCTTATTTGAACAATTTATTATAAGGTTTTTAATTGTACCAAGTGTGCTGGTAAGAAGAATAGACAATTTAGTAGTTGAACAATGGCTTGAAGACGAAATAAATCTATATTTGTAAGGGGTTTTGTGTAGCTTCGGAAGCCAATACATAGTTGGAACTTTCATTGTATTTGGCTCTGCTTGTAAAGCGGTGGCTAAAAGTTTATGTTTGTTACAGATTTCGTTTTCTGAAAATGGAGTCAGTTTGAATGTTGGTGAATTGGTGATTTCCTTTTTCAGAACCTCAATGTAAAATTTACGTCAAACAATAATAATATTATTAGCAGCTTTATCGGCCGGGACAAAAACAAATTCCTTGGCTAGTTCTTTTAGTTTATGTTTGATACGAGAAATAGGTTTATTGTGGTTATTGTTAATAGTAAAATGTTCTTTAAAATGTTGAATACGTATATCAACTATCTTCATTACTGAATTAAAAAAAGAGTCCAAAGATTTTTTGTCAGCTTTTTCCCGTTTTATCCATTTCATACAGTAAGTATGGAGTGAGTCGTGGATGATATTACGACACTCATTCCAATTGATAATTGACGGGGGACGATATTTAGGTCCTTTACTGAGGAATGATTTTAACTTTCGGTCTTGAACGATGTTAAGATCTCCTGTTATAACATGGGAAAAGGGTCAATAAATATATTCGGAATTACTGCAATTACATGAAGTAGGTGTATTTTCACTGATATTAACATCTTTACACAATTGACTATAATTAAACACGAATTTCCGGTTAGATTTCTTGTAAATATAACAAATAAGAGGTAGCTCAGTATTGTCAAAATATCCAGGAATTTGTTCTTTAACAGAATGGTCGTTAAATATACCGGCAATATTTACAAAATCAAAGCCTTTATTGACATACTTAATTTTAATACAAATGTTTTTTATGATCTTCAGGGCGATCAATTTTGGGAAATTATTTAGAATAACAATATGCCATAATAATTTGAACAATTTCATATTTAGGACTGCTATATGAAATTGTGTTGCAATCCTCCAAAATTTTATTTAACTTATTAACCGGTAACGAACAGAGTTTTGTTAACAGATAATGTCTGCCGTTGTTTTTTGAATAGAAATTAGGTCCGAAATATTGGTATGATTGGCCCGAAATTTTCTTTGATTGCGATTTGTTCTACGACCGTGAGAACGGTTTTTACGAACAGTTTTAAAAAATATATAGATTGATACTAATGCATCTAGTATAACTTCGGTCTTTTAAGTAAGTTCGTGTTGCTCAATATTTTTTTCGTGGTGTGTTTGTTGACTTATTTTTCTTATTGTCGTTTCTTTCCCAATGGCATTGTCTTTTTTCTTTGACATTTTTTCATATAGGTATAAAACCTTCAGTTGGTATTATCCACCTTTTTTTGAATGACAAACACGTGATGCTTAGTATCCGAAAGCCTAAAACTATTACCATTAATGTGAAAAGCAAAAACATAATTGTCTTTTGCCTGAAAACAGACATTTTATTTGGGTTTATGAATAAAAGAAAATCATAATTATATTAATTTAGCCATTAAAATGTTTTGCATATGAGAACAAGTATAAAATTGAGAATGGAAATGGGGAATTTATCAAAGAGACAACAGCCCGACCATAGAAAAAAACAACAGCAGAAGGTCACCAACAGGTCTTCAATAAGTATAGTTTGAATAAGTATATTTAAATATATTTTGCTGGTTTTTAATGTTGATTGCAGGAAAAATAAGTCATAGCTTAATAATTAACTAAAAGTCAAGGAAAGACACACAACAAACAGACTAAGAAAATATCAGCAAAAGACAACCAACACACCAATCACACGACAAAAATATCCTTTCAATATGTAGAGAGTAATATAAGAGCTCTGAAAGGGTAAACAGAGTCTGCACTTTTAGTAGCACTTTCAGGATTTTGTTTATGAAAAGGAATATGATCAACCATAGTCATCGGTGAAAAAAATATTTAGTGACGATAAAACCGGATAGCTTTTATGAAACTTTCTAAAATCTTACTTAACATTTAAAAATAGAAAGAGATGTCGGAATAGGATCATTCGCGATTCCGTAGTCAGATAATTTCAACATATTGATTTTTTAATAAAGTTGCAAATATCATTTGTTGTGCTAAATATAACTTTGGAGATTCATTTGTTATGAATTATTTATGTGTTATTTGTTTCAGAACTGGTGATATATATTGACTTGGTTAATTGTACTGCCTTTCATACAAAAAGACGGTCTGGGAACAGCAACTATTACTATTTATAGTGATACACATGAATGTAGATTACCATTATATTTAAAACAGAAACTGTTTAAACCAACAAGTGTTATCTCCAAGTTTGTTAGTGTGTTTGCATATTAAAGTTATTATTCCTTTTTATAAAGGCGTTTCATATTATCAAATATTTCATTTATTTGAGATCTAATCTAGGTACCGGTTGATGAGATGAAAGCTTTTAGAAAGAGGTCAGCAAAGATACCAGGTTTATTGTTTAGTGCGCTAAAAAAGGAAAAGCTTGAAAGCATTTCAAATACAAAGATAAAGATTTGGTTGTCGTTGATAAAAAAAGATTAGAATTTTCTTACTTTCTATTTTGAACGAAATTTTCTTGCATCATATTTGAGCAAAACATTACAATGCGAAAAAATACTTTTACATTATAATTGTGATTGCTTTAGGGCATACGATACAGTTTCGAGCCAATAATGGTTTTTTTTTACCATAATTGGCGTAAAGCTATTTTTCATCTTATATTCTAATATTTTATAAAATATATATTTTCATTTGCTATTTCAATAGATAAAAAGGGTCGAATTTTAGACATTTTTAAAAACATTGTTTTTATGTTTCATTTATCTCGTTTGGATAGATACATAGATTACTTTTTTTTATTTTTTTTATTTCAACAGATAAACACCAGCATATTTTTGCAAAAACTTTATGGAAATCTTCTTTACATAAATATGCTCTTTATATGTACAACAATTCTTTGGAAATAATTATTTTGAACCAAGTTTCAGGATTTTAGGGAAAAAACGGCATTTCTTGCGGTATATCTATCAAATTAAAAAAAAAACATTTTTGACTTTTTTTTTTATTTGAATTGGTTTAAATAATCATCATAGGTAATCAAACCCAATGTCGTTTTGGAAAACAGGGTCCATGCTCTCGTTTTCAAATAAAATCAGTTTTAAGGTAGATACGGGTCTTCCTCCATCTGGATTTAGAAATACCAGAAAACAAGGTCTAGATCTTTGATAAAATGTGCAAATGTTTAGAGTAGTAGGTAATTCATGTGTAAGAACTCCCACTTCGATATAGAAAAAGACATGTTTCATCATATATTTATGGTTGTATTTTACAAAAAAAAAAACAGAAAACTTTTGTTTTTGATATTTTTTTTCCAACTTTGACACATAAAGGGAGGCAACTTAAATGCAAAGCAGATAATTCAGATTAATGTACTTTTACAATAGAATGTGTAGCAAAAAAACGGGTAGGGTGACCACATTATTTGTCTTTCTTAACTGATAGCATTCTATTAAAGCCATCCTCTCATATGTTATCTCAAAAGTCTATGGTGTATAGATTACGTTTTATTGCAGAAAATGGGGGTTTCCATGCATAATCTATACACAATTTATCAATTTTGAACACCGTGTATCGTGAAAATAAGCCCGGTAACCTTTTTTTTTTTTTTTTTTTTTGAAAACATGACATAAACTACATTTTGGCAAATTTTTTAAAAATTCTATGGATTATAATTTAGATAGCCTATTTACTTAATAATAAAGAACAGGCGAAAATCACATGTTACGTTCGAAACGTCATTACCTCCTCTATAAATGTATCGTAGGCCCTTAAGTTGTAAAAGAAGTTTATTTGGTTATGAAAGCAGGTTTAATCCACCATTGTTTACGTAAGAAAATGTCTCTACCAAGTCAGGAATATGACAGTTGTTGTCGATTTGTTTGATGTGATTAAGCTTTTGATTTTGACATTAAAGGAGGGACAGTCCGTATTAAATTTCCTTAGGAGTTCATTTTTTTTATGATTTTAACCTTTTTTCAAGCTACGTTAGAACAAAAATACAAAAATCGGCCAGCATCACTTCTTCTTATTTAATTATTTTCTATTTTGTAAATACATTATATCTGCAGGATGTAACAAAGTTTTAAACCGGTTACTTACTTTCATGTTCTGTAATTAAATATTAGTAAACTCCGAACTGATGGTTTTAGCCGTATTTTGCTAATTTAAAAAAATAAAAGTTTTGATGCTTTTCAACTTCATAATTCTTTTATGCTTTTAAACCCACCGATTCAAGCACGACAGATCAGTCTTATCTTGAGGAAACGTGTGAACTATAATTTGCCAAGAAAATAAAAAATAAATTGTCTAAATTTCTCAAACTGTTTGTATTCATATAAGCTTAATATTTGCACTAAAATACGTAATAAAACATAATTAAACAAATAAAGATGAATGTTGGAAATCAAAACACAGTTATCTTAAAATTATATGTTAATTGTACATCATTTCTTTGAAGATTTTTTTCACTTCCAACATTCCATTTAGCGTCATTGTTATATGCTGCATTGTTTTTTGCAATTGTTTATGATCTTCCGAAACGTGTGCATTCTTACTACATCTTTTATATAAGCTTTGGATTGCAACTATTTTGGCCACGAGCATCACTGAAGAGACATGTATTGTCGAAATGCGCATATGGTGCAATAAAATTGGTACCGTTAATTTTATTACTATCGAATAAATACAAAGTCATTCTGATTCTGCGGTTTTGATATAGAAGGAAAGCAGTGTTTCCGTATTTGGTCATTTAATGAGATTTCAATAACGACCGGGTTCCAGTCTATGACGTTGCTACATGTATTAAACGTAAAAGTTATGTTCACTACGTCAAAGATTGACATATCGATAAAGATTATTTTTTCTATATTTTTACGATTTTAAATTGATTTAACTTGAAAACGAGTACTTGACTTACTTGACTTAACCGACTTCATCACATGTGAGACAAAGGGCGACCACAGTAGCTTTCCATCTTTTCCTGCCCTTGGTTATGTCCTTTCCATCGTTTTAATTGTTCTTCGATTTTTGTATTTATTTTAACATTTAATGTAGCATTTGAGTTGGATCTTCTACCACTAAGTTTTCGAGTTGTGTTGTAGAGAGATTTTATGCATCCTTTGCTACAGGCAATTTCTGCTTCTACTGATAGTTGTTTAACATAGTCTCTTTGTAATGGCAACAGTTCTTCTTTACTTCTTTGTCTTTCTCTCTATACAGATCTTGTGTTTGTCTTTTCTGTTGTCTTGTGGTGGCATTTAAGACTTTTTCTATGGCTTTTTCTCCTTTACTTGGACCCTTTTTTCAAATGCCGTTAGGTTTATTACGTTTCAGGATTATTTGTACCAATTTTAACTAAAAATTCAACATTGAAATTTGCTGAAATTTGATACATATACCGAATTTTAAAAACTTAACCTACGTTATTTTCGAAATTTTAGAATTTTATAGATTTACTTCATATTTAAGATAAAACATTTCCTGTACATATGTGTGAATATCAAACTACGTTAATTATAATAGATACCGTATATCAGCTAAACATTTCACCACGGGAACAGGCAGATTGTATAGTGTTAAATAAACTGCGACACATCTTGCTCTATTGAAGATGAATACCACCCTATACTCGAAAATCCGAGTAAAGTATTTATAAGGTTTTATGGGAAAATCAATTTGTATGCAAACTTGTCTAATTGCTTTCTGTCATAAATATTAAAGAATTAAATCATTGAGGTTTATATCTGAAATTAGCAAAAACCATAATACTTAATTGTAGTCATATAGTTTGTATTTCGTATTTTTTTTTTTATTATGTATACTTTTGTATTTCATGTACATTTTTATTGACATATTCTGTAACGTTTTGGTTAAAAGTCATATCATTGGTGCATATTTTATCATCATTACGTGTATGCATAATATAAACTGTATTGATTTTGGAATAAATACTATTTTTAAAGAATAGTGTAATGATCGTATCTCGTTTGTCACATGATATTCATAATATTCTATTAAAAATCATTTGAGGAAATAATTCACTTGACCGTGAAGTACAGGGCAAATATAAGTTCGATTCTGTAAATAGCAGGTAAGTACGCCTATACATAAGTGTTATTTACATTGTATATCCAAGGAGACGGAAAGTGGCATAAGTAAACACTAGGGTTAACAATAGTTTTATGGCATTCCGATAATATATAGAGATATATTTGTGAGTCGTCATGCGTTCAAGCATCAAAGTATATATTATAAATATAATGATGCAAAACAAGTCAATTGAGAATGTTCATAACACAATTTGAATGAAATAAAAGTGTATATTAGCCATGGTGTGATCAGTTCATTCGAAACTTATAAGTTTGAATGATATCTTTGCCCTCTCTCTATTAAGACTTTATGGTTACTGTTATTATAATACACATTTTTTCTTATAACGTCCTCTACAATAATTGAGTACATTCTAGTAAGACTCTTTTTGTTGTCTTATGATTTTTTTACTGCATCTGCATATACATTCACAAAGACTGATTACACCAACAATTGATTTAGTTTGTGGTAAAAAAATAATGTGTAAAACATTTTCTAAAAATCTTGATTTAAGTTGGGAAATTTGAAAATATTATTCGGATTTTACCTTAGAATTATGTAACGTTGGTTGAGACGCGCATTTCTATATTTTTTGTTAGTCCTCCGGTATTTTTTTTTATATAAAATATGAGACAATTTAATGCAGAAAACTAACGGCATAATTTATAACAAAACAAAAAATAAAAATAAATTAAATATGACATATATGAACTGACGAGAAACACTATTCTCCAGGGTCCTGACTTTGGACATGCACATAAAGAATGAGGCAAGGTTAACGTTGTTTGGCAAGAACAGATTCAAAGTACCAATCAAAGAGTACCCACAGTAACTGACAATTACTTTATAGCTAACCATTTAGTATAAAAACGTCATTCGGAGTCAGAAGCAAGACTTGTGAACAAAAGAGTAGAAAAAAAGTCGCGAACATGTAAAGTTTGATCTTTCCAATCGTCATTTTTCTCTCAACAAGTTTCAGGACAAAGGTAGAAAATCCCGAAATCGAAACTACAGCAAAGTCGACCAGAAATAGGTAATCGCGAAAAAGTAACCTCCAAAATTATAAAAATATTCTGTTTAAAATACCTGAATGAAATAGATTGGATTTGAAAAAGATAAAATATTAACATGTTCAAAAGAATTCTTTAAAAAAGACAATGTAATTCTTTATTATGAAACTATATTCCATGTTCAAATATTTGTTGTCAGAGTTTATTTGATAATTGCATGAAAAAAAACACAAGGTTAGTACATCTGCACAATAGTACATACACAGAATAATGACTCTCTATTGTTATAAAAAATCATAGTGTCTGAAAACAAATTGTAGAATTAGCTAACAAAGTCCTTATATTTGTATAAAGTTACATTCGTTTATAGTGGAAAATTATTTTATCGTTAAATAAGCTGCAATCAAAAATTGCTAGCTAGTTCCTCTCTGTGATTGATACTAGTTAACTCTGGTTAATTTCCCAATCAATCTGGTTAATTTTGCAATCAATCTTTCATGAAGGGGAGTTAAATAATTCGACTTTCATTTATAGTCTTTTTCAAAAATGATGAACGTTTCTTTATATTGGAAGGTACTCATTTAAACTTTTTTATGAAATTATATCCGTACATCAATGTTTTTGATACACCAATAACAAAAACTGAAATATATTGCATAAATACATTTTGTAATTATTCAAAATTATATCAGAAACCTATACTTAATTATAAAATAATGAACCTATTTAAGGAAGACATTACTTGCATCATTTTTTTTCCGAATCAGCAAATCATACAAAGGAATTAGACTCTTGCATACAAATGGCACATCAAAATAATTAACCAACTGTGCATTCGTGCTCCACCTTCGATGGCGATTCTAAATTATAAATATAACCAAATATAAAAAAAGAAGATGTGGTATGATTGAAACAACTATCCACAAAAGACCAAAATGACACAGACATTAACAACTATAGGTCATCGTACGGCCTTCAACAATTAGCAAAGCTCATACCGCATATTCAGCTATATCAGGCCCGATAAGACAATGTAAAATATTTCAAACGAGAAAACTAACGGCCTCATTTATGTAAAAAAAAATAAAGAAAAACAAATATGTAACACATAAACAAACGACAACCACTGAATTTACAGGCTCCTGACTTGGGACAGGCACATACATAAATAATGTGGCGGGTTTAAACATGTTAACAAGATCCTAACCCTCCCCTAACCTGGGGCAGTGGTATAACAGTACAACATAAGAACGAACTATAAAAATCAGTTGTAAAAGGGTTAACTCATCAGATGGACAGAAATACAAGTGAACGGGGCCGAGTACTTATACATCCAGACACAAAAAGACACAATGAACAGATTTGAGAGTACTTGCAGTTATTAAATTAACGGTACCAATTTTCTTGCACCAGATGCGCATTTCGACAATACATGTCTGTTCAGTGATGCTCGTGACAGCTAGTCCAAAGCCACTAACAACTAATGAAAAATATCATGCATCTAAGACTAAAAAGTTGTTAATCTATACGATAGTGAAGACTAATGAAAGCTAACCCGATGTAAAAAATAATTCTTTGAAATTATTTAAAACTTCCTCAGAAAAATGTTGGAGCCACTTGACTTTCATAGCTCAAAAGTAACATTTTTACACAATATTTTAATAAAGTAGATAAACATTATTTGCTTCTTAAATTGTCAGACGCAATGAAAATCGTATGCCTGCATCATCTTACCTAAATACAGATTGAATTAAGTCCTGAACATTTCGACATCTGTTTGTTTATTATTAGCAATACCGGTTTGTAAACAAATCACAAGTACATATCAAGATCCGACTAAATACCTATATCGCGATATCGTCAGGTAAATTTGCTAATATATATGAATAAATTGTTTTAAATTATAGTTTTTAAAAGACATAGATAAATTCAACATTTAAAACAATTTTCAGCGCCGATGGACAGACACAGATTGATAATTATTCTTTGCATTGTATTATTCTTTTGTGGTAAGTATAAAAAAAATCACATTTCTTCCTCTTGACTTACATATTTACAAATTGTATTGCTGTATATTTTTCAATGCTCTTCAACTTTGTACAGAACGTCACTGATGAGTCTTATGTAGACGAAAGGCGCATCTGGCGTATACAATTATAACCATGGGACCTTTGATAACTGTTTACACCACTGGGTCGATGCCACTGCTAGTGTACATTTCATCTCCGAGAGTATCACCAGCCCAGTAGTCAGCACTTCAGTGTTGGCATGAATATCAATTATATGTTCATTTTTTTTTAAATAAATTTTTTCATGTTACAAGACTTTCAATTTTTGGAAAAAAATAAAGATGTTCTTATCCCAGGAATAAACTACCTTAACCGTATTTAACATTTTGGAATTTTGGATCCTCAATGCTCTTCAACTTTGTACTTGTTTCGCTTTTGAACTATTTTGATCTGAGCGTCACTGATGAGTCTTATGTAGACGAAACGCGCGTCTGGCGTATTAAATTATAATCTTGGTACCTTTGATAACTGTTTCTAGAATATTCGAATATGAATACATAGTAAACAAAATTGATTATTTTGTGTTAAACTTCACTTTCATCACTTTTGTGCTATTTCGTAGCAGTCACTTTTTATTTGAGGAGGTTGTCGGAGAATAACCACCGACTTTCAGTAGGAAAACCAACTATCATAGTCAATTATTGTTAAAGTGGAACGCATCTGCCACTTGCGGGATACGACGTACTCACAACCTCTGTTTTGACGGGCTAGTGTATCAGTTCGAATATTAAGACTTCCTAGCCATCGATGCTCCAAATATATATAAGCTGCCAAAAAGATTGCTGTTCGATTTTCTCACCATATGCATAGATTAACTTAGGCGTATTTGGCACAACTTTTTGAAATTTGGATCTTCAATGCTCCCCGACTTTGTACTTGTTTGGCTTTATAAATATTTTGACATGAGCGCCACCGATGAGTCTTATGTAGACGAAACGCTCGTATGGCGTACAAAATTATAATTCTGGTACCTTTGATAACTATTCCGATAGTTATAAATCAATTTAACATTGTCAAAAATTGAAAAAAAGTTTAAATGAAAAATACACAGGGTTTGATTTAAATGACTTTCTTTATACTAAAAATAACCAATTTTTATACTTCATAGAATGTAAATTATTGTTTCCAATATTTGGTGCTGTCTTTCATTGAAATTACTTAAATCAGGCAACAGTTAAAGAGGACTGACCTAAAATACATTTAAACTTGAATTAATTAACGTACAAGTAGTTGTTGTGTGTATTTATCGGAATCCTTACAGAAAAAAGCTGGATATGCGTAAGGGTTACTATTATATGTCTAAATAGGATTATAGACTACCTAAGAATTAATATATTTTTTTTATATTGAACGATTGAAGGAAACCGAACTTTAGAGCTGATTTGGATACAAGTTATGATTATAATTAAAGGATCAATAAAACTGGAAATAATACTCAAATTGACGAGGAAAATGTTATTATAAGGAACAAATAACATACACAATAATGTCACAATGTCATGAGGTCAATTTTGATTTCCTTGTTGTATTATCATTTTCAAATAATTTCCCTTTGAATTTTATAAAAATAATTCTCAGCATCAAAGAGGCTGTCAAATATAAAAATGATATATTAACTGCCCCATTTGTTTTAAAACATAATCAGTTTGGAAAAATACTTATTTTGCTTTTAAAAAAAAAAATTTGTTTTGACCTTTTTGTGCGAAATTATTTGTTCATGATTTATATAGAAAATCAAAGATTTTCATATATCATTTACAATATTCTAACGTTAGTGTACAGATTTCTAACTCATATGCGCTGTTTTGTTTTTAGCATTTAGAATAACAAAATTCATGATGACGATTCAAACAAAGTATTATCTGTTAAGTACAGGATGTAATTCTTATAAACAAATGTTTAACCCACATTAGCGATTTTCAAAAAACATATTAACAAACGAAATTATTGCATTTTGATACAAAATACATTTTTTATGGTATACCAATACTACAACTTTTGTTTGAAACTGGGTCACCCACTTTCCAACCAATTGCATCGACAGTTCTGTATGGCTAGTGATTATAAACCCCTTCCTAATAAATAGCTATTAGATAGAACTTTAGCGGAAGGGTAAATAATTTCGAATTCTGAGCATTCTTCAAGACCAAAAATGTTGTCCGAAACATGGTACTAAAGCCAAATTCGATAAAATTCACATTGGGAACATCTACTTTATACCGAAAAGCAGCGCGAAAGTAATTGAAATTAAAAAAAAAACAAAAAATAACTGATTTGTTCAAAAAAGGTGGAGGGCTCAAGAAAAAAAAATGCCCTGTCCCAAAGTACCTATGATTTTTGTTACCTTTCTTGAACTGCTCCAATTACAAAATATATTATAAAAATCCACCCTGCAACAGTTAAATATCTTTCAATCACGCTCTTAACGCCCACAATTTCGCGGGTATGTTCTAGTAACTATAAAAATAAGCAACACCATCAGGAATTACAACTTTCCTGTAACAGACACAATTAGATTGTTAGTTAAATAAGGGTTGTTTGTCAATTCTGCGAAGAAAATATCGGAATACAGACTAAGCGATCACACATTCCGTCGTTCTTATCGTCAATCTGTAGATTAAATTTGTGCTATAAGTTGTTTTTACATTTTGTTTGCCAATGAAATATCATGAAACTTGGACAAAAGATGGTCCGAGACCACCATTGTCGTCCCTTGATTTTCGTTGTTCACAAATATAGTCCCTAGTGTTGACAGTGGGTTACTTGCCAATAATTTTTATACCCCTTCCAAATTTATTTCTCCATGTTCAATGCCTCCAATTGCAAGTAGGGGGATGAAATTACACTGTAAAAAAATTTGGGTCCAGAATTTTAAGGGAAAGTAGTGATTTGGTCCAGCTGAAAAAGGTTGAAAATGAGCACTTCGGAAGCTGTCAAAAGACTTCAAGACGCCCTAAACATAAAATTGTCCATATTTTGAGTTAGAGGCGATGAAGTTTTCTATAAATTTGATATAATTTGTTCCAAAAGTAGTACAACACACTGTAAAAGTTTCTTTGAGAAAGCGCAGGTGGGATTTTTTTTATTTTCATTTATGTTCTAAAAGAAATGCACTACGAATTAATTGTGTTCTCGGACCTAAGAGGTGAAATCTGTAAATATAGAATTTGTACTCTGGCAACTTCCCTAAATGATTTGATGGTGTCAACTTGTCAAATAGCATGAAACTAAAGGATTTAAACTTTTATTTTATAGAATTTCTGCAAAAATAACCAATTTTGGCATTTTATGGTCAAAATAGGCATTTTATAACTTTTTCAATATTGATGCATAAATGGCATCCTGACTTTCTATCTGACAGGTTTTTATGTGTCAATATTTGTGTTTCTCTGCCTTTATCTGCTTCTTTTACTTATTTATGAACTCTGAATCTACAGAAAAGAAGTTTATCTCAGATAAAATGTGCAAAATGTGTTGTATAAATGACCCTTGTCTAACGCCTTGTTTGGATGAAGTCAATAGTGGGGAGCTTGGTATATTAAATTTGATGTCCATATTAGAGACCTCACTAAATTTGTATCAAATGCACTTTACAATGTCTATTGTACCTGTTCCATTTCACATAATATATTTCTTTTCTTCTGTAGAATAGCAAGTGGTTTAAATATAAGCCTGTTGAGAATAAATTGCATGCAAGTTTTTCCCTAAAAAGGCAAAAAATCTTTGTTTCAGCCTATACTGCTTGTAAGAAAAGTTAATTGCAAGAGTCTTTTTGTGCTCAGATTTGTTGTATCATGTCACATGAGTATAGAAATGATAAAAAAGACATACATTTTTATTTCTTATAGCCTCAATATGCATTTTTTAATGTAAATATGTGGCACGGCCTAAATTGACCCTAAATTTTTTCCAGTCTTACTTGGCCTAAGACCCTTTTAAACTAATATGATATGTTATTTGTAACTTTTCTTTCCATTTAAAGTACTTTAAATACATATGTAAGGATTATTTATAACCAAAAAGCTTCACAAATTTAAAATTGCTGGAAAATATTACATCTTCATGTAAGGCCCCCCTTCATTGAAAAACCAAAATTTTTAGGCACAGGCTCATATAAATTTGACTTTGAATAATTATGCCAAGTCTGATAAATCAAATGAGTACTCTATTGCTTTTAGTACATGATAAGTTATATAAGAAGGCATTTAAAAAGTATTTTTTTGCAATATTTTAATTTTTAAAGCCCCAAATGTTGATAGTTGAAATTTTTCAATTTTAACGTCAAAATTTTACACGCAAATATGAGTATAGAACTTAACTTAATGTCTATAATATACATCCTATTGTCATGAAACTTTGTAAGCAGTGTTATAATACATTAAGCTTTGTTCATACCGAGTTTTTTTAAGATTTGTCAACTCTTTCTACCCTAATAGGTCCGAGACCACCATTGTCGTCCCTTGATTTTCGTTGTTCACAAATATAGTCCCTAGTGTTGACAGTGGGTTACTTGCCAATAATTTTTATACCCCTTCCAAATTTATTTCTCCATGTTCAATGCCTCCAATTGCAAGTAGGGGGATGAAATTACACTGTAAAAAAATTTGGGTCCAGAATTTTAAGGGAAAGTAGTGATTTGGTCCAGCTGAAAAAGGTTGAAAATGAGCACTTCGGAAGCTGTCAAAAGATTTCAAGACGCCCTAAACATAAAATTGTCCATATTTTGAGTTAAAGGCGATGAAGTTTTCTATAAATTTGATATAATTTGTCCCAAAAGTAGTACAACACACTGTAAAAGTTTCTTTGAGAAAGCGCAGGTGGGATTTTTTTTATTTTCATTTATGTTCTAAAAGAAATGCACTACGAATTAATTGTGTTCTCGGACCAGATTTAAAGTGATAAACAAACAGTATTCAGAGCAAACTGTTTGAAAATTACATTTTTTCATTGTGTAAACTGCTTAACTATTTTACTTATAAATGGACTATTTTTGTTGTTGAAAAGTACAGTAATTTGTACAAATCATAAAGATCTTACCACGGAGGTACTCTTTAATTAAAAAAAGGGAAAATATATAGAAATCAAAGAATACATAGGCTCGTAAGTTCATTATCAAAGTAAATTTCAAACACTTTTAAATCTGTTGATTGAGTTTCTGGGGCATGGTTTTATGTCAGTTCGACGCACGCTCAACGTTATATTATGTTTAGTAGCCAAGTGTTACGATTCATTCATCTCCTCTCCGCCTTTGGCAGATTAAGCCAACATTTGTGACTATACTGGTATAAAATATGAAGTAAAATTAATAATTTATGTTTGTTTTAACAACATTATATATTTATTCACCAAATATGCGTGTTACATTGTTACACCAAGAACCAGGCTCTTGTTTGATGCATCTGGTCAATTCCACTGATTACCCAGGCTAGTAAGCAGCTGTTGGTATATATGTGTATATTATAATATGTATAAATTTCTTAAAATACAATTGTACAACATTTTACTATATAATGTTTTATTCTAACAATCGTCTAAATTTCTTTTTAGTGACTTCAGTGAGGATAAAGTTTCATTGTTCTGTTTTCGTTATATCTTTTTATGTAAAAATTTGATAAACATTTATCTTTGTCAGCTTCTAATTAGATACATGATATGATTTGTATATAGAAAAACCTAAGACTGTTAGGAAATAATTAGACCAAAATAATTCTGATCAAACATTTTATATCCAAAGACTAATTGCTTTAAAGATACTCTAAAATTTTAACTTGGTTTTATCATTTACTCATAAAGACTTTTCCAAAAATGTTCTGAAATTCGATAAAAAATTAAAAACAAAGTGATTAAAATCTTCATCTTCATTACATATATTACGCATACTGTCAATCTTCTGTTTCCATTTAAACAATAATTGTTTTTATATAGCGCTCTATATAAATATTGTATTCATTTATTTATTATGTCTTATATATTACTCAAATCAAATTACAGATATATTGTTAACCAAAGAAATCATTTACAATACGTTAGAATCTACAGTCAACCTGGTTTGTCCTATTGAGACTACTCGGGATATTACTTGGGCTGGACCACCGAAGTATACACTATACGCCGTTGGAACAGACGTTTCATCACGTGTGTCGACTCTAGTGGAAATTAAGGAAACTGATACTGATAAAAAATCCATTTTGATTATTCATCGTTTAACCGAAAATATAAGTGGAGAATTTAAATGCAGTGATGGTGTCAATAAAAGAGAATTTAACTTAGTGATAAAAAGTAAGAATTGTAAACACAAGTCTTTTTTTTCCAAATCACAATTCTATTAATATATACTTTTAAATTTTAAAATAAAATAAAATAAAATAAAAGTATAAAGAAATAGAAGATTATAAATATAAATGATTCTAATGCAATTTGGATGTAACAATTTTTTTTCAAGTTGCCGTCAAATCCACAGTTGACCAGGCGTAACTAAGGAGGGACCCGCCATTTTGAATTGATGAATCAACAAATACTCGATTACTACCATATAATCGAAAATAAAACAACATCTACCTCGAATTCGCCGTTTTAATGTAATTTTATACGAATTTGAATCGTACAGGTAACGTAATAACCTCCAGTTTGTAAGTTTTCATTTGTATGACGTCACGTTTAGCCACGACGTCTTTGTGCCAAAATCATTCATGAAGTTTCGCGGATTTTTTTTATTTGACAAATCTAGACATTTTTCAGGTTTTATCGTATTTTTTCTTTCTGTAACGCATTAGAATCGGAATAACAGTACTGTAGTTGAAGAGTTGCCACCGTCAATTTTAATTTTGATTTGACGGTGGCAACTCTTCAACTACAGTACTGTTATTCCTTCAATGTACATTTCATATTATGATGCTACTCCGTAAAGGAAAGAATATAGTATGATTGCCAATAATATTTACAACTCTTCACCAGAAACAAAATGATGTTGAACTAAGTCAATGACTAAAACTGTACAACATAGAATGTTATAAAAGGTCATGAATGACATACGTAATACAATTCAAACGAAAATTCAAACGGCCAGAATTATGTATAAACAAATATCGAAAACAAATATTACAAACAGCAACACAAAAGCAACACTGCATAACATGATTCTGTTTTTGGGCAGGCATTTACATGAAGAAACAGTGTTAATAATTTTTGCAGGTGTTCATCCGTCCCCCATTTACTGGACAGTGATTTGACAGATAACATAAGGACAGCAAAAAAAACAACCAAAAACGCCAGAAAAGGCTTAACCAATTGGAACGATACAAAGCACAAACACAACAGAAAAAGCATATAATTAGGAACAGACATATGCGGAAATATTTTACTCAATAAATGAAAACCTAAACCAAATAGTTCTATCAATGTCAAAATATATTACCAGCCACTATCATCACAAAAACATCATAAATATTTGAGTATAACTTACAATCAATTTCTGTCGATAGATTTCTTTTGTGAAAAGATCCACTGCAGCATCTTTATTGCTTTGGGCAGCTCTGTTTTGTTTTTCAGACACGTGTTGAATATCTAAATGACGTCATTTTTTTTTATTAGGATATTTTGATATTATCCGGGATTGTAATGAGTCAAAACTGACACATTAGAATGCAAATAGCTCTTAAGAAATATGGATTTGCAGTGAATTGCAAAATAATATAAATTAATGTATAACCATTGCATTTGAACAGTTTTAACTTTTAAACCGTATGACGGTCTGCTTTTATCAAGGAGATCCATCAGACATAGCTATAGAAGATGCAACAGGTCAAAAGATAAATACAGTAGAAGGAAGAGAACATACTTTTGAATGTAGTGTAACCAGTGGACAACCTGGCGGCAATATTACTTGGTCTACGGACGGAGCTGTCGTTGCAACAAGTAGACCAAGTTTGGTTAGATACAGGTTGATTCCTCAAAGATCTGACAATGGAAGGCTTTTCAAATGTGAAGCTTTTAACAGTGAAGACAAAAAAGTATTGGAATCTTCAGTGCAGCTTGAGGTTTTTTGTAAGATGCTTTTATGTTATTAGCATATACCTGAACATGAATAGTGAATTAGCCTAGGATATTACAAGGCCCTCTAGAAAATAATTAGATCTAAGGATGTAATCATAAATAAACGTAGAGAATCTGTCAACAAGTCAATTTGAAAACCCGACCAAAGTATTGTGAGACACACTTCCTTTAATTGCTTGTTTTGAGACGATGCAACGAAGGAATTTTACATTTATTTATAAAACACAGTGCAAGTTATATGTCATTGAGAATGCAAACCATTGACACATATAACCGAAAGGCATCAAAAGATTAACACATATGTTTACGGTAAAATTGTGTATTGAAGTGCGTTACTGAAAAAATCGATATAACCTTTACCCAAGAAGACATAGTACAGCATAACTTTAACTTTTGATTTTGAACTTGGTTAGGTCATACCTCGCTTTACATATTAATAAATATAAAACTGTACCGAGCTCTTTTAAAACAGCGATTTTGAGGTATCTCAGTTGTTTATACTTAAATAAATTGGCCTAAACTGGGTCTTACGGAGGTAAAATAAGAAACCATCAGTTATACATAAATGAAGAAAATCGTTAGGAAAATGGCCCTTGTTTGCCAAAAAATAAAGGGAATTAGGCCCTTTCTCATTCCTTATTTCGCTGTTGTATTTATGTGCTATATAACAAATAGAACTTAAGAAAGGTCTTCCATTATCATCGTTAGTACTACTACATGTACTATCTTTTGTAAAAACGTTCTTTGGAAGTCATCTCCGTTATTGTTTTGAAGACCCTTTTTTATTCAAAATTAGCATTTACTCACAATTTTACACCCGTCTTTTACGTTTCAATTTTATTATTTTTTAAAAGCTTGCACGATTAAATTACAAATCAATTAACACAATTACAAATATCATTATTGTTATCTCCATGTTTTTCATTACTATATTCAAAATTAGTTTACTGATAAAAATATTTATAAAAAACTGTTTGTTATTATTCTTATAGATACACCAAAGATAACCTTTCGCCCCAACAAAACTTTAACTGTTAAAGAAGGTGAGGACACACAACTAATGTGCAGAAATGATGGGAACGATCCAGACGCAACTACTGTTTGGAAAAGACTACATAAAAACACAGTTATCACCCAAAATGATGAACTAAATTTCAAAAGTATAAACCGGACAGATGCAGGCATATACACATGCACAGTTGACACAAAAGCAGGTGTTTATGAAGACAATGCATCAGTGGTTGTGCAGTGTAAGTTGTGTATCTAAATTTGACATTTGACAATTTTATATAATTAGTTATCTTTTATATCATTATTTTTTTCGTTTGCAAATGACATGTTTTTATATCTACCGATATTAAATAGTTTGATATTGACAAAAGACGAGGAATATCGAGACAATATTACTTTTGATAACGTATCTTAATAACTTCTTCGTTGTTCAAGCTCTGTTTAATCGTTTACATTTGCTGCCCTTTTTTTACCTTTTTGCCTTTTTTATTGAACTTTTTCAATTATTAACATGCTACACATCTTTAGTAAATACATTGTTATATTCACTTCATAGACTGTCACTTTCATCATACATACAAATCAAATAAAATCAAATATACATTTTATTGTCAATTAAAGACTCCCATCACAAGCAGATAATCACAATGTATATTTGGAACAAATGATTACAAAATGATTACAATTAGTTGAATACAATTATATCAATAATTACAATGAAGAGAAAAGAAAGACACATGTATATTAATAAAACAATGTATCATGTTTCAACTGATCCCCTGGTGCCTTTATGATCATACAATAAGAAGCTAAAATTACAATTATCTAAATCATCTAAATTTACTAAGTTTCCAATAGTTTTTTTGGAAAAAACATTTAAATTATTAATTAAATTGCTCAATTGATTAAAAATGTGACTATCTTCATTGGACATTAGCCAAATAAATTGTGATTGATAATCTAAATTGTGAAAGTTTTTCTAAGTTTTAACTATGTTGTAAATAATGGAAACTCTCTCACTTTCCAAAGATGAACAATTAAGTAAAAAATAGAGTTCATCTCCCACTTCTGTTTTACATAGATTACAAATTCTATCGATTGCCTGAAGTCCCCTATATCTACTTCTCTCTATTTCTAGATCATAGTTACTAGTTCTGAATTTTGTCATCTGAATTCTCAGATTCCTATTATCTATAGAAAAATAAGGTTAAAAAATATATATTTTTCTTAATAATTCTGTATATTCTAAGTTTATTTCCAATGAACCATTTTTTCTGTCATCGTTTAAAGATGAAAACCACAAATTATATACTTTAATTTTAGTTTGTTTGAAATAAATCTTTTCAAGTTTGATTTCACATTAAAATCTATATCTAAGTATTTTGCTAATGAACTCATAGAATTAAAACAACTTTTCTTACTATGGTTTGATGAGGATTTTGATACAAGGAGAGCTTCAGACAATAACTTGTTCTCTGTACTTGTTAAACGTGATAAGTATGAAAACATATTAACTTTAACTTCAATAAGTAAAAGATATATCCCTAGCTCACCTATTACTACCCTATTTGTGCTTCTCTTTCTTACTCCAAGTGAAAATTTACAGATTTTGGAATGAACTGATTCAGTTTGCAGTTTTTTACATAACTTTTAAAACAAATAATCTCCTTTTCCAGTTAACGCTTTTGAATCTAAAGCATCCCAAATTTCACTCCCATATACAAACACAAATGTATTTTTAAACTTAAATAAGCAAGGTCCAAGTACAATGAGCTGAGATCTTACATGTGCATGTGTGTGTTACTTTATCTGAAACACACATCTAAGGGAAATTCAATGCGACCGTTTTGAACACCATTGAAAAGCTAAAAACTTATTCTAGGTTTTCCAGGATAATTTTATTTTAATTAATCATTGGTTTCTAAAAGGTAATAGATCAAGTACAGAGACCGATGACAAACAATTAAAAAGAAGAAAGTTTTGTGGGTCAGAGATCCAGCTTACGAGCTAAATGTGCTCAAACCTAAAAAATATCGATCCAAAATTTGCTGTTTTTCTTTCTATGTTATCTTTTTTTATATCCCCAAAGTAAAAACTCGTTTGCATTGTGAATAAATATACTACAATGAAATCGATAAGGTGTTAACATTTGTTACGAAATTTACTAGTCAAAAAAAGAAACGATTCACGACTTAAGAATAAAATTTATCACAAGTATTAAAATTAAAACAAAATGAGATACACAATTTTAAAAAACTTTCAATTCCAATGTATGCACATATGATAATGGAAATCAAAACATGTTGGAAAGTAAATAAATTACATGTTAACGATCATAGGGTGCAAATTATTTTTGCGGAAAGTGGGACACACAATCGACATATAATTTTCGAAGTACTAAATTAATTTTCAAATTTGTTTAAAAATATTCAATATGCTAATTGGGTAATGTTAATATTGTCACTAATGGGTTGAAATATTGTTTTTTTTTTCATTTTTGGTAAAAAAAGTGGGTTTTTTAAAATCTCAAAAAATGCGAAAAAAAGAAAAAAATTGTGTTTGTCTCAAATCAATGTTTTAGATATGAAGACAGAAACCTTTCGGATTAGTTTTAAGATTATTAACGTTTTTTTTAAATTAACTTTACACATACTGTCAATGGTAAATCAATTGATAATGTTTACATTTTAACGATTTCCTGTGGTGCCAAACTTTGCTTTACAAATATACAAATAAACTGTACGATTTTTAAAAGAGAATTGATGACAAACATTGTCTTTGTCTTTAAATGATAGGTTGGCATCATTAGTTTGAACTTCTGTTATTAAAAATTGTCTTTTTATTTATATTTTGTCAAAAAGTTTTAATTTCGCCAAATGACGTCATGAGAGCAAAAAAACCTTTTTTTATACAGATTTATATTTCCATGGTCATTAATTATAAATATTACTAACTTCAATTGTAGTCATATACATGGAAAACTTCATCTTTTTTTTGAAAAAAGTCGTGTATTGTTTCTTTTGTTGACTAGCATAGTTTTAGTGGTATGGTTTTTCGAAGTGTAGTCAAAATGAACTGATGACATTTAACTAAGAGTATATTTGCGAATCTCATATTAAGCTGCTTAGCATTTATACCATATCTCATCCCTTTAAAACCAACAAGAATGTTTGTTAATCTTTTAAGTTCTATGTTGCGGTCTCCATATGACTTACCAAATTTTACATTCTCTTGTACAAATAAACTCAAATGATTTGTTTTGGAAATTCCAGATGCTCCAACAATCGATATTCAATATTCTTCAAACGAACGAAAAATGAGGTGCATTCCCAATGGTATACCCGATAGATACATATTTAAGGACTGGGAACATACAACGGAATACACCGATCATATAAGATTTTTGCCGACAACGAAGGATGGTAATACTGCAGTTTTAACTTTTCCTACAAACGTGACTGAAAAAAATCATCAAAAAGATAGAGGTTTATACATTTGTCGGGCTTCGAATAACATATCATCAACTGATGGAGTATTTGTAATGCAAAAGTATTATATAAATTTGACTGGTGAGTTCATTTTCCTTTTTTACATGATCATCTGTATCGTGAAAACAAAAATATCTTCGTCAGGAAGCACCTATTTTGTATTTATTTTTTATTTGGAAAGAAGAAATTTGTAATGAAAAAAGCAGAACTGCAAATTTAACAAAAGTCAAATTATTGTGAATTATGGTCTAAAAGATTAAGACAGGATGGATATGTTATACAACTGATCATGAGATTCAAAGGGCACCGATTTGAATCAAATTCTATAACAAACAATAAAAAGTCTAAAGTAAACAATTTACAGGGCATGAACTCAATGATATGTAGCTTGGTTTCGTGTGTATTTTAGTCTAGACGCCATCTAACTATCTATCGAGATGACCTCGAAAACAGCCAACGGTCACATAAAACGAAATAAACTTAAATATAAAGATATATAGAGATATATGGACCTCGAGAAAATTAATTTTATAGGTCTGTTTGATTTTAATTTATAGGTTAAAATAATAAGTTAATTTTCGATTTTCTTTTTCTTTAAATAACAAAGACGCGCATCAATCATGCATAATCCATCCCTAAATAAGAGGTTAATTTGAAATGCAGATGAATACGATTCAATGAGGTTGAATTATTCATCTGCAAGTGCATTATCCATTATGGGCTTATTTTGACAAAATTGAATCATGCTGGGTGTTAATAGCGTGTTATTGTTTCACTATTTCGCTTTAATTATTTATTGAACATAAAAATATATATTTTTTAATTATCTAGTGTTTAGGTTTTGTTTTAAATGAACTGAATAACAATTATTTAACGATCAACAATTACTTATCAATGACAAACATAATTAACAATACTTTAGAAAAACTAGAACAAGACAAGATAATATTTGATAAAAAATCCAAAAATATTTAGTGAATCTTAATGTTATGAATGTACACGATATTGAGATTGCTAGACTGAGAGTAAAATCATTGTAAAGAAAAATAACCTCATCTAGTCTGATTGAAGCATTAATGTTATAAATGAGTTATTTTTATTGCGAAGTTGGTTTAACCTTTTAAGTGCTTCAATTGTTTTCATTACGACTTTTCAAATTGGTTTACTAGGAAAGTTATATAAATATTGGAAAATGTGAGACAACTCTCCATCCAAACAACAATGTAAAAAAAGGAATCCATTTTAGGTCAATGTACGGCCTTTAAAACGGAGCCTTGACTCACACCGAACAACAAACTATAAAGGGCCCCAAAATTACTGGTGTAAAACCATTCAAACGGGAAAACCAACGGTCTAATCTATATGAAAAAAGAGAAACGAGAAATTCGTATAAAACAAACAACAGCTACTGTACATCAGATATGTATGTTTATGTAAGGATATGATCGGTCCTAAGATTTATATGCCTTTTTTAATCATACCAAACTGTTTAAAATTTCCCATAAAATTAGTCGTGCTATTGACATCAATGTAAACTGACTTTTTTGGCCCTTCAAATTTTTTATTATTAATTCGAAGTAAAGAGTTTTTAATGATGGTTGTTGTAACGTCATTTTTTGTAGTAAACTTTCATAGCTTTTACAATATATATTGCGATGAATAAGTACAAAATTATAATGCATGTTATATCCTTAAAGTTGTAAATTAAACTTTGTTTATTTTCTATAATAACAACTTTTTTAGGCACACCTTATTTTGTCAGCTCTACTGAAAACACTCAATATGGAGTTTATCTCAAAACTGCAAAAATTGAGACAAAGTTTGTAAGTGTTCCTGAATATACAAATTACGGCGTTTATAAGAATGGAAGCAGATTCACAAATTTCACTGAATCCGTTTACAGAAATATGAAATTAATAGATAATATATATGGAAAACATGTTTCGGTGAAAGGAACCATCATATCTTTCCAGATACAAATAGACACTTTAGATGATTTTAACCTGTATAAAGTAGTTGTCAAGAATGCAGAAGGATCCTCACACCAAACAATAAAACTTGTTTCTGCAAGTAAGTTTAAATTCTAATAACAACATTTATTTATACAAGACATAAACCAAACAAGCAAAGTATATTTTCACCTTTAATTTTTATATTCTTTCATTATTTATAGTGTTATTTTGCAAGACATGTAAATTACATTAAAACATTAAAACAACTCATCAGTATGTGGTCCTTAATACGTAAGAACACATATCAAAGTATGACTTTAATTACAATACTCATAGAAGACCCTAAATCAATACTGAACGAATAACAATGAGATGAAAAACAACGATCAAGAGTTGTTGACGTATTTTCTTTACTATGTTGAAGTCCTTCCTTTAATCACAGAGTGATTAACAATTAATCTAGAGTTGTCTATCTTTATCTGTTGTTTAGTGTAATTCACAAAAACCAAAATTAAGATACTACAGACTTTCTGTATACAATACTCATTTGTGTAGAGGTTCCATCCTCAGTTTTTCATTTATAACTTTTACAACTTATAACACCAACCTGTAATTACATTTTCATGACAAGAATATACATTTGTACTTTGTAGCATTACTTAGGCTACATAGTATTCTATAATATTTTGTTGAGGCGCCAGGGTGACTACTGATTACCTTTATACAATGGCTATCAGCTGACTTATGTTGACATAGTGTCATAAAACCCATAGTAGTTAAACACCGTTATACCACCACCTACAATGGGGAGTGAACGGGGGAAACCCAACTCGTATTACCAAAGCTCGAGTTATAAGTGCCCCACAGGTTTGCAGGTGTAGGCCTGCCCTCTATAACATGGGGTGGAGGAGGTCCCAGAGTTAACTATCTGTAGAGCCCACCATTACCACAAACCTTATATTCCAAACCTGCAAATTGTAGAACTTGTCAGGCCCAGAGCAAAGACTGAGGGAAATAATCCCCCAATCACTACCAGTATCCCTGTTCCCCCTTCAAAATTGACTCTGCGGTTAAGGATAGTAGAAGATATTTAATTTCTTTATAATGTCTTGTTTTCTTTCCAATTATTAAAAATTGTGAATTACTTAAAACTTAAATTAATTCTGGATGCTTAAATCACAAAAGTCCATATGTTAATAACGTGCTAAATGACGGATATGTCCAAATCATAGAAACGCAAGTTGTTTTCCAAATTATCCTGTAAAGGTTCATTACTATGAGGGTCCTGTTTGTATACTGGTTACCATAATATTGCAATCAAATACAGCAAACAAGTGCCTGAAAACATAAAACAAAAACAGCAGCAACTATTCTCATTGGGAAGGTGGGCGGGTTTTAATAGGTAAACCAATTTGCGTAACACCTGCTTTCTTGTCGACAGCAAATTAACAAGTGCCCGATACGGGGATACAAAAATTCAAATTCAAGCTGATACGGGAATTCCAAATTTGATTTATGTTGCGAGCGCCGTCTATGGCCATGCCAAATATGGCAATGAGCTACAGGCTGCAACAATCACGCACCCACACGAATATTTGATTGAATTAAACCAGATTATTGAAATATAAAATTACTATCATGGGGAGTGATCGGAGAAAAACACTCGTATTTCCAATGCTCCAGTTATTAGTGTCCCACCTGTTGGCAGGTGTAGGCCTCCCCTCTACAAAATAAGGTGGAGGAGGTCCCAGAGTACCAATCTGTAGACACCACATTTACCACTAACCACATTTCCCAAACCTGCAAATTGTAGAACTTGTCAGGCATGTAATATAGATTTCCCCCGTTTTCTATTAAAAAGTTACTGATTTCACTCTTTTTCACCAGCCCAGTAGTCAGCACTTCGGTGTTGACATGAATATCAATTATATGGTCATTTTTATAAATTTTCTGTTTACAAAACTTTAGATTTTTCGAAATACTTAGGATTTTCTAACCCCAGCAGTAGATTACCTTAGCCGTATTTGGGACAACTTTTTGGAATTTCGGATCCTCAATGCTCTTCAACATTGTACTTATTTGGCTTTTTAACTATTTTGATCTGAGCGTCACTGATGAGTCTTATGTAGACGAAACGCGCGTCAGGCGTATAAAATTATAATCCTGGTACTATTTTTCCCTTCTGTTCGATTATTGCACCCGCATTCAAGGGGGTAAAATGTTAGTATCTGCGCTGTAGCATTGAGGACCATATTATAATAACATTTTAAAATAAAACCTTGTAACGTAGGATAGAACATTTTACAATTTCGATTAGATCCTTCCCTGGCCTGTCAATTCTAAATCTGTCAAATCATTAGCTCCACAGTGAATAATAACAAAAATGAGGAGAAGGTAAAACATTTCTTTTTGCATCCAGTAGGGAGTCCATATCTTTAATCTGTAAACCAGGTTGCCCAATCCAGTATGCTGTAACATCTTTTGACCCCAGTCCCAGGTTGTTCCTACCATATTTCTTCGCCTCTGCGTTGGACCAATGAACAAGGGAACTTCCAACAATCCATAAAATGTTTGGACCTGTGAAAACCTGTGACTTGTTAGCCTTATGAAACTAGAAAAAACTGCAACCTCATAAATTCTAAAACTATGTGACCTAAAATGACGTTTACTAACATGAAGAAAATGCAAAGCTTTTTCCAATATGCTGCTGAATTTGTATCTAGTTAAAGGCATACCAGTATAATGAATTAACAAATCTAAATTGTTACAGGTAGGTCGTACCTTGAAGTATTCGTTAATGAGTCGTATCGGACAGTAGTTTTTTCCGTTCTCATATACCAATAAAGTAACTGACTTTCCCTTTTGGTCAGTTTTTGACCACCTTACTCTTAGCTCCAGGACTTTTTTCCTAACTAAGATATCAGAAATTGTTGGAGCCATTTATAACAGACTTGGATTTTAAAGTAGTGATTTCCCCTACTTTAAACAAACCAAAGAAGGCAACAAAAAAAAACTGCTGAAAATAAAGCAGCTTCCTTTTTCTTACATACGTTATCTAAACAACTTATCAATTGCACTGTAATTGGTGCTCTAATGTCATTATGTTTTCCTCCTTGAATTCTTTTCCTTCTAATGCCTTTCCAATTATAAAGAATTTTGTAGTATCCTGTATCCTGTATGCCTTGAATTTTATGATGGTATGAAACTCCTGATATATAAGATGATATGTACCCTACCGAAAGATCCTGTACTGACAAAAAGCTATAAAAGTTAGCAAATCATTGACTAGCACTGGCAAATCCTGATTCAATTTATATGATGATCTAAAAGTACATAGTTTTGACAGAACCAAATTGTATGATTTTTGTGTATTTTTGGACACACCTTGACTGTTACAAACAGCCACCTGACTTAAATGTTCCAGATCTGTAATGGAATTATGATTGGCAACTGATCTGTTTCTGGAGCTAGGCTTCTGAACTTCCCCCACTGAAAACGAGAAAGACAATCAGCAATTTGGTTTTGTTATAAAGGGATATAATTGCCTTTACTAACGTATTATGTTTTAAGTTCATTAAAACCATCTGTCTTTCTATAGTCAAAACTTTATTTGATTTGCTAGTTTTCATATTAATGAATTGAAAAACCGCCTGATTATCAACATGAAAAAAAACCTTTGTGTTAACAAAATAGGATTCCTAGGACATAAGAGCTGCTACAACTTGAAACAACTCTAACAATGTCATATCTCTGGTGATTCTAGTCTCAACCCAATGTTTTGGCCATATGCCTTGGGCCCACTGAACTGCAAAATAGATCCCATACCCGCCTTCGGACCCCCTGCACTATCCGTGAACAACTTTAATTTTTCATTTGAAACACTTACATTGTCTGTTTTTACAGTGACACCATTGTAATGTTTAAAAAAAAAACAAAAAAACTTCTTAATCTGCTTTCATCTGCTTGTTTACTCGGATTTTGTAACACGATGTTCTTATCCCGATTGTTGAATTTATGAGTCTACGAAAGAGTGTGCGGCCTTGAACAACTACCTTAAAAGCAAAATTTAGGAGCCCAATAAGGGATTGTATAACTTTAAGAGTTATTTTAGAACCGTTCAAGGTATCTCTGATGTTTTTGAGAGTTTGACAAGTTTTTCATTTAGAAGTCGCATGATTAAATTCTGTGTATCAAATTTTATACCAAAAAACAGAAGTAATGTAGTCGGCAAAGTAGTCTTTTCACTAGCAAGAGGAATACATATTTTGTTGCTTACTTCTTGGAATAACTTCAAAGAATTGACAACTTTTGATGTTTAGCTCGACTCGACAAAAAGAAAATCATCTAAGTAATGGAGGATATCATCATTTCCGCTTTTTAGCTGTTTTATCCAATACAAAGCTTTTGTAAATTTCTCCCACAGGGCACAACTTATTGAGGCCCCCATAGGGAGCAGTTAATAAAGATAATATTTACCCAGAAATTTTATCCTCATCAAGTCAAAATCATGCGGGGCAATTGGCAACAAACGACTTAATCGAGAAAAAGATTTGTGTCTATTAATCAAACATGCTGCCTTGTCCACTGAACTGTACTGCACTGAACAATGATCTTTATCAATTAAATCGTTAATTGAATTATTCTCAGGATAGGATAAATGTTGTATAAGTCTGAAATCCCCATCCTTTTTTGGCACTAGCCCCATTGGTAATACCTGAAGTGTGGGAGAAGTTGGGTATCTGAAAGAACCAGCAATGCGACCAAATTTAACTTCCTTCATTATGTTTTTCTTTAAAAAATTTCGGTAGCTGTAGTGCACTTCTTAAATTGGAACTCTCACTTGGTTCCCAAGAGCCAAAACATTTTAATGAAAAACCGTATTTGAAACCACATATATTTTCATGTGCTACATTGTTAGGTGGGTAGAAATTTAAATAATTTTCCAAAACTGATACTTTTATAGGAATATTTCTTAATGAATAGAAATAAATACTTTTTGTTACTTCTTCCTTGGACCCGGTTTTTGCAATGGGCCTCTCTGTGTTTGCCACTGCATATTTCACATATGTGTTTCAACCTACAACGAGGAAAGTAGGGAGTCATCCCCATTATTATGGTATCTACATGACATATTTACACTTCCACTAGTTACCTGATTGTTGATGTGTTCTAGTGTTTGAAAGTGTAGCTGCATTTGAGTTAAAATTACCACCATTTTGTGCATTTGTTATATAACCCTGTGATTGCACTGATACACTGTTATGTACTGTGGGTGATGTGATGTGTAATAGCCAATATTCACCGTGTATATTTCCCCAAAATAAATTTGGATTCCTTTCTATATTTAGCCAAATAGCTCGTCATAGGTGGCCCAGTTTTCTGACCTTGTCGCCGCTAATCTTATATCGCGTATATATTTTAACAATTCCTGTGCCCGTGTGATATATTTCTTGAAAAAAGACACTCATAAAAATCATGAATGCTGATAAAGTCCATTCATTTATTGACAAATTAACACCAGAAGATCTTTTTTTAATGCAAATTTTCCCCCTTTTTAATTTCAAATCGCCCTCATCAATCTCTTCCATTTCTTTTTGTGTTCTCAAAAGAGAATAAAGCTCTAAAAACTTCCTCTCTCAAATATTTCTTTAATTTTAAAAGACACATGTTCCCCCACTGTGTCATGAACGCTAGATTCTATACAATTATTTTCAATTTCAAATTTTCGTGTAAAGGGTCGTGCCTAAAAGAAGGGAATACACGTGCATCCTCCTCCGACTCATTACTTGATGAGATATCAGCAGTTTCCTCAGGTACTTGTGCCAGCACGTGTCGGACCTCTTTTGTTTTCTTGGCAGTTCCTCTCCGGCCAGCTCTGTCTTTTGGACAATTTCTTCGTGCTGCACTCTCTTTCCTCCTGTTCTGCTGGTCGTTCTTTTTTTCTTCCTCATGGCCCTTGATGGCGATCATATGGCACTTCTCTTGTTAGGCATCTTTTCTTTTTGGATAGATCAACTAATTTGCGTAACACCTGCTTTCATGTCGACAGCAACAAAGTTTAACAAATGCCCGATACGAGAATTCCAAAATTCTAATTCAAGCTGATACGGGAATTCTAAAATTTTGATTCGTGCTTCGAGCGCCGTCTATGGCCATGCAGAATTTGGCAATGAGCTACAGGCTGCAAACACCCACGCACCCACACGAACATTTGATTGAACTAAACCAGATTAATGAAAATATGAAATTTTTATAATCTCAATTATACTGTTCTATTTATTATTTTATTTTAACTGTATATCAAGGTCGTATCATAAAATAACGTAAACGGAACAAAGTTGCACTAATTCCAATTTTCTGTAGGTGCTCCATTTGTGCCAATGATTTTTCAAACAACAGCCAAACAAACACAGATCTTTGTTTTTTGGATACCAGGATTTAATGGTGGATATCTCCAATGGTTTATCGTTGAATACAAAAAAAATGGAGACATATACTGGAAAAACCAAACAACGAGATCTTCCAACTCGATAGTTATCTGTGGATTACAGCCAGCAACTTTATACTACATTCGAATGTTTTCAAGAAACTTGATTGATGATAGTAATAAAACAGGAGATATTATGATCCAAACGGGTAATGAAGTCATGTAGTTTATGCAATTCAAACATATTCATTTAAAAAAAAAATGATTTAATTTCAATCGATTATATGACAAGCTTAGAAGTCATAGAATTGTGGCGAAAAACTTATTCTAACAGACTCATATAAAGTGACACTGTAACAGGTAAAACACAAAATCAACGTTACTCAAATACAACTATAATGCATTCAAACTCAATTTAGAACCGTCTTTATTTTGCATTTAAAAGAAAAAATTTAATTTTTGTTATTTTGAACTTAATTAAATTATGTTTTACCTGGCTATGTCGTTTTACCGATTTTCCCTTCATAAAATAAACCTGTATTATTTTCTGAAATATATTTTGGAAATTGTGTTTCTTGTAATTACACCATTTCTGTATATTTTTTCTAAATCTTTTCATACAGTTTTTTAAGAAATTGTCCTCCCTTGACTATTTATTGTGATTAAACAGAAATTACGCTATACAAATATTGATCATGTTGATAACCGGGCAACAAATATGGTAGAGGTGATATTCTTTCAAATGATATATAATCTAGCCGTATCATAGGTGGTTGCATTAGAAATTAAATTTTATGGTTAATGTCAATCAACAATAAAAAAAAATGAAAATATTAGGATTTTCAAAGATACATTAAATAATTATCTCAAGTATTCGATTTTGTTTTATTCATTTTTGCTATGTTTCTGCTATATGATGATCGCTTTCATAATTCTTGGAAGTAATATAAGTTATTCCAGATAACAATATTTTTTCGTAGAACACAAATGGCGTTTTAAATATGCGTATTATTGGTTAACATTTTTTATGATTTATTCATTTGCACAAATGCTTGATTTATTTCAGACACATATACAACTGTAGAAACATCCCTATCCATTCAAAGCATCGTCATTTTATCATTAGTGATTATCATGGCACTTCTGGTGGCTGGGATGGGATTATATATTCGTAAGTTCAATATATGTTATTTTTTTTTTATTACAAAGCCATTTTTTCGGAACATCAAACATATAATCAAATCATTTTATTGCACACAAGTTGTATTCCAAATAAAACAATGACTTATCATTAGACGAAATATTGTTTGCATATATTTATTGCGTTAAATAACGCGTCATAGAGTCTTTTTTTTTAAAATGTTATTCCAAGTTAGGTATATATGTCTCAATATGTCATCGTATAACGTTTTTACAGTACTGTTTTAACTGTAATGAACATTTTGTTAGTTATGAATGGACTTTATTTAAGGTACAATATCAAACCATTACACTTTATGGGCGCAGTCATTTTATGAGCATAACATGGTATTTAGGATTAATAGTATAGCTTATCCTGATTGGTTGATATGTAATCTCGTTATTTTTTGTTATTAGAGACTTAGTGCATTATACATTATACCAAAGGCCAAATAAATTAATTTCCTTAGCCCTAACGGAAATGAGATGTCTTTTGAACGCTAGGATGAGACACGATTTTTAAGTGCAAAATTGATAGGCATGTTAGATAAGTACAAATTATGCTAAGAAAAGCAACGCTAATATATATTATTTAACAAAAAAATATTGTCGTAATAATTTTTCTTTATTTCTAGCATGGTTTCGTTGAAAAATCCACTTTCTAAAGTCTGCATCTCGAAAAAGGTTATCATTGTCGCCTATGGGGAAATAACCTGTTTATTTCAATCTTAATAAAAATGTTTTACTGTAATTGAGTCATATCAGTAGAATTAATTTCCTATGTAAATATAACAAAAAAATGATTATAATTAAAATCCATGAACTGCTATGCTACATTTACTCAATGTGAAGTAATGTTATGTAAGCTTAAGGTTTGTTCCATGTTTCAATTTTAGGTAGACTGAAACAGAGGTATAGAGAAAGGTTCGTGTAATGTTTTGTTAACAAAAAGAACATGCTGATATAAAATTTCAACGTTGTTGTTTTTTCAAATGGTGTACAATTGCAATTCTGCATTCAAATTGTCATGAAACGTTGTAGTTATCTTTTTTGGCTTCATCGGTTCTGAAAAGTGCAGAACATCTTAGTATGTTCATTGATAAATTGATTTCTAAAGCATTTTTTATGATAATTCCCAGTTGTTATAGATGTTCTTTTTTTGTCCGATTAAAAATTTAACAACAAATTTGAAAAAAGACTATGTAGTTCATTAGCAAGTAAATTTAACACGAACGCGTAGTTTTTATAGACCAAACAAAACACAACTAAGTCAGCAATAATTTCCTCATGTTGTCGTAAAAAAAGTACAGTATACATTTGAATAAATGGTGTTTCTTATGTTAATTTAAAACGATTTCGGCTTCCAAAATTTGCAATTAAGTTTAAGTTAACACATCGTACTTACACATTTTAGTATTGAATCTGCAATAAATGTCAACACACTTGAAGGAATTCTTGGTGAAAGTGCTAATTATACAGAGATAATTGAAGCTGATAACTTACATCCAACATCTCAAGGTATTTTAAGTAATTCACTACCAAAGAAATGTTAACTTTACAACTGCATATGGTTTTCTCGTTTTTTATTTCATTTATAGGATATTTGTCAGTAGGTAATTGTCTTTCCTTAGTGTATTTGCAGTAAGGTTCTAGCTGAGCAATTGTAGAAAGAAATGTTACCTTAAAGATCATAGACTGCCTCAGTGTCAACCTTATTTGCTTTTTATTTCATTTTAGTTTTCAGTGGAAAATTTTAATGATTGGTCTCAAATGTGACTCATATATAATATCTCAGTAGTTCGTATCTTGCAGACGATGTTAGTTATATATCCTTACAATTTAGGTCTTCGATCTGAATAGTTGCGGCTGTCATACTGTACAGTCTTAGATGCATGATTTATTTATTAGTTGTTAGTGGCTTTGAACTAGCTGTCAGATAACTGCGAGTACTCTCAGATCTGTTCATTGTGTCTTTTTGTGTCGGGATGTATAAGTGATTTTTATACTTCGTTCTTATGTTGTACTGTTATACCACTGTCCCAGGTAAGGGGAGGGTTGGAATCCCGCTAACATGGTTAACCCCGCCGCATTATTTATATATGTTCCTGTCCTAATTCAGGAGCCTGTATAATCAGTGGTTGTGGTTTGTTTATGTGCTACATATTTGTTTTTCGTTAATTTTTTTACATACTAGTAAGTCCGTTAGTCTTCTCGTTTGAATTGTTTTACATTGTCTTATTGTCTTATCGGGGCCTTTTATAGCTGACAATGCGATATGGGCTTTGCTCATTGTTGAAGGCCATACGGTGACCTATAATTGTTAATGTCTGTCATTTTGGTCTTTTCTGGATAGTTGTCTCATTGGCAATCATACCACATCTTCCTTTTTTATATAATGAAAAAGCAAATATCGATTTCCTTATAATTTAAATTAATTATTATATGTTTTGAGATAACAAAAGCAATAACACAAAAAAATCGTACACTAACAAAGTGATAAAATTGAGAAAGGAAATGGTGAATATGTAAAGGTCATTATTGCCTCAACCTGAAACTTATTTACAGAAGTTTTATTATTCAAATGAAAATAATACTAAAGGGTTCTTGTAATTTCAGAAAGTGATAACTCTATTATGTCATCGGTTATTAGAGATATAGACGAAGAAATATCGACAGGACATTTATCAACTTCATCAGACAATGAGAGAGATTCTTTAGAATATTTAGACGATGGATATGAACATCCATACACCGCGCTGGTGGTTACTGATCAAGAAGAAGACGATCATGTTTATTTAACTACCAAGAAAAATTCAAATTATGAAAATGCAGTCCCTTTTCAGAATATTGCTTGTGGACATGCCTGTGAATTTTTAGAAGAATATTCTCAATCAGATAAAACAAATGCATATGATGACCACGAAAATTCCAATCTGAATTACGACGTCAACGAATGTGACGTACAAAATGATAGTGTGCATCAGATTTATATTCATCCTCAAATCAATAAGGCAGAATACGTCAATTTGTCACCTAACCAATAGTATTTTATAATTTATCGTTTCAAAAGTACTACTAAACATGGTAGTACTATGAATTTTAAATGAGGCCACTTTATGTATGATGAAAGTGCAGTGATAATCTTATATTTTATAACTTCAGATTGATGTATGGTAGATAAACACTCAAATGCCGTTTAAATTTGCAAAATAAAATTGATTTTTTTATGACTACCTTTATATCGTCAACCAGTATAACCATATTATCTACTTTAAGTCTAGGGGCATTAATACACTAAAATAGCTTGTTCCCAGTTATATGTTATATACTGTAACATTCCCGGCGTAAAATGTATATCCCCTGAGCCAAAGGCGAATGGAATTTAAGCCCTAAGCCGGGAATCTCACAATATATACACTGTTTGATACCTGAATTACACATATATTACGGACTTCCTCTGTCTTAATGTTTTTTCCAGTGCAGGTACGCCTATTTGTTAATCATTCATGATGCAGAATGTATATTCATTACATCATGTTTATTGTTACTTAATATTTTGAGTAATCCATTTAAATGCACCTTTATTCAACTTGACAATTTATTTCCTTTAGGAAAATTTTCAATAAAGTTTTCTAGATTTCATATTTTGCGTTTGTATGTGTGTGTGACTTTTTTGTTACAACATATATATTGAAGAACCCAACCTGATATGTTCGGCATACGTAAAGGATTTTGTAATTTGCTGTGAAATAGTTTAATTGTGTTTGTTATAAATTATAATAACACTTTTAACATTAAATTTAAGTATTTATAGTGTAACTTGCGTGATTTTGAATGAGAATGAATTATTGACTGATGTACGTAACTATTTTCCTTTTGTGAGCCTCTGACATTCCATAGTGTTCTGTATAGCTTTTGACTACGTCACATAGTAACCGGTGTTATGATGACGTTTTTGTGGTTCCAATTGGGGATAAAATCGTCGTATATACCCCGGCAGTTTACATATTACTGACATATCTGTGTTGTTATCCAATCATAAACCTTGAGACATTTGAAGTCAGTAATATAGCACGCCAGATTTGTTTTACAGTTCAACAGGCGTGTTACGTAGGCCAAGCTTCAACTACAATATGGTTATCTATTTTCTTATGCAAAATAAACCGAGCTTTTTATTTCAGTTATCGTTTATATGTACATGTAGTTACATGTAACTAAAAGAATATTCCGTCAAATGATGTTATCGTCTTTGGCAACTATCAAAACAATGTGATGTCATACGACATGAATGCTTCCGGCGCCAAATGTAAACACTGGATCATTCAAGCATTTTGCACGCTTCAGATTCGAATATAATTATCAAAGGTGTATTGTTTTATTTATTATTGTATAAATGTGTTATCAATATGATTATATAGAAGTGCAAGACAGAATATGATCGTGTTTATAGAATTTTCAATGTTGACAACATACCTGCTGCCAATATATACAAGGCTTAGTATTTGACCAGAATATTCTGTGAAAACTATACTGTGTAAGTTAGCTCTAAACAAAAATTCTTACCAAAAAAATTGACTCAAGATGGAAATCCTGAATCGATGGGTCACTATGAAAACTGTCCATATATGATAAAATAAAGGATGGTAGGTAGATGAAACTTACATACATGAAGAGATTTATAAGTAAGAACACAGTAAGACCCCATTTATATCGATCTATGGTTGTCGGTCTGCTCCAGAAGGAATTAAGCGATGCATTGATTTTGGACGGAAAAATATCCACATTTCGATATGGAACGATCTCTGATCATGCTTACGTCCCTCGTCCACATGTTGTCAGAGTAATCTCGGGCTAGGTGTAAAGGTTTATTCCTTGAACGCCAACATCCTTTGATCTACCAACAATTTACCTGTAAAATTATGTTGGCGTTCAAGGAATAGTTGCAAGCAGTTATCACAACAAAAGTGCATGCTTATCAAAACAATCATACTTATTAGACAGATAGGTAAATACAGGTAGCTTAATCTAGTTCATGTTTGTTAAGTTGTTAAAAATCATATTTTGCTGCTCCTGCTTGAACAAATATGGATTCTCTTAAAAAATGAAACTTTCAAAAGTGTTCCTTCACAAAGTCAATATGTGCATATTGTCAGAAATTCCAGTTAACACAAATTCTACAATAGACGCCTTTGGACTTTGAAGGTTTTTTTTCAAAATTTTTATAGTTGTGTATGCTGTAATATCCTACCATATTACTGATTAAATTTCTTGAAACTTTGTATCTCCTGTTAAATTACTATTTTGTTTATTTCAGTTTGTTCAGGATATTTTTCTTGGTTATTCAAGTACACCTTTTTTTAAGTGATTCGTAGAATAACATTGTTTAGTTGTTTGTCATGTTCGAAACTCATCTGAATTCTTGTCACCATATTTCATGAATTTTCTTGAAACTAGAGTTTCCAGTTTAGAAGTTATCAAATTAACTTAATTATTTTTTAGATTTAATTAATTGTACAAATGAAATCTTCATATAGTTTATATTAACTAATACAATATTAAAATTGATATGAAACTAAACAAATCTCTAATATCCTTTATTTAGTTTGAAAGAATTGTAATAAACTAAAATTTCATTTAATTTTTTTAATATTTCTTATGTTATTAACATATTTATTCCAAACATATTTTTTTGGTAAAAAGTAACAAAACGTTTTAATTTTCTTTATTTCTTTAAAATTCATAATAATTTTACCCCTAAAATTTACTATTTTGTTCTTTCTTGTGAGAAAGTGATAAAAGGTTGCATTTCTATAAAGTTCATTAAATATTTTAACCGTTAAATACTTATAAAAACACCTTTTTTTATTATATAAACATCTATTGAAATATTTTTGTTGGCATTCAAGTAATAGGTAACATATAAAATGTTGGCATTCGAGGAAGACACCGGTGTAAACAGTGACCATAAAGAAACACATTTATGATTATACATAGATTTCATTAGAATTTAAAAATGTGTCCGGTGTTTTTTCAATGTGAACAAAAGTAGAAAAACTAAAACAACCAACACATAATTAAGTTATAACTGAATACAAACATAACATATATATATATATATCATATATAAGTAATCGTCCTTGTATAGTATCCATAATAGTGTTATCTGGATGAAAGTGTCAGTTTTCACATCAGTTTTCAAGAAAATGAAACATATACATAAAACATAAACTATCACATTGAAAATAGAATATTTTGATTTAGTTGTATATTCAAGTTATACAGTATTTTCTGTTGTCAATAACAACAAGCAGTCCATTTGCTAATTTGCTGAAAAGTGTTAATTTTGACAAACATGTTTTCCACCCATACAGATAAAAATACCAACGACCATTCTGCATGATATATTTATTTAAAAAATATCAACAATATTCCTATCGTCCTATTTATGACAGCAGGGTTCACTGTTGCTTTAAGAACAAAAAAGGGTATGAAAAAAACTGGATAACCCTTAATTATTTTTTTTAAGATTTTTTTTGTACTACAATTAAAATATGAAAGTTCACTATCATACCAGTGTAAAAGATTAAAATAAGAGTTATCTTATTTCAATGGCCAAGTTAATTTTTTTTTATAACAAAACACACATTTTTGGTATCTGTTTCTACATTTTTGATTACGCAATAAATCACTTACTTATACAAAAATACATTCTTACATTTACATTGTAAATCTGCTTCAAAATTGATTTTCAAGTATAATAACACATGTCCTGAACTATGATATGAATATATGTATTAAAATGTAAATATTTCAAGATCTTTCTCTTATGTATTCAAACTATTTTTAACAAATTTTTGACTGTATGACCTGTGACTTTCTATTACAAACAAAAATCAGTACTTATAGAACATTTTCAATGGAATACTAATGGAGGAGAAAAAGACATTTGAATATATTTTACTGTTTTAAAACTTCTTTACATATTACTTTTAATACTCCCCTTGTATTGTCATGCTTATTAAACATTTATTGGGACTGCTTCAGTAATTCAAATTTCACACAAAAATTCTTAGTTAGGTGATAGGTAATGTATGACCTGTCTATTGGTCATATTTAATGGAATTCAATTTAATACCTGTTAAACTCAAAAGTTTTTTTAAGAAATATATCTTGATTTATGGTGAAATAAATTAATTGATATATCATATCTGCATTGCTTGAACGATCGTCAATGTCGGATTTTTCGGATGACGAATTTATATCTTCTACTTGATAATTTAAATAAACAACCGTTACGGCTAAAACTGATACGGTCATATATCTTAAGTTTGAAAGATGCCTTGAAAATTGCTGTTAACACCTTACATTGTTTAATTATGCAGAAATGTGAACGACTTCGTATGTGTGTGAAGTTAGCAGCCGCTTAAATGAAAAAGTAAAAACACAAAAATACCGAACTCCGAGGAAAATTCAAAAAGGAACATCAAAAATCAAAAGGCAAAATCAAAAGTCCAAACACATCAAACGAATGGGTAACAACTGTCATATTCCTGACTTGGTACAGGCATTTTCTAATGTAGAAAATGGTGGATTGAACCTGGTTTTATAGCTAGCTAAACCTCTCACTTATATGACAGTCGCATCAAATTCCATTTAATTGTCAACGATGCATGAACAAAACAAACATACTCAAAGAGTAAAAATGTCAAAAATAGGGGTACAACAGTCAATATTGTGTTATCATCTTAATATCTCTACATAAACAACAAATGTAACAAAGAAGCACAAAAAGGCATACATTAATTTAACATTCTCATTTTGCTTTTCTTATACGGCTGAATTTATCTATGTAAAGTCTACCCATAATGATAGAAGGTTTCATTACTGGTTTAAAAATGCGCGTTTGAAGGGTGAGACCCCTCTGGTCTTTCAATGTCCACAAAATTTAAGTAAATCATAGACTCTGTATATATAAAGGTTGTATCAGAAGGATTGCCCAGAATAATGTCATATTCGATATCTATGGAGGGCTTGTATTGTCACTTTTCAGCTAAAAATTATCAAAATTTTCGGACAAAGGGCACATGGCAATGGTGAGAGCCCCCTGATTGCTCAATCTTTCTAATATTATGCAGACATTTAGTCAAGAGGTCGATACACACGTGACTTAAAGGAATTTGGGTAAACTTCCTGTCTTTAATGTTTACGGAGCGCCCAAAGTGCCAGTTGGATATTCAAAATAGATAGTGAAAAGCTACCTGAGACCGCTAAAATGAGGGTGAGACCCCCCTGGTCTTTCAATGTCCACAAAATTTAAGTAAATCATAGACACTGTATATATAAAGGTTGTATCAGAAGGATTGCCCAGAATAATGTCATATTCGATATCTATGGAGGGCTTGTATTGTCATTTTTCAGCTAAAAATTATCAAAATTTTAGGACAAAGGGCACAGGGCAATGGTGAGAGCCCCCTAATTGCTCAATCTTTCTAATATTATGCAGACATTTAGTCAGTTGCTAGATACACACGTGACTTAAAGGAATTTGGGTAGACTTCCTGTCTTTAATGTTTACGGAACGCCCAAAGTGCTAGTTGGATATTCAAAATAGATAGTGAAAAGCTACCTGAGACCGCTTAAATGAGGTTGAGACCCCCTCGTCTTTCAATGTCCACAAAATTTAAGTAAATCATAGACTCTGTATAAATAAAGGTTGTATCAGAAGGATTACCCAGAATAATGTCATATTCGATATCTATGGAGGGCTTGTATTGTCACTTTTCAGCTAAAAATTATGAAAATTTTCGGACAAAGGACAGAGGGCAATGGTGAGAGCCCCCTAATTGCTCAATCTTTCTAATATTATGCAGACATTTAGTCAATAGGTAGATACAGACGTGAATAAAAGGAATTTGGGTAGACTTCCTGTCTTTAATGTTTACGGAGCGCCCAAAGTGCCAGTTGGATATTCAAAATAGATAGTGAAAAGCTACCTGAGACCGCTTAAATGAGAGTGAGACCCCTCTGGTCTTTCAATGTCCACAAAATTTAAGTAAATCATAGACTCTGTATATATAAAGGTTGTATCAGAAGGATTGCCCAGAATAATGTCATATTCGATATCTATGGAGGGCTTGTATTGTCACTTTTCAGCTAAAAATTATCAAAATTTTCGGACAAAGAGCACAGGGCAATGGTGAGAGCCCCCTAATTGCTCAATCTTCCTAATATTATGCAGACATTTAGTCAATAGGTCGATACACACATGACTTAAAGGAATAAGGGTAAACTTCCTGTCTTTAATGTTTACGGAGCGCCCAAAGTGCCAGTTGGATATTCAAAATAGATAGTGAAAAGCTACCTGAGACCGCTAAAATTGAGGATGATACCCCCCTGGTCTTTCAATGTCCACAAAATTTAAGTAAATCATAGACACTGTATATATAAATGTTGTATCAGAAGCATTGCCCAGAATAATGTCATATTCGATATCTATGGAGGGCTTTTATTGTCATTTTTCAGCTAAAACATATCAAAATTTTAGGACAAAGGGCACAGGGCAATGGTGAGAGCCCCCTAATTGCTCAATCTTTCTAATATTATGCAGACATTTAGTCAGTAGCTAGATACACACGTGACTTAAAGGAATTTGGGTAGACTTCCTGTCTTTAATGTTTACGGAGCGCCCAAAGTGCTAGTTGGATATTCAAAATAGATAGTGAAAAGCTACCTGAGACAGCTTAAATGAGGTTGAGACCCCCTCGTCTTTCAATGTTCACAAAATTTAAGTAAATCATAGACTCTGTATAAATAAAGGTTGTATCAGAAGGATTACCCAGAATAATGTCATATTCGATATCTATGGAGGGCTTGTATTGTCACTTTTCAGCTAGAAATTATCTAAACTTTAGGACAAAGGGCACAGGGCAATGGTGAGAGCCCCCTAATTGCTCAATCTTTCTAATATTATGCAGACATTTAGTCAATAGGTAGATACAGACGTGAATAAAAGGAATTTGGGTAGACTTCCTGTCTTTAATGTTTACGGAGCGCCAAAAGTGCCAGTTGGATATTCAAAATAGATAGTGAAAAGCTACCTGAGACCGCTTAAATTAGAGTGAGACCCCTCTGGTCTTTCAATGTCCACAAAATTTAAGTAAATCATAGACTCTGTATATATAAAGGTTGTATCAGAAGGATTGCCCAGAATAATGTCATATTCGATATCTATGGAGGGCTTGTATTGTCACTTTTCAGCTAAAAATTATCAAAATTTTCGGACAAAGGGCACAGGGCAATGGTGAGAGCCCCCTAATTGCTCAATCTTCCTAATATTATGCAGACATTTAGTCAATAGGTAGATACACACATGACTTAAAGGAATAAGGGTAAACTTTCTGTCTTTAATGTTTACGGAGTGCCCAAAGTGCCAGTTGGATATTCAAAATAGATAGTGAAAAGCTACCTGAGACCGCTAAAATTGAGGGTGATACCCCCCTGGTCTTTCAATGTCCACAAAATTTAAGTAAATCATAGACACTGTATATATAAATGTTGTATCAGAAGCATTGCCCAGAATAATGTCATATTCGATATCTATGGAGGGCTTTTATTGTCATTTTTCAGCTAAAACATATCAAAATTTTAGGACAAAGGGCACAGGACAATGGTGAGAGCCCCCTAATTGCTCAATCTTTCTAATATTATGCAGACATTTAGTCAGTAGCTAGATACACACGTGACTTAAAGGAATTTGGGTAGACTTCCTGTCTTTAATGTTTTCGGAGCGCCCAAAGTGCTAGTTGGATATTCAAAATAGATAGTGAAAAACTACCTGAGACAGCTTAAAAGAGGTTGAGACCCCCTCGTCTTTCAATGTTCACAAAATTTAAGTAAATCATAGACTCTGTATAAATAAAGGTTGTATCAGAAGGATTACCCAGAATAATGTCATATTCGATATCTATGGAGGGCTTGTATTGTCACTTTTCAGCTAGAAATTATCAAAACTTTAGGACAAAGGGCACAGGGCAATGGTGAGAGCCCCCTAATTGCTCAATCTTTTTAATATTATGCAGACATTTAGTCAATAGGTAGATACACACGTGACTAAAAGGAATTTGGGTAGACTTCCTGTCTTTAATGTTTACTGAGCGCCCAAATTGCCAGTTGGATATTCAAAATAGATAGTGAAAAGCTACCTGAAACCGCTTAAATGAGGGTGAGACCCCTCTGGTCTTTCAATGTCCACAAAATTTAAGTAAATCATAGACTCTGTATATATAAAGGTTGTATCAGAAGGATTGCCCAGAATAATGTCATATTCGATATCTATGGAGGGCTTGTATTGTCACTTTTCAGGTAAAAATTATCACAATTTTAGGACAAAAGGCACAGGGCGGTGGTGAGAGCCCCCTATTGCTCAATCTTTTTAATATTATGCAGACATTTAGTCAATAGGTAGATACACACGTGACTAAAAGGAATTTGGGTAGACTTCTTGTCTTTAATGTTTACGGAGCACCCAAAGTGCCAGTTGGATATTCAAAATAGATAGTGAAAAGCTACCTGAGACCGCTTTAATGAGGGTGAGACCCCCTGGTTTTTCAATGTCCACAAAATTTTAGTAAATCATAGACTCTGTATATATAAAGGTTGTATTAGAAGGATTGCCCAGAATAATGTCATATTCGATATCTATGGAGGGCTTGTATTGTCACTTTTCAGCTTACAATTATCAAAATTTTAGGACAAAGGGCACAGGGCAATGGTGAGAGCCCCCTAATTGCTCAATCTTTCTAATATTATGCAGACATTTAGTCAATAGGTAGATACTCACATTACTGAAAGGAACTTGGGTATACTTCCTGTCTTTTATGTTTACGGAGCGCCCAAAGTGCCAGTTGGATATTCAAAATATTTAGTGAAAGGTTTCCTGAAACCGCTTAAATGAGCGTGAGACCCCCCCTGGTCTCTCAATTTCCATTAAATTCAACCAAATCATAGATTTTATATATATAAAGCTTGTATCAAAAGTGGAATGTTCTTGAACGGACTGTTTGCTGCAGATCAGATCAGACCAGAACCCTAGGCCTAGTAGAATCGATGACCTAGTTTAAAATACAAACCGTCACTATAGGTTGAAGGGAAAATATACAGACCTTTATCACACACCTTCACACAGCTCACACAACCACCCCTTTTGATGTCCAAATGCATTGTTGATCGCTATTTCGCACAGACAACTTAGGGCTCCAATACCTCATGCTGACATGAATTGTGTTCGCCAACATAGGAAAGGCTCGCATTGCCCTTTCCGCTAACATGGATAGGAATCCACTTTCTTTTTGAATGTTTTTCTTCAATTGGTTAGTGCTTTTTTCCACTAGAACCATTTTGTAGAAGCTTGGTGATCTTTTCAATCTGTCGCGGGGTAAGCAACATCTTGTGTTCACCATGCAGGTTTGTGTGGGATAAACGAATGGTGACCGGGAAACCTTTTTTGTCTGCTCTCTGTAATATTTAGATTGACCTTTTATAAATTTCAAACAGTATTTCGATAGACTATTTATTAATGCCTCGCGAAGATGGACGCGGAGATTGTGGAGAATCGCCGTCTGGATTGGTGAGGTATGTCTGCATGCGATTGATGGTTCTCAAGATCACGGGTAGGTACACAATATTTTTGGGGGGTTTGAATGATCTTTACCCCGGGATCGATTGCGGGGGTGGAAGCTTCAGATAGTGGACTGTTGGGAGCCGTTTATGTAGCTGCTTTTGATGATGCCACTGTTCACCAGGATGGTGTTGATGCTTCTGATGCTAACAATGTATTCACCCTCTTTGTAACATTTGTTGCCCGATCAAATGTGTAGAGCTGTCGCTTAAATCCCAATGTGATGTTCGATTCCTTAAATTGTAGTTGGGGGAGGGGGTTGAACCGAGTAAAAATGCAACTGTCGTTTCTAGAGACAAGGATGGAAAACCCTTGTTTTTGGTCTGTGTTGTGGACGATTTGCTGCAACAGTGTGGTGTCCATTCATTTATTAAAACACGACGTTCAACTACTGACCGACCGATTCGAACTGGAGGCCTAGGACTCCTACGGAGATTGGAAGTGCAAATGCATCGGTGTTGGCGGGAACATAACGCTCGAATTCCGCTCGAGTCTGGATGTCCGCTCGGACTGATGACTTACATCGATGACCAATAGCGGCTATATGTCAATGAAATCAGAGGGGTTGACATCACCGTTACTAAGGAGGGTGTCAATGTTGTAGAATTTCTTTCTGAAGTCTACATCCTCCTTGAACACTATGGCAACCTTGTTTTGTGAAAAAATCCGGTATTAAAGTCGACGGCTGAGTAGCGTTCAGCTTTGAGGGTGACATGGATATTTTGCAATCGACAGCGATTGAACACGGAAGCATTATGGGTTTTGTCATTATCTCTGTCGGTTTGAAAGGCAACGATAATATATCTTGGTTTTTCGCGACCACTATTGGCAGCTAGGCGGCAGTTAAACTGTGAGGCTTCGGGAACGACTATGAAATCACACTGTCTCATGCGAAATCCACAGAGGATCGTGGATTTTTTCTGGATGGTTTTGTACAGTTGCATCTTGTTTTCGTCTGCAGGAGTGACGCTCCAGAGTTGGTAAGTTGGGCGCCGGCTTAGGGTTCGAATTCGTGAACCTAGTATTAATATTTTTGAAGACTTTCATCGAAGGTCAACCCTTCTGTGATTGTAAGGATGTCAGACATTATGTTTTTATTTATAGCATTGGAGGAAGTTGGGATGGTACCGATGCCACGACCAGAGATGAAATTGTTTAACTGGGTTTGGTTGTTGGGCTTTCTGCGTTTAACACTGAGCTGTTGATTGGGCTTGCTGCGTTGGTCAATGGGTTTTCGAGTGCGGGTCACTTTGTCAACGACATGGTTGACGACTACCACCTACCACTCCTATCATGGCTGCATTGGTGGCAGTGCTCATAGGCCTACTTTTCAATGTCTTGGCAGCAGAGGAGGTGAACATGCGACCAGCGATACTGGCGATGGTGTCAAAAAACTTCTACCACCGTATGCATACTTTCAAACAAAACCTTTCTTAATTGAGGATATTACGATGGAGTTGCTTATATTCCTTGATGCTGGTGTGTTCACCTTTCTTTATGGCATCGATGATCGCCATAATCGCGTTGCGCACACCATTGTTTCCAGCACGGTATGCAGTGTTGCACAGATCCAAGCAATAAAGGAGCTGGTCAAAGTCGGAGGGTAGAAACACGGTTTGAAGTACGCTACAATTCTTATCTTGCTTTAGATTTCAGACACAATCTTCGTCCACTTAGATCTTTATCGCCTTAGGATTCTCGAGAGGGTTAATTGCCTTGATACATGGCACCGGAACTGTTCAGGATCTCTGCATAGTCGACAAGGTCTTAAAAACTTCGGACTCGAAAGATTCTGATTTCTTTTTCACCATGAGTTCCCAGAGGTTAAGGGTTCCTTTGTACCTCACACCATCCACGAAAATATCATCGCCGTCAGAAGTTACTGGTTAGCTTCCGATGAAGAGATCGAGATCCAAAGGTGTGGTCGGCAAAGGATCGTTACTGATCTGCAAATACTGCTGTGCTCGAAGTCCGAGGATGGTGTCTATAGGTGGTGCAATGGGTAGTGGGTAGTCAAACTTGGGCGGTGGAGGCTGGAGGGCTGACACTGCTGCAGGAAGTTAAACGATCGTTTAGGTGATCGGCGAAGCTGCCTCTCGCTGAGCCTCAACCACAGGCTTAACACCTTGGAAAGGTCAGGGTTGAGTCCAATCTGCTCGAGGCGATGCTGCATATTACTGGCTTGAATCTTCCGCTTGATCTCTTGCAACTCCCTGGCGATCTTTAATCTTTATAAACGTTCATTTATTTAAAGCGTTGACGTGAACCTTCCTAAGTGAAGGTTTGAATACCTGTAAGCGTTTGTTTGAACGCCCCTAAGCGTTGGTTTGAACAGTTGTACCTTTCCTGAAACTATAGGCATATATCTATCGAAAGGTTAAAAAAAACACACATGCATTTTTGCTCGTTTTTCCATAATTTGAATTGAAAAAGTCGAGCTATAAATATTTGTTGATAAACACTACAATAATTTATGGACCTATGGGTGGTACGGATAAAAAAATACGGACTGTCAAACAGATACATACCATATAAAACATGCTAAAAACAATCTAAATGTTCATATAACCCCACTAAGGAGGCTATATTATTCTTCAATTATCTAAAAATCTATTTCATTGTACAAAAACTTTCATATTTAAAAAAAATCACCATGACCATAATGCGATACTAAACTTCTATTAAACTGTGTATTGCTACAGAACCTTATCGTTTTGATTTCAACCTTATCGGTAAATCAAAGCACTCAAAGTCCGCGTACACTACGAAAGGGACTCTCATCGGGTGGGTGTTGTTGACAAAAGTCAGCTGGTATGTCCCTTCTTTGGGCAGCTCTGATCTTGGCTGCCTTGTGGTTGACGCAACACTCTTTGTTGGTTTCCAGAACTTCCTTGCTATAAACGTGGTTCAAGCACATGTTTTCTTGGATCAGCAGTAAGTTGAGTTCTCTCTCCCGCTGTTCACCAATGTTTGAAATGTGCAGCGGGTATACTTCACTAGCATCTATTCTAAATACATTAACCGCCAGGGTGGAATTGGCCTTCTCAAATTAATTAATATCCTTAAGGCTTACCAGATTGAGCTCTGTGTTACCCTGTCCGTTTGTTTTGGGTCTACCTGCAAGGCCGAAAAAATGGCCCACTTGAAACACTCCTCGTCGTTATTTTTCACATTGATTACAGCCTTCTTGTACTATAGTATTTGATCCACGCCGGCTAATCAATGTAATCAACCTACCCAGCGGTCGTTGGTAATATTTACTTGAAATTTTACAATTGCTTTCGATGTCCAGTCACTTTTTTCAGAGGTCCACTGTGCAATCTTCTCTCCGATCTTTTCATCCATCTTCTCAAGGGTTTCCCGAGTGAAAGTATCCCACGTTCTCATCATCCATCTTACCTGTTGGGTTAATCTTCACAGTGCAGCATCACATTGACTTGTTATCCTTTCAATGCCCAATCGTCTATAAGTTCCACTCTTGACATCTGAGAGACCTCAAGGAAGGTCTGCACATCCATGTCAATATATCGGTCATCTTTCAGGTAGTAAATACATCTTTCAAGGCGTTCTTCAGTGGATGTACCTCAATTTTATCCCCAATGATTTCCTATCTTCTCTGATCTGTTCCTGTAACTTATCCAGTAGTCGATCTTTCGACATCTTGCTAACCTCTATCAACTCATGCTGTTTGGCTTGGGTGATAATATCCTTCCTAGTATAGGGTTGGAACAACGCTAAAAAATGTTGGTCTTCGTTCCGATCAACTGATCCAACTGATCCTCCCTCATCCGGGAGTACCATCGGCGGTGGTTCATTTTGGCAATACCACTCAGGGCTTTGACGTTTTCAACAACTAATTCCAGCTATTAATAGCTATTGGATCGATGTCTTAATCTTTATAACAATCCAAAATAAAATCAATTTGTTTCACCCAAAACCAATATCCACGATTAAATGGTTTTTAGACCCAGCTTTTGATCTTTCGATCCTATCGTCCATATCAAAATATATAAAATTCGTGGTAATCATACCCGGTGCGTCTGTTTTTTTTTCAACCTATAGCTCACAATTTGCCGAGCTCAATCGGTCTCTTTCTTTGTCAAGACGGTGGTCAGCTGCTTGTTTAATCTCTCACAACCCCAAGTGGGGATATGGTTGCCCCTTTCCAACATAAGGTTATAATTTCTGCCTACCTATTAACTAAATGTCTGCTTAGTAATACAAAGATTGAGAGATTAAAGGGCTATCACCATTGCCCTGTGCCCTTTGTTTTAAAATTCTTATAAATTTTAGCAGAAAAGTGACAATATACACCCTCCATATATATATCGAATATGACAATATTCTGGGAAATCCTTCTAATACAACCTAAATATATAGAGAGTCTATGATTTAATTAAATTTTATAGACATTCAAAGATCAGGGGGGTCTCACCCTTATTTAAGCGGTCTCGGGTAGGTTTTCGCTATATATTTTGAATATCCAACTGGCACTTTGGGCGCTCCGTAAACATAGAAGACAGGAAGTGTAACCAAAGTTCTTTTAGTCACGTTTGTATCTACCTATTAACTAAATGTCTGTTAAATATTAGAATCATTGAGAGGTCAGGGGGCTTTCACCATCACCCTGTGCCCTTTGTCCTAAAATTTGGACATTTTTTGACTGAAAAGTGACAATCTTAGCCCTCCGTAGATATTGAAGATGACGTTTTTCTGGAACCTCCATCTTATACAATCTTTATATATACAGAATCAATGATTTGGATGAATTTTATGGACATTGAAAGACCAGGGGGGTCTCAACCTCATTTAAGCGGTCTCGGGTAGGTTTTCGCTATATATTTTGAATATCCAACTTGCACTTTGGGCGCTCCGTAAACATAGAAGACAGGAAGTGTACCCAAAGTCCTTTTAGTCACGTTTGTATCTACCTATTGACTAAATGTCTGTTAAATATTAGAAAGATTGAGAGATCAGGGTGCTCTCACCATCACCCTGTGCCCTTTGTCCTAAAATTTGGACATTTTTTGACTGAAAAGTGACAATCTTAGCCCTCCGTAGATATTGAAGATGACGTTTTTCTGGAACCTCCATATAAAAAGTAAAATCACAAAAATACTGAACTCAGAGGAAAATCAATTTGGAAAGTCCATAATCACATGGCAAAATCAAAAACGAATGGACAAGAACTGTCATATTCCTGACTTGGTACAGGCATTTTCAAATGTAGAAAATGGTGGATTAAACCTGGTTCTATAGCGCTAACCCTCTCACTTTAATAACAGTCTCATCAAATTCGGTTACATTTACATGATGCGTTAAATAAACAGTCACAATCAATAAAATAGTCAAAATATGGGAACATCAGTCATCATCGTATAACAATTTAACAGGACACAACAACATCTACTATCTACGAACACATGGATTGATTTGAGTGTCTGACGTCAGAAAAATTATATACGTCACATAAATTTGTCGTTCAATGTGCATACAATAGTTATCAAAAGTACCTGGATTATAAACAATTTTAAATTTTACATAGGCAATGAGCGCAGACAGGGTTAAAAAATCAAAAGTATGTAAGAATAAATTACAGAAATCGAACTAGTCCAAAAGTTATACATAGAATTTATGAGAATCCAAAACTTTTAAAAGGAACAATTTAACAGGACACAAAAACCTATCCACGAACACATGGATCTACTTGAGTGTCCGACGTCAGAAAAATTATATACGTCACATAAATTTGTCGTTCAATGTGCATACAAACAATTTTAAAATTTACATAGGCAATGTACGCATACAGGGTTAAAAAATCAAAAGTATGTAAGAATAAATTACAGAAATAGACCGAGATTCAAACTAGTCCAAAAATTAATTTAACAGGACACAATAACATCTACTGTCTAAGAACACATGGATTGATTTGAGTGTCTGACGTTAGAAAAATTATATACGTCACATAAATTTGTTGTTCAATGTGCATACAAACAATTTAAAAAAAATTTCATAGGTAATGTACGCATACAGAGTTAAAAAATCAAAAGTATGTAAGAATAAATTACAGAAATAGACCGAGATTCAAACTAGTTCAAAAGTTATACATAGAATTTATGAGAATCCAAAAATTGTCAATTCCACTACGCCATTGATTGATTTTGACGTTTGTGGTTCAACGTATACAAGTAATTCATAATAGAAATATATCATAATGACATATTATAGACAAATATCATACTGACGGGATCTTTTAAAGTACAGAGTCACGTTATAAGCACAAAAGAAATACAAAGAGTCACATATACAAAACAAATCACCAAAAAATGAAAGCCAATAAAAACACATTGACGAGATGTATAAGTACCGAGCCACGTCAAACGGATATCACATAAAACCATTCAACAGTAAAAGTAATCTTAATAATAGAACAAAAACAAATAAAAGAACAATAAAACATGTTGTTAAGATGATACACAACATCAGCACGCAGAATCTATACATCAAGACCATCATGTATTATTTGAGAAGTTGATACGGAATATTTATCAACAAGGTCTTGGTACCTTCCGATGAACTTTTTTAGAAAAAGGACGAGACGTTCTTTGACATACCCCTGGTTCATCAACTTTCTACTCAGACACTGATGACGTTTTACAAAGTCTGAGTAGGAGCTGCAAGCTCTTGAATATCGAATAAGTTGGGAAATATATATCCCATATGCAGGTGAAGTTGGTATATTGCTACTAAGGTGGGGGAAATTTATAATTTCGAAATTAAAATCGTCTCGTTTGTCATAGATTCTGGTACTGAGATGACTGTGTAAGTAAAATTCGAGATATAAGTCTAAAAATGAGGCGGAGGAAGCCGTGTCTGTTGTTTCTTTAATCTCGAGTTCTGGGGGATATATTAATGGAACCCAATCAGAAAAGTTCGGATTGTTTAAGGAAAGAACATCATCAATATATCTGAAAGTGAAATTAAATAATCTGGCTTCTTTGATCCTCTTGTTTTTGACAAGTGTCTGGAGGAACTCCGATTCATATGAAAATAAGAAGAGGTCGGCAAGAAGAGGCGCACAGTTTGTTCCCATAGGAATGCCGACAACTTGTTGGAAAAGTCTACCTCCAAACTCAACAAATATGTTGTCGATAAGAAACTCCAGCATACTGACTACTTGTTCTTCTGTGTAGCATGATTTACCTTTTTGTTTGTCACTATTAACGAAATATGCTTTATGAAATCCCAAAGTAATAAATTTATAGCGTATGCTACCATTTTTATGTTGAAAGGCATTGTGGATAATTTCTTTTAGGCGATTTTTCAATTTTACATGGGGAATGGTGGTATACAGGGTTGAAAAATCAAAAGTTTTGATGGAACTTATTTCAGAAAGAGACCGAGATTTGAAATTGTCTAGAAGTTCTTTAGAATTTTTAAGAATCCACATATGGTTAATACCACTACGCGAGTAAACAGTTTCACAGTATTTCTGAAGACCCTCTTTCACTGCGGACAGAATTTTAGTCAATCTAATAGACAATTCTTTAGTGGAACATGAAGATGAGCCAGCAATATACCGTTGTTTGTACGGAATTTTATGAAGCTTTGGTATCCAATACAAACAAGGTAAGTCCTCCGATTTGGTGTTCAATGTAATGTTTATTGAAGCCATGAAGGACTTATGATTTGCTAAAATCTCATCCTTGTCAAATGATATGTCTTTGTATGTGGGATTACCTGAGTGCTCCGTTATACCCAATTCTTTTACAAGACATTCGTAGTAATACGATTTACATACAAAGACAATATTATTTGAAGCTTTGTCCGCAGGAACAACAACATATTTATCATGAAGAGTTGATAGACATTTCATGACCTCTTTGTCTCTGAAAACGGACTTTGGTCGATCGTTCACACAGTTTTTCAACTTGTGAATGCGACGTTTTATCAGAGACCTGATAGTTTTAACCCATTCTGACAAAGTGTCCAGTTCAACTTCTTCTCGCTTAGCCCATGCTCTGGCGTAGTCCTCAATAGAATCCATAATTATTTTGAAGTTATGGTTCCAATTGATGTGTTGGGGTTCTCTAAACTTAGGACCATGAGAAATCACCTTTCGGAGATTTTCATGTTGAATTATATTTAGATCCCCAGTTATAACATGACCAGAGGGGCTGTAATTATAAGGCGAGTGGGAACAGTCACATGTCTGAGGGTTTTTAAGGTATTGTTCTAAGTCAAGGTCCTGCAATGCGTGTTTATAGTTAAATATTTTAGGTGCAATGGTTTTGGTGTAACTGTAGGATACAATAGGAACAGACTGATTTTGAAAATAAATAGGAATTTTAGATGTTACCTCCTTTTGTGATGTAGAACGTTGCAGATATTGATTGCATCGATTCCTCTATTGGCAAAATCAACAGGAAGGAATCTCCTCTTTTCTTCATGTAAAGGTTCAGATCTTACTGGTTTGAAAAGACGGAAAAGAGCTACATCACAAATAATACTGACAAGTCTGTATATTGCAGAAAATGTATTGGTGCCTCCTTTGTCAAGTGCATAATCTCTCAAACGTTTAAGAAAATTAACTGGCAGTGAAAAGAGAATAGTTCTTATGTAATGTAACCCTAGTGGATGATGAAGATGTGAAAGAAGGTCATCAAAGCTCCCAGATCGTGATCTAGATTTGGAAGACTTTTTTTACATTAGGCCGATGGTAATGTTTTTGCCCATGACTACGTTGTTGTCGTAAGGTAGTATTAAATAAACCCATTACATTAACATCACTGCAGGCAGGATTTGACAAATTTCCTACTCCTTTAATATTGTCATTGCAACCATATGGCATTGCAGTCCCTAACTCCCTTATCCAATAATTTTCTCTATCTTTGCGGAAGGGAGTACTTAGTACAGGGCTATTTGTGTGGTGATAAATTTTCTCAATGATGCGTACTTTCATAGATAAAGAAGGATCATGGTCCGGTTGATTAAAATGGTTATAAAGAACCCTAAATTGAGGATCTTTATTATCAGACCGGTGTTGATTCATTCTTTTACGCAAAGTTTGACGAGTTTCACCAACATAAAGTAGTCCACACAAAGTACATTCGATTCCGTACACGACATTGTCCGTGGAACAGTCCAGAGGTTCGAAAGATTTAGTATAATATGTTTTAGATGTTAAATTACTAGTAAAATCAGGAGTCGTGATTAACATATCACAAGTCTTACACGTACTCCTTTTTCCTTTTTTATGTTTACAAGAAGAAATGATAGGTGTTGATTCACTTGTAGCAGGTGTATTTAAACAGTCGAAAACATTGACCCAGCATGGCTTTAATTTATGAAAGGTATCTGAATTTTTGAAATAATAATTACCTTCTGGCTGAACATAAGTCAAATCAGGGGTATCCCGGAGGATATTCCGTGGAACACACAAATCAAATGCTACAGTGTTCCGTGCAGCAAAAGAGGACCTTGGTAACCCGGGCGACGTCCCAGCCGGTTTGTTCTTCGTATATTTTGTATTCATCATGCATAAAGCTACCAAGTTAATGATGCCCTCGGGGAATAATCCACCAGCAGTAAAGTTTCTTCTAGGAAGAAACTTGACATCGACATCGACAGGAAAATCAATTTGGAAAGTCCATAATCACATGGCAAAATCAAAAAACAAAACGCATCAAAAACGAATGGACAAGAACTGTCATATTCCTGACTTGGTACAGGCATTTTCTTTACATATACAGAGTCAATGATTTGGTTGAATTTTATGGACATTGAAAGACCAGGGGGGTCTCAACCTCATTTAAGCGGTCTCGGGTAGGTTTTCGCTATATATTTTGAATATCCAACTGGCACTTTGGGCGCTCCGTAAACATAGAAGACAGCAAGTGTACCCAAAGTCCTTTTAGTCACGTTTGTATCTACCTATTGACTAAATGTCTGTTAAATATTAGAAAGATTGAGAGATCAGGGTGCTCTCACCATCACCCTGTGCCCTTTGTCCTAAAATTTGGACATTTTTTGACTGAAAAGTGACAATCTTAGCCCTCCGTAGATATTGAAGATGGACATTGTTTGACTGAATTTTGTTTTTTTAACTTTCCATATCTATTTCTATTTATAGTTAAAAATATTTCTAGAGTCATTGGTTTTTCTTTTTGTCGTAAGAAACATTAGACACAAAAGTACATCTTTGAAGTCGTTTTTATGACAAAACTCTATATTACATACAGACAAATAAGTCGCACGGAAAAGGGTTTATATTCGAGGACAACGAGAAAATGCGACAGCTTGAAAAAGTCATTTAATGATTCCTACGTATCTTATCAGTCCTTTTGACTATGAAAATCGTGCTTTTTATAATTTCAAGTATTTAATTTTCTTATGATTTTTCACTAAATTTTGAATATCAAACTGGCTGCTAGCAGCCGGTTGGATATTGAATATCGAATAACGAATAACGAACCGGCTGCTAACTTCACATACATCGACTTCGTCTATATTGAGAGATTTTATTCAGCTTGTATCTACTGACGTCATCACGATCACGTGACCGGTATCTTATTAAAAATTTAAAAAAAGGACAAGCGCTTGGTTCTTTGGCCATTAAAAGGCCGTAAAATGAGGTTTTGACAAGAAAAAATTATTAAAATATGATTTTTGACCAATATTTATTTATTAATAAAAAAGGTGTCACGTCTCCTTTAAGGCATGTAGATAGACCGATTGTGTACTGCTATTGTTTAATACAAAATGGTGGCTAATAGTAAATCTACATTAAAACTAAAATAAATGTAATTATGACAAATTTTTGTTACTTGGTTCTTTTTCTGTTATGATATCTAGACTTTACAGAAACGTCGACGTCTGTGTCGTTCAACAATGGAGGAAAATATCAATAAGGAGTATCACACGTTTATCCTTTATTCTTAACAAATCGGCATATTTGATTATCATGAATGTCATTTTATTAAAACATTATTCTGCCCTTTGATTTTATTAAATACAACCTTAAGGAATTGTATTTGTTGGAAGAGCTGTGTTGCAATAACTTTTATAAGTTACACTAAAACCTAAGCAAGTTAAAGACAGAGATGCGTAAATGGACTATCATTAGGAGCTATATGACTAAAACGAGACTAAACCGAGACTAAACAAAATAATCTAAGTCATTTAAGTCATTTAAGTCAACTTTGACTGACGATGTTGGAAATTAAGTTCCAGCTAGCTAAAATGGCCGGGACATATTCGAAACCTAAACTGCAATTATACTTGATTTATAAATATCTTCATCAGATAAATATTAGATTCCAATGAATAATGGTGGTGACCAAAAATCAAAGCGTCTTAGTTCAATTTCAGATTTGTGTATACGTGATTTACATTTCTAAACGCAATTAACAATTAGTTGCTATTAAAAATACGAACCCAAACGAAATGTGTGTATATAGAATAAAGAATTGTATAAAAAAAATCGATAGAATCAAGCCTCCGTATTTATACATTGTCCGTTTTTCTTTTTATATTCCAAGTAAAAATCGAGGTACATGTATATGCTGTTTGTTTTGGAACAGCATAACAATAAATATCTATATAGTTAATGACGAAATACAAAATAACAAGATCTTTAATGGTTACTATTTAATGCTATTATGTTGGCTGAATCAATGTGAAACTAGTGAAATACTATTTCATTATTTAAATAAGGACTTTACTCTGTTCTGGTTTGATAAAATACCTTTTGTCTTTTGCTTGAAAATAGAAATTTTATTTGGGATGCATCTTTAGTGGAGATCACTTCTAACCTCTCATTAGAACTGTATGAATAATCTGTCATAGAACTGTTCGAACCTGTCCTAGAACAGTTCTACTCTAGAACTGTCAGAATCAGTTCTATGTAGAACTGACCAAATCAATTCTAGGCAGAACTGTCAGGATCAGTTCTAATGTGGAACTGTCTCAAACTGTTCTAGGTAGAACTGTCCAAATCAGTGCTAACATTAGAAGTGTTAGCAGAACTGTATGTAACTATTCTAGTCGTAGAGCTCACCAAACCTATATATTTATCATATTCGTTTGACTTGTTTATATATTTTAAGACATAGAGTTCTCAAAACTGTCCTATGGCTATCTAAATTAATTCAAGACGTAGAACTGTTCTTGTAGTAGAACTGACCAAAGATTTGGTAAGGTCTAGGTAGAACTGTCTAAAGGGTCTAGGTTAAAACTGTTCTTGCTAGAACTGCCTAAAAAATGTCAGGCGGACAGTTCCACATACTGTCCTAAAACAGTTCTCCTGACAGATTCTGAAAGATTTGATAAGAGGTTAGAAATTATCTCCACTGTATACTACTAAAATAACGAGGTCATACTTGTTAGCCGTCATGACGTTAAAACTACGAATCAAGGAATTCAACTTTATATATTACTAATACAGGGCAATTGTGTAGATTAAAAATTACAACATGCAAGGATCTTTTGTTTTCAAAATAATTCATATTATCAAAAATGCATGATCGGGTGCAATCCACTACCAATATCAATACCAATGGTATATGTCACATGTAGTTTCCTGTTGTATGTATGCTTATATGTTTTTTACCTCCCTCTTTTAATAGGAGCACAACCATATCTTGTGTTGTAAACGAGGACATTTAACACACTTTATTTGTACAGACTAAACATGAGCCCTACTTAGTATCTCAGTCTGGCTGTCACAGTTCTTAATACCAGAAAGTTGACATTACCAAATAAACAATTAGTGCAATGTGATAACACATGCGTACTTACACTCACCTTCTCCTGCTTCGCATCACAATTGTTTTACAATATAACTATACAAGTGGTTAGTTCACCCTAGATGTCGTATAGATGCCATGGCAACGAATGGGAAACCAGTAAAGACATACTTTTATTCCAAATCGATTCCTGGAATTGCAAGCTGATTCACTAGGAAAACAACACATCTTACAATAAACAATCGCGGAAAGAAACTAACGATCAATTATAGGCATAGTAAAAACATCTAACAACAAAAATTTCCCAACATAGAAACGACGAATGGATTCCATGATCACAATTCTAAAAATTACTTTAAAATATATGCAAAAATTTAACACAACAAAATATTAGAACCCAAAATATGAAATAAACAATGTAAGGAAAAATAAAAACTATCTATGCAACTTCACACATATTAAGGGATTCTCTTTAGACAGAAACTCACGTATGCTCTTATTGGCATGCACATTATCATCTGTAAAAAAACCCACACCAGGGTTCAATAACAAATATTTTGAGAGCAGAGAGTGTACCTAATACATTGTAATGAGCATGACTTTATCAGATAACAATACGAACATTAAAAATCCAGTTGCATGGTTGGAATCAGTAGCATAAAAATAAAACCATTAAAATGATTTGCAAGTGAATAACAAAAAGAAAATATATTGATTATAGGAAAATTAAATCAAAAAATTAAAGTCAAAGACCTACCACAATGACCAAGAGAAAATCGTCAAAAATAAACATCAGACAGAAAGGAAAAACTAAGAATGGTGATTTTTATTAAATATCGATAGTGGCTGCAAGTGTTCTGAAAGGATAAACAGAGTCTGTACTACTTGTAGCACCCGTATTGTAATTAAAAAAAGTATCCTGAATATTTCATTTTAAAATATTTGTCAATAAAGCTGAAAGTATTACCTGTTGTGTTGTCTAGTTTTTTAAGAGTTCTGTGATACTTTTCAGATACTAGTATCATTTAATCTGAATACTGATACACATAATTGTCATTGATATTTATCTACAAGTGAAATTATTTAGTTTCAGCTGTAACCCAATAAATCATTTCAATCAATGTTATTTTTCAGAACTGGTAAGTTTTTGACTTGCCTTATTGTAATGTACTGTCTTTCTTGCAACATGATGTTCAAAAATAGCAATAATGACTAGTTCTAAGTAAATGTAACAAGAAAGCAAGATAAGATATTAATCACCTATACGAACATGACATTTTAAAATAAATTTATTGAACTTTTACATTTTACAACTATGCTGAAGGACGCCTCCGGGTGCAGGAATTTCTCGCTACATTGAAGACCTGTTGGTGACCTTCTGCTGTTGTTTTTTATTTGGTCGGGTTGTTGTCTCTTTGACACATTCCCCATTTCCATTCTCAATTTCATAACTTCCGAGGAAATGAGTTGTGCTAATGCTTATACAACTGTATACAAAATATCGTCGACCCATTACTTGTGGCTAACCATTAACTAGACATCTTCACAAACTTGTACATTGTGGACTCTGCCGACGCCATTAGGATCAAAAGATCATTGTACACTTTCGAAAATTAAGCAAATCCCATATCCCAAAGTATACTTTAAAATCCCTAAACGAGCGAAGATTGTGCAAATGAAAAAGCACACAAAATATTCTTATTCAATTCAATGGATATTCTATTTACGTTCAATAATATATAAAAACAAATCTTGTATATAAATTTTACTTCGATAAAATACAAAAGTCATTCAATACAACAATACAAGGTTTATACGAGAGATGCATTAAATATGTCACAGTAATAAAATTATCAAAGATATACTAGTACTTATAAATTCCAAAGTCTCGGACCTATCAGAACGATATATACAAAAATTTACAGTTGAATAATAAAATGAACATGTTTAAAATTTTACACAATACTATAGTAAGTAAGCGATAAATGTAAAGGTCAATAATATGCCAGTATATACAGTTCAAAATAACTGATTTTTATCTTATCAAATTTGATATTATGCAATATTATTTGCTGCAACGATGACGATGATGGCGACGACGGCTGCGACGATGAACATGATAACGACCGCGATAATGATGATGATTTTATCGTTCATACAACAATATAGCAATACTCGTGGATAATGAAATATTGCACATCCTAACCATAAATATTAATACTTTTTTTCATTGACAACAACTACTCCAAAAATTACATTCATATTTTACACATTCAACACAAAATAAAACAATATGCCAGTATATACAGTACATAATAACTGATTTTTTATCTTATCAAATGTGATATTTTGCAATATTATTTGCTGCAACAATATAGCAATACTCGTGGATTATAAAATATTTCATATCCTAACCATAAATATTATTCTTTTTTTCATTGAGGACAAAAGCTACTCCCAAAATAACATTCTTATTTTACACATTCAACCCAATATTAATCTTCCATATATAGGAAGATCATTCTTAAATCAAAAGAGCTCCTTATAAGAGTTATCACATAGATGCAATCAGACTAGCATGTATGTAGGATAATGAGCAAAAAAAAAAAAGTCAGGCAAACATCGTCATTTGAGGACAATAACTATTTAACAGAGATTACAAGAAGTAGATATATTTTGCTATTCTGAATATATTCCCCTGTTCCATTTTCTCTATATACTATAGTCATAAAAGTGAGAAAATTAATGAATTTTACCTTTATGTTCTACTTTTAGCCGTAAACTCATGATGGTGACTAACCTGAATAAAAATCCGTATTTACGTGACACTAGATAACGCAAGAATCATTCACACTAAGATTGATGAAAAATTTGATTCTGTATTAAAGAGGATAGAAAAAGTTTATAACTAATTCACACACACATACAGTAAACAAACTAATGTTTTCTAGCATTAAAACGCAAATAAAGAGTAATCGAGTAGTATCGTTTGTTTTGCACTACCGGAGATCTAATATTACTGACCATTTTCGTGTTTAAAGTTTCTACCTATCTGTTTTAGTTTTCTATATAATAGGCATATTACTTGAAGTAACATTATTAATCTTCAATATACAAGAACATTTATGTTATACTTTTTTACTTTAAATTATACTTTTTTACTTTAAATTATATTCGTAATAGATATAGAAAGATGTGATATGAGTGTCAATGAGACATCTGTCCATCCAAATAACAATATATAAAAGTAAACCATTATACCTGTTTGTTTGTTGACTAACTGAAATAAGAAACACAAACTTGATTCTAAATCCCATATAGATAGTTCAACACACGTGTTGTTGAAATTAATAACGAGAGACGACGACGCACGCCACGTGATGACAAACATTTGCATAGCTATTAAGGTCAGTTCATTTAATAGAATGGGAAAGACTTTCAATGTATTACTCACTAAGTTATATAAAGCTAATGCTATAAATGAAGGAAGCAAACGTGTGATAGGAAAGAATGACAAACAGTGAAAAAGAATTGGAAAATTAGGCAATTGAAATAAATATAATATCACAAACATATGCTTTGAACCATGACGAATTCCCAAAGTATGTATTATTAAAAGGAATGAATAAATGAGTGAATAATATATTTTTGGAGAAAAATAGTGAAATACTAATTTGGTGCCTCAAATTGTCTTTTTATGTTCTGATATACATACTATCTACCACAAAAAATGCAGAGTTAAAAAAAATATATTTAATTCAATGAAATGAAAAAAATGGGAGATTGAATAAAAAGTTAAATGATAATTTTTTGACTCAAATTTACATATTATTTTAGATTCTTTATTACTTTGAACAGTAAAATTATTTTGGTGTCAAATCACTTTCAAAGAAAGTAGTAATCAAAGGTACCAGGATTATAATTTGGTACACCATACGCGGGTCTACAAAAACTCACCAATGACGCTTAGATCTAAATAGTTATAAATTCAAACAAGTAAAAAGTTGAAGAGCATTGACGACCCAAAATTCTAAAAAGTTGTGCCGAATACGGCTATGGTTATCTATTCCTGGGATAAGAAATTTCTTTAGTTTTTCGAAAAAATCAAAGTTTTGTAACAGGAAATTTATTAAAATGACCACATAATTGATATTCATTTCAACACCGTAGTGCTGACTTCTCGGCAGGTGTTACCTACGGGGATAAAACGTAAACCAGCAGTGGCATCGAGCCATTTGTGTAAATAGTTGTCTAAAGTTCCAAAATGAAATGTAGCACGCCAGACGCGCAAGTATTTTTTACAATAAAAACAGTTAGCAAATAAAATAAAAGTGTGAGGATGCTACATGTACTGTGTATCCTGTTACCAAAGAGCGAACTTGTTAACAATATATATGTTTAAATGATTTTGAATAACCAATAAAACCCACTTTTACTTGATAGTTCATCCTTTTGATTCATATATAACAACACTGTAGTGGGTTATATACGAATTTATAGTTGGCTCAAAACAGATTTCCTTTTCTTCGTCAATACTATGATGATAACTATTTCTGTTCTTGTTTTTGTAATTTTTATAACATGTTGTTGTTCACGGCAACTGTGTAGTTCCCAATTCAAAGTCATATTATATCCGTCCTATGATTGGAAAGCTCTTCCCCTACAATAGTCTTTTATACATCATTGTTTACTTAATTTCTGTAAAGTCTTTTGCAAAAAAACCCACTGAACAGTATAAGATTTTGAAATGTTCATGTCTTTCGAAAGAAAGACTTAAACATTCCCTGTGATCTATCTTAAATACATTTGGTGTTTGGCTAAAAAAGCTGGTGTAAATTTACGCTTCATGACCAATAACATTAACGGTACCAATTTTCCTGTACCAGATGCGCATTTCGACAACACATGTCTCTTCAGTAACTCGTGGCTTAAATATTTAAAATTCAAAGCTTATATAAAAGATGAAGAGCTATAATCCCAAAAGTCTAAAAAGTAAAGCCAAATCCGTGAAAAGAATCAGAGCTTTGCATGAGGGAGATGCACTCCTTAATTCATAATAATTTCTTATATTTTGTAACAGCAAATTTCAATAACACAAAAAAATCCGTATTTCCATGCAAGTACCGAAGAACTGGCTACTGGGCTGGTGATACCCTCGGGGACTAACAGTCCAATTTTGTTACCTAGGTAAAAATTTCAAATCGGGAAAGGTCGACAAAAAATCTGCGTAGTTACATATGACTAACTGCAATATCAGTTCTATTTTAGTATTTGTTGTTTACTGTCCCTTTAGTGACAAACAATAAATGTATGTCCAGAGCGAAAAAAATCAACCTCAATCACAAAAGGTGCTACTGCATAGACTGGTTGTGTCGTTCACTGTGATTACTAGGACACATTGACTGTATAGGAAATGCATAAGTTTTACTCCGCATTAGGTTACCCATAACAACTTAAATAGTGATAACGATGGCCTCGTAAAGTGCAGATATTTTGTCACTCTATCGCTATAGGGGATCGAATGTTATGACTATACTTTAATAAAGGCAACAGTAGTATCATCGTGCGATGTGTTTTTGTACTAATAACAAGTTTCACTGCTAACACAGCTACTTTTGCATAATAACAATTTCTGTACCAAAATTCTGTAGTACTGGAAATCTACTCCTAATAATCAGTACAATTGTGTTACTCCAAAATTATGGTACTATTTAGGTACCTGTATTTTACAGTGCTTGATTTGTACTTGAAAATTTAAGTACTACATATTTTTGGTTACAACGTTACATTTTCAGCATGTCTATTTCAAATCTCTTAGAATTATGATTTTAAACATGGAATATTGTGATCGCTTTTGGTATTATTTCTGTACCAAAAATTTAATTACAAATCAAGTACTGTAAATTACAGGTACGTAAATAGTACAATAATTTAGAGTAAAGAAATAGTACTTAATATCAAAAGTGAATTTTCAGTACTACAGATTTTAAGTACACAAATAGTACCTATGCAAAATTGGCTGTATACGGTTTTCACTGTTGAATTTTTATACACGTGTGTACTCAAATTTCAAAAGCATATTCTGTCGAATGTTTTTAGGTATTTAGATTTTTTGTCAAGGTTTACTTCATTTTTTTACTGTTTCCGATTATTTTGCGATTTTCGTATGTCAAAACACGGCGTCATATTTTTCCGCATGTAGTATAAACTGGATCAGTAAAAGGACAGAAAATAAATATTAATTCCAGAAATGGATATTTTCTAAAGTCGTGGTTGTGGTAATTGCTTATATCATAAAAAAGTTATTTAATTGTTTTCAGTTCTAAAATTAACTAATAAATAGGTTTTGGTTGATGTTTAATGTGCTGAAATTGTAACATTGTGATTATTTTTCAAGATTGGATTGGATTTCTACAAAAGACATTATTTTGGGGAATTTAAAATGCAATTTTTAAAAGTGATGATTAAGTCTAAAAAACTCAGACTATTTTCATCTTTATGTATATAGGGTGAATAAAAAAATTGTCAAAAGAATATTAAAAGAATGAAGCTTGAACAACCATTTTATATCAGAACCCTGTTAATTACAAATCGCTTGTTTGTAATAAAAACGATAAAACTAAACACATAACAGTCTTATGTCTGGAAGATCCGGTGTCTGACATTCACACGACATATCTGTACTTCATGTAACCCTTCAGAATTTTCTTAACAACTATTCCACTCATGCATTTTTTTTTACATTAAATAAAAATGGCTAAGCAGGTCAGTTTTATCAAAGGAGTAGGTCCGGTAATGACCGATTTTTGCCTCAAATTTCAGGTTCATCTCTGACACTTAAAACCTAACACTTAAGTGTCTATTTCATTTGAATCAATTAGTTTATGTGGAAAATTTTAACTGATTTAGACATTAAAAAGGATCCGATTCAAGCTCAAATATGAAAGATCTACCAAATATGTCGAAATATGTCACTTTTCAGATGGTTTTTGGTAAAAATTAAAGTGGCAGCTAGCTTGTTCATTCTCAACCTTTATATATGTTATATATTATCGTCAAATACAACTTACATTTCAATATTAAGGATGAACACGAATGCGGCCAAATTCGTATTACGCGAAAACTGTCTAGAATTCAACTAAAATGCTAGAATTATAAAGATTGCAGTAACTTAGCAGGACTTAATGGTGCTAGTACCGGATATATGTGCATTGAATTGTCAAAAACAGCCCATATTTATGTAGCAGAAACATTCTACTGTCCAATAAATAACTAAAAAATTTACATTTTAACAATTTTGTAAAACTGCTATATTTGGGGGCAAAAAAGGGGTCTTACTGAACCTACTCCTTTGTTCTAAAGTCGTTAAAAGTGACTTTGAATATGTTTTAAATTTGTAAAGTTGTAGTGTTGGTGTTATTTCAAATATAGAAACCGAAAACCCCTCACAATATACGCGTGTTCAATCGAAAACGATGAAATATGGATGATACAAAAACATATGACACGACGATATACCAATGTTCGAAAGTCATAAATTCATTGAGAGAAAAAAAAGTCTGGGTTACAAACTAAAACCGAGGGAAGCTATAAGAGAAAAACAACGAAAGAACAAAAACACTGAAATGCAACAAAAAAACAAACGACAAAGTAACACACAGAGAACCGAACTATAAGAGAACAACTGCTATTTTCCCGACTTGGTACAGCACTTTTATGGCTATATTAAACTAGACATATGCGCTTTTTACCCAACCACTTTACGTGGACATCCTATTGGAGAGGTGTTAAGTTTCATGTTTAGTGTTTGTCATTTCTTCTGGTTTTTTTTAAATTGGTTATTTTGCTTATTGTTTTTCTTTTACATCATTTTTTATAGTTTGAGGAGAATTTGCACTATAAGGACATGTCAGTTTTAATGAAATTGGTAATATATTTTGTGGTAGTTGTATAGTATATTTCACAAAAGCGCCAGGAGAAGTAACATATGTAATTAATGTATGAAGTAAGTATCGGACGTGTTCGCTTATAAGCAAAGGCACACTGGTCAACACTGATTATGTTTGCTTAATCAGTGACAGTTAATTATGAAAATCGTACTATATATATATATGTATTATTTGTATGCGAACGCTTGTAACAGTAAAAGCGAGTGCAAATAGTGCAAAGAATTTACACAAAGTTATCTTTCAATATTTTTGTTTTATTTATCATTTGTGAAAAATGATTTTTAAATTTTTTCTTGAAAACTTGGCTGTATGTCCAACGTGTAAAAATATGTATAAATGTTTCAAGTCCAGTCGTTTTACAGGGGAAATAGACATAAATAATGGCATATGCCGTATTTTAACATTATCATTCGGTTTGGCATGGCAATTTTTTAAACAAAATGTGGACGATTTTTTCCTTTCCTAATGTTTTATATGTTTTCTTTTTTGGTGATGTCAAGTGGGCTCTTTATATGCTTCTTGACTTAAAACAAACAGTAATCGGCCAATCAAGTAGTCAGTCCATCAAATGCTTGTGTATTCAATCTAAAACAATTAAACCAGAGAAATTCACATTCACTTATAAATTGATGAAACGTAGATATGTTTCGCCTGTTGGTATATGATTTAGTAAAAGACAATCAAACGGAATTCAACATTGCTTAATAATTCAAAGCCACTAGACTAAACTGAGATGTACAGACATGCATGTTACTTAATAGAAGTGTCTATTGCAAGTTGTTCATAAAAAAAAATATCAGAAAAATTGACATTGGAAATTGGTTATTCATTCAATGTCGCAAGGCAATGACTAAGGGAAATGGCATCAAAAGAGTGCAAATAGTGTAAAGAATTTACGCAAAGTTATCTTTCAATATTTTTGTTTCATTTATCATTTTTCATAAATGATTTTAATTTTTTTCATGACAACTTGGCTGTAAGTCCAACGTGTTAACATATGTATAAACGCAGATATGGCTTTCCTGTTGGTATATAATTCAGTAAAAGACAATCTCACGGACAGCAAGATTTAAAAAAAAATTGAAAGCCACTAGACCATAAGCCTGAGGGCAGGGTCTTTAAATAGTCATTAAACTTTGATGTACAGACATCAATGTTACTTTATAGAAGTGTCTATTGCAAGTTGTTCATAAATAAAATCATATCGGAAAAATTGACATTAAAAATTGGTATTTCATTCTATGTCGCAGGGCAATGACTTAGGGATTAGTCATCAAAAGACGTCAAAATGTGATATGTACTGACAGTTTTGCAACTTTATATTAAATTTCAAGGATCTATCTATCTATAGCAACTTCACATATGGATATCATATCATAACTAACTTGAGCAGAAAACTGAACGTTTAAGGAATGACTAATATTTTTTCTGCCTATGAAGAAATAACATAAAAAATTTGGTGCACACTGAATAAAGCACGAAATGATTATTATGTAAATTTATAATTTAATATCAATTATCTATTACTAATAGATTCTATCAAACTAACTTTAGCAGGAAAATTAATATTTATTGACGCTGTTGCTGGAAAACCAATTCCTATATTTCGTTTTCCACGATATTCGTCGCAAGCGACACCAAACGAAAACTAGGTCCCACTGATACACATTATTGTCATTGATATTTATTTACAAGTGAAATTATTTAGTTTCAGCTGTTACATAATAGATCATTTCAATCATTGTTATTTTTCAGAACTGGTAAATTTTTGACTTGCCTTAGTGTAATGTACTGGCTTTCTTGCAACACGATGTTCAAAACCAGCAACAATGACTAGTTCTAAGTAAATTTAAGCAAGATCAGATATGAATCATCTATACGAACATCACATTTTAAAATAAATATGATGAACTTTTACATTTGACAATTATGCATAACTTCCGAGGAAATGAGTTGTGCTAATGGTTATACAACTGTTATACAAAATATCGTCGACCCATTAATTGTGGCTAACCATTAACTAGACATCTTCACAAACTTGTACACTGTGGACTCCGCCGATGCCATTAGGATCAAGAGATCATCGTACACTTTCGAAAATTAAGCAAATCCCATATCCCAAAGTATACTTTAAAAGTCCCAAAACGAGCGAAGATTGTGCAAATGATAAAGCACACAATATATTCTTATTCAATTCAATGGATATTTTATTCACGTTCAATATAATATATATAAAAAAAACAAATCTTGTATATAAATTTTACTTCGACAAAATACAAAAGCCATTCAATACAACAATACAAGGTTTATACGAGAGATGCATTAAATATGTCACAGTAATACAACTATCAAAGATATAGTAGTACTTATAAATTTCAAAGTTTCGGACCTATCAGAACGATATATACAAAAATTTACAGTTGAATAATAAAATGAACATGTTTAAAAGTCTACACAATACTATAGTAAGTAAGCAATAAATGTAAAAGTCAACAATATGCCACTATATACAGTTCAAAATAACAGATTTTTATCTTATCAAATGTGATATTATGCAATATTATTTGCTGCAACGATGACGATGATGGTGACGACGGCTGCGACGATGAACATGATAACGACCGCGATAATGATGATGATTTTATCGTTCATACAACAATATAGCAATACTCGTGGATAATGAAATATTTCATATCTTAACCATAAATATTAATACTTTTTTTTCATTGACAACAACTACTCCAAAAAATACATTCATATTTTACACATTCAACACAAAATAAAACAATATGCCAGTATATACAGTTTATAATAACTATTTTTTTATCTTATCAAATGTGATATTTAGCAATATTATTTGCTGCAACAATATAGCAATACTCGTGGGTTATAAAATATTTCATATCCTAACCATAAATATTAATTCTTTTTTTACATTTAGGACAAAAACTACTCCCAAAATTACATTCTTATTTTACAAATTAAACACAAAATAAAACTTCCATACATAGTAAGATCATTCTTAAATCAAAAGAGCTCCTTATAAGAGTTATCACATAGATTCAATCAGACTAGCATGTATGTAGGATAATGAGCGAAAAAAAAATAAAAGTCAGGCAAAATCGTCATTTGAGGACAATAACCATTTAACAGAGTTTACAAGAAGAAGATATATTTTGCTATTCTGAATATATTCCCCTGTTCCATTTTCCCTATATACTATAGTTATAAAAGTGAGAGAATTAATGCATTTTACCTTTATGCTCTACTTTTAGCCGTAAAGTCATGATTGTGACTAACCTGAATAAAAAACCCGTATTTACGTGCTACTAGATAACGCAAAAATCATTCACACTAAGCTTGATGAAAAATTTGATTTTGTATTAAAGAGGACAGAAAAAGTTTATGACACACACACACACACACACATACAGTAAAAAAAACCTAATGTTTTCTTGCATTAAAACGCAAATAAAGAGTAATCGAGTAGCATCGTTTGTTTTGCACTACCAGAGATCTAATATTACTGACCATTTTCTTGTTTAAAGTTTCTACCTATATGTTTTAGTTTTCTATATAATAGGCATATTACTTTATGCTACATTATTATTTTTCAATATACAAGAACATTTATGTAATACTTTTTTCCTTTAAATTATATTTGTAATAGATATAGGAAGATGTGATGTGAGTGTCAATGAGACATCTGTCCATCCAAATAACAATATATAAAAGTAAACCATTATACCTGTATGTTTGTTGACTAACTGAAATAAGAAACACAAACTTGATTCTAAATCCCATAAAGATAGTTCAACACAAGTGTTGTTGACATTAATAACGAGAGACGACGACGCATGCCACGTGATGACAAACATTTGCATAGCTATTAAGGTCAGTTCATTTAATAGAATGGGAAAGACTTTCAATGTTTTACTCACTAAGTTATATAAAGGTAATGCTATAAATGAAGAAAGCAAACGTGTGATAGGAAAGAATGACAAACAGTGAAAAAGAATTGGAAAATTTGGAAATTTAAATATAATATAACAACATATGCTTTGAATTATGAAGAATTCCCAAAGTTTGTATTATTCAATGAAATGAAGAAATAGATGACTAATATATTTTTGGAGAAAAATAGTGAAATACTAATTTGTCTTTTTATGTTCTGATATACATAATATCAACCACACAAAACGCATTAAATCCCTCCTCTTTTCACAGTTAGGCTTGGGACCATCAATTGCAGAGTTCAAAAAAATATATTTAATTCAATGGAAGGAAAAAAATGGGAGAATGAATAAAAAGTTAAAAGCTAATTTTTTGCCTTAAATTTACATATTATTGTAGATTCTATATTACTATGAACAGTAAAATAATTTTGGTGTCAAATCACTTTCAAAGAAAGTAGTAATCAAAGGTAACAGGATTATAATTTGGAACACCATACGCACGTCTACAAAAAACTCATCAGTGACGCTTAGATCTAATAGTTATAAATTCAAACAAGTACAAAGTTGAAGAGCATTTACGACCCAAAATTCCAAAAAGTTGTGCCAAATGTGGCTATGGTTATCTATTCGTGGGATAAAAAATTCCTTAGTTTTTCGAAAAAATCAAAGTTTTCTTACAGGAAATTTATTAAAATGACCACATAATTGTTATTCATTTCAACACCGTAGTGCTGACTTCTCGGCAGGACTTCTCGGCAGGTGTTACCCTCGGGGATAAAACGTAAACCATCAGTAGCATCGAGCCATTTGTGTAAATAGTTGTCTAATGTACCAGGATGAAATGTAGCACGCCAGACGCGCAAGCATTTTTTACAATAAAAACAGTTAGCAAATAAAATAAAAATGTGAGGATGCTACATGTACTGTGTATCCTGTTACCAAAGAGCGAACTTGTTAACAATATATATGTTTAAATAATTTTAAATAACCAATAAAAACACACTTTTACTTGATAGTACATCCTTTTGATTCATATAACAACACTTTTAAATTAGTGGGTTATATACGAATTTATAATTGGCTCAAAACAGATTCTCTTTTCTTCGTCAATACTATAATGATGTTAACTATGTCTGTTCTTGTTTTTGTAATTTTTATTACATGTTGTTGTTCACGGCAATTGTGTAGTTCCCCATTCAACGTCATATCAATACCGTCCTATAATTGGAAAGCTCTTCCCCTACAATATACTTTTATACATCATTGTTTAATTAATTTCTGTAAAGTCTTTCACAAAAAAAAAAACCCCACCTACTTAACAGTATAAGATTTTGAAATATTCATGTCTATCGAAAGAAAGACTTAAACATTCCCTGTGATCTATCTTAAATACATTTGGTGTTTGGCTAAATAAGCTGGGGTAAATTTACACTTCATGACCAACTTTTGTTACCTAGGTGAATTTTTTTAATTTAGGACAGGTCGACAAAAGACCCTCGTAGTTATATAGAATGAAATTCAAAACAGTGTGGCTGTGGCTATTGATTGACAGATTAGATTCATCCATTGACTGGGACAATTTACGGTAGCTGCAACTTTAATTGTCAAATGTGACATTGATTCAATCTTAAATGAACAAGTAAAATTTTATACTAAACCTTTTGCCACGGAAGGGTGGGACAAAACAGCGGGCGAACAACTTTGTCAATTTATCGTAGACAAGGTAAGTAAGGAAGATCAAGAGATGTTAGATAGAGATATAAATATCTCTGAAGTAGAAAAGGTACTAAAATTACTTAAACAAAACAAATCACCTGGCGAAGATGGTATAATATCAGAATTTTATGTTTTATACTGGGATATAATAAAAGACGATTTCTTTAGTTTATTACAAGAAATATTTAATGATACTATATTGAGTAACTCTCAACATAAGGGGGTCTTAACCTTATTACATAAAGGAGGGGAAAGGGAAAATATAAAAAATTGGAGACCACTAACTTTACTAAATTGTGATTACAAAATTATTGCAAAGATTCTATCTGAAAGACTTAAAATAGTATTGCCTAAAATTATTCATACCGATCAGAAGGGGTTTGTTAAAGGTAGAAATATAAGCGAGGCTAACCGAATGATTCAGGACATTATAGAATATATTGACAACGAAGAAGAAGAAGGACTTATATTATTTTTGGATCAACAAAAAGCTTTTGATAGGGTTGAATGGGAATGGATAGATTTTGTATTGGAGAAATTTGAATTTGGCGGGAAATTTAGAGCATGGATAAAGATGCTATTATATAATGCTACTACGTGTATCAAAACTAATGGGTTTGTATCGAGATACTGTTCTATTACTCGCTCCGCTAGGCAAGGGTGTCCAATAGCGCCTCTGTTGTATATCAGACAAGCTGAACCCATGGCATGTGCAATAAGGGGTGACATTAAAATAGAAGGATTAAAATTACCAGGAGGGGGAGGGAACTTTATAGAAACCAAATTATGTATGTTTGCAGATGACACCCAGGTATTTAATAAAAATGAAAAATCTGTAGAAAATACTTTTAAAGTTTTGTCCTTATACGAAAAAGCTTCGGGTTCTAAAATAAACTATGAAAAAACAAAAGGCTTACTATTAGGGGCTTCTAAAAGAAAACGATTTAAATTTGATAAAATCAAATGGATCACAGGCAATGTTAAAACTTTAGGGGTGTTCCATGGTTATGAAATAGATGACAATGACATTTGGAGAAAAATAATAGAAAAGGTTAAAAATTGTGTACATGTATGGAAAAGTAGGAAGCTTACATTTAAAGGTAAAACACTTATAGTAAAAAATATGATACTTTCTCTTTGTTCTTACGAGATCGAAATACGAGGAATTCCGGATAAATATACTAAAGAGCTAAATAATATAATTTGGAACTTTATATGGGACGGTAAAGTGAACCAGGTAGATAGAAATGTCTGTTGTTTAGACGAAATAAAAGGGGGGATGGGAATGGTAAGTATAGATACGTTTATAAAAAGCAAACAAACAAAACTAGTATATCGTTTAATTCATGAGCCATTGGAAAGCTGGAATGCGATCGGTAAGTATTGGCTTCGGAAATTTGACGAAAAATATAATGACACTTTTTTTGTATGTAAATGTTCAAGTTTAAACGGTTTAGATATGAACCAACTAACACAAATTTATCAGAAAATTATAAATACGTGGTCAGGATTTATTCAAAATGTTGAAATACCTCCATATAAAAGTGCTATTTTAAATACGAGGTTATTTGGAAACTCTTCTATTCGTTACAAAAATAAATCATTGTTCTACTCTTCTTTTTTAAAAAGCGGTTTCACAACTATCCAGGACATTTGGAATTTTGAAACTACAGATTTCATCAGCTGCAATGAAATTTATAAGAAGTTGATTGATCGAAGAAATTGTATTCCCGAATTTTCAAAAATTAAACAGGCAATTCCTAAAGATTTCGTGCAAATTTTGAAATCTTGCGGAAACCAGAATTTGCATCATGAAAGTAAATTAAAGATTTCAAATGACCTTGAGATCATTAATTTAAACAACCAAAAAATCAAACCATCAAAGTTAAAACTCAATTATATTCGTACGGTTTTAAATAAAGATGTATCTCCAAAATGTCAAATTAAGAGGGAGGAAATATATGGAACAAATTTACCTTGGGAAAATATGTGGTCGGGACTAAAATTTTTGAAAATTGAAAATAAAGTAAAAGAATTCCAATGGAAATCCTTGCACAATATTTTATATACTGAAGAAAGATTAAAAAAAATAAAGATATCAAATGGAAAATGCCACATTTGTCAAAATGACAATAATATAGAAACCCTGCAACACTTATTTTTCAGTTGTAGTACATCACAGTTAATTTTAAAAAACCTCCAAGAAATACTGATTAAGTCAAAAATAGGAATAAGTAATCCTTTTGGTGAAAAGGAGGTTCTATTGGGTATAAACACGGAACAACTAAAATATGATAATTTTTCAAACATAATAATCATATATTTTAAATGGACACTATGGAAAATCAGGAATTCAATAAAATTTAATAAAACGCCTAAAACACCACAAGATATTTATAAAATCTGGAAACAAAACTTGAAATATAATCTAAAATTTGTTCTTCTTTTGAAAGGCGTTGATATCATTAATAAGACAAAATTGGAGTCTGTAATAATGAAAATTTAGACATTTTTTATACAGCTTGAGTCAAATTACATTTTTTATGGTTTATAGTATTAGAACAATAATTGTATCAAAAACAAATGATAAAAAAATGTATTAGCCTATTATGGTTATTGTAGTAAATGCACATCTTTTATGTGGGTATCTTATACTTATTTACTTACTATTTTGAAATTAAAGTGTAGAACTGTTATATGCTTCTAACATTATATGGATATTATATTTTTTACACTAAATGTATTCCAAGGTTAAAAGTGGATAACTTTTTTTTTTTTATTGCCTTCTATTTTCCCTGGATAGATGGTTTCTTTTTGTAAACAGGGACCCTTAGCCTGATCCTGGATGACTAAGGTAATTGTACACAGGAAATATTTAGAAATAAAACGTTTGTATGTCTTAAAAAAAAAAAGTGGCAGCTAGCGTGTTCATTTTCAACCTTTATATATGTTATATATTATCGTCAAATACAACTTACATTTCAATATTAAGGATGAACCCGAATGCGGCCAAATTCGTATTACGCGAAAACTGTCTAGAATTCAACTAAAATGCTAGAATTATAAAGATTGCAGTAACTTAGCAGGACTTAATGGTGCTAGTACCGGATATATGTGCATTGAATTGTCAAAAACAGCCCATATTTATGTAGCAGAAACATTCTACTGTCCAATAAATAACTAAAAATTTACATTTTAACAATTTTGTAAAACTGCTATATTTGGGGGCCAAAAAGGGGTCTTACTGAACCTACTCCTTTGTTTTAAAGTCGTTAAAAGTGACTTTGAATATGTATCAAATATGAACAGTTGTAGTGTTTGTGTTATTCCAAATATAGAAACCGAAAACCCGTCACAATATACGCGTGTTCAATCGAAACAAATGAAATATGGATGATACGAAAACATATGACACGACGATATACCAATGTTCGAAAGTCATAATGTGATCGAGATGAGAAAAACAATCTGGGTTGCAAACTAAAATCGCGGGAAGCTATAAGAGAAAAACAACGAAACAACAAAAACACTGAAATGCAACAAAAAAACAAACGACGATTTTTTCCTTTCCTAATGTTTTATATTTTTTCTTTTTTGGTGATGTCCAGTGGGCTCTTTATATGCTTCTTGACTTAAAACAAACAGTAATCGGCCAATCAAGTAGTCAATCAATCAAATGCTTGTGTATTTAATCTAAAACAATTAAACTAGAGAAATTCCCATTCTCTAATAAATTGATGAAACGTAGATATGTCTCGACTGTTGGTACATAATTCAGTAAAAGACAATCAAACGGAATTCAACATTGCTTAATAATTCAAAGCCACTAGACTAAACTGAGATGTACAGACATGCATGTTACTTTATAGAATTGTCTTTTGCAAGTTATTCATAAAAAATCATATAAAAAAATTGACATTGAAAAATGGTTATTCATTCAATGTCGCAGGGCAATGACTTAGGGATTGGCATCAACAGACGTCAAACTGTGATATATACTGACAGTTATGCAACTTTATATTAAATTTCAAAGATCTATCGCAAGTTCACATATGGATCATATCAAAACTAACTTGAGCAGAAAACTGAACAATGAATATTGCTAATTAATTTAAGGTCGCTAGACCATAACCAATGATCTATCACAATTAGTCTAGTGACACTACACCATGACCGACAGGGAAAAAGGGGAAAGCGGGTGTCAGGGACAGGGCCTAAAAAGATATAAGCAAACTGATTGAAAAGAAATGATTATTATGTAAATTTATATCTTAATATCAATTATCTATCACTAATACATTCTATCTAACTAACTTTGGCAGGAAACTTAATATTTATTGACGCTAGCGCTGTCTCTGGGAAAGCAATCCTTACATTTCGTTTTCCAAGACATTCGTCGCAGACGACACCAAACGAAAGCTAGGTCCCAATTTTGGATAAAATGTAAAGAAAATATCTTATATTTCCGTAAAAGATATCTGCATGTTTAATCATAATTTTGTGAGTTTGTCAATGCCTAAAGAACGATGGAAACAATAAAGTGAAAAGAGTTTTGTTTCTAAAGGGAAAGTATATCAAATCATAGAAATGAAATTCCTTAATACTATTGAAATTTAAACATACTGTTTCTTAAGGATTCGGAACAATTTTTACATGTTTTTTCATTACATATGATATTCCTTTAAAGATGAGATTATTCAAAATAATCCAATCGTGTTCGCATTTTAAGTTTGTAATGGATGTTCCGTTTCAGTCCACAACCGTTTGGGTTTTCCCTTTGTTAGCCAAGTTGCAGAACCGATAAAGTAAATCAAGAAATTTATTTCTTAAACAATTTGATAATTGATAATAATGTTGAGTAAGGTAATGGCATTAAATAAGGTTAGAAAATACAACCTTAAGGTATCGTAATCATTGTGACTTAAGATACATCTAAAGCGTTGACCCAGGATGATCAATGAAAGCAAAATACTTATTTACAATGCAAATTTTAATAGTTTTGCATCTGCACTATTATATACTTCGGGAAACTAACGATTAATTGCAAAATATTCATGTGTACTGATTTAAGTATGCATAATATCATAAAATACTTGTCACGTACCTGTTGTTATTCAAGCACATTTTTTCCTTTCGATATATATAAATCATTAAGACTGATACTGCAATCATAATGGTTGACGTTATCAAAACCAATATTAGAGTAATGTCACTGCTATTACTATTTTCGACCCCTAAAATAAATAAAAAAATTGTAAGGGTTTCGTGGAACCCAGTGTCTCGCCTACTTTTGCTGTAATCGCAGGCTCAACCAAAATGAGAAAAAAATCAATAAAAATATTCCTCACTATACTATCTCATGGTTGAAAGAAGCTGCTGTCAAAATTTGGTAAAAATGTAGGATAGTTAATGAATCTAATAAATGTTTTGAAACTTTAACTGCAGACTGTATGTAATGTTAACTGGAAGAAAATCTAAGTCCATTTAAAAGTAAAATACAGAAAAAAATGGAATTATCTTTTTACAACATTTACTTCGGGATACTATCTTATGATCATAAATAGGCTTCTGTCCAAGTTTGGTACAAACCCAGGATAGTTTAAGAAAGTTATTAAAATTTTAAAAACTTTAACCACAGAGTGAATGTAATGTTTCCCCGCAGAAAAACTAAGTCCATTTAAAAGTAAAATATGAAAAAATGGATTAATTTTTTTACAACATTTACTTCTGGATACTATCTTATAAGTTATAAAAATTTCAAAAACTTTAATTACAGAGTGAATATTTGTGGACGCCGCCGCCGCCGCCGACGACGACGACGGAATGTAGGATCGCTTAGTCTCGCTTTTTCGACTAAAGTCGAAGGCTCGACAAAAATGACTAAATATAAGACAAATTTTCTTCAAATAATGTATATCAGACACGAATTGAAGTTATATAGAAAACAATAAAACTAGTATCAATAACAGCATGTTAATATCAAATGAAAGAAGAAAAATGTTTTGAATTGATTTTTAACAAATACTTTGTCTAACACATTTATTTTCAAAGCTAAACACATTCTACTTTAAAATCACATTGTAAAAATATTTTTAAATATTTTATTTCTTAAACTCAAATCCTTTTAAACGGTTTGAAACCAACCCACCTCTAAACTGTGGTAAAATTGTATGCATTGATTTATATAAATTCCGCGGAGACTGAAAATTGCAAGATTTGTTAACCTTTAGGTAGACTCAGAAAATGTATTTCTTTTTAACTTTTTTTTCGTTGTAGCTGTTGCTGACGTATGAACCTCTACCAGACATATTGATATGTTATGAATAGTTTTCGAAGTGTAATCGACAAAATATTATTAAAAGAAATCCAACACTGAATGCATTCATTTTGCTGTTTGAAAAAACTTTATAAAAGAGTAAAATACGATAAACCAATGACAACAAGTAACGTTAATAAAACATATGTCTTCCATCTGAATGAGGTCGTTCATTACCGTTACGTTTCGATATGTCTTAAAAACAAGGCACAGCATTCGTATGCCAATGACATTCGAAGATTGGCGAAGGGCCGATGCTAATGAACTTGACCATGTACTGTATTAATACGACTTTTCCATTGTATATATGAATTAAATAAGAAGAGTTAGCAAACCTTTAAATTGACAGCCATCGAAATTCTTGTTGGTTATGTTAATTTTGTAGTCTCCAAGTTTACAATAAACGTTAACTTTTCCGCAAGATGACAATGGGAGATTTATTTGTAGAGCTGCCTGAAAGTAAAATCCTGGTTTTGTAACTGAAATCTGCAAACTATCTTTGATACTTTGCCCCTGAAAAAGTAATAGCAGTATTAGACTAAATAAAAAAAAATAAAAAAATCCGTCATTCTACCTCCTTATAAATAGTATCAGTTACTATAATTATAAAGCGATTAAAATAAATTAGTAAAATTTTGCGCAGTATTTTCTTTATAATTTTACACAAACTTCGGTTTTATTTTGTAACCCGTTGTTATCTCAAACAATCGATTGATGACTTTGATCACCTGTATACACTACTGCTGCCTTTATTTACCGACTGGGGGAAATCGCATTCAGTAATAAAATCCTGCTTATGATAATAGAACATATCCTTAGTCAATGAATCATGATTATTACAAGATTTCTAAAATTTGGAGAAAATGCCAAAGGATCTAACATCGGATTAAGGCTACACTTACAGAATAAGTTAAGATTGCTAAAAGGAATTTTACATCATAGAAAAATCATCAAAGCAGGTATATAAACGGCATATTTTGCGGGACAACTTTTATTTACATTTAAGACATCAGCATCGCTCGCACAAAAACGCTTTGCACACTCTATGGTGATGTTATGTTATACGGTATCATGCTATTAATTAAACGGTCGAACTGTTTTGCTCGAGGTGTTCTTAAATAAAAAATGTAATTGTTTAAAATTGTAATTTCAATCTCACATTATAGGTTAGTGTTCAGTAAAAATACAGTGGAGGATAGATTCAGAGTTTATTTGGCTCTTTATGTTAGTGACATACAACGAGATTTAAGCCTTTTTTGTTTGAAATGTACGAGTTGATGAGTAAAACCAGATGCTCCGCAGGGCGCAGCTTTATACGACCGCAGAGGTTGAACCCTGAACGGTTGGGGAAAGTATGGACACAACATTCAAGCTGGATTCAGCTCTAAATTTGGATTGTGATTAAATAGTTGACACAGCATAGGTTTCTGACACAGAATGAATGTGGTCTAATGAACTTTAAAAAAAAAATGCCTTTGAGCAATTCACTATCCTGTTGAATATTAATCCTCTCAAAAAAATGTTTGAAGAAATTTTCTTTTTATTTATGAAATCTGAAATGAGAAAAATTGACCCCCAATATTTGTTTTCTCATCCCCCTTTCCTTATTTCAAAACTGATCTCAATTCAAATTTCTAATGGAGTTTGCAACAATAACTGCTCATTTAAATACATCATAAAATATTAAAATGTAAAAAAAAGTGCTTGTTAACACTGAATGGTAAAGATTGTTTTAATTTATCAGTTGGTAGTAAAAGTGAAAATACATTGTATAGTGTATAAAACAATGATTCAAGTTGATTCAACTACTATTCTGGACAAAGAAAGATAACTCAAATTTTCAAAGAATATTGAAAATATCTTGCTATTGCACAAATATCTATTCTGGATAAAGAAAGATAACTCCAATTGAAAATTGATTGCTATTGCACAAATCGTGCAATAAGTTATTTCTTGCTATTGCCCAATACTGTCATCTGAAGATTTCATGCTATTGCACAATACTGTACAATTGAAGATTTCTTGCTATTGCTGAATACTGTGCAATTGGAAATTTCTTGCTATTGCACAATACTTAATAAAAGAATTTCGAATCCTGATTTGGACCAACTTGAAAACTTTGCCCATAATCAAAAATCTAAATACATGATTAGATTCAGCTTATCAAAGAAGCCCAAGAATTCAATTTTTGTTCAAATCAACCTTAGTTTAATTTTGGACCCTTTAGACCTGAATAAAGACCATTTTGAAAACGGGACCAAAAATTAAGAATCTACTAACACAGTTAGATTTGGCATATCAAAGAACCCCAATTATTCATTTTTTGATGAAATCAAACAAAGTTTAATTTTGGACCCCGATCTGGACCAACTTTAAAACTGGGCCAATAATAAAAAAAATCTTAAGTACATTTTTAGAATCAGCATATCAAAGAACCCCAAGGAGTCATTTTTTGTTAAAATCAAACTAAGTTAAGTTTTGGACCCTTTGGACCTTAATGTAAATCAATTTGAAAACGGGACCAAAAATTTAGAATCTACATACACAGTTAGATTCGGCATATCAAAGAACCTCAATTATTCAATTTTTGATGAAATAAAACACAAAAAAATATTTTAGTTTTGGACCCTTTGGGTCCTTATTCCCAAACTGTTGGGACCAAAACTCCCAAAATCGATCCCAAACTTCCTTTTATGGTCATAAACCTTGTGTTTAAATTTCATAGATTTCTATTTACTTATACTAAAGTTATGGTGCGAAAACCAAGAAAAATGCTTATTTGGGCCCCTTTTTGGCCCCTTATTCCTAAACTGTTGGAAATTCAACTCCCAAAATCAATCCCAATCTTCCGTCTGTGTTCATAAACCTTGTGTTCAAATTTCATTGATTTCTATTCACTTATACTAAATTTATTGTGCAAAAGCCAAGAATAATGCTAATTTGGGCCCTTTTTTGGCCCCTTATTCCTAAACAGTTAAAGCAAAAACTCCCAAAATCAATCCAAACTTGCCTTTTGTGGTCATAAACCTTGTGTCAAAATTTCATAGATTTCTATTTACTTAAACTAAAGTTATAGAGCGAAAACCAAGAAAATGCTTATTTGGACCCTTGTTGGCCCCCTTATTCCTAGAATGTTTGGACCAAAACTCCCAAAATCAATCCAAACCTTTCTGCTGTGGTCATTAACCTTGAGTTTAAATTTCATAGATTTCTATTCACTTTTACTAAAGTTAAAGTGCGAAAACTAAAAGTATTCGGACGACGACGACGCCGCCGCCGCAGACGACGACGACGACGACGCAGACGACGACGCCAACGTGATAGCAATATACGACCAAGAAATTAAAATTTTTGCTGTCGTATAAAAATATGCGGTAACTGATCACTTTCTCGTATTTTATGGCTTTATAACACATGATTTACTCGACTTACGTTTAGATCACCGCCACATGATGGTGTAGGAAAAATCTTTGAAATATTAATTTTCCAATTTAATGTGCTGCCGTTTTCTTTTGTCTGTTCATGTATATCTTCGTCATGTGGTTCATCTAAAAAACATAATTTATCCAATGAAGTAACAATAAAATTCAAAATGATAAGTGTTAAGGTTAAAAAGAAAAAAAAGTACTTGCCATATGAACACAGTAAACCTTATGTTTCAAATATATTCAACAAAAGCCTGATTTCGTTACATCCCTTTGTGCGATAAACACACTCTTCTTTATGAAACGTTCTTAACATGCATGAACTAGTCTGGTTGCTGCCACTGCAAGTTAAGCAACAAATAATCAATCAATTCTTTTTACCCTTCATGTCAACAAAAATTACAACAAGACTATCTTAGTAGCTGTTACTTCGACAGTTTGCGACACATCCTATCTGTTTGAACTAGGCTAACTCTGAAAATCAGTTGACGGTTTGTCAGAAAAAATCTGTCATTTTATTGGTTGACAACATTGAAATCAGGCAATAAAATAGTGAGTTTACATTCGATAGTGAGCACTCAAAGCAAATCATGTACAACTTAAACCAGTAAAATCTGAAGATTATCATTAATGCCAAGGGTCTTAAAAGAAAAATGCTTTAGAAACTCTATGAAAGTTTACACTTTCAGTTGACGCCTAAAGATCTTCAAAAATGTTAACGAAACAGAAAAAAAAATGATAAATTTCTTTACAAAGTGTCGTACACCTAATAAATGAGTTTTTTTTAATTGTTGGAAGCAGGTCGTGAAAAAATATTTCAACGTGATTTCGTATATTGTGTTGGTGAACCCCTAACCCAGGTAAGGCAAAAGATTTAGCGCTTATAAATATGTCTATCAGCGACATATTTTGTATCTTTTACCAGAAGACCCAACATTCAGTAGTTGACGAATGATGCTGCCACGCATATTTCTGTTTCATTTATTATTTAGAAATTCATTTCACTTATTTTGGATTTCAAATACCTCCGATAATTCCAGTCTATAGCGAAAGTAGCACATGAAGGCTAAATCTGTTACACAAAAATAATGTGTTAATCATAAAATAAGAAGTACAGGCTTGGTATATATATTTAAACATATTGATAGTTTGAAGAGCGTCCACTTGTATGGTTTCTGTAAATCAGAACTAACCAACCGAAACCCTTCCATACGCTGAAATAGAGGTGTGACAGTTTAACAAAAAACAAAAATAATCAGTTGGAAATTGTTTATCCTCTACAGAATCGGAATGGTTGTTTTTTCCTTAGGTAATAATGTCAGCGTTTTGTTCAGTCTCATAATGTATAGATTAAGTATCTTCATGCTACTTCCTGCTTTATTAAAAAAATGTTAATAACTTTTTGGATCAATATCTCCAAAGGTACAACTATAGATAAGAATAAAAAATAGACCATATATACTGTTTTTGGACATAATAATATTTTAAGTATTTGGTTTTGGCTTAACTGTTTGTATTTTTAAAAAAGCAAAGTACTGTAGAATAAAAGATGTAAAAGCTTTTACAAATATCTGTAGAAAACTAAATTTCCAGAGAATTTAACTTTGAGAAATTTCTGACCTTTTAGTGCTGAAGCAGCATAACATCGATCTTTGAAGTATTCGTATTTGTTAAAAAAAAAAAAATACCCGTTCAACACAAAAATTCAACCTAGTCTGTAAAAATGATTCAGCTTCAAAACGAGCCATCAATGTCATTCTGATTGAAAATGGACACGGAGGAACTGCAACACTCGTGAACAAATTAATGGTTTTTCAAATTAAGTCTTCGAGCACAAATGCAAACCAATGACGACAAAGACTGGAATTAAAAATATTTTCAAAATATTTAGATAAATCATGCATGTAATTTCGTTAATTTTAGTTCAGAATGCATATATATCTTACTTACAAATATATCTCCTTTCGTCAAGTGTTAAGTTTTGTCGGTTCTGTGATACGCCGTAAGAGCATGTATAATCACAGTTTACGTCTTGCTCCGAAAAATTACGAATTATCAATGTATAATGACATCTTGATTGCATTATGACATCGTACTTGTCGGAAATAGTACAATCATTGTTATAGCAAAGTGAACTATGCCCCGGTCCGCCGAACCACTGACGAGTTTTTTTGGAACAGTTTGATACCTCGTCTGATATTCTGCACTGTAGATATGTGACATTGCCAAAAACAGCTGGAAATTTTGCCTCCCACACAACGTTAACTGTAAGTATAGATGAAGAGAGAAATTTATTTTTGTTTGATACATTGTTCACCCTATTCACTTCCCTTCGATATATTTGAATTTTGTGGTAAGCAACTAACAAAAAAAACCAATACCCTCTGTTGGTCAGTTAACTTTTATTAATTGCATGGTTTTTTTTTATTACATGTTCATTAGCATCGTATTATGGAGTTATTAAAAAAAACCAGTTCTTTTACAATTTACTGAAGTATGGTTTCCTCAAAAGTGTATTCCGTTAACTGTTTGAATTATTCTTTGATGTTCAAACATCGATATGAGAGTATATGAAATCTAATAACCAAACTTCAATTCTATAAGGTGTCTTTGACAGAATTGTTTATTATTTTGGTTTTTCCATTCACTCTACTGTGGAAAATTGCATTTGTTCTGAATATTATTAGGTCTTTTCACATTTCTGTAGAAAGACATGCACATACTGATTTTCTTCCGATTATTATTTTAAGGTCTTTCCACTTTTCCGTCGAAAGACCTTTTGTGTTTGTTCTTATAATTAGGTCTTTCTTCTTTTCTGTGATCTTATGCAAACCGGAGATAGTTGGGAAACATGGGATACTTACTTAAAAAATATATTTTAGAATTAACATACAAGAATCATATAATGACAACTAGATACTGATCGTGTGCTGGCCTTATAGCCTAAAAGCCTAATAGTAAGTAAGCACCTAAATTCACCTTTTACAAATCCGGAAGAAGCTTAGTTTTTCCCATTTTTTAAATAAATGCATATAGAAACCATATATTTTTTAGAATCAGAGGGAAAAAACAATCTGATTAGAGCAGAACAGACATTTTCCTAACCGGTAAAAGCAAATAATCACAAAGTTTAAATCACAAGTAAATAAAATCTCTATACCTTTTTTAACAAGTAAGACGAAACTGTTACTTAGGGCTAACCGGAAGTGACTTAAATAAAATTGAGAATGAAAATGGGGAATGGGGAAAAGAGACAACAACCCGACCCTAGAAAAACAACAACAGAAGGTCACGAACAGGTCTTCAATGTAGCGAGAAATTATCGCACCCGGAGGCGGCCCCTAAACAAATATATACTAGTTCAGTGATAATGAACGCCATACTAGTTTCCACATTGTACACAAGATACTAATACAAGTCTAACAAAGACTAGAGGCTCCTGACTTGGGACAGGCGCATAAATGCGGCGGGGATAAACATGTTTATGAGATCTCAACCCTCCCCGCATACCTCTAGCCAATGTAGAAAAGTAAACGCATATTAATACGCACATTAAAATTCAGTTCAAGAGAAGTTCAAGTCGGATGGCAGAAGATGTAACCAAAGAAAATAAACAAAATGACCATTATACATAAATAACAACAGACTACTAGCAGTTAACTGAAATGCCAGCTCCAGACTTCAATTAAACTGATTGAAAGATTATGATTTCATCATATAAATATCAGGCACTATCCTTCCCGTTAGGGGTTTAGTATCATACCATCATAACATATATGAGAAGAACACAACCCGTGACATGCCAACAACTGATTTTTGAATAAATGTGTTTGGTTCCGATGTAAAGACCCTATAAGTGAATCAATATTAACGCCAAAAATATGCAATCTTTAATGGCCTGACAACACTATCGTAACTATATCCTTTCTTAATAATAAAATTGAGAATGGAAATGAGGAATGTGTCAAAGAGACAACAACCCGACCATAGAAAAACATCAGCAGAAGGTCACCAACAGGTCTTTGATGCAGCGAGAATTTCCCTTCTTAATAAGTCTATTTAAAGGTTTTGTTAGTTTCTGAGGTGAATGATGACATTTTTGTGCTTTATATAGAATGTTTCCATAAAAAATTGGATGTGAAATACCTGAACGTATAAGACGTCTGCATGTTGAGCTGTATTTACGAATGATGTCCTTATACCGATGATAACATTTAGTAAAGTTTCTCTCATTAAAATATAAAACATTGTTACATACACGAGCAAATCGTTTTTTTCTTAATGAGAATGTGAGGCAATGTGGTATACAGGGAAGAAAAATCAAAACTTTGAACAGATTCAAAATCACCAATATATGCATGCAATTTATCAAATACTTCCAACGAGTTCTTGATACTAACAAAAGTAATTAATTCCACTATTTTCGAAGGCCTTATTTGAACAATTTATAGTCAGGTTTTTGATTGAACCAAGTGTACTGGTAAAAAGAATAAACAATATAGTAGTAGAAAAATGACTTGAAGACGAAAATCTATATTTGTAAGGTGTTTTGTGAAGCTTCGGAAGCCAATACATAGTTGGGACTGTCATTGCATTTGGTTCTACTTGTACAGCGGTAGCTAAAAGTTTATGTTTGTTACAGATGTCTATGTTTTGTAAACAGTTAAGTTATAATCATGATATATGTCAGTCAACATCGAAGTGCTAACATATACTAGTACCAAATAAGAAAGCGACATGGTGTAAAACAAAATTTACACGCAAGAACAAAATTTGAAAGAAGAAGAAAAATATTTCAAAACCTATTGTTCAGAGATCAATTAAAGATTTTTCCAAATTTCATTTCTGGATAATCCATGAGAAGCTACTTTTGCTTTACTCGAAATTGCTATTGGCGTCCAATCATAGGCTTTATTATACTGATAAGAACACATTTAGTTTCCTTATTCTTTTGTCTTGAATTTGGGAAATAACTTGCTACTTCCATCCAAAAATGTCCGTTCCATGATCATTTTCTGGTTTTATTGATACTGAAAATATATAGTGTCTATATACTTTTCCGTCAAATAAAGGATACAACTTCCGGTGTCATTTAAAAGGATTTTGTATGCTGATATATGATTCATGAGTATTTTTCTATGATTTGGTAAAATAAACAAAACTACTTTTCATTTGCACAGAACCACGTCTGGTTGATATTTTTCAAGGTCATGTGTCACCTTCCCCTTTGCAAAAGACACAATATATTCATCAGAATGAAATTATATTCGATTTACATGAAATGTCAAAATTTAAGGTGGTACCTAACACTATAGGGAGATAACTCTGTAAAATCAGCAGAACGTTTTAATGACGTTGTGTTCATAAGGGAATATTCAGTTTCTCAATGATCAAAATAAGTGTTTGTCAATTTGCTATATAACCAGTGTATTTTTTCTGATTAAACGGTTGGTTCAAATTTTTTGAAAATTTTGTATTTTTGTCAAACGGTCAAAGTAAATACTTTGTCAAAATTTTATGAAAATTAAACGAGCCAAATTAATTTTAGTCATGGTGTTGGGTACCACCTTAAGGAGCAATAAATCCTGTTAGATATATTCAGATTGCTTTAGACTAAATTACCGTTTGTTCGTCTCATTATTTCCACACAAAAATGTCATTAATCATGTTCTTTTATTTATAGCTTTTAGAGTATTATATCAGAAGCTAATGGCAAAATTTGGACTTCAAATCAAGATACCCGAGGTTTCAATGACTTACAGTTAATGAGTTACATTCATATATCACGTATGTCAAATACAAAAGAGTATAAATCTCAAAGGTGGTCTCAGTATCGCTTCGGTAAAAAATAACTGGAGTATCCTTAAGATTTAACTTTCAATTTGGAAAAATAAATTTGTCAGAATTGCGGAGATACAAAGAAGGTTTTTTGATTCCAATGAGTTCGTTGTAGCTTTCTCTACTGTCAGGTGTTTAGCTTGTTATATATTTAATGTCACCCATATTTCACTGACATACGTTAAGACAGATTTAATTGTATGGCCAGATTTGTGAAGTAGAGTTTTTATTTTTGGTTTTTGACCTGAGTAACATTGTTTAGTTTTAATAAGACCTTTAGCCCCTTATTAAACATTTCCTTTGGGCATCTGTAAATTTACCATTATTGCTAAATTTGACATCCTAGTAGGTATAGTTAAAAGGTTCATTCGGGGGTACTATTTAAATGAAACTAAGTAAAAAGAATTCTACCAGAATTGCTAAAAATCCTGACTTTGGATTTCGTAATATTAACTCCCAGTCCCCAATTATTGCAATAGATTTATAGTTTATCAAGAAATCCTTGTAGACCCCTAGGAGTTTCAGAAAGCAAAATAAGACCATCTGCATACATCAGACAACTAAGTTTTGAATTATTTAGTTTAAACGGGAAAGCAGTCTTCATCAATTATATTGGGAATATTAGTAACAAAAATATTGCATAAATTATCTCCCTGTCTCATTCTAAAAGATGAAAAAGTGTCAGTTACATGATTGGGGTAAATTTTCACTGACAATAAAGTTTTACTATTAATATCTTTAACAACATTATAAAATAGATCACTTATACCAAGTTTTCTTAATTTATAAAAAAAAACAAGCCTTCATGCCAAACTTTATCAAAGGCGTTTTTGAAAACAATGAAACAGGTATACACATGTTTTAAACCGATTGAGTATATTTGTCAATAAGACATTCCATGACAAACATAATTATGATCTGAAGTACGGTAGCCTTTTCAGAATCCAATTTGCTGAGGACAAATGATATTTCTTTTAGCAAGATTTAGTAAGACAACTAGTCACAGTTAGTCCACGATTATTTTATGGAACATCATTTGAATCATTTTTAAAAAGAGCAGTTATAAAACAATTAGCCCATATCTGAGGATAATTTTCTGTTGAAAGTATTTTATTGAAAACATGATTTAAGCTTTTCATAAGAAAAATTTGACTATTTTTTCTCATCCAATTTGAAATATTGAGAATAATAAGCATGCTATTGGCTAATTAAAGTTTTCTAAAGTCTTCCAAACTCTTAATGTTTTACAAACCACAGGCACTCGTCTTAGATTTTTTCCCCCTAAAACTCTTTATATAAGGAATAAAAAAAATTTGACGAGTGCCTGTGTTTCAAACGTAAAGCCATAGTTCATGTTGTGATGGTTTTGCCAATTACCGCACCAAATATTTCAATGGATACAATTTAACGATTAAATTTCAATATTTTTATTTGTTGGAAACAACCACCGTCTTTGATTCCTATTTGGACTTGGTTAATTGTAAATCTCTTACAGCAATTGTAACTAAAAGTAAGACCAAGTTTTGTTAAATATTAATGACGCTATTATCATTGAACCACGCATATGTATGGTGATATGAACAAAACGGGCAAAGACATTAAAAATATAAATGCTGTCATGATTTGTCATTAATAATTATATTTTAACATAAACAAACAAACACTTGAATAATCTATTAGTATTAAGATATTTGTTACATATTCATGGCGTACGATTCGACTTTATACGTGCAAAAGAGTTTCTAATGTTTCAACAGACAGTTAAAAAAAAAGCGAACTAATTTAATTTTAGGAACTAGGACTAGGGTATACTACTTCTTTTGTATACTTTAAAAATCCTGCATGGCCTAGCGCCGTCTATCTTGAGGAACTCATTAGCGCCCATCAATCGTCAGGATCCCTTTGATCGGAAAATGCCATGCAGCTTATACAACCTCGTGTACGCACCACAATCTATGGAGAAAGACGTTTCGACAAAGCTACTGCGCACCTCTGGAACAATCTTCCTAGCCATCTAAGACATGAACACTCAATCGAACTTTTTAAGAAGAATTTGAAAACCCATTATAATTTTAGACTCGCTTTCAGTGATTACATTTAACTTTTTATACTGACAATTACTTTTTAACTGTGTTCTTTCGTTGTAGTATAACATGCCTTTTAATTATGATTATTATTTTTTTTACTTTTCTGTTCATCTTGTTTTTATATGTGTTTAAAAATTTTATTTCATTATTATTGCATTGATTTTTTTAAATGTTAAATGGTAACTGTAACGATTGTTTTATTTTTAAAGCGCTTAAAGTAATTTTAATTAGATAACGCGCTATATAAATATTGTAAATAATAATAATTGTAAATAATAGTTGTAATTGAAAAGATTGCATCGCTATATGCACTTAAATTTCAAGTGAATGTTTGTTATATGCTACTTCTTTATGCATCTGACTTAATAAAATGGAATGCACTACTTATATGTACATTTTTTCTTTTATAATTCCTCTTGTATCTGTCAGTGATTGCAACCTAATGCGCGTAATTTTAATAAAATACCTTCAGAGCTTGTAAACAAGGCCGTCAAAAGATAGATCTGGATACATTTGATCAGCAAACTGACGTTGGATACTCCCGGAGACATATAGTTGATTTTTTTTAAATTCGTCACTTTTCATTGATCTTCGAACTGAAATATAAAAACAAGAAAATAACAACGCTGCATTGATTTTTACCGTGATCGAGGTAAATAATATCACCGTGTGATGTGTTTTCGTACTAATAACAATTATCAATGCATTCGGTTTTCACTTTAAGTTTTTGTACACCTGTGTACTCAAATTCAAAAAAGCATGTTCTGTCGAATGTTTTTAGGTATCTAGACTTTCTTTTATCAAAGCTTAATACGATTTCCAACTGTTCCCGATTTTTTTTGCGATTTTCGTATGTACAAAAATGGCGACATATGTTTTCGTATGAAGTAAAGACTGGATTAGTACACGGACAGGAAATGACTATAAAATCCGCAAATGAGTATTTTCTTAAAGCGTGGCTCTGGTTATTGCTTGAATAATAAAAAAGTTATTTATTTCTTTTCGGTATTAAAACTAACTAGTAAATGATTTCTGGTTGATGTTTCATGTCTGAAATTTTAACATTGTGATTTTTTTACAAATTATCACTGGGTTTTCATCTTTATGTATTATGAATGTATCAAAAGAATTGTCAATAGAATATTGAATGAATGGAGTTATCAACTGATTTACCGTAGACAGTTAGTGTAAAGTGGTATTAAAAAAGCGGTCACAATCTTAAAACTAATCCGTAAGGTTTCAAAATTACTATGTGTTGTTTTCATATCTAAAGCATTGATTTGAGACAAAAATAGAAAAAAAAATTTTTTGCAATTTTTTAGGTTTAAAAAAACCCCACTTTTCCCCCTAAAAATAAAAATAAAAACAAATATTTCAAACCATTAGGTACAATATGAACACAACTTGATTAGCATATTGCATATTTTTCAACAATTTTGAAATTTTATTTAGTACTTAGAAAATTACGTGTCGATTTTTTATTCAACTTTCCGCAAAACCAATTTGCACCCTATAATCGTTTACACGGAATTTAGATACTTTTCGATAAGTTTTGATTTTCATTAATCATGTGCATACATTGCAAGTGAAAGCTTTTTAAAATAGTGTATCTAATTTTGTTTTATCTTTAATACTTTTTGATAAATTTTATTTCTAAGTCGTGTATCGTTTCTTTTGTTGACTAGTATATTATATTATGTTAAACTAATCTTACCGCGTAGAGGTCACCTACTTTGAAGATCTTTAAAAAAATGAAAATAAAAAAATAAATGGACAGTTGTATGTGGATTGGTTAAAATCGAAATATTTCTTTTTTTTAGTATCCATGTAAATGGGTTCATTTTTTTTATTAAATCGCAAAAAATCCATTGTCCAAAATTCATACTTTCCTCGAAGGTAATTATCAGTATTCATTACAGCCATGCTGTTTACTATTACTGTTCTGGACCAATTCGTCTCTTAAATGTTTTGGCACTATTTAGGGTTTAAACATTAGGACTTGGGACTAAAATGGTTTAAATGGTACAATTTAAAAGCCTTATTTACAGTAAGACATTTCCCCCTTTTATTTAACTTCTGTATCGTTGTAAAACTTACTGTCATACTATTAGAATATTTATTGTGTATTTTGTAATGAAATAAATATGATAATTTAGGTATTATTTCTTTAAGACTTCCCTTCCTAGAATGCTGGCTTATACTTGTCCAAATCATTAGCCGCTCCAGTATTAGCTTTGTCCTCCCAGAGAATTGTCCGTTATGTCGGTTGTTGTAGACACTTTTCCCCTAGTGTGACAAAGTGTCCAGGGCAGAACTGGTCTTCATAGTTTATGTAAAGAACCTGGGTTTATTTGGTTATTTCGTGGCTGCGCTAGCATTAAGTAAGAAGGTATCCAAGAAACGTTACTTTTACTTGAATGTTAAATCAGTCCGTTCACATTTTGGATATATATAGATATGATAGAACATATGTCCAAAGTACTCTCGATTTTTTTTTCACTTATTTTAGGTATTTTTTTCTTAGACTGCTAATAACTTAACATCAATTCTGATGAAGTACTGATACACATGTTTAAACAAGGACAACATAGTTTATGGATGCATGAATTGAAATAGTATGCTTAGATCAGTTAACATGTTCTTGTATTTATTTGTATTTCTTCTTAGTGCAAATTGGAACCTCATTTTTTTAACGATATAATCATCAAATTTAGCAACAATTAACCTCTTGGGTTAGTTAACACAATCTGTTTTTGTAGATTTGACGGTCGCAAATGCAGTTTTACTGGCGACACGTAGCGGAGACAGTAAAACGGAGACTTGCGACCGTCAAATCAAAATTGACGGTGGCAACTCTTCAAATACAGTACTGTTATTCCGATTCTAATGCATTACAAAAAAAGACGATAAAACTTTATAAAAATGTCTAGAGTCAAATAAGAAAAAATCCGCGAATCTTCATGAATGATTTTGGCACAAAGACGTCATGAAAACTTACAAACTGGAGATTATGACGTTACTTGTACGCTTCAAATTCGGATAAAATTACATTAAAACGGCGAATTCGAGGTAGGTGTTGTTTTATTTCGATTATATAGAAGTAATCGAACATTTGTTGATTCATCAATTCAAAATGGCGGGTCCCTCCTTAGTTACGCCTGGTCAATTGTGGATTTGATGGTAACTTTTAGCCAATGAAAAAAAAATTTACACCCAGAGTTTTAATTAGCCTACCGGATTTTGAAAAATCTTATAGAATAAGGTCATTAAATATCCTACAGGATATTCAAACCATATCGGATTTAATCAAGATCAAGACATAACTGATATAATGCTGTCTAATGCTTAGACATTACTGTCTGTTTGGTTCGTTTCTGTGTGTGTTACATTTTAATTTTAATCCACAATTTTCTAAATTTGAAAATGTCTGTACCAAGTCAGGAATATATGACAGTTGTTGTCCATTCGTTTGATGTGTTTTATCCTTTGATTTTGCCATTTGATTAGGGACTTTCCGTTTTGAATTTTCCTCGGAGTTCAGTATTTTTGTGATTTTAATTACTTCTTGTAGATATTGTAGATTTATTTTATAATATTTTGAATAATCACGTGTACTTAAAATAAATACGAGATTAAGTTTTGACATTTTTTTTTCGGGTGTTAAATGACCTCTGACCCTAAAATCTTTTTGTTTCAACAAGTTAAATGGACGCATTCTGATAACAATAACAATATGATCTCTCTATATATCATAACCAAGTTTTGCAATCATGCGTGCAATATATAGAGAATAATACATGGCAAAATCCGTATCATATGTCGTATCATCCCGAGACATCAATTTCAGCCCAAGGGCCTTTAGGCCCCAGGGATGATATTGGTCGAGGGTGATACGGCATGTGATACGGATTTTGCCATGTATTATACGCTTTATCATATGTTTCAACAGAAGAGTATTATATGAACTGTTTTCTGATTCATAACACTGGGTTACCTTCAGATCTACTTTTGTCTTGTTTCAATGGCCTTAAAAAAGAACTGCTCAATTACTAATCCGAAGCACCTTGGTTACCTTACAATTTACGTGCTGTTTTAAAAATATTTTGTTTATTTTTGAATTCTTTATAGTTGCATTTAGTGTGCCAAAAAATTAGATTTTTTTTGACGTTCTTGACGTTACATACAATATGAAAACGACGTTCGTGATGTCACATACCAAACAATGACGTCATAAAAAAAGATTGAGGAAAATTTTTCATAAGTAAAAAAAAAACAAAACTAATTTTATGTAAAAAAAAAAAAAAAAAAAAAAAAAAGTAGGGGTGTGATAAAGGGTAGGGGTGCGATAAAGGGTATGCGATAAAGGGTAGGGGTGTGATAAAGGGTATGCGATAAAGGGTGCGCATCAAAGTTGCGCGATATGGATTAAACAGCAGGCTATTTATCACATATGCAAAACTACTGTATTTACTACTAAACATATGATAAACATGTATATGAATGTAGAACTAAAGGTTTATTTAAAATATTTTTCTTATAACGACTTTAACAAGGAAACACAACAATCAATACTTCATACATGTAGATCTTTTTTTAGAGCATGCGCAAAAAAATGTATAGCGTAAATATTATAACAACATATTTATGGTGATGGAAGTCAGATTCTTATAGAATGATGTGCGTTATATTACTAGAGTTAAATGTTTAAAGTGCTCACTTTTGTTCCGTATTTATGTGAACTTCAATTTAACCCATTAGATTGTGATGGATAACACGTGAATTGTATGTGTAAAGTTATTTAAAAGAAGCGAATGTCAACATTGAAAGCGAAAAAAAAGGCGAATCGTCTGATCGACTTATTCGATCCACAGAAAATCATTCTTATACAGGTAAAATGTTGATAAACATTTCCTTTTCATCTATAATATGAAATGAAATAGACCTAGAATAATCCAGCAGTTCGAGTTTGCTTAATCCATCCATATCTATATTTTTGTTACGCTTATATGGTAATCGGATGACTTTAGATGTCAACTCAATAATCAATTAGGGGACGACCAATTGCTATTCTAGGGGGAGAGGGGCGGGGATTGGCCAGGAGGATTTGTTTTTGATCGGTTATTTATTTGTTAACTAAGAGGACAGATTATTCATTTTCTGCACTATTGGAGCAAGAATTTTCATTTTCATTACAGCAAGGGACTGATTATTCATTTTCACAACTATATTTATGATATTCGACTACATCCAATTTGTAAATGATTTGTTAATTATAAATCATACATGTATAGTCAAGTCATTATGCATCATTTAATCAAAGTTAATCCACATCCTCTGCAGAAATGAATCTTTTATATTCCAAGCTGCATATATATGAATCGCATACATACATAGTATTAAAGTTTTGTTGTAACTTACTTCTTTTAAAAGTATTGACAAAGATATTTCGCCGAGCGGAGCAAGGCATTTTTATTTTTTATTTTTGGAGCCACTGAAGACCCAAGAAGCTATAGAACAAATGATGCAAAATCATGCTTTCTGGGTGTTCCGTAGACCCTTTCATAATTTGAAAATGTAAGTTTTGTTTTAATATTTTTTTTAATATATAATGGTCTCAAAGCAAAATGTATAAGTTCAGTGGAAGACTTTCTAAGGACATCATCAAAAGACCAATGTGCATGATTAAGCAAAATTGGAATTCACATGGTTAAGTCTGTGGCTGCTGGTTTTTTTTTAAACTCATGATTAAGTTCATAACAAAATAACTAGATGACAATAGGAATGCAACAGAATACAGAAGGGCAACTCATGAACAAAAAACAAATAAATAAGAAAAATTGATCCTGAAAAATCAAGGCTATGTCTGAGGGAAAACACAACTTGCTTCTTGCAAGGCACTCGCCTTGAACACAATTTAATATGGAGACAACTGTTTTGTTTTGAAATTTCTTACAAGAGGCATTTGTCTCAATGAAGTTACGAGCCTGTTAAAATAAAAGTGAGTAAATGTTTCCTGAGACAATATACCTCAAGTTAAATGAAACCAATTTTCAAGTATGTTAAAAAAATATTTATACTTTTATTGTTAAAAAAAAAGTGGGAAGTGTTTCCCGATTTTTTTTGGGAAAAGATGAATTTATGAAGAATCTGGTGCCATCTAATACTTTCGATTATACTTGCTGAGTTATTCAATATTTAATACATTGCAAGTCAGGTAATTTATTTTCAAACTACCACAGAACAAACCATTTATTTTTGTGATCAAGGCTGAGTATTATTTATTTTTAAAATCCTCCTGCCCCCCCCCCCCCCTTCGTATATCAAATGGTCGTCCCCTTAGATGGGGTCTTGACTAAAATACACACGAAACGAAGCTTGGTATTTTCATCCTCGTGTCCTGTTAATTGTTTAATTTAGACTTTTAATAGTTTGAATAAACGTTTTACATTGTTATAAATCTAATATGAAAATTTGATTAAATTCGGTAAACATGAAGTTGATAGCTAGTGCCCCTTTTCTTGTTTAAAATTAAATTAACTTTTTATGAAGATCCATTCCATTGAGGTGACGATCAGATAAATCCTGCCAGACAGGCATTAACACATACCAATTATTAACACCAAATATAGTTGTTCTATTTCTCATGGTTATTAAAAGAAATTAAGAACAAACAATAAAAACCTAATACTAACAAATGAAGCATGAGAATTAGGTGAAAGTCAGATGATACCTGCTAGACAGATATGTACACCTTACAACCATTCCATACGTTAAATATTGATAATATGTTACCAACAGTATTTGAAAACACACAAATTAAAAAACGCATATACTAAACATAATTATTCTTATAAAATACTATTATAATATTTTCAAGCAGTCGGTGAACCATGAGAATAAGTCCAAGTTCAATAGCCCCGTGACAAACAGAAAAGTATTTACAATATAAGGTATCTATATACAAAGTATGAAGCATCCAGGTCTTCTACCTTCTGATATATAACGCTCTATGCTTTATATTACAACGCTGGATAGTAATCACTAGGGATATCTCACATACAACGACAAAGTGACAAATTAATTTGTATAAATCCTATAGGATTCAAACACTTAAATTGAGAATGAAAATAGGGAATGTGCCAAAGAGACAACAACCTGACCATAGAACAGACAACAGCAGAAGGTCACCAACAGGTCTTCAATGCAGCGAGAAATTCCCGCTCGCGGAGACTTCCTTCAGCTAGCTCCTTAACAAATATATATACTAGTTCAGTGATAATGATCGCTATAATAACTCCAAATTGTACAAAAGAAACTAAAATTAAAAATAATACAAGACTATCAAAGGCCTATAATATAATGCTACTCAACAATTCTCAATTCTAGATTCAGAGAATGATACGAAAAAAAAAAGAAAAATAATACGTGTTATGGTAGAAGAGAGTCAATATTGGATTTGTATGAGATATACAATGAAAAGAATAAATAAAAAAATGCAAAAAACACGAAACACAAAAAACATATCAAAACTAAACATAATATTTCCTCGTTCTTTATCGTTGATTTTAGTTTATACAGTCTATTAAAGTCATAAGAAACCTCAAATTAAAAAAAGAATCCAACATTGCTTATAGGACAATGCAATAATCCTAAACAAAAAACTTTATTTCATTCAAAGAAAAGAAAAAAAATTAATATAATTAAGGTACAAAGAATTAATATGCAAAAAGGATATGCAGAGCATACGTAGTATGGTAGAAGTGAGTTTTCTCCTTTTGAAAAATTAAAAGTAAAATCACAAAAATACTGAACCCAGAGGAAAACCAAATTGGAAAGTCCATAATCACATTGCAAAACCAAATAACAAAACAGATAAAAAAACAAATGAACAAGAACTGTCATATTCCGGACTTGGTACAGGCATTTTCAAATGTAGAAAATGGTGGATTAAACCTGGTTCTATAGCGCTACCCCTCTCTCAAAAAGTCTGTGAAGAAATCATATTAGTGTTAAATAGTGCTCTCAAGTTTCCATACATTTGAGTGACATGGAAAATATTAGGGAAAATACAGGTTATTTTTTTATTTAACTTTTGCACTGGAATTTTCTGCGGAAGACGATCTTTCTGATTTTTCGAATTCATAGAGTTCAATTTCTGTAAAAAGCTGTCCTTTAAATGATTTCTTACATTCATTTTTTATTATAAATTTTTAACAGCTTGATGGTTGCAAAAGCGTCGTTTACATTTACCGAAACTACGTTGTTGCTATTTGACGTTCGGCATTGTACAATTTTTTCATATACGGATTTTGTTTACTTGTGAGGTATTCAGGAATGGTTCCAAAAATTTAATTGAGTTTATTTTAGATAAAAAATAATAGTAATAATTTATTTTATCAAAGTGTCACATACTTGTCTACTAATTTTTATACGGATTCTATAACAAACATTGCACATAATAGTAATTAAAAAAAAGGCTTATGAGACACTATATATACAAATATATATCTATTTTAACAAATACAAATTGAAAAACATAGTAAAATATAAAAATGGTTAAAATTATCCGGATAAACCACATCATAAAAAAATTGAAATAAGTAATAAAAAAACATATCTTTTAAAAATAGAAATGACAAAATTAAGTACATGTATGACTTAAAAAAAAAAAAATGATATGTGATAAAAAGAATATATTTTAAAGAGATTATATAAACAGATTGCGAAAAATAAAATGAAGTAATCTTGTTGTTTTTAAAAAAAAAAAACCTCTCAGTATTAAAAATAGAAAATAAATAGAACATGAATGAAATAAATGACAAAAAGATAAAATTTAAATGTAACTTTGACTTATACGGAAAGATACAATTATGAATTAAAAAAAAAGAAATAAATTAAATGTAACTTTCATTTTTACGGAAGTATACAATTAGGAGTGAAAATTGCTTTTTTTTAGTGATATATACATTGCACACATTCCCCTCCTCCCCCCCCCCCCCGATATTCAATGACCCGGAAACACACTTTAATCTCTCTTTGTTTTGACTTATCTATGATAACCATTATTATTTCTCTATAATCATATTATAACCTATATTTTTAAGCATGCGTGCCATATACATATATGAATGTAACACGTAATATTTAATGAGAATGCATTCTCAATTTTAGAAGAATTATTCAAAGTTATTGATAAAAAAAAAGAGTTAAAAATAAATTGCGTCACACTTAAATAAACAATTACATCTGCGAGAACATAAATATGCTAATTTATGAACTTCCATATATAGCATGCTAAAAATACACTTTAAAATTATATCGACATGTTTATGGTGATACATTGTAGATGTCAAATTAATATTGAATGATGCACATATTGACAATTAAAATCGTTTAATGTTTCACGTGTTTTCTATTGATTCCAGCATTTCACAACAAATTGAAAACTTTTATGTGATCGGAATACTATTACTTACCCGTCTGGCTTGACTGTATGCAAATTATTATATTACAGTAAAACCGGTTATCACGATATGTACGACATTTTTTATTAAACCGAATAATAAACTAAACTGGTGTTGTAAGAGAAATACTGAATAAGTATGGATGTAATGATATATGGTTATCACAAATAGTCAATTATTTTTACATGAATTCAAAAAAAGAATTGTTGATAAATATAAAGCTGAAGGCTTGCCATTTTTTGAAAATACTTCAAAATGTAATCTGTATCAATATTTCTCTATGGAAATTTATCCCTTTCCGAACCCATTGTATAAAAAACTTTAATCAACGTGTGGTTGCTGGTGATCTCAAAAGATCATTGGATGATTTTGAGGGTCGTGACCTTTTTAGCTAACTGAATGAATCAAAATACGATAACAGGTGTTAATGAAATTGACAACTTCGTGCAATGTGAAAGGTACTCGAAGGGGATTTTCGGTTAACAAAAAAAGAAAATGTATTTTAATCATTAGAGAAACAGATTCTTACATAGTAACTCGTGTATTATCGGATTTATCCGATCTCGATAGTTAAATTATCAATTTTAAAGTCCTCGCCGAGGCGGCTCGGACTTTAAAATTGATAATTTAACTATCTCGATTGGATAAATCCGATAATCCACTGGTATCAATGTAAGAATCTATATATATTAGGCATTAAGTTTAAATCCTAGGCAATAAGATAACGCCTAGGCATTAAGTTATTGCCTGAAATTTTCAGACATTAGGCTTAAGCTTATTTTCTGAAATTTGATGATGGTTATTCAATCAGACATCCAATTGCCGAACATAATTTTAGGCAATAAGTGAACTTTGGAATATTTGCATGCTTGCCATTATTTGGTGATATATTCTTCATATTAAGTTATTTCTTATTTATATTTCTAATATAAAATGCATAAATATGAATTCATTTGAAAGATCTTCAAGTTAAGTAAGTTTATTTAGTAATTTTATCAGTTAAAAACAGAATTAACCCACACTTTTTATTATGTTTTTGTGGTATTATAAATATTTTAAAACGGAGATTGTTTCCAATAAAAAAAAGTGGAAAGGTTCTACAGTATAATTATAATATGTACTTGAATTAATCTTACACTGGACTAAATCGGTGAGAAGTAGACAAAATATGATTTTTTTTTTCTCACACAATTTTCAAATATTTATTTTTTTGGATAAGCAAGTTTTCTTTGTTAACAGTAACAAAACTTGTGATAGAAAAATGACACACATTTCTGTCAAGTTTTATAATATTAAAATATCGTTTGATGCGTTTTAATATAAATTACATATGTTTTTTAGTGATTTTATTTCTGGTCTCTTGTGGAGAATTGACTCATTGGCAATCATACCACATCTTCTTTTTTTAAGTTTAGGGCGAAACTGGGCCCTGTAGTATGGTATCAGTAAAATTCGAATTTCTTCTTATCTCATATCACACGTATGTTATTCATAGTAAAAAAAGAAATAGTTGAAGTACTCAGTATTTATATGAAAGATGCACGAGATTTGCCCTCGAACTTTTAAGTATGAAACTGTGACACTTCAAATTCAGCTCTCTCAAAGCATATAACTATTTTACCTGTTACACATTCAATTTCAACTATTTTCAATTAGTTTGTTCAATTCTGATATAAAACTTAGTTACATTTTTTGACGTATGTTTTATTTCATAGAGTTTAAATTATAATATCAAAATTATGTTTTACCTTTAATTTAAGACTGAAAATTATTTTCTAATAAATAATCACTATACTGTATAAATCAAAGTAATTGATTAAATTTGATACAATTTGCTCTGTTCTTTTACGCCAATACTTAGGACATCGGTTAGGACATCCTAGCTAAGCTTATCCGAAGAGAGCTTCGATGTGCATGCTGAGACATGTCGTAAGTCGGTTCTAACTTTATCATAAATTCTGTCCTAAGATTATTATTATAGACTCGATCTTAGGACAGTTTCAATAAACAGGCCCCAGTTATTTGTATTTAAATGAAAACAATTCTTTTATTTACTTGTATTTATATTTTAGGCATTAAGCTTAATGCCTGCGTATATTTTTCAGGATTTAAGCTTAAATTCTAGGATTTTAAGACTAATGCATACCATCATTTAGGCAATAGACTTACCGCCTAGGCGTTAGCTTATTGCATATGGTTAGCTTATTGCCTAGGATTTAAGCTTCATGCCTAATTTCACCTTTGATAACTATTAACACCACTGGGTCGATGCCACTGCTGGTGGACGTTTCGTCCCCGAGGGTATCACCAGCCCAGCAGCCAAGACGTTGACATGCATATCAATAGTGTGGTCATTTTTATAAATTTCCTGTATACAAAACTTTGAATTTTTCGAAAAACTAAGGATTTTCTTATCCCAGGCATAAATTACCTTAGCCGTATTTCGCACAACTTTTGGAATTTTTGATCCTCAATGCTCTTCAACTTTGTTCTTGTTTGGTTTTATAAATATTTTGATTTGAGCGTCACTGATGAGTCTTATGTAGATGAAACGCGCGTCTGGCGTACTAAATTATAATCCTGGTACCTTTAATAACTGTTAATACCACTTGGTAGATGTCACTGCTGTTGGGCGTTTCGTCCCCGAGGGTATCACCAGCCCAGTAGTCAACACTTCGGTGTTGACATGAATATCAATAACGTGGTCATTTTTGCAAATTTCCTGTTAACAAAACTTTGAATTTTTCGAAAAACTAAGGATTATATTATCCCAGGCATAGATTACCTTATCCGTATTTGGCACAACTCTTTGGAATTTTGGATCCTCAATGCTCTTCAATTTTGCACTTGTTTGGTGTTATAAATATTTTGATTTGAGCGTCACTGATGAGTCTTATGTAGACGAAACACGCGTCTGGCGTACTAAATTATAATCCTGGTACCTTTGATAAATATTGCCGCTTACGTATACATGGTGGACGTATATACTTTGCAAGTTCATTTGAATCGACCATAACACAGTTTATTACAGTAATATGTAACTAAATCATAGAATCAATTCGCATGCACTAAATGTAGAAACCTGAAGATACTTTAATATTTTCAGAAATGAGCGTGTTTGTAATATGTGTAATAAGAAAGTAATTGAAGATGAATATTGTTAAATATTAGACACATGTTAAAGTGTGATAAATATGTAAATGTCAGAAGTAAATATATTAAGATATAATATTATAGAATATACCTGCAACACAGACATTAACATGACAAAAATACTATAATGTATTTCAAGCAGTCACTGACTGACCATGAAAATGAGATCAAGAACCTAGCCACATGACAGACGGAAACACATTATTAGGTATCTGCTTACAAGGTATGAAAGATCGAGGCCTTCTTTCTTCTGAAATATAAAGCTTTATACAAATATTTTACGAAGCTGCAGCCGCCGAATAGTAATCCCTAGGGAAGTATCGCATACTGCGACGAAGCAAGACAAAACACTTGTACGAATACTATAGGATTTCAACATTGCTTATAGGACAATGCAATAATCATAAACAACAATACTTTATTCCATTCAAAGAAATAAAAATACAATTAAGGTACAGTGAATTCATATGCAAAAAAAGGATATGCAGATCATACGTAGTATGATAGAAGTGAGTTTTCTCATTTTGAAAATTCAAAAAGTCTGTGAGGAAATTATATTTGTGTTAAATTGTTCTCTTAAGTTTTCATACATTTGAGTGACATGGAAAATATTAGGGTAAATACAGGTTATTTTTTAATTTAACTTTTGCACTGGAATTATCTGCGGAAGGCGATTTAAATTTCCGGTGATCATTCTGATTTTTCGATTTCATAGATTTCAATTTCTGTACACAGATGTCCTTTAAATGATTTCTTACATTTTCAACAGCTTGACGGTTGCAAAAGCGTTGTTTACATTTACTCAAACTATTTTTTTGCTATTTGACGTTCGGCATTGTACCATTCTTTCTTACACGGATTGTCAGTTATGTTTACTTGTGGGGTATTCACAATGCAATCGAATTTAACAACTGTTAAATCATCCAAATATTGATTCCATTGCATTTATATCCACATTTCGAAGATTTTCCTCTATTTCATACATTTTTCCGAGTCAATGTTATCAGTGAAATTATTTTTTAATCTCCATTCCATTTCTTTATTTCTGTTTAGCTTTACTGTCTGACATTGTTTTTTGCTGCATTCTTAATTACTTGTGTTTAACTGCTTTTATAACTTCTAATATGACAGTGAATGTTAGATAACAAGTAGCTGAAATAAAGTATGCTAGAGTTTATTTTATCTTTTTTTTTGGAAATTCGCATTTCTACACGAGAAAGTAATCAACTAGGCATTATAACATTACAATTCCAGACCAAATGATCCCCTATACATCCGTTTAACTAGTTTTGTTTAAATTACATACATTTCAAAGCTTATTTTACGTAATACAAACATAACTAATGACAACCAATGACCATCATGTTCAATGAAAGTCTAATACATGTAGGTAGTACTATATCATACACTTCGCATTCTTATTTAATTTTTAACGTTTTTATACAGATATTTCCATTTCCTTTTTTAATGCACGGTAGCACATTGATAGTAAAAATAAAAAAAAAGAAACATTATCAAGAAAAAGTCAATAATGACCCTGAGTTAATATGTTTTAAGACCACATAGAAGCCTGAAAAAGATAAAATAGTAAATGTAGTGTAAACATAGATAATCAAGCAAATACGAAATACAAAGTGTATGCAAAGATAGAAATATACTTGAAGATGTTCTGAAGAAAATGCATTACAGGAAAATGAAATAAAAACACTTAAATTAACCTTCCATAAATTACAGATTGAAAATAAATGCAACGGGATGAAACAGTCATTAATTTAACAATTATGTGTGAAAAAAAATTCATAACTATAATAAGAAGATATAGACCAAATACATTCAGATATACATAAAAATTAACCAATCATTTGAAAAGCTAGATTTTTTTCGGCAACTTAAAATAACAAGGAAAACAAAGATCAAAATGTATAATGAAAAATAAGCTGAAAATTAGAAAGAAATACAACAAGTTAAGTTTCTTCGTAGTGAAATATGCAACTGAAGTCAGTAGATAGAGTGAATAAAGACAATACAAATAGAACGGAAAGTGCAGGAGATAAAAGAAGAAATAAATCCTCAAATAAAGAAAATAAATTAGAATATATATGTAGAAAACAGTGGGTTAAAACAATTGGAAAATCCAACAAAAAATATGCAAGAAAAAATCCTGGAAGAAATAAATAGATATTTTATGGATTTAAGGAAGGGAGTTAACACAAATTTCAAAACATTAGAGAAAAAAAAATGAAAAGTAGACATGTTCACACAAATTATGATAGAACAAGAGTCAGTAAATAGCAAACAAAAACATATAAAAAGTGAATTCATGGGTCATAGGATCATCTACTGTGAAAGGCCTTGATATTAAAAAGATGTACAGGAATAAACAAATTGTTCAAAAGATTTTAAAAAAATCCACAACAACATCAGTTATTCGCTTTGTACTAACCTTGAATTAAGGCATAGCTAGCTGTAATATGGTAGCTCTCTTTACAACATCATGGGTAATTTGGTGGTCGGTTCAAACCCATTTTTCTCTGTTTCAAAATGGATTCAAAATTAAATTGGTTGGACTTATTGCAAAAGAAAATATATCTAAAAAAAAAAACATAACCAAGGAACGGAAACTTTTGTCTTAATCATGAATAAACCTAGGTTTTTTAACCCTGTTAAAATAGATGCAATACTTGGGTACCCTATCTCACATTAACCTTTGTAAGAATCAAGTCAAATATGCAAGAGCTTAAGGTTTATTTTTTGTTGTTTTTTTGTTTGGATTTTTTATATTGAGATTTTCCCGCACAAACTACTAATGCTCTTGTTTGTCTTTTTCATAGTGAAATTACACATACTGGATGCACTTGAGTGAATATCACTCATAGTCTTCATTGAATAATAATACGTTACTACTATTTTGATGAATGATTTCCTGTATTTATATCATGTTTTATTTTATTTTTATTTCACATCTTAAATATCTATTTTCTGTTTATTGCATGTTATTGTTTATAATAATATTGTTTGTAAATATGCCTTTCTGGAGCCCCTATTTGGTAAATAGAAATATTCTATTCTACTACCTTGTTCTCAATCTATTTAATCAATAATGCATAATTTGACTAAGTAGGTCGTCATTTATGTATGTATTTATACTCGTCGTCAATGTAGAATTACACAAAGTAACAATTTATATTTTGGTGTGTAACCTCATTTAAACAAATTCCTACAGATATTAATACACCGATGGATGGATCTTAGCAACAGAGGCATCATAAAAAATTGGACTGAACTGATGGGATCTTTTTTGAGGATGTAGTCGTTTAAAAACATACATTTTAGTATTCATAAACAAATAATATGATCGTTACATAATATAAATAATAATTAAAAATATTTTCCTTAAGCCTTCGGAACGAGAAGCTCTTCTGTTTTTATATATATCTCGGAAATAATTATAAAAAATAGCTTCTGTTTGATGAAGTTTCAACTGTCCTTGTTTCCACACAGAAGACATTTTAATTACTCAGTATACATCTTATTACTGATGACGTGTTACAGTAAAACAAGTATTCCAAGAACTGTTTCAGCTAACCTGCTTACTAAATCAACTGTTTAATTAAAAAATAAAATCAACAATTTTATAATTTTGATTTTCTTTCTCATTATTTTCATTGAATTTCAATTCCGGTTATCGGTTTTTGTTATGATTTTTTTTTTCATAGACTAAAGTGGGATAACTCTAATTGTTTTAGCATACATGTATTACTATTGAACAGCATACTGTTAATGTAACTTCGACTGATTAAATATATATATATAGTTATATGTAAACGAACATTTAATCTTAATTTTGAAGAACAAAAACAGTAGAAAAGGGATGCATGTTGGTAACTATTCGAATATACCTATTAACAACTTTTCAAATTTCAGTTGATTCATTTTCAGCAATTTGAGTTTGATTATTATTCAGGAGAAATGGAATAGGTCATTATCTGTTGAAGCTGCACATTATAGTTTGTTTACGGCGAATCATTTATTTTTTGTTCATGACACCAACAGAAAATAGCCATATGTGCTTTGGGGGTGGGGTAGGGTGTGAATGAACGCTTCTATTTTTACATTTATTTCATTCAACTTTCTTACTTATTGTAGTATTTAATCTATGTTTAAAGTCCACTTGCAATTATCTCTACGGTTTGGCAATACATAAACTCATCAGTAGAATACCGCTGTATAAAGGTCAGAAATTGATTGAGAGAAAACAAATCCGGGTTACAAACTTAAACCGAGGGAAACAAATAAACTATAAGACGAAAACATCGAAACAACAGAAACACTGAATAGTACAGCAAAGAGAAAAACTACAAAGCATAGAAACCAACTATTAGATAACACAGGACATCTAAAAAATGGTGGGTCATACATGTGGCTAGCGCTTTATGGCAATGTTAAATGTATCGCTAAATTGACAAGAAATACAGGAATACAGTTTCAAATCACCGATGTCCCTCTATTTTTTGAAATCTTAGAATATAGGGCATCTGTCATATTATACTCCAAAAATCAAAATCTTTTCCTTAACCGATTTCTTTCAAGTAATCAAAAGGAAAGGTGTTAATTTTTTTAACTATATCGTAAAACATCTTCAAATTGGGATATGTGAAAGTGGTGTTATCACGATTCTTAAGTCACGGGCATATTGTCAGAACGAGGAATGCAAATTAGGCGGCCCTTGAACTTATTGTACAGTTAAAACCTGATAGGTAAGAAGTTGCAAACATATTCTTTATGTTCATCAACCTCATTTACATGGTTTATTCTGATTGATAGAATAACAATATTTGATATTTGGGTTATTGCAAGTTTCACTTACCCATCAGACGGGTTTACCTTATATTGAACTCATTCTACATTTTTCATGGTTTATAGTCGTTTTAATGTTATACATATGCTCTCTTTACTTTCGTTCGTACCTTTTCGTCAAAATGTAAGAAAGTTCTATTGAAACGAAACACCTTTTGTCGAGATACTTGAGATACAGTGTTATAAACAATACTTAAAACAATGAGTGTCAACATATAGCTAGATAGAAAGATATGATATAAATTAGCTTCCTTCGTTGCCCTTTCGTTAAAAGCGTCGAAAATGATTGCGTCCCGAACTGTTTCATTCACAATTATACCTTTATTATTGACTGGTTACTTTTGTTCCAATTGGTATTTGCTTAAATATTAAAATTAATAATGGAAATGGAGAATATTTCAAAAAGTAAAATCACAAAAATACTAAAGTCTGAGAAAAATTCAAGACAGAAAGTCTCTAATCAAATTAAAATCAATATATCCCAATTACATTAAACAGATTGATAATAACTGTCATATCTCTAGCTTGGAACAGGAATTTTCTTATGTAGAAAATGTCGGATTGAACCTGGTTGTATATTTCCTTTATATTGACAACGCAGTGTGAACAAAACAAACAATAGGTAAAATTGTAAAAAAGGGGTACAGCAGACAACATTGTGTTATAAACTTAATCATCATTGGAAACAAACAGTTATGTAACAGAAAAAGCACAAATAGACATATAAACAAAGCGGATTAGTAAAAATGAAAGACAATGACGGGACGCATAAGTAAAGAGCCATATCATTTTGTAACAAAGAAACTCAAAAGGGCATATTGACACAGCACATTAGCAAAAATGAAAGACAAATACACAAAAATGTTCAATGACAAATAACTCAATGGCGGGATGTAATAGTACAGAGCCATATGCATCAGAGAAACACAAAAAAGTCATATAGACGAAGCACATTACCAAAAAATGAAAGAAAAGCATACAGAAATTATAGAACAATAACACAATGACAATGTACAGAGTCACGTGAAATGAATATCACCAATACAGACTAAACAGTATGTGAAATTAGATAAGCTGGCTTCATTGATCTTCTTGTTTATCAATATTATGGTTTTAAACATGGCCAAGCAGTCAAAATAAGCTGGCCAATGACACATAACTGTAAAATATAACGTTTTCTGAAAAGGAGGGTACCTGTAAAGAAAGTCCTTTTGAATGGTGAACAATTTTATATTTAATCAAAAATTTTGAACTTTTAAAGCAGCAGGGGTATATAGTTATCGAGTAATACAAAAGTTGTCCGGTTGTATTTCAATATATGTCAGTATAGGTTAAAAGGAAGTAAATATAGATGACTGGTGATACCTAGATTCCATATCCAAGATAATAGGTAGATGTTAATTAATTTTTTTCTGCTGTGGTAATTAGAATTCATAATTGAAATAGTGAGAAATGAGTTTCGGCCATTGGTGCGGAAATTTATAGGAAACTCTCTGTGACGAGTAATATTTCTTTGCCAAATGTAGCTAGGGGCGTTCTTCATTAATGCAATTTATAAAATTCGGAACCGTTGAGTCCCCTAAAAATATGCAATTTTTATGTCAAAAAAGGCTGCTGCAGCACCATATATGTTTTGCAGTTTCAATTACATCCAAAGATGTTGACAATTCAGAATTCGACTTTTTTTCAATGGATCTTTGACAGTGGAAAAGAAGGACAAAAAGGTTGCCATTGTCACATATGTTAATAATTACTTCCTTGTAATCTTAATACCACTACGCGAGAAAACAGTTTAACAGTATTTCTGAAGAGCTTCTTTCACTGCGGACAGAATTCTAGCCAATCTAATAACTATCCTTTAGTGGAACATGCAGATGAGCCGGCTATAGACTGTCGTGTGTGCGGAATTTTGTAAAGCTTAGGTATCAAATACAAACAAAGGTAAGACCCATTGATGACCTTCGGTTGTTGTCTACTCTATGGTCGGGTTGTTGCTGCTTTGACACATTTCCCATTTCCATTCTCAATTTTAAGTCCTCCGATTTATGGTTCAATGTAAAGTTAATTGAAGCCTTAACGGACTTATGACTCGCTAAAATCTTATCCTTATCAAATGATATGATTTTGTATGTGGGATTAACAGAGTGCCATTTTATTCCTACTTCTTTTTCAAGACACTCGTAGTAAAACCATTTACATACAAAGACAATATTATTTAAAGCTTTGTCTGCAGGAACAACAACATACTTATTATGAAGAGAAAATAAACATTTCACAGCCTCTTTGTTCGATCATTCACACAGTTTTTCAACTTATGAATGCGAAGGTTTATCAGTGACATGATGGTTTTGACACATTCTTACAAAGTGTCCAGTTCAACTTCTAGTTTAGTCTATGCTCTGGCGTAGTCTTCAACGATATCCATAATCATTTTGAAGTTATGGTTCCAATTGATGTGTTGGTTTTCTCTCAACTTAGGACCATGAGAAAAAACTTTTGGAAATTTTCATGTTATTATGGTCAGATCTCCAGTAATAACATAGATAGACGAGCTGTAATTATAAGACTAGTTGAAACAGTCACATGTCAGAGAATTTACCTATTTGTGGTATAGAACGTTGTTGAAGTTGATAGCCTCAATTCTGAACTAATAAGAATTTCATCTCTTCCTCGTGTAAAGGTTCCAATCTTACTGGTTTGTAAATGACGTAAAAGAACTTCTTCGTAAATTATACTGACAAATCTGTATTTTGGAGAAAATGTAGTTATGCGTAATCTCACAAACATTATAAAAAATTAACAGGCAGAGAAGTTATGAAAGAAGGTCACCAAAGCGTAGAAAAGGAATGAAAATCGTCGGAGTTTATGGCCCAGGGTTAACGACGTTCAACAACCTGCTCCTCATGAAGAACCTGCACCTGAAGAGGAACCCGTCCCTGAAGAAGTTGTCCAAGTAGTCAACAGAGGTAGAAGTGGAAATAGAAGGCGTGCGGCGCCAGAACATCAGCAACCAGATCAACCTGTTCAGCATATTAATCAGCCTCCATCTCAGAAACACTTGAAAACTACGACAGTTCAGGCTGGACCGAGTAATACTTTAATTAATACTGGTCCCTTGTTAATGCCATGTGCTAATGAAGTTGATATAATTGTATGTCAACAATTAAAAGAAAAAAAAATGGAATTTTGAATATATTGATTTTGGTAATCTACTAAAACAAAATAGTCAATTATATAGCAATGTGGACCAGAAACATAGTGTTACTGTTGGAAATGGAATGCTTGTCGTTTCCAATAAACCTTTAAAGGTCTATACTATAAATAACAATGCAATTTCCCATAGGAACTCCTTTTACTGATAAAACTGTACCACTTTTACTATGAAGTTTTGAAAAAAATCTTATCTTAGAATTGAAAGTTCATTTGCACCACAATTATTTTCAAAGGTCAAACTATAGGGCTGTGCGGCATATTTTCAACGTTTATATGCCCTGAATTTCTCAGAGTTTAAACTTACACTAATTTTCTTAACTACCCCTACCTCGAACGAAAGGTTACCACAGATTTCAATGTAAACAATATGCACGTGTTTATTTACTGGTAACATTCCCAAATTCTGTCTCTGCGATATGGAACACAAAGAGCATAACTGGAAACCAGTATGTAAACAAAATTAATTTTCTATGAATATTCAATTTCTCCCCAAAAGAGGAGGGTTTTCAGAAACAGCTGTATTTACAAAGTGCAACCAAAGCATGCAAGCTAAGCACAATACTTGTTTACGTACATGTCAATCATAAGAGATGCTATATCAGATGCTCCTTTTGACAGAGTTTCCCAGTATGATAGACAATTTAGATTACGTGTATCACTAAATCACTCCAAGTCTTAGTCTGAGATTGATGGCTTTCTTTGATTAAAATTCATTGCAAAGGGATCGCAAGGCACACCTAATCCTGTAGTCTATCAGGCTAACTTACAAAAACCTTGTTATGATTTTAACTTTAAGGTATTTTGTCAGAAATCTCAGTGTTTTTATAGACATAACTGTATGAAAGTTCATTACAACATCAAGCCTTATCATGTGTTAGATTTGACAGGTTACAAGGTAACCTAGGTTTTCAATTTGGATCATTGAGGCCACTGATGTTTAACCAAAATAGACCTCAAATGTCTTACCAGTTTCGACAAAACAGGCCTTCTTTTGTTCAACAAAAAAGATAGAGACCACCATTTAACACAAGGTATTCAGTACTTACATTTGATTAAATGAATCGAAATTAACCTTTCTTTCAGATTTGTCAAAGGATAGATATGATATTTGAAAGATGGAATATTCACCTAATATTAAACAATTACAGTTGATTTTAAGAGATTATCCTAATGAACAGGACAAACAAAGTTTGTTTAATGGATTTAAATTTGGATTTAGTTTGAATTATCATGGACCAAGAATTCCATTTGAATCAAAAAATTTAAAATCTGTTTTGTCAAATCCTGTTGGAGCTAGACTTAAGATTGAATCTGAAATATCATTAGGAAGAATTGCAGGTCCTTTTTGTAAACGACCAATATCTAATTTTAGATGTTCTCCTATTGGATTAGTTCCTAAAAAAACTGGGGGACTTCGTTTAATTACACATTTATCATATCCGCCTTTGATAAAAATGCTGATAATCATGTTTTAAAAATATCTGATAATAGATTTAATGATATTGATTCTTGTCGCGAATAGCAAAAACTTTAGTATTCAAATTTATGGACTTTAATTATTTATTAATCTCCGCTAAATTGTATTTCACTCCGCTAATTGTCTTTAGATATTTTCTCCGTCCTTTTGTGAATTTGACTCCGGTAATTGTATTATAATGTAAAATTACCAGGCACTTCATGTGAATTTCATGCAACCGGTTTTATAAATGTGCGGACAAGCTGAAGATGTATTTTGAAAAATTAGAAATTCAAAGTGGGAAACTTGCTAGTGCTTTAGAAGATGACGGGGAAGCAATAGATGGTATAGTGTGTGGAGATTGTGAGCTGTGTTCAAGTGTGATGGATTGTTATTTGGATCTGATACAATTTAAAGAAAGGTTAGTTGACTTTATTAAAAAGGAAAGCATAGAAGTTAAAGAAAACGAATTCTCTAGCCAAATCGTGGAGTTACAAAGGGAAATGAAAGATATTATGCAAAGTCAAATAAAACAACAACATGAAATCTTTAAGAAACAGTTGATAAATGAAAAGGAAAATTCTACGTGTTCTATAAAATTACCAAAATTAGATCTTCTTTTTTTTAATGGGGAGAAAATACAGTGAATGGAGTTTGGGATTCATTTCAAAGTTCCGTAATTCAAATACAAAGTTGACAGATATTGAGAAATTCAATTATCTTTGGAGCAAGCTACAAGGAGAAACTAAACGTGCAGTGTTATTCTTTGGCCATGAACATGTTAGAGGAAAGATTTGGAAAGAAACAAGATGTGATTGATATTCATTATAATCAATTAATAATTAATAAATCTTCCAACGCCATCGAACAAAACTTCTAGTTTGAGAGATTGTATAGATAAATTTAACAGACATATTCAAAGTCTGAAAGTTTTGAAACAGGACGTGAACCAAGACGTGTGTGTATCTATTATCAGATCAAAACTACCCGAAAATGTATTGCTTCAATTAGAAATTCAAAAAGGAGCTAAGGCGAAGTGGAAAATATCAAGTCTTTGTGAAAAATTAAACGATTATGTGGTTGCACGAGAGAAATCCTGTGTCACAAAGAAGGCAAAAGATTCTGTAAAACCAAATGGTTTTGGAAACAAATTTTCTACAAAGCCATGGAAAACCAATTCATTCAACAATAATAGAAGTGAAAACCGTGTATTTCAACCGAAAAGTTCTGCTGAAGCATTGATAGCAAATTCACCAAAATCACAACCTGGAAGTCAATACTTTGACAAGTGTAGGTATTGTGGAAGTAAACATTGGAGTGACGAATGCCAAAAATTTAAAACGATTGAAGAACGAAAACGTAAGCTGAAAGGAACTTGTTTTAAGTGTTTGAAAGCTGGACATGGTTCTTTTGAGTGTAAAAGAAACAAATTGTGCATTCATTGCAATGAAGTTAATTCTCATCACAGAAGCTTGTGTCCAAAAAAGTTCAACACGAAAAACACATGTGTTTATTTGTCAGAAGAAATTAGTGAATATTGTTCTGATAATGTATTAAAAGAATTTGAAAGCACAAATAATGAAAGTGAACAAGAGAGTTCTATGCTAGTGTTTGGTGAAATGGTTCTTATGCAGACTGCTACAGCTGAAATAACAAACCCAAATTATACTAAGAAAGAGACGACTAGAATTCTGTTTGATTCTGGATCACAAAGAACCTATATATCTCAACGTCTAGCATCAAAATTGGGGTTGAAAAGTTACCATGAAGAGGAAATCAGGTTAATGACTTTTGGTAGTGAAAATATAAAGATAGTAAAGACAACACACACCAGTCTTGATATCAGACTCAAGAATGGTCTATATTTCAGTATCATAGCAAATATAGTACCAGTTATAAGTGGTTGTTTGAATAGAAGAAAACTTGATAGTGTTTCAATGACAAAATTAAGGAAATATGTGAATGATATCTACCTAGCAGATGATCTTCCATTTGAGAACGAGTCTTCAGAAATTGATTTATTGATTGGAAATGACTATTATCTAGACTTGATACTGGCTCGTAGACTTGAAGTTCAACCAGGATTGTATCTTTTTGCATCTAAATTGGGATGGATGGTCACCGGAAGAGTTAAGAACAAAGATAACCAATGAATGAAACAGGGTTGTTTATCATGTCTCATACCAATGGAAATGAATTAAAAGAACAAAACAGTTTTAGCCAGAAAGATTACGGAGTATTGTCGTCTCCAGACCTAACCGATTTCTGGAAATTAGAATCTATTGGTATCACAGATCAAACAGTCAACACAGACAATGAAATTGCGATGAAGATATTCAAGGACACACTTGCCCTGGAAAGAAGACTCACCAGATTTACCAATGAATAGGAATCTAGCATTTGGTCGATTGAAATCAAATATTGATCGAATGAAGAAGAAACAAGGTCTTTCAAGACAATATGACTCGATAATACAAGATCAACTGTCGACAGAAATAATCGAGAAAGTAGATATTCACTACACTGAGGGATTAGTGCATTATATTCCTCACCACGCAGTTATATCACCCCTCAAGATAACAACTAAAGTGAGAATCGTGTATAATGCTTCCGCAAAGACGAAAAGGGAAGTGAAGAGTCTAAATGAGTGCTTATATAGAGGCCCAGTTCTTCTACAAAACTTGTGCGGGATGTTGATAAGATTTAGAATATATAGAATAGATATTGAAAAGGCATTTTTGGAAGTTGGACTTCAGCCAAGGGAACGGAATGTAACAAGATTCTTATGGTTAAAGGATTGAGAAAACCCGAATACAAACAGGGACAACATTCAGAAATACCGGTTTTGTCGGGTTCCCTTTGGAGTTATTTCCAGACCATTTCTTCTTGGAGCTGCGATTGAATTTCATTTAATGAATTACAAGACACCGTGTGCAGAAAAAAATCAGAAATGACATATATGTTGATAACTTGATCACCAGAGCAAACTCGGTAGTGGATGCTATTGTTATTTATTCTGACTCAAAGGCAATATTCAGAGAGGCATCAATGAATCTCAGAGAATGGATAACAAATGACAAATGTGTAAACGAATTTATATCAAAAGAGGATAGAATAAATTCGAATTCAAATAATGTACTTGAACATGTTTGGGACCAAAAAATGATACACTGTGTATGAAATCGTCAGATGATGTGTTATTTCCAGAAAAGGTTACTAAAAGAACAGCTTAAAAAAGAATTGCAGAATTGTTTGATCCACTTGGATTATTTTCACCAGTTTTAATACAAGGGAAAATACTACTACAAAGTTTGTGGAAGAAAAAAATGAACTGGGACGATGCACTTTGTGATGAAGATTTGTAAGAATGGAATGACATTAAATGTGATTTAGAAAGAATTCCTAAGTTTGCGATTTCTAGAAGCATTGTATTGGATTCTGATTAAAAAATTGTCCAGTACCAGTTGTTGTGTTTCTGTGATGCTTCAGGAAGTGCGTACTCAGCTACGATATATTTACACCAAAGAGATGAAAACTATTCCAGATGTGGTTTAGTTTTAGCCAAATCTAGACTCGCCCCAATGCAGAAATTAACAATACCAAGATTGGAATTGATGGCAGTTGTAATTGGAGTACGATGTTTAAGGTAACACGATACCGAATGACGTTACGCCACGAGTTATCGTTCCTGACGTTATCGAATAACGTTCACACATGATATATGTATACAAGCCAATGTAGCAGGTTCTGCAATCACAAGGTGATTTTGAATAAAAAAAAATATATTGTTGGTAACTATATATATGTAACATTTTTAACGGAAATTTTTCTAGATGCAGAGTGCCGAGGGTTTGATGCAATACGTAACGGTTAATTTATTTGTCATATATTGCTTTTTCGTTTTCCGGCAACCCTTCTTTACTTTTAAATATTCTGTTTCTTGAATATTTAAGCATCTGCACGATTTATCTATGTATGTTCTGATGCATAAAAGATTGAGTTTTGTCACTTTATTTTATTCTTGTTTTATATTTGCAATAAATACTTCTTTATGATGCACGCCGTATCCCCATGAAATTTTCGTAGAAATCTAATCTATAGAAACTTAGGATGATGCGTAATAAAACAGGAATTGTACAACTATTAATTCGTGTTAAAATGGTCGTCAAAAACACCGCTCGGGAAAAATGGAAAAAGGTTATCATCTGGATGAAAATTCGAATAGAATTAGGCGAAAAAGAACAATACATTGTACAATAGGATTTTGAAACCCATACAGTTTGTTAGTATGGAATGTAAAAAAGTGGTTTAACTTCGTTATTTTGCCGAAAAAAACATTCCCTGTGTTCCAAGTATAAACAGTCTCTGAAAAACATTGGTCTGTAGAGAGTGAATCCGATATAGTTTCTGAAACATTTATAAAATAAAGTGTTAGTTTTGTAATCCTGTAGACCAAATCTACACGGGACAGACAGCAAATTCGGAATGAGGTCTGAGAAAGTTAACGTAGACTGAGAAATACATGCAAACAACCTTAAAATTAAAAACAATTCAGGTCCAATTAAAGTCTGATTAAAAACAGCCCCATGTATCCACTTGCGTCTATAAACGCAAGTTGATAGTCAGTACTGGCTCTTGTCAAACTAGTTCCGTTACAATTGTTTTCTCTCGAAATTTACAAGCAAACGACTGACTAACTTTTTATTCAGACGGCAGAAAGAGAATTGTTTCGTAGCGAGAACAAATACATTTTATATTTCTGATAATTACATAATTTTTATATATTTATTTTTATTCTACGAATTACACCACAAAGGTGACTAGGGAATAGAAATGATCACTTGGTCTTCTTCCGACCGTCAGTAAAATGCTTCGAAAGTGAGACGTCTAATTGACTGTGCGGGATGTATCAAGTTTGCAGCCACATCCGGTCAGAATGGGGACATTGAATCCGATGCCTCGATTAAAGAGAGTGCTATGCTCTTTGAAAATCAAAACTTTGCAACAACTCTTTGAGGGGTCCGTAGGTGGCCTGTTGCAAGATAAAATGTCTGTCCCTATCCAATATACCCTCATTTTCAGATGTCATTCCAAATTTACTCGATCATAATCCCGGGATAGCCTCTATTATATCAACCTACCTATTGTATTTATTGTTAACTTGTTCTCGACCTTAACATGCATGTTCTATTTGCCACTGGACGTAAAGCAAACAGCAATCAATCCGACAATTTACAATCGTCACTTGAAACTTTAGTTGTTAAAATTCAAATCATTGCCTCTAATTTTCTAAAAAATCGACAAAGTTTACGAACATTTACGCAAAATGAAGTATCTACGTTACCGCTTGCTCATTATGGAAGAGGGTAAACGTGAGACTAGTAAAAGTACAAGTGTAAATAAAGCAAACAATTATATGGAACATTTTTTTTTTACAACAGTTGGCTGCTATAATGATAAATGGAGATATGGGATATGCAATTTATAAGAAAGCAACATCTGGAGCCAAGGCTCCGTGTTGAAGGCCGTACATTGACCTATAATGGTTTACTTTTTTAAATTGTTATTTGGATGGAGAGTTGTCGCATTGGCACTCTCACAACATCTTCCTATATCTAACCATTTGGTTAAAAAACAAAGGTGAGTCATGAAAAAAATTCAATACTAAATGTAATGAAAAAATAGAAAAAGAATATATTTCAGAGGTAAGACGCAGTCGCAAAACTTGCAGTTTCTTTTTGGGTACAGATAACAAATGCAATTCACAAAGGAAACCTTCAGTTGATGCACCCTTCGGAATTGATAGTGATAGATATGGTTCATTTTTAAATTTGATTCGTATAACTGCTTGGGATAGCCGGTTTATTTCTCGGATTAGGAAGAACACCGTGTGTTTCCGCACAACTTTATCTTCTGATGAATTAATCAGTGCAGAAAAGAATGGATAACGTACATTCAGAGAAAGCACTTCCCTGAAGTATATAATGATCTTGCCACAGGAAAGGCTAATAACCTCCAACGACAACTGGGAATTTTTATTAGAGATGACGAAATATTGTGTTGTAAAGGCAGATTAGAAAATGCTGATTTGTGTGAAGGGGCTAGGAACCCGATCTTACTCCCAAGAAGAGACATACTTACAAATTTGATAATTGAAAGATTCCACAATCAGATACTACATAGTGGTGTCGCTCAGACGCTTGGTAAAATAAGACAAATTTACTGGATTCCCCAAGGACGTGCCACAGTAAGGCAGGTGATTCGGCATTGTAAGTTTTGTCGACGATTGGAGGGTGGTGCATATAAAATGCCAGCGATTGCTCCGTTACCAAAGTGTCGTGTGTTTCAAGATGTTCCATTTTCAAGTGTTGGTCTGGACTATTTAGGACCCATTCAAGTGAAATTAGAAAGTGAAACGAAGAAACGTTGGGTATGTCTATTTACGTGTACTGTAACTAGAGCATTACACTTAGAAATGGTTCATGATCTGACATCAGAAGAATTTCTATATGCGTTGCGCCGATTTATATCAACAAGAGGTACACCATGTGACAGTGACAATGCGTCGCAATTCAAATTAATTAGCAATGTTATACAGTCAGTTTGGTCGCAAGTGTTGCACGATGAAGATGTACAGAACTTTGCCTCTTACGCGGGTATTCGTTGGAGCTTTATTATCGAAATTTCGCCATGGATGGGAGGGTTCTACGTAAGACTTGTGGTTCTTGTGAACCGTTCTCTTCGAAAAACCTTAAAGAAGAAGTTACTTACTGATGTACAATTACAGACTGTATTAAAAGAAGTAAAGGCAATTATCAATTCCCGACTATTAGTTTATGTAGTTGACGACATTAACTCTACAATTACCTTAACACCAAGCCATTTTCTATCGCTTAATCCAAAAGTTGGTATTCCAGAGATTGACTTTGATATAAAAGATCCAAAATACAAAAGATGTGAAAGCTCCTCGGATAAATTACTCGAACTATGGAAGAAAGGAAAAAGATTCCTTAACAGTTTCTGGTCTATATGGAGAGAAGAATATCTTATTGGCTTGAGAGAAAGAATGCAGACTTAACTTAAAACAAACAGAATTCAGTCACAGTATTCACCAAGTGTCGAAGATGTGGTGATAATAAAGGAATATATTCCCAGGGGGAAGTGGAAGCTAGGGAAAATAATAGAATTGATTCAAAGTAGAGATAAAGAAATTCGTTCAGCCAGAATTAAAGTTGCTTCTGGAAAAATCCTCGGTCGTCCACTTAATTTGCTTTATCCCTTAGAGGTTGAAAATGGGGCAGAGGATAGTCAATCCATAACGGACATGATGAATGAAAACCCCCTCGAAGGGCAGCTGTCATTTCCAAAAGAAAAATAAAGGAATTATGTGATTCAGTTTAATGTATAGTGTAATTGACTTATATTATTTACCAAACTGAGTCAAATTAAATCATGCCAAAATTTATACATGTAGTAAATTTGGAATTACCCTTAGTTTATTTATAGTTAACGGAGTCATTTAATTTACCTGAGATTATTTTTAGTGAACGGAGACATTTAAATTACCTGATTTATTTATAGTGAACGGAGTAGTTTAACGACTCCGTTGAATAAAATACCGCCAAATTTAAATGCACGACAATTTCATATTACAAAATATAATTATACTATATAAAAGACCATTTCGTTACCTTAGTTATACAACAGTCAAAATGTGTCAATGTGATACATGCCAGAGTGAATATAAGTATAAGAAGAACCTGTCGCGACAAATGATGGAAAACACCACCCAGATTACGAACACTGGAATTGTGCAAAAGAAAATTCATACGTAGAGAATACTTATTCAGACATTTACAGAAGATTCATGGTTTAGATAAGGTAACATCAATAAAATTGGCAACGGAGTCCACAAGAGGTGACACTAATCAGCAATCTTCCTATTACGAAGAAAGTAGTGAGGATGACACCATTTTTGACCTTTTTGAAGAACTTGATTTCAGTGATACTTCACAATCATTTGATATAGATAACATTATTCCAGACGTAAACAACAACGAATCACAAGATGACAATATTGGGCAACTACTAAAAGAATCTAATAGTCAATCACCAAAGGAAGAACCATCAGCTGATACTATGGAGACGGTGACCAATGACCAGGAGGACAACATTAGTGTCATAACCGTAAGTGATGAAGGGATGTGGGAAGACACTACTGTTGGACAGTCAGGAACTTATATTCAGACAATAACGATATCCATGAGGAAAAGAACCCACTATATAAACGGAGAGGAAACATGCAGCACATATGATGTGGTTAATGAATATTTTGAACATTTCGAGTGACATTTGTGTGTTTGGGAGTATCGCGAATAGCGAAAACTTTAGTATTCAAATTTATGGAATTTATGGATTTATTAATCTCCGCTGAGTAGTATTTCAATATTTGTCTTTAGATATTTTCTCCGTCCTTTTGTGAATTTGACTCCGGTAATTGTATTATAATGTAAAATTATCAGGCACTTCATGTGAATTTCATGCAACCGGTTTTATATTGGACTATAAAAGCAATTTCAATTTATCATTGTTTTATTCTTGATACGTATGTTGATGTTCAAGTGTCGTATTAAATATGAAAAAGTATTACTTGTTATTATGTTTCCGATGTTAGTGTAAAACAACTATCTACACAACAATTCTGAAGTTTTTGTTACAATAATGTGTTCAAAGACAGATGAAATTGGTTGTTCAACAACTTAAATATTGACTTCAAATGATAATGATAACGAACTGTGTGTTGTCAAAATGTTAAAAGATTACTTACAGTTACGTCCAGATTCTCAAGGCCAACTTTTTTTGTCATCTTAATCATAATAAATTGACTCGTTTTCAGTTTTTAGCTGTTTTAAGGTCTGCTTTAGATTATATTAGTTTGAATCCTGAGGAGTTTAATACGCATTCATTCCGGATAGAGGCTGCAACAACTGCAGCATTGGAAGGCAAGACGGATGAAGTATACAAACCCAGGGAAGATGAAATTCTAATTCTTTTAAATCATATATACGGCTAAATAGTTTGGTAAATTAAATGATTTTAATTGTTTTCAGGGAATTTTATGGGTTGGATTATCGGATCCTCCTTGGTTGTCAAAGCCTCATCATATAGTCTTTGGGAAATGATTTAGGGTTGCGTAAATTAGGCTACAAGTTGATTTGGGCAGAAATGTCCGGTATGTATTGAAATAAATCCCCATTGGGATTGAAACGTATATAACGTTGTACCAATAGTAGAAAATTTGATACATTGTTGCGGTTTACCAGATGCTGTTTTGCCTTGTGGTGGCAATGATATTGGACTTGTTTAGTGTGGAAAACTTTTATATGATATTAAATTTATGCTAGATTTAGTTGTACGTATGATGAATGAAAACTTATTTTTTCAAGCAGTTTACCAAGGTTGAAATGGAGATATTCAATTCAAAAGATTTTAAAATAATGGATGCAACCAGGAAACGTATAAATAGGGGGATTTAATCACATTTAAATAAAACTGGGGGTTACATTATAACTCATCTTGATTTTGAAGACAAACACCAATCTTTATTTAGTCATGATCGTGTCCATTTGTCGTAATTTGGCAATGATATCTTTTTGAATTCATTTCAAACTGCTTTAGAACAATTTTATTATATACCAAAAAAATTCTGTTTATCCGATGCATGATTGATGCTGTTTGTTGTATGTTGACAAGAATAACAACTAGTTGATTAATTCTATTGATTTTATGCTGCTTTAATTGTCATGGCGGATTAGCATTTGATTGAGAGTTCACTAAAATGCCAATTTTGGCAGTGATTTATTTCAATATCGTTCATTAAGCTGTTATGGATCTTCCCAGCAGCTAGAAATTGTTATGCATTTACTGTTGGTTTCCCTTCAGTGACCAATTGTCATCAAGTTTTAACTTGTTGGTCAGTTTGTTTATGTTGGTTGTTTGTTGGTTTATATTGTTGAATATTGTTGAATAAATGCCATGACAAATAAGCAACCAAATTTCAAATTTCAATTGTTTGTTTGTTGTTTATATTACTCTTGCGAAAGAATGAAACAAAACAAATCTGCAGTTGTATATTCATAACGCACATTGAATATGCAATTATTATAAAATTGAATGATCTAATAATTGATTTATTGCATTAAAAATACATTAGTTGTTTATTGTGTTTCAAATGTACGTCAGTCCATTATTTACGTTTTGCCATTTAAATAATTACAACCATATATCTAAACAAACGAAATAATATGCTTTGAAGCGCCTCGTGGACTTTGGTAATATATGAGCACGTGCTCCCGCTAAATTTTCATTCCACGAGTATTTTTCAAGATTGCACAATCCACCATCCCTCCCTTTAACAAACAAAATTGCTCCTGCTTTTAGTTTATTTTTCAGATTACATGGTGAACAGGTCCAAATGTTTTGAATGTTCCTATTAGATTTTCATGTATCATCAAAAGTGTTAGACGTTTCAATATTCATTGGCAGATCCAATGAAACCTTGATATTCAAGGAATTTGCAGGAATAATTAAAAAGAGTGTCTATCGTCATGGCATTCCGTTCAATATGGAAAGTGCGTTTGATGTCAGCATCACCATGATTCAACTGGCAGTGATTTATTCAAATATCGTTCATTAAGCTGTTATGGATCTGCCCAGCAGCTAGAAATTGGTATGCATTTACTGTTGGTTTCCCTTCAGTGACCAATTGTTATCAAGTTATTACTTGTTGGCCAGTTTGTTGATGTTGGTTGTTTGTTGGTTTATATTGTTGAATATTGTTGAATAAATGCCATGACAAATAATCAGCCAAATATCAAATTTCAATTGTTTGTTTGTTGTTAATATCACTCTTGCGAAAGAATGAAACAAAACAAATCTGCAGTTGTATATTCATTGCGCACATTGAATATGCAATAAATAATAACCTTAGTTTAAATATCAAATCAATTATACAGACCTGACTGTAGGGTAGAATGATCACGACAATGGAAAAATTCCACAGACTACAGTCATATGATCATGGCAAGTGTATATAGTCGATCAGAGATGGCTCTTTTACCTTTGTTTAGAGATATTTAAAGTTGCAATCAGCAGGAAAAACCATTCCTTTCCGGACAGGGTTCACTTGACATTTGTCCTATAGGTGCACTGATATATCCGTTATTTTATACTCCCCCATTTATAGATCGATACGGCCAAAGTGTATTTTGCAATGACAAAAGATTTGAATTTAATGTCCAATGGTGCTGGATAAAAATTATTTGGTACCACCACTCTACTCCAAGGCACAGCAGGTTTAATGTTCGAATTTTATGGTTCATATTCGCAATATTATTTTAGGATTTGTGGCTTAAGATCTATGTCGTGTTCTTTAAACACTTGGGACCAATACTGACTCGAGATTTGCTAAAACTGCCATGTAGGAACATATGTATCCAGCCAAGGGTCAGAACATCTTAATAACGTTCCCACATTACAAAATTCATTTGAGGTCTAAACTACTGATTAAATGTTGGAATACGTGTATTTAGTGGTATGTTAAACTGTCCTTGATAAAAAAATATTATCTTGCGTCACTAAGGTTGGAATTGAATAACCAAAACTTTCTCCATTTTTAAACGAATAAAGGCGGTCATGTCATTAAAGATTACTAAACATGTCTTTTTAAAATTGTTAGTCTATTTTACAATGATGTATATTACTATAAATACATTTCATTTGATAGAAATCGTCATGACATTGTAGAAACTCAATTATAAGTTTTTTTAAATACTTGTTGTTGCCAGTTTTGCATGTACCGAATTCAACGTATATAGTCAAGACTTAAGTTACCCCTTTTATTAAGGCATACTAGATAGTTTTATTAACTAATACATATTTGTTCATAATTTTCAATAAATTTTGTAAAGTTTTGACGGTCGTTTATCTTATATCTTGAACAAAACACATCGTTTTAAACCGAAATCTACCCCCCCCTTTTTTTTGTAAAGTCGGATACGTTTACTCGAAAATCTCATTTAGTGATAGGTTTCCACTTTTTTTTTTATAACAAAGGAAATAGGGATAAAAATGAAGACAAATTTTCAATCATTATACTGTAAAATATGTATTTAAATCAGAGTTGAACATTTAATTTTGTTTTTACGAGAAAACGAGATGTGACCTTTGATCTTGATTTCTTAAAAACGGCACCATATTTTCTTTTGACGATAAAAATAATCTCAAAGTAAACATATTTTCGAATCGAAGGGTAAAAGATACAGCCGTATACCGTTTTTGACGATTAAAACTTCATAATACCGACTTCGGTCACCGGCCTATTTACAGAGAGTAAGGATTTTCATGCAGAAGTTCTGCGTTCCGTTGAAAGTGTTCTCAAACATTGGTCTCAAATGTTTTTAAAAGACCAAGAACACACTCTTGTTTCCTCCCTTAAATATTCATCTAATCTACAAGAGGTAGTACTGATCGAAAGGATAAAAATCGCCATCGAAGCGGGAAACTGTAGCCATTCCGTGGACCATTTTTTTGTGTATTTGTGATTACTCCAAACATACTGACAATATTGTGAAACCCCCTGCGATGCCAGGTATGCAATTTGCTTATAATATAAAGAGAAAGCATATTCTCCTGCAAATGCGGGCGTGTTTTTGTGTGATAACTACAAATATAATGATAATATTGTTTCTTCTGATTATGCAAGTGTGCACTGTTTAATGTAGTACAGCAAAGAGAGACCACAATCCCCTGCAAATGAGGGCGTGCTTTTCAACTTTTTGTGTGATTTAACATAAATGATGATATTGTAAACCCCCTGCTATGACAGGTGTGATTGCTCCCCCTGATAATCCAGGAGTGTACTTTATAGTGTAAAGAGAAATAGGTTTATTCTACATGTTTAGTTATTTTTTTCCCTCGCCTTTATAAGTGAGTCAAGTTTCATTAGCGTCTTGTTGTGTCCACTGGTTCCAATGATTGTGTAGTGAAAATTCTGGCCTGTGTTTACGAGAGTGTATATTTTCCTATTTATATAATGATGCATCAAATTATCCATATTTATTATTACAGCCTTATTATGTAGATCTGATTTTGACACTGTTGTCAAAGATAACAATTACATTACATTACTACAATGTTGTTAATTAAATTTTAGTTTTAGATTTTTGTCCTGGGTCTATTGAAATTGAATTTCATAAATATGAGTGGACAATATTTAAAATGTGCCGGTTTGTATTTGGTATTTGTTGGTTTTAGTGAATCATATCCTTCTGTTATTGAATTATAAAGACTAGACAAGATCATAGTTATGATAAACACTTGTTGGGTTTTTTTTCTTCTTCAATGTTTGGCGACTTCGTTTGGGTTTAGGTGCTTCAAGTTGACACTTTGTTCATTGTTGCTTATTGTTACTATGTTTGATACAAAATGTATTACTATATACAGTGATATAGGACAATAACTCATAAAGGGTTTCAATTGACCACTTTGGGCAAGTTGACTTATTTGTAGCTCTTACTTTGCTGTATATTATTGCAATTTATAGTTTTTCTCTATCTATAATAATATTCAAGTTATAACCAAAAGCTGCAAAATATTCTTAAATTACCAATTCAGCGACAGCAGCCCGACAAAAAGTTGCCCGATTGGTCTGAAGATGTCAGTGCAGATATATCTTGACCAAATGAACAATTTCATTCAAGAAGGTTATCTCTAAATACTTTGGTTTCAGAGTTGTGATCATTTTACCCTATGCACTATTTTTAGCCATGTTGGCCATCTTGGTTTACTGGATATCAACACATTTTTTAAACTACATACCCTAATGATGATTGTTGACAAGTTTGGTTAATTTGTGTTAGCAGCTTCAGAGAAGAAGATTTTTGTAAAAGGTTACAAAGATTTACAAAATATTGTTAAAAATTGACCATAAAGGGCAATTACTTTTACAGGGGTCAACTGACCGTTTCGGTTATGTTGACTTATTTGTGGATCTTACTTTGCTGAACATTAATGCTGAGAGCATTTTATCTCTATCTATAATAATATCAAGATAATAACCAAAACAGAAAAATTTCCTTACCTCCGTGCATACAGACGGACAAGAGTAAATCTAAATACCCCATCCGCGTGGGGGATAAATATCACATTGAAATCCTAAAATTAAAATCAAAAATTGGTGAGGTTGACCTTTCCCTTCAGTTTTAATCAATTGGGACCCTTTCGGACCCTTTAAGATCCTTATATTCTTGTATTACATGTTTAAATCTTTCATATTATTTTTGGTCAAGCTACATGCTAGAGTGATATTAAATGAAAAACAAAATGTCCTTTGTTTGGTCACCGCACTTAAACGAATATAGTTTATGTAAATCATTAGTTCTATTGGATAGTAATCTTATTGGAAATTATATCATGTCTCTTTATTTTACATCCGGTAACACAAATCAATGTCAGCGATTATTTGTGCCTTTACCAACGAATCTATCAAGAAAACTTTAGCGTTACTACGTTTTTTCTGGTAAATAAAACATCGCTATTCTGTAAGAAAAATGTCGCGCTTACACGAGAAATATATATATTGATCCTTCCATAACATTATGAATTTTGAATATAATGCAACAAAATATTTATGATGGGCTTATTTTTGGTACATGATCGTCATAGTATTTGTTCTAAAAAGAAGATCATGCAGACAGGTTACATTCAACCAATCTGACTATTTTCTCGTATAAAAAACAACATAACATCGAAAGTTTTTTCCAGATGTTCAACCTGTTATTTACCGTTAACGCCTCTCACACGACTAATATTCATAACATTACAAATACACAAAACATAAGGTAATAAGACTATAACTTATGATTCATTAAAATAATAACTATATAAAAGAAGTTACATAAAATCATAAATATAGAACATAGTAGTTATTAAATAGCAAAATACAGCATACCATGAATGAATATTATATTTAAGAAAACAAACAACGTTAGTATATAACAATTATATATAGTGACAATAATAATCCTTTAATTATCAAAATATGTGCAATAATGAGTAATTTTTTACGCTAACGTGCAATAAAAATCCAGGCACCTGTACACATTTTAAAAGAACAAAATACATCATATATGAAGACAAATGATTAACTTGTCTTTACAATGTCAGTGATTTGGATGCCGCCATAGTATACTCATAACTAAATGATTTGCCAGTTCATCATTTGGATTTATAACTTTATTCTGTATTCAGTTTTCGACACTGAATATTCAAATCTTCCGGAGATTTAGATAAATTTTAATTATTTAGTCACCAAATCATTATTTTTTCTAGGTGGCAGTTACCAACAAAGATTCACATAATCATTCAATTGTAGGAAAATCGGACTAGAGCTATGGAGGTGGATAAAAGTTGACAAAAAAATGTCATCTTCGGAATTTTGGAAACGTTGGTGACGAATTTCATTATCTGCTAGAATATCTCGATAATGGTTAAAGTGACACCACTAAAATTAAATTTGATCTGTGTTTTGTGATAATAAGCATTGTGTGTACGTTTCATAAGATTTAGTCGAGGCAATTTAAAGTTTGAGAACGGAAAATAAGCATTTTGCATTTTTCCCCATTTATAAAATAGCACAACTCTATAACGGTTAAATAGACGCCACAAAAATTCTAATTTGATGTGTGTTATAGTAATAAGCATTGAGTACAAGTTTCAAAACATTTGGTTGCGACAAACTCAAGTAAGAGAACGGAAACCTATGTTTTAGGACGTACGGACATAAGTACGTTCTTACGTCCGTGCATACAGACGGACAAGAGTAAATCTTAATACCCCATCCGCTACATGTGAGGGAATAAATATCACATTGAAATCCTAAAATTAAAGATTTTCCCAGATGTTCGACCTGTTATTTACCGTTAACGCCTCAACACACGACTAATATTCATAACATTACAAATAAACAAAACCTAAGGTAATAAGACTATAATTTATGATTCATTAAAATAATAACTGTATAAAAGATGCTATAAAATTAAGAAATAATTCATGGAAGCCATAGATTTGTTGGAAATTTACACATGGCCTGGGCCGTGATATTCGAATTTTATCCTGAGCGTTAGCGAGGGATAAAATTAACGAATATCACGGCCCAGGCCATGTGTAAATTTTCAACAAATCTATGGCTTCCATGAATTATTTCGATTCTAATAGGACTAATTATAAGTTCATTCAAATACTGAAGCGAGGGTGGATATGCCGTATCTGTAACTGTTCTTTTTTACTCCTTGTTAGATAAAGCTCAACTTGAAAATTTTCATAAATCTTTAGCTTGCATTGATTATTTCGTTTTTAACCACTAGAAAAAATATGTTTAATTCCCAAACCCAATTCTTCCGATTTTTTATTTACATGTTTTGTCGTAAACTACCGTCAAAACCAAAATTGACATTTCTTACGAAGGAGCTCCATGTTGACTCGCTGAAATTAGAAAACAAAACAAAACCTACCTCAGAATTCCATTTTAATACAATATTATACGAACTTCGATGGTTACAAAAAAGTTTATATTTTTGTGACATTGACTAAATAATGTTTTTATACTGCAACTTAAATTAGTTTATCGATAGCTTTTAAAATCGTTACATAAACAGCTTATTTTCATCCCTTAATGAACCCCTCATTGTAGAGAAAGCGTTCCATGATGAAATTGACATTGCACCAAATATAGCTGTGTTACTATATTTAGGAAATAAACAAAACTAGTTGCAATTTATTAATTCTTTTTATTATGCATCCGAATAAGAATAAAAGTTCTTTTGTCTTTTGTTTTATCACAATTTCTAATATAAAAATTGGCAAAGCGTTTGTAAAGTAGGTTCAATACATGTGGATTTACGTGGGAGGTATATTGTAACATCCATTATTATGTATATCCCTGAGTCTGCGCTAAGTATAGATATATCAAGATTTTTCACACAGTGTTGTTTACAAAGCGAAAGAAGCACGTCATATTAGAATCATAGATATAGAATATAGTAGTTATTAAATAGCAAAATACAGCATACAATGAATGCATATTATATTTAAAAAAACAAACAATGTTAGCATAAAAAAAATATGACAATGATATATAGTGACAATAAGAATCCTTTAATTATCAAAATATGTGCAATAATGAAGAATTGTCTACGTTTACAGGCAATACAAATACAGGCACCTGCTAATTTAAGAGCAAAATACATCTCACATGAAAACAAATGATTAACTTGTCTTTACAATGTCTGTGCTTTAGATGCATCGATAGTAGACTCATAACTAAATGAATTGCCAGTTCATCATTTGGATTTATAAACTTTATTCTGTATTCAGTTTTCGACACTCAACATTCAAATCTTCCGGCGATATAGATAAATTTTAACTATCTAGTCACTAAATCATTAATTTATCTAGGTGGCAGTTACCAAAAAAGATTTACATAATCATTCAATTGAAGGAAAATCGGAATAGAGCTATGGAGAAGGATAAAATGTGACAAATAATGTCATCTTCGGAATTTTGGACACGTTGGTGACGAATTTCATTATCTGCTAGACTAACTATTTTTACAACATAAGACAATTATAATTGGGTATTTATTGGCTAATGTAAAAATATCAAAGTATAAAAAACTAAAGAAATAGTAATACAAAAAAGTCAGAACAAAAAATATTATGTAATCTAATAAATAGTTATCAAAGTGCAAGGATAATTTCATACTCCAGACGCGCGTTTAGTCTAAATAAGACTCATCAGTGACGCTCAGATCAAAATAGTTATAAAGCCAAACAATTACAAAGTTGAAGAGCCTAGAGGACCCAAAATTCCAAAAAGTTGTTCCATAAACGGCTAAGGTAACCTATTACTGAGGTAATAATCCCTGAGTTTTCAAAAATTCAAAGTTTTGTAAACAGTTAATTTATAATTATGACCATATCAATGATAATTCATGTCAACACAAAAGTGCTGACTACTATGCTGGTGTCTATGAACATGCATTCGGGTCCCTCTGGCTAAAATATGTTTTGGGGATGAAACCACTGAACCAATGTATTATCTATAAATATTTGTAAATTAATGCCTATTTCTGTACGTATTTTGATTTTGATTTTGCTTTTATTGGTTTTTTTTCTCTCTCTGTATTTACGTGCATATGTACATGTATCTGTAATAGTTATGAACTATTAAAATAAACAGTTATAGGTAGAGTAAACTCGTCTTATATACCAGGATTGAAATTTTGCATTTGCGCCAGACGCTCGTTTCGTCTACAAATACTCATCAGTGATGCTCGAATCAAAAAAAGTTAAAAAGGTCAAATAAAGTTCGAAGTTGAAGAGCACTGAAGAACAAAATTCCTTAAAGTCTGGCCAAATACAGCTCAACAAACTCTACACAAAGATGATTTTTATGAGATAATCTTACAAGTACCATCCTCATGTTATTCCAATTAGAATTCAAAATCAAAATTAAAATCAAAATAATGATGATGATGATGATGATGATGAGGAGGAGGACGAGGACGAGGAGGAGGAGGAGGAGGAGGAGCAGGAGGAACAGCAGCAGCAGAAGAAGAAGAAGAAGAAAACATGGCAAGGTAAACGTTCAGCTGTTTATATTTTGTTATTATTATTATAGAAATAAGACATTGGCGAACAAAAAGAAAAAAAATATTTAATGCACATTTAGTGCTTCAAATTTTCTTCGGTATCTTGTTACTGCCATTTAAATCCAGTTGTTCAACTTCAACCCCTTATTTTTTATCTAATATTCAGTTTCTGAGAGAGACAATTTATGTATTTATTAATAGTATCGAAAGCACATTTCTGTATTTGCTTATATTCAACACGTGTTGATGAGCAGATGGTTGCAAACCTAGTTTGTTATTGTATGATTTGATTGGCTATTGTATGTCGCAATGCAAGTTTCCTTCCACTTTCTATGAGGGAAAGATCGTGATTCTCGTGCAGAATCTTATTATAAATAATAGATATTTTTATAACCAGTTGTTCGACGATCTGCCTTTCCGAGTAGCATACCTTTCGTTTCGTTATACATATCCCCCATCCACCCCACACATTTAGTAGATTTAATGTACCTAGTTTAATTATGTGACAAGATAATTTGTAACAAAAAGTATTTATTGTGTTTTGTAACCTGTTGTTAATTTTTATTTTGAGTTGGGTGGAGTTCAGATACGGACTTTGTTGTATTGATGAAATTTTAGTGATTTTCTGGGATGAGTTATTAGATGCAGACGAACATTTGAATGTAAATTGAAATATGAAAATATGAAATGGTTTTAATGTTTGAAAAACAAAATAAAGTAATAAAGTGTAATATAAGCGAGTGGTATTTTTTGTTTCGGAGGCTTCGGATTACAAGTTCGGTATCGAAAACATGCTGCAAATGGTGTTAAGGGAGACGGATTTATATAAGTTTTTCTTGTTTCCGAATCCCTGTATTTATTTTGTATAATTATATAATATGCACTTTTTGAATAAATATTGTTTAAACTAACCTAAACTAAAACATGCTGCTTAAAATGAAAACGTTAAGCCAAAAGAATAGAAATGTGATGATGAAAATGTAAAATTAATGTAAGCCACGATGACATTTCTAGACAACATAGACAATTAAAAAAAATAATGAAGCTAATATTTTTATTTTCTAAAATATAGTGTTCTTTTATAATATCCACACCACGTTATCCCTGAATTTTGGAGTTCCAATTTCTACCCAAACTTCATAATGGTGATGATGGCGATAGTGAAGGTGAGATCGATGGTGGTGATGGTGGTGATGTTGGTGGTGATGGTGGTGATTGTGATGGTGATAGTCAGGATGTTGTTGTTTGTGATGATGGTGATGGTGGTGGTGGTGGTGGTGATGATGAATTAAAAATCTGGTAGTAGTTATTTGACTAGAATTTAACTTTAATATTGCACACTTCCACTTTACTTTCATCTTATTGACAAGAATAATTTCCCTTAATAGAAACAAAACAAATGTATACATTACTGTATGCGTAATATGTTTCAAACATATATAATGTTACAACTAATTTGTATAAGCGTTGATAATATAGAACTGCATATTTTTCAGAAATTTTCATACGGAATAAAACCATTTGTGATTATATATAATCCCTGAAAATAGATAGTGATGCAGTTATGTAGTTATATACAAAAAAATATATGAATCTGTTATACTGTCTATCACTAATGACTACATGTAACTATCACAAAACCAAATTAAACATTAAATATCACATGCGTCCCCACTGAAAGTCAACTAGTAGTTCATTACAAAATTTCAGTTAATCTGTCATTTAGTCGTCAAATGGTTTTTTTTACTTTCCACGTGTAGAACATCTAACACTGGGAGACATTTTTTAATAGGGTTGTCCATATTGCTAATATGTTCTTGTGTTGCAGTTTCTATATAGGAATACACGCATTAAGCGATGTTTTTGTTCTATCGTTTAAACTGAATGATCAAGACAGGCATTGTTTAGTTGTTGCCATTTTGGCGCTAAAGGTCGAATAGAAACAGTAGTTTCGCGTTCATCACACAGTCTAATATGATAATACGATGAATCTTTTCAAATAATCTACTTCCTTGACAATAGGATCATACTTAGTCGCATGCATATGTTCCCCCTCCATTAAAACCGGTTCGGGTGTGCTATAGCTAGCCAAGACGAAAAAGGTTGACCAGAAAAACGATAAAACCTTCTATTTGAGTACAGTATATTCACTGTGTATAAATCACACCGGCAAAAATTGTTCGGACTCGATGGTATCAAACATCTGGCATTTTATGATATCGAAGAATACATATACATATACAACTATTTTCTATTGTGAGATGCAATATTTTCCACAACCGTTCTATATTAACGGAGAAATACGTAAAAGTGCACGTAAAAATTACGAATTGAGTAAACCTTGTCTCGAAATTGTTTAATTTCTCGTAAATTTGTTCACACTATACGAAAAGAAAGGTACTGGAATATAGATACTGATACGGAGATTGCAAAACTAGTCGTTTTGAGCATCTCGATACTTGTAGTATTTTTGTGTATGGAAAGAAAGAAATGGGTCATGTCAAATTAAAATACACCGGTTTTGTCAATGTTGTTAACTACAAAATCAACCGGTTTCGTCTATATATATATCACAAGGTCTCTTTTATTTTATTTTTAAACCAACAATTTATGAAATGCTACGTTAACACGGATCAAAACGTTGTCTTTCAAAAGATTTCAATATATAGTTATTGTAAAGTAAACTTGGCGTGTTTAAATTTATTTTGAACGGGCACTGTTAGAAATACGAAATTATAGTAATACACATTTTTCTAATGAAAGGCGTATCCCTTATTTCACTTATCTGTAAAACTAATTTAAAATGGACTATGAATACTCAATAACAAACACTGATATCTAAATATCTCTAAATTACGGATATGCATTACTAACATTGGCTTATATACATGATATAAAACAATAGGCAAATGTGCTGGTCTTTGTTGTGTTAAATTTACAGACTTTCGGAAAATATACTGTGGATTCATTATTATTCGTTGGATCCCAATTTTCGTCGGTTTCGTGGGTACAGGTGAACCACGAATTCATATGTTCAACGAATTACAAGTTTCCTATACGCTTTGTACACAGAAATCGGCAAACCACGAATTCAAGTATCCACAAAAATGTAAGTTTTCCTTAATCCACTGATATTGATACCCACGAAAATAAATGAATCCACAGTAATTTTTACCACAAGCACGAGAAGTGGCATCCTTTAGCGGGACACACACATCTTGCATGAACATTATTCTCAAAATAGTATGACTTTGGTTCAATCTTAATGGCCTTCACAGAATTTGGTGTAACATACACTTCATTTCTGCGTTAAGCTAAATCCAATGCCTGTTTCTGATCAAACATTGTTTCAAAGTCAAGAGTTTATTTTCTAACAAACACTGTCGAAATATTTGTTAGTACAATCCATTTATTAAGACGTCCCTTATGTATCTTTCCTTGTAATTATCGGCCGTTACCAGTGAAAACTACAATCCTCTGACAAGATGTGTAGCTCTGGTAGAAACTATCAGAGTGTCACACATGAATGGTGTCTGCATGATATCAAGTGCCTTTAGTTTTCCGTCGAGCAAACCCAGTTTTGAACAATGGTATAACCGTATCTATCATAAGTTTCACATTCCCTTATATATTCAAGTCCTCGCGGAAAACAAAATTGTTCAAACAAAACGAGTTGTTCTGATGTGTCTTATCCGGCAGGGGTTGAAAAGTTTAAGTTCGTTTACAGTGAAAACATGGTTGTGTTGCTGAAGGTGAATCAGAATTAGCATACAGTCATTCAGGTCTGATGTATTTATGCAGATTTATCTTCTTTTCTTTCTACTTTGTTTATCAACTACAATGAAAGCTATCACTTATGATGCTTATTCTACAAAGAAAATGATAGGACACAGTTAAAATGTCTATTACAATTGACTTTATCACAAAACCAAATTTAACATACCGCACAGCTATTTGGCTAAGACTCTACAATGGTCTATTATATTAGGTTAAATCTACGTCAGTTGATCTGTATATTGGATAGTTGTCTCATTTGTAATCATACGACACTTTTTTTCTTATCTATTTCATACAGTCATAAGTAATTCTTTACGTAACAGGACATCGTACGTGAATAGAAAAGAAATGGTGTAATGATTACCAAAATCAAGATCAACAGTGGACAAAAGCAACGATTTGATAGCAATCTTATTTGTTGTTTTGCTCTACTTAAATAACAATCATCGACATTTTAAGCAGGATATTTTATGTTAGATCAAAATGCGAAAGTGTTTGAAGAGAATTCTAAGATGAACAGAAAAATATAAAAGAACATGCATTCTACAATAATTGTAGGAACCTTACATCATATAAGCCGACGAGGAATCGGATAAATTATCATTCGTCTAAGGTCTCCGAAGACCTTCAGGAATTCAAAGATAAAATAATATATTCTAGTGAATGCCTAATCTACCAAAGTGAATATGCATGTTAAAGCCCTCGCCCTTGAACGATATCTTTTTTCTTCCTTTACACGAATTTCAACATTATTTGATTTGTGGCATGTAACTTCTAAATGTGTAAATGCAATTTCTTAATTTGATACAGACGTATATTCTTCGTTTGTTACCTGCAATTATACATGTCTTCAAAATTCTTTACATGGTAAAAAAAATCTTCATTATAAATCGATACTTTGAAATTATAGATTTCTCAATTTGTAATTTGAAATATATCAGGTTTGTACAGGACGCATATTTTTATTGCACTCGAAACATTAAAACCCTCTTTATGTAAACTGTATTGGTATGAGTCACGGTTTTTGGGAAATGTTTTAATGTGATTGTACCCGCTGACAGCCAGTGAGAAGTTTTGTTTCCTAAGAAAAACTACAAGTAACTAAAATATCAATTATGAAATAGTTCACAATATGTCGCACAAAATCCACATTTAAGAACAATTATACCTATGAAGTATGATAGTAATAGCATACACGGTACTAGTTTTCCTGCACCAGATGTGCATTTCGATAGTACATGTGTCTTCACTGATGTTCGTGGCCAAAATATTTGAAATCCAAAGTTTATACAAAAGATGAAGAGCTATAATCCAAATGTTCCAAAAAGTATAGCCAAATCCGTGAGAGGAATCAGAGTTTTGCATGAGGGAGATACATTACCTTAGTCCTAATTTATAATCATTTCTAACATTTTGTAACATTTTTTACTACTAACCATTTCTGCAAAATTTTACTTTTCAATAGACATCGCCTTGGTAATAATTTTTGTGATAAGTGTTTATATATCTATTATACTTAAAATCAAATAAGGCATAACGGAGTAAAATATTTCCCTCCAAATATCACAGTTTTTTTTTATGGTGATATGCAAAAATGATATATTTGGCATTAAGGGGCAATAACTTCTATAAGATTTCATTTTACAGTTTGAAGTATATGGACAATTGCTAGTTCTCATTATTCTGAACAGTTTTGCTCCTTTCAGATTTTCTTAATTTATAACGGTTCGAAAAAAAGTAAGCAAGACTTACACTATACCTTTGTTCTATTTGAGCCATGTCGGCCATGTTGTTTGGTAGACGGGGTCATAGGAAACATTTTTAATCCATATACTCTAATGCTGATTTTGGCCAAGTTGGGTTTAATTTGTCTTTGTAGTTTCAGAGGAGAAGACGTTTGTAAAAGATTACAAAAAGTTACCAAAAATTTTAAAAATTTAATAAAAATGGCAATAACATTACTGTTGTTTACAGTTTATCTCTCTCCAAAATAATAATCAAGATAGAAATTAAAAACTACAAACTTTTCGTAAAATTACCAATTCAGGGTCAGCAACTCAAACAAAATTTGTCTAATGTGTTTGAACATTTAAGGGTAGATAGAATTTGAACAAATAAACATGTTTCTCTATGTCAGATTGGTCAAATGCTTTAGTTTCAGAGATATAAGCCGAATACCGTATTTTATCACCTTTTTTCTATTTTTAGCCATGTAGGCCATCTTGGTTGATAGGCAGGCTCAGCAGATACATATTGTAAAACTAAATACTCTTTAAATAATTATTGCTTATTTAGTATAATTTGGCCAGTACTTTCAAAGGAAACGGACGATTTTTTAAAAAGATTCCAAACATTTATGAAACATTGTGAAAAATTCATTTGAAAGGGATATAACTCTTTTAAGGGTCAATTGACTGTTTTGGTCAAGTTGACTTACATGTCTTAACTTTGCTGGTAAATTTTGCTTTTTACAGTTTATATCTATGTATCATAAATCAAAATAATAACCAACAAAATGCTTCGCCGAGCGCAGCCTGAAACGACCGCAGAGATTGAATCTACTGTCTGAATTTGGATTGTGGCAAAACATTTGACATACTATAGGTTTCTGTCACAAAATAAATGTGGTCAAAGATCTTAAAATTTGAAAGGAGACAATTGATGTACATAGTGTTGTTTGATGTAGTCAATGTAAAAATGAAATAAAAAAATAGAAAAATAATCCCAAAAATTGTGACAAAATGGCGCATTAAGCCTACCCCTAAAAATCGAACCCCCATCCGCGCCCCTTATTTTTGGCCAACTTTGCAACTTTCCAAAGATGTGGAGCAGAATCTGTTTACCCTTCCGGAGCACCTGAGATCACCTCTAGATTTTGGTGGGGACGACTACAGACGACAACTACGGATGACGACGGATGCCAAGTGATGAGAAAAGCTCACTTAGCCATGACACGTACAGTACGTGATTATAAAAGATAATTGTATTCTCTAAAAAGGAATTAAAATTGTAGTGCAATAAAAGAAAGTTCGGTCTGTTCTTTAAGACTTGTACACACAGTTTGTCGGATATAAATTGTACCACGTTAAACAAGTCGCAACTTGTACGGTACTAAATAGTATCATTATATGACACTGTTGTAACTTTTAATGTACGACATTGTACCATTCAAATAAATTGTAGTTTGTAGATTACCAAATTTAACCACAATGACATGTTTAAAGTGTCCAACATGTTTTTCTTTATCATCTGTAGACAGAATAAATTATTGTATACCAAGCTCTGAATATTCGGACCAAAACATGGCATTTACTAAAGAATGAAATGGAGATAATTTTTATAAATCTTGAATTTGTGCTTATGTTGTGAAGTTCGAATAAACTTATTTACTTTTTGTTTAAATGATACTGTTAACTTCCTTTAAAAAAAAAAGATCAGTATGATATGATACAGGTTGCTTATCGTGGTTATCTGTAAGCAGTACCGAAAGAGGTTAACCAGCATGCAGGGGTGCTTACAAATATGATTCATGTTTCTAAGTAATTGGGACAAAAAAGAACTTCTTATGGCGCATTGTTTCACAAAACCTAAGCATTGCATTGATAATATCATAAGGATTCGTTTCATCTTGATGTCAAAGTAAAGTGAATAAAGTAGCGTTATATTTTCCAGGCTTTAGGTTCGCCTTTCATGTACACATAATATGGCCTGTATATGAAATCAACTTAGAAGTGCTGTGCTTGGATAAAGAGAATAATACATTTTTCATCTGTAGTGTGTATATTCACAATATAAACTTTGAAACTAAATGAAAAAAATTATTCAAAATTATTCGAAAAGGCTTCAAGATTTTACATACAATGACGATGGCCATGACTATCATAAACAAGCTTCATTCGAAGATGATTATGTTACCACTTGACTTCAGTTTCTTCAACAGATATATATATATAATATAGAACTCATATCACACATAACTGTTTTGTCCTTTTTTTATTATAAAAAGTAGTAAATTTAGAAAATGTCAGTTTTGTATCGTATGGAAGAACAAATGCTACTGTTTTCTAGCCTCTTTCAAAATTGAAAGATGCACTAGAAAAGGTAAAATATTAAAAAAAATGTATAATATGTATATGTTAAATGTTTTAAACTTAAATACACTCACTGTAAAGTAAAAGCTATGTCTCCTTCCTGGACTTCTTCGGCTGGTTTCGTTGAGTCAAAGGTAAATTACTAGTTAAAAAAAATAAAAAAAGGTGTAATACTCTTCTCATTTAAATAAACAATGATGAGCAGGACGTTGCATTTGATTCACTTAACCTAGAGCAACGCGTACCCCTTATTTTTACGTAGCCTAGATTAACACGTTAGATATGCTTCGGGTTACTCGTGTAACACATTTTGAACAGCTAATTTACGTTTGAAGTTGTTCAAAGTATAAACTATATGCTTTACACTTATAATGAAATTGTTCCGTTATAGGAATTCAAAAACATGTTCTTGCCTTAAACATTTGCCTTTTTAAAATGTAAAATTTCAAACAGACACAATCACATGTCAATTTTCAAACAATATTAAACGAAAATATAGTTATATGATATATATCCTACTGCGTATTCTATGCAAAAAGCATCCGATCAAGGCTGGATGATGTAGATAATTATATTAGTTCTAGGCGGATACCTAGTTGAGATTACAAAAAAAGCAGGTATAAAGCCAAATTTCGTATTATTTAAATTGTTAAATATATTTTTCTATGGGCTTTAAAATTTCAATACAGAAGCATTAATAAGATTCTATGCGTCTAATATAAAATTGAGAATGGAAATTTGGAACTTATCAAAGAGACAACAACCCGATCAAAGAGAAGACAACTGCCGAAGGCCAGCAATGGATATTCAACGATTGAGAAATTCTTACACCAGAAGGCGTGCTTCAGCTGGACCCGAAACAAAAAATGTATACTAGTCCAGTAATAATGGACGTCATACTAAACTCCGAAATATATAAAAGAAATTAAGATTAACCAGATGCTTCGCAGGGCGCTGCTTTTAAGCAATTCAGGATGCTGTTGAATGCTAATCCTTTGATATTTGAAGAAATTTTCTTTTTCATTTCTGAAATTTGAAATAAGAAAAATTAAACCCCAACAATTTTTTTCACCTCCCCCTTTCCCTTATTCCAAAAATGATCTCAATTCAAATTTTTTATGGAGTTTTCAAAAATAACTACTCATTTAAATACATCATAAAATATAAAATGTCATACAGTCATGATTTAAGTTAATTTAACTACTATTCTAGACAAAGAAAGATAACTCCAATGCAACATTTTATATTGGCAAATTTCCAAAAAAGTTCATTAACCTAAAGTTTTTGGAAAATTCCACTATCATTTTCCATGTTCAATGAACCGTGAAATGGGTAAAAAATATAATTAGGCATTTAAATTAGAAAGATCATATCATAGAGAACATGTTTTCTAAGTTTCAAGTTGATTGGACTTCAGCTTCATCAAACACTACCTTGACCAAAAACTTTAACCTGAAACTCGCACTTTCATTTTCTATGTTCAGTGGACCGTAAACTTGGGGTCAAAAGTTTAATTTGGCTTAAAAATTAGAAAGATCATATCATAAGAAACATGTGTACTAAGTTTCAAGTTGATTGGACTTCAGCTTCATCAAAAACTACCCTGACCAAAAACTTCAACCTGAAGCGGGACATACGGACGAACGAACAGACGGACGGACGGACAGACGAACGGACGCACAGACCAGAACACATATGCCCCTCTACTATCGTAGGTGGGGCATAAAAATCTAAATGCATGTTTAGATTCAGCATGTTGAAGAAACCGATATATTGAATTTTTGTTGAAATCAAACAAAGTTTAAGTTTGGACCCTGATTTGGCCCAACTTGAAAACTGGGCCAATAATAAAAAAAACTAAGTACTTGTTTAGGTTCAGCATGTCAATGAACCCCAATAATTCAATTTTTGTTAAATCAAACTAAGTTTAATTTTAGACCCTTTGGACCTTAATGTAGACCAATTTGAAAACGGGACCAAAAATTAAGCATCTAAATACATGGTTAGATTCGGTATATCAGAGAACCCCAATAGTTCATTTTTTGATGAAATCAAACAAAGTTCAATTTTTTGCTCCTAATTAGTTGGGATCAAAACTCCCGAAATCAATCCCAACCTTCCTCTTATGGTTATAAACCTTGTCTTTAAACATAGATTTATTTTTACTTATACTAAAGTTATGGTGCGAAAAACCAAGAAAAATACTAATTGGGCCCCTTTTAAGCCCCTGATCCCTAAACTGTTAGACCTTCAACTCCAAAAATCAATCCCAACCTTCCCTTTGTGTGCATAAACCTTGTGTTTAAATTTCATTGATTTCAATTGACTTATACTAAAGTTATTGTGCGAATACCAAGAATAATGACGACGCAGACGTGATACCAATATACGAACAAAAATTTTTCAATTTAAGCGGTCGTATAAAAATTCAAGACTGATAAAGGTCAGAGGCTCCTGACTTGGGACAGGCGAAAAAATGGGGCGGGATTAAACATGATTATTTTTAAATCTCAATCCTTCCCTTTACCTCTAGCCAATGTAGGAAAAACAAACACACATAAGAAGCTCAGAACAGGTAACAAAAGAAACTAAACAAAAAAATATATAATACATAAAATAACAAAAGTCTACTAGCAGTTTTTGAAATTATATATTACTTGTTTTCGCTTAAGGTAGCACAATACAAAGATTTTTCATCCCCAATCAGACATCTTTAACATGTTTAAAATGATGTAATTCTACTCATCTTTCTTTAAATTTTATAAATTAGGGACCAAAAGAAAGAAGAAGGATAAATCTTCTTAACTGTGATAATTTCATTATGACTTAATTATTACATAATTAATTATTATGTAATTATTTGCAATACTGTGATGTCCACACTTGAATGAGTTTAGCTTTTTTGTTATTCATAGCATCCCAATTTTTTTATAGATTCTTGCACAACACAGTTTGACCTCCAAAACTGTGCAATAACTCTTTCAGACAATTTTGGTCCTGTTGACTTATTTGTATATCTTACTTTATTAATGTTTACAGTTTTTTTATTTTATCTATAATAACATTCAAGATGATAACCAAAAACTGCAAAAGAAATCCTTAGTATTACAAATTCAGTGGCAGGAACCCAACAACAGGTTAACTGATTCATCTGAATACTTAAGAGCAGATTAATCTCAACCTGATGTAAATTTTTACTTAATGTAGATATAAGCCATAAACTGCATTTTACCCCTATGTTCTATTTTTCGGTCATGTTGGTTGGCAGGCGGGGTCATCTGACACAGTTCAAACTAGATACCCTAATGATAATTTTGTGACCAAGATTGGTTAAATTTGTCTGAGCATTTTCAGAGAAGATAAAAAAAATACGAAAAATTGGTAATAATAGACTAAAGTACAATAACTTGTAAAGGAATCAATAGACAATTTTGGTCCTGTACACTTATTCATAGATCTGACTTTGCTGAACATTATTGCTGTGAACAGTTAATCTCCATCAATAATAATATTCAAAATAATAGCCAACCAGATGCTCCGCATGGCGTAGCTTTATACGACCGCAAAAGTTGAACCCTGAACAGTTGGGACACAACATTCAAGCTGGATACAGCTCTGAATTTAGATTGTGATTAAATAGTTGACACAGCATAAGTTTCTGACACAGACATGGTCTAATGATTTTTTTTTATCTCAATTCAAATTTCTAATCGAGATTGCAACAAATACTACTCATTTTTAAAAATACATCATAAAGTATACAAATATAAAATTTCACACAGTCATGGTTAAAATTAATATTAATTGACAGTAAATTCAAAAAACATTATATGGAGAATTTGTCAAAAGGGACACAGATGAAGCCCCCGCTAGCATATAACGTTTAAAAAAGGACATAACTCAAGAACTGTAAAAGTGAAGCTATCAAAAATTGAACTGAAACTGAGTTCAGAGGTAATAAGCATTGTATACACATTTCATTTAATTTAATAGTTTAATAGAAAACAGAAACTAAAAAAATCTTCATTTTTCATTTGTAAAGGGACATAACCCTAGAATAAAATCAAATGCTTGTAATCACTGAATGGTCAATACTGCTTTAATTTATCAGTTGGTAGTAAAGTGAATATTGCATTGTATCTTGTTTATAGCATTGATTTAAATTAATTCAACTACTATTCTTGACAAAGAAAGATAGCTCCAATTTTCAAAGATTTTATAAAATTTTGGTTTTAGGTGATTCAACAACCATTCTGGACATAGAAAGATAACTCCAATTTATTGTCTTGAAACTACAAAAATGATTGTTTTGACTTTAATCCTAGACTGTTTGCCCGATAACCCACAAAATATATCCCAACCTTCTAGTTATGGAATAAACATTGTGAAACTATTCCAGAACAATTGAAATACTTATAAAACAACTGTTTGTACTGACACTAGATAACTGCTGGTTTTAGGCTCCTTCGGGCCCCTGATTCCTAAACCTTAGGGACCATGACCCCCACAATCAATCAAAAGCTTCTTTTTGTGGTTATAAACATTGTGTTAAAATTTTAATGATTTCAATTTACAAATACTAAAGTTATTATCAGGAAACCGTCCGTCTTCGGACGACGTTGACGACGACGACGACGACATGATACCCATATACGAACGCAAATATTTTGCCGGCTTTAAAAAAATGCAAAATTCCCTTCCAATAACTAATTCAGGGGCAGCAATCCAACAACAGGTTGTCCGGTTCATTAGAAAATTTCAGGACAGATAGATCTTAACCTGATGAACAATTGCACCGCATTTTAGATTTACTCCTAATGCTTTTTTCACAGATATTAGTCAAAAACGGCTTTTTACCCCTTTGTTCTATTATAAGCCATGACAGCCATGTTTGACAGTTAGTTCGGGTCATCGGACACATGTTTTAAACTAGATACCCCAATGGTGATTGTGGACAAGTTTGGTTAAATTTGCCCCAGTAGTTTCAGAGGAGAAGATTTTTGCAAAAGTTAACAGACGATGGACAACGGACGCCAAGTGAAGACAAAAGCTCACTTAGCCTTTTAGACCAGGTGAGCTAAAACCTAAAGAAATAATATTTTCCGGCATGTCTGTTTATGTTTAAGTCACTAAGTAATTAATTAAGTGCAACCGCTTTCGCTTTAAAAGATACAAGAAATATATTAAACCATTGAAATACACTTCATAAACACTATTAAAACAATATAGACATAGTATTTTTAAAATATACACTTGTTTTCATTTTAACTTGTTAATCATATATATATATATATATATTAATTTAAAAAAAAAAAGAACACCTTCAAATACATCTTGCATTTTTTAATTAATCAAATGATGCTAGTATTTTTCTTTAATAAAACGAAGTATCAGTTCAATCCTAGAAGTGTTTTAAACGTTACTATTGATATGCAGCTTATTCATGTTGTAATGATTGTATGCAACTGATTTTAGTATGCGTCATGTTGTAAGAACTTTACTTCTTAACACGTACCTTCCATTTTCACTCTCCCTTTTTCTTGTTTTATCCTCTGATAACGAATCACACAAAGCAAAATCATCGCCAATTTAACTACAACAACTATAATACCAACTACCATCCAAGTAGAAGTGTCATTCTCGTTTTTACCCCCTAAAATGAACACATCTTCATCAAGTAATGTATAGATACTCTATAAATAATGAAATTATATAAAAAAGTGATATTTAATTTAGAGAAAAAACATAAAACTGCAACCAGGACTGTTTTACCCTTTCGAATAAAAAAAAGTTTAATTTCAACGTGATATCAGTCACTCTATCTCGCATATCTTTTTATTGATATGTACTACATCATTTCCCCTAAAAAAAAAATGTTGACACCAACTACATGTAATTGGTGGTGGTGGTGGTGGGGGGGGGGGGGGGGGGGGGGGGGGTATGTGGTGGTGATATCGACAAAATATAGTCCGAAGCAAGTAATTACGTTGGGACGTAAATAATCTGTTGTTTTTTTTCAAAAAGTCAATAAAACCACATATTTACCAATACAAAAGAAATAATTGTTTTCTTACGTTTTCCGAAAGAGTACAAATGAAAATACAATACTCAAATTGGTTTTCTCCAGCTCGTACAATGTACCAGAAATCTATTTATTTTCCACTTAGAATTTCTGCCTATTTCTTTTTATTTACTAGCCTAGTAATCAGAAATATCAATGATATATTCGTTTTTATATACCGTTAAAAAAATTCGTAACAATAGTTTTACCATCAGACAAAATTTGACTAACCGGTATATGAAACAACTTGACAAAAATTTACTTTTAACGCTCTTTTACTTGGTTTTAAAATTTTCATTTGATCCGTTTTTATTTGAGGCCTCTGATATGTCTTATATAGACGAAAGTCGCATATATGGTGTACCAAAGTATTAGTCTGATATCTTTGACCAGTTCTTATTGATTGGAAATATTTTAAGTAGTAATCTTTTGATTTGTAATCAAACTATTAATTTGCTTTTATAATTAAAATCATTTTCGATAGTTTACTATTTCTAGATTTAACTTGTGATTTCAAATGCCCAGAAATACCTTGTATGTTCTTTAAATGTTTTTGAAAGCCTTTCCTAATTTAAAAAAAAATGTACATGTTCGGTACAATTTACAATGTTTTAAATTTCTGTTCAGATGAAACCCCAAAGATATTTTTGCTAGACACTTTTTTTCTAATTTTTGCGATGACAATGATCCCTGATCTTTGCACCAGTGTCTATTTTAAAGATCATATAGTTATAAACCAACATATGTAATGTTGTAACGAGTACTTTAGAATAAAATGGCGGTGGTTACTAAGTACTTTTGAGAGAATTATGAATTCTTATCTTAAAACTTTTAGACCAAAAAATGAGTCTAAGTGTCCTAAAACTTTACACTGTGTCAATTTTTCTGTTAATTATCTTTTTTGACAAATTACCATAATTAAAACTTAAGGTCATCAACGACCTTAGACCTTGAGGAAAATTGAAAGTAATTTATAGTTATTGGTCAACAGTTTTTATATTTTTATTTATTCAAAATGTTTTAGGGTTTTTGAGTTATATGTAAGTTGTCAAATTTCGATTGAGAAAAATATGACACATACGGTTCCCATAGCAACCATCATAGCACCCCGAATCCCAAATTTGTATTGTTAGTCATTACTATTGAAGATTCACAGTCAAATTTATAACCATAGTTGTATTAAGAGCGAATGAAAAACAAATGTCTTTGAATCCTTGCAAATATAACCTTTGGCATTTTAGTCGTGTCGAATAGTTATCAAAGGTACCAGGATTAAAATTTAATACGCAAGACGCGGGTTTCGTCTACATGACACTCAGATCAAAAAAGGTACAAAGCCAAACAAGTACAAAGTTGAAGAGCATTGAGCACCCAAAATTCCAAAGCATTGTTCCAAATACGGGTAAGGTTATCTATTCCTGGGATAACAAAAACCTTAGTTTTTCGAAACATGCAAACCTTCTGCTGTTGTGTTTTTTTATTTTGGTCGGGTTGTTGTCTCTTTGACACATTCACCATTTCCATTCTCAATTTTAAAGTTTTGTAACAGGAAATTTAAAAAAAACAAACTTATAATTGATATTCATGTCAACAATCAAGTGGTAACTACTGGGCTGATGATACACTCGGGGACAAAAAGTTCACCAGCAGTTGCATCGACCCAGTGGTGTGAATAGTTATCAAAGGTACCAGGATTATGATTGAATACGCCAGATACGCGTTTCGTCTATATAATACTCATCAATGACACTCAGATCAAAATAGTTATAAAGCCAAACAAGTACAAATTTGAAGAGCATTGAGAACCCAAAATTCCAAAAAGGTATGACAAATACGGCAAAGGTTATCTATTCCTGGGATAATAAAAACCTAGTTTTACGAAATATTCAAGGTTTTATTACAGGAAATTTATAAAAATGGATATTCATGTTGACACCGAAGTGCTGACACCTGGGCTGATGAAACCTTCGGGGACGAATTGTCCACCAGCAGAGGCTTCGACCCAGTGGTGTAAATAGTTATCAAACGTATCAGGATTATAATTGAATACGCCAGACGCGCGTTTCGTCTACACAAGACTCATCAGTGACACTCAGATCAAAATAGTTATAAAGCCAAACAATTACAAGGTTGAAAATTGAGAACCCAAATTTCCAAAATGTTGTGCCTAAGACGGCTATGGTGATCATTCCTAGAATAAAAAAAAAATCCTTAGTTTTTCGAAAAAAATCAAAGTTTTGTGACAGAAAACAAGTCGACATATTTTTTTTGATATGAAATTGCTGATTACTTTGTTAAGCATCTTAGGCCTAGAAAATATTTACAAAAGGAAATTAATATCAGCTGGTTTTGCTTCATAAAGGCTGATAAATTGTTGTTGCAGTTGGTTTTACTTCCTACTACTGAACTCTCCACAATTACTAGGTTTTACAGGTCATAATTGTTTGGGTAATTTATTCACTTATTAAATCCATGATTAGGCTTATGTTACTGATAAATCGGTAACCATATATGCTGATAAAATTATGCAAACTGTGAGAAGCTGCCAAAAATATACTGGACTGAATACATACAACGTCAAACTTATATTTGAAATAATACTATTAAAACAGATGTGAGGGTATAAATATAGATTATAACATGCCCTTTTTCATATTGGCCCTAGTATCATCCCGAGACTCCCATATCAGCCTCGAGGGTTTAGCCGAGGTCCGATATGGGTCGAGGGATGATACCCGGTCCAATATGGAAAAGACATGTTTTAATCTTTTTATCACATATTTAAGTTCTGCAGAAAAGAGAAAAAAGGTCAATTATAACATTTTAATGATACATAAAAGGTAACATCTTAAGCAATTTATCACAATCGTGTCGTTAAGGATGCAATGACGTCACGTCATTTGGAACAGGGCACAATATCAATATCTCTTTTTTGCCCTGGGCAGTTTTGAGGTTATTGCATATGCAAAACCTAAGGTATTCATAACAAATATGTGATAAGTCGAGTTAGCAAACCTTGACAGTCATCAAAAATCCTGCTGATTGTGCGTCCTCCGAAATGACAGTAAACTCGAATGATTCCACATGATGACACAGTGTGGTTTACTTGTAGAACAGTTGCAAAGTAAAACCCCGGTTTAGTTACTGAAGTCTTCATATCATTTGTTATATTTTTTCCCTGAAAAATAAGTACAGAGTTCTAACATTTTGACAGTCCGAAGCTGAATCAAACTAACTACGCTTTATTTTTTTATTTCGCCTGACTTTTTAGTATTCGTATTTTCATCTGATAAGCTTAAAAATATATTTCTGCTGTCAAAATCATTCTCTTTGAACCCGTCCTTGTTTTCTTACTTAAAACTGGAACTAAACGTGACAGTAATTGAATTTAGTAGTCTCATTCCCGAAATAACGACTGAGTTCAGGTGGTTATTTTTTTAAATAGGAAGTCCACAATACACCATTTGGTGGGGCGTCAACAGATGTGGAACGTACTGATTACCTAAAGGTGACATATACTATTGAAATCGGTATCGGATTCAACCGAGAACTTGTTAATTGATGGAAATATTAATATTACTTATGTTGAAAACAAAATAGTCTGGAATGGTGTAATTTTAATCAACAGCATTTTCTTCTCTTATTTCAATATAAAGTTTTTATGTCATGCCTTCTAACAAAGTGAAGTCGTTATTATAGTATTATACTAGTAGATGGTTTTGAAATATTTGATTTACCAGCATACTAATGCATGTAAATCTTAGTCTTAGTCTTCCGTTTTCTATGTTTTGTCTTGTGTAGTATCCCTTTTTTGTTTGTCGTTTTCTTCTTAGCCTGGGCGTGGTCAGTTTATTTTCGATCTATGAGTTTGACTATCCCTTTGGTATCTTTCGCTCCTCTTTGATGTGAATTTGATAAAGCAAAACGAAAATATTAATTTGTAAATGAGGCATAATTTGAAAACTCTTTATTTTAGGGGCAATACTGCCCAAAATCTGATTATTCCTAACGCTACGCTGTATAAGAGTAATCAGTTATGACCTACAGAACCTAGAAAAATACGCTTTTCCGTAATACAAGTAACCATTTCTGAATTAGAAGATGTATTCCAGTAAATGCTACTTAACAAATGTATTTAGACGTTGTTTTCTTGATTTACTTACATTAAAATCAGCAACACATGATGGTTCTGGATAAATCTTGCTAATATTAATTCTAAAAGTTATTGTCTTGTCTGGTTTCTTATACTCTTGTGAAACATCTCTTTCTAGTGGAACATCTAGAAATAAATATGCTACAAACTGTAAAAAACACGGACAAAAAAAAGAGAAAAAGAAACAATCTCGGTTTGAAAATCATCAACTGAAATAGCTATACTTAGATCATGGATCTTCACAGTTGCGTAATCAACACTTACAATGTAATACCATTTTTTTCAATCTACTATCATAACTGAATAGGTTTGGAAATAAGAAATAGGTTTGGAAATAAGAAATAGTTTTAGCTATTGAACTTTCATTTATATCCAAAAGTTATCATATCAATTATAGTAGGGTTACAAGGAAAAAAATAAAGATTATGCATGTTTTAGTTGAACTAAAACTTCTTTGATTAAAGGCAAGAGACGGGATGGTTATTTAGAAAAAGGACATACATTTCCATCGTTTTCTATTGTTCGAGTTCAATTTTTTTTATTTTTTTTTATTCAGGAAGCTATCAGACTATAATATTCTCCTTCATGATAACCTAGACAACAACAAATTTGAATATATAGCAAAACCGTGGTTCTAAAATGGTAAATTAGCAATAGGGGCGGATCCAGACATTTCAAAATTGGAGTTCCAGAAAAAATAAAAAATAAATGTTGTCTACTTTTCGTGATATTAACGTATTTTTCCTATTTTCCAAAAATAAAAGTAGGATCCAATCAAAGACCATCGGCATTTTACATTTTTATTGATTTGTTAGTTCCTTTTCTTTTCTGAGTCATAATTTTTCTTAAATTTTGTATAGTTTATATCTCATTGTTGTTCAGTATTTCTTATTTCCTCGATGTGTCTAACAATTATTGTGATAAAAGTCATATAATAATCAGACATAATTTATTATACTCGCTTAATTCAAAATTAAACCTGAGGCGCAAAATTTATATCGTAGTGACGACGTAAAACTGTTCACTAGTTACCAATTATCAGACTGAAATGGCCAAATCGAACTGTAAAATCTCAAACATGCTAAATGACTGAGAAAAAAAATCAAGTCTTTCTTTTTTTCAGTTTTTAGTCAAATTTTCAAATCACAGTCCTTGCTGTAATGTATATCAGTTGAGTCTGCTTAAGTTTCACTCACCTGCATGACTAGAGGCTCTTAAGAGCCAGTGTCGCTCACCTGTATCTAATGGGGTTTTGGATAATACGGTTTAAATCATGATAAATAGTAGTAGATACCCTTATAATGTTTGAGGCCATGTTTGGTTTAATTTGGCACAGTAGTTCAATTAAAAGCAGGTCAGCTCACAAGTAACTAGACTTACAATAGTTACCAAAGACCCTTTATCATTATTTAAATTAGTTTTCAAGTTGTGACTATTTGTAATTTTTTACAATTCCCCCTTAGACTTCTATCGTGAATCCCTATGTTCTACTTTGAGCCTTGGCGGCCATGTCGGTTGATTGGCAAGGTTATTAAATATATTTTTAAATAAAGTTACCGTTTTGAAAATTGTGGCTTAGTTTATTGCTATATGGCCCAGCAGTTGAAGTGGAGAAGATTTTTGTAAAAGATTGCAAATATTTACGAGAAAATTGACTATAGAAAGTAAAATCACAAAAATACTGAACTCAGAGGAAAATTAATTTGGAAAGTCCATAATCACATGGCAAAATCAAAAAACAAAACGCATCAAAAACGAATGGACAAGAACTGTCATATTCCTGACTTGGTACAGGCATTTTCAAATGTAGAAAATGGTGGATGAAACCTGGTTCTATAGCGCTAACCCTCTCACTTTAATTACAGTCTCATCAAATTCCGCTACATTTACATGATGGGTTAAATAAACAGTCACAATTAATAGAATAGTCAAAATATGGGTACATCAGTCATCATCGTATAACACTTTTAAAAGGAACAATTTAACAGGACACAAAAACATCTACTATCTACGAACACATAGATTGATTTGAGTGTCTGACGTCAGAAAAATTATATACGTCACATAAATTTGTCGTTCAATGTGTATACAAACAATTTTAAAATTTACATAGGCAATGTACGCATACAGGGCCAAAAAATCAAACGTAAGGTATGTAAGAATAAATTATAGAAATAGACCGAGATTCAAACTAGTCCAAAAGTTATACATAGAATTTATGAGTATCCAAAACTTTTAAAAGGAACAATTTAACAGGACACAAAAACATCTACTATCTACGAACACATGGATTGATTTGAGTGTCTGACGTCAGAAAAATTATATACGTCACATACATTTGTCGTTCAATGTGCATACACACAATTTTAGAATTTACATAGGCAATGTACGCATACAGGGTTAAAAATCAAAAGTATGTAAAAATAAATTACAGAAATAGACCGAGATTCAAACTAGTCCAAAAGTTATACATAGAATTTATGAGAATCCAAAACTTTTAAAAGGAACAATTTAACAGGACACAAAAACATCTACTATCTACGAACACATGGATTGATTTGAGTGTCTGACGTCAGAAAAATTATATACGTCACATACATTTGTCGTTCAATGTGCATACAAACAATTTTAAAATTTAAATAGGCAATGTACGCATACAGGGTTAAAAAATCAAAAGTATGTAAGAATGAATTACAGAAATAGACCGAGATTCAAACTAGTCCAAAAGTTATACATAGAATTTATGAGAATCCAAAAATTGTTAATTCCACTACGCCATTGATTGATTTTGACGTTTGTGGTTCAACGTATATAGTAATTCATAATAAAAATATATCATAATGACATATTATAGACAAATATCACACTGACGGGATCTTTTAAAGAGTCACGTTATAAGCACAAAAGAAATACAAAGAGTCACATATACAAAACAAATCACCAAAAAGTGAAAGCCAATACAAACACATTGACGAGATGTATAAGTACCGAGCCACGTCAAACGGATATCACATAAAACCATTCAACAGTAAAAGTAATCTTAATAATAGAACAAAAACAAATAAAAGAACAATAAAACATGTTGTTCAGATGATACACAACATCAGTACGCAGAATCTATACATCAAGACCATCGTGTATTATTTGAGAAGTTGATACGGAATATTTATCAACAAGGTCTTGGTACCTTCCGATGAACTTTTTTTGGAAAAAGGACGAGACGTTCTTTGACATACCTCTAGTTCATCAACTTTCTACTCAGACACTGATGACGTTTTACAAAGTCTGAGTAGGAGCTGCAAGCTCTTGAATATCGAATAAGTTGGGAAATATGTATCCCATATGCAGGTGCAGTTGGTATATTGCTACTAAGGTGGGGGAAATTTATAATTTCGAAATTAAAATCGTCTGGTTTGTCATATATTCTGGTACTGAGATGACTGTGTAAGTCAAATTCGAGATATAAGTCTAAAAATGAGGCGGAGGAAGCCGTGTCTGTTGTTTCTTTAATCTCGAGTTCTGGGGGATATATTAATGGAACCCAATCAGAAAAGTTCGGATTGTTTAAGGAAAGAACATCATCAATATATCTGAAAGTGAAATTAAATAATCTGGCTTCTTTGATCCTTTTGTTTTTGACAAGTGTCTGGCGGAACTCCGATTCATGTGAAAATAAGAAGAGGTCGGCAAGAAGAGGCGCACAGTTTGTTCCATAGGAATGCCGACAATTTGTTGGAAAAGTCTACCTCCAAACTCAACAAATATGTTGTCGATTAGAAACTCCAGCATACTGACTACTTGTTCTTCTGTGTAGCATAATTTACCTTTTTGTTTGTCACTATTAACGAAATATGCTTTATGAAATCCCAAAGTAATAAATGTATAGCGTATGCTACCATTTTTATGTTGAAAGGCATTGTGGATAATTTCTTTTAGGCGATTTTTCAAGGAATATAACTCCTTAAGGCGTCAATTCAAAATTTTGGTAATGTGGACTTACTTGTAGATCATACTTTGCTAAAAATTATTGCTGTTTACAGTTAATCCCTATATAAATATTTTTAAAATCTCCAAAAACTTAGAAGAAATTTTCTTAAAATTACAGATTCCGGAGTAGCAACCCAACAACAGGTTGTCTGGTTTGCCTAGAAATTTCAGGGAGAATAATAATATAAAAGATAATAATCAAAAACTGTAAAATTTCCTTAAAATTACCAATTCAGGGGCAGCAGCCCAACAACGGTTAAACTTGGTTCAGTAGTTTCAGAGGAGAAGATTTTTGTAAAAGTTGAAGACGGACGACGACGACGACGATGGACGACAGACGTCAAGTAATAGGAAAAGCTCACTAGGACCTTCGGGCCAGGTGGCTTAAATGAAAAGGACTTATTTAATCTTAATTTACCGCAAGACAGAGATGGGTCCGATTACTTTCAATGTAATTGATTAAATTACAATTTCTTTGTCATTTGTACGATTAAATTAAATCAATGATTACATCATTTCTGAAAGTCTCTGATTAAATTAATGATTACATTGGCAAAGAAATCATGATTACATCTGATAACAATGAATTAAAAAACCAAAAAAACATTTGGAAAGATGTGAATGAATTATCGTTTAATATAACTATAGTTCTTTTTAGAATGGATTTTGTTTTATATAAATTATAATTTAAAACGATAACTTCAAACTTCATCTATCTAATTAATATATAATAAACCACAAAATTTCACTACATACATACCTGAACATTGTGTCACCCATTACACTTTATCATCCTTGATCTGAATTATTTTGACTTACAATTGAATATGGCTTTATAAGGAGTTTGTTGTTTGTCTTATGACCTCTTCCAGACTTTATATGTATTTCAAGGTGCAGTTTGTGGAAGTTAATTTAAAATATGAATGAAATAAAGTTACCATATAAAAATTATGTAAACAATTGATAGAATTGTTTAAACAAATCTTTAACAAAATACATGTACTATAAGTCAATGCATTTTACATGTCCAGTCCAAGTACATACAAAAATTTGCTTATTTTAAACAAGATATTTGTCCAACTTTTAATTTAGTTTGTACTAATAACATAAATTTTCACATGTTTAATTAATCTTTTATCATATATGTTGTGTACAGCTATACTCAATTGGAAATTGCAATAAAAACAAATCATGATTGGTTTCCTACCTGTCAATTCAGGTTGACAATAATCACAATATTAACAAAAGATTATAATTCAGGGTTGAAGAAAAGTATAATATTGCTTAAAAATAACATTTTTTTTTATCAAATATATATATGTACATCTATAAATTGTGAATATGTGAACAATATCTGTTACTAAGGCCTTCTTAGGCTAATGATGACTTTTTGATATTGTAAGAGTTTATTTTTTACTGAAGTATACAAATCAATTTACATGCTTGATAAAGTAAACCAAACTATCTTAACTTGTTAAATATTTATTAAATAAGAATAACAAAACGGTTCATTTTTTTACCCTACACACAGTTCAAGATTTTTTTCATTGTAATTAGAATGTAATCAAAATGTGTTCAGGATTACACGGCATTTTGAAAAGTAATTGATTAAATTAAATTACATGTAATCAGATTTTTGGCTGATTAATGATTACAATGATTACTTGAAAAATTGTAATCAATTTCAGCTGATTTTAACGATTACAATTACAATTACCCCAAGTCTGCCGCAAGGACTGTAATTTATAGTATCAACCTGTCGACCTGTTAGTCTGTCAATTTATATACATATAAACCTATTTACTTGTTGAGTTAAACTGATTTACTCCTCTTTTTCCCTATTGTACTACAATCTCGAGAAGACGAGGTAAAAGGAATGAGAGAAAAACTGACTTTCAAATACTAGTAACAAAAAAGTTTGTGGTTAATGATTTTTTCTGTATATGTTTTATTTTTGGTTCAAATTTTAATTTTGTTCATCTTAAAACAGGTCCAAAGAATCAACCCTTTTTTTAGGGGAGGGGGTGCATCGATACATTTATTTAATTTATTTTTGGCGAAACTTCGAGTGGGCCTTTTTTTTGTCATAGTTTGCCATTACGATTTTCTATATTGCGAATATCTTGTATTGCGTCAATTTTTTATTCTGCCGTTCATTTTTGCATGTTTATTTCAAATTTGATCTAGGGTCCTCCCAAATAGATATGATTGTATAAAGAAGAAATAATGTTAATATCTTAAACTTGTCATTTGGGCATCGATCATTTAATTTTCTGGGGATGAGGGGGGGGGGGGGGGGGTATTTCGGAAGGATATTGATGCGAAAATTTTGTTTGAAAAATTATCTAATTGGCAAAATGTGTACCTTTTTTTTAACTCAATTGTGAAACCAGTTGCAATTGCATTCAGTCAAAATCAGTGTCAGGAATATCTTCATTTCAAATTCAACAACACCCCACGCCCCTAAAAATCGATAAGTCCGTACCTGATACATGAATGTTATTTAAGAATTAAAACAATATTATATTAATCCGACTGAAATCTGAAAGGCTGGAACCGTTGAAGGGAGACAACCATAATTTAAATTATGTCTTACAAGTCAGTATAAATGTAAGCCTAAGTTACTTGCTTTAGGTTAAAATGTACCAAATACAATTACATGGGCGCAGCCATTTTACAATGTATGAAGGGAACATAACATGGAGATAAAAATAGATGGCTCTCTGTGATTGGTTGTTATATCTTTTATATATTTTTCTTCTGGAAAGAATTATGAATGAAGTTTCATGCAAGCACAAATTTGTCCTTAAATGTATAGTATGAAGGGCCAAAAATGTTTTTTTTATGTTGCCCAAAATTAGGGAAAATTTTCTTCGAAATCGTCAGGAATCGTGAAAAACCCCCAAATTCACCAAGAAAAGCCATGGGACCATATATATTTGAGTGCGGTAAAATCACAAACAGATATCGAGCTTCAATTAAACAACAACAGATTTTCCATAATTAGTTTATTGAAAACGCCTTTTAAGGAGATAGTTGCTAAAAATAGCATTGCCGGCAACGGGGCCACCATTTAGTACTTTATATCCTTTAACGTACGTAAGTTTCATTTGAAACTTATAATTCTTTTCTTAGATGTACATAAAGTTATATAATACATCATTTTTTCAATAGTTATTAGTGAATTTTATAAGGATAGAACACACTTAAATGTATATAAACCTCTTAAGGTATCATAGTATAAAGAAGAACATGGTGACAGTGTCCTATTTTGATTATATATTTTATATCTTAAGGATACTTCCTGGTATAGATAATGATCAGACTAAACATTGTTTTTTTAAGTAAAAAACACTTATTCTCTTTTCGCCCCAAATGTGTTAGTTAAAAAATAATGGCCTCCACCCCGATCGAAGAATGGTTTGTGGGAAATCAAAAAGCCATTTAAAAACTTTACCATTTTTCATCTTGTTGCACACTAAAGTGTACAAATGTATAATTGCAAACCGATGACAATTGAGATGGATATGAAAATACAGCTCACTTGACTATTTTTTTTTAATGCAAACCAGTTTTATTATTTCTGGTTTAGAATACATTAATTGTACTTACATATAAACTTGTTTTCGTCAAGTGATAAATTTCGTCGCATCTTTGATGCACCATAGAGGCATGTATAATCATAGTTGATGTCGCTTTCCGAAAAATTGTATATCATCAGCGTGTACCAGCACCTTGGTTGTTTCATCACCTTGTATTTTTTAAAAGTTGGACATTCATTCTCATGGCAAAGCCCATCATACTTAAGACCGCCAATCCACTGACGACTTTTGCTTGTACAGTTCGACGCTGTATCTGAAATATTGCACTGAAGATACGCTATATTTCCAATTTCAGCTGGAAATGTTGTCTCCCATTCAATGGGAACTGTAGATATTAAAAAGAGAAGAACAAATTATTATTTTGATACTTTAAAAACAAAGCTTTATTCAACACATCTTTTTTGTACCATACATAGTCTCTGATGCGTGATTTTTAATTGTTAATTGGTTTTGACTTTCAACTAGCTGTCAGTAACTTCGAGTACTTTCAAATCGTACGTTCTGGTTTATTAATATGTTGATACTATTTGTTATGATTTTTTATATCTTATATTTACTTATTCAGGGTTCTGTCTTGTCTACATATAGCTTATACTTTTGATAACTATTTACACCACTGGGTCGATGCCACTGCTGGTAGACGTTTCGTCCCCGAGGGTATCACCAGCCCAGTAGTCAGCACTTCGGTGTTGACATGAATATCAATTATATGGTCATTTTTATAAATTTTCTGTTTACAAATTTTTCGAAAAACTAAGGATTTTCTTACCCCAGGAATAGATTACCTTAGCCATATTTAGCACAACTTTTAGAATTTTTTTATCTTCAATGCTCTTCAACTTTGCATTTATTTCGCTTTTTACCTATTTTGATCTGAGCGTCACTGATGTGTCTTATGTAGACGAAACGCGCGTCTGGCGTATAAAATTATAATCCTGGTACTTTTGATAACTATTTACACCACTGGGTTGATGCCACTGCTGGTAGACGTTTCGTCCCCGAGGGTATCACCAGCCCAGTAGTCAGCACTTCGGTGTTGACATGAATATTAATTATATGGTCATTTTTATAAATTTTCTGTTTACAAAACTTTGATTTTTTCGAAAAACTAAGGATTTTCTTACCCCAGGAATAGATTACCTTAGCCATATTTGGCACAACTTTTAGAAATTTTTGATCCTCAATGCTCTTCAACATTGTATTTATTTGGTTTTTCAACTATTTTGATCTGAGCGTTATTGATGAGTCTTATGCAGACGAAACGCGCGTCTGGCGTATAAAATTATAATCCTGGTACTTTTGATAACTAATTATATATAACTGCTTGGTATTTCTATAATGTTTCACTTCTTCGTACTATGAACAACACGTTTATTTATTCTGTCAAACACATTTCCATTCTATATTTAAACTGTATACCTTACCACAAATTTATTTTCAGTTGTATAGTATTGTTTATGGCGGCTTTTTGTTTAAGGTATTGGTTTTTCTTTAATTTCTTTTATATTGTTTAACATAGTACAATTTGTATTTAAATTGTATAATAGATCAAATTTATTTGTTCATTGTTTGTTCACTAGCGTTAATTTGTCTTATGATTGAGTTTAACCATTTCAATTGATATTTACACTATTGTTTCAGATAAGGGCGAAGGTTAAGAATTTGATGTTTGTTAGTTTTCGTTGGTTGATCAGTTGATGTGGTTCATAAACTTCCCCCGTTGTTCGTTTTTAATGAGACAAGACCGTTGGTTTTCCCGTTTGAATGGTTTAACACAAGTCATTTTTTGGGCCCACAATAGCTTTTTGTTCAGTATGAGCAAAGGATCAATGTTGATGATCGTACTTTGACCTATAATGGTTTACTTTAACAAAGTGCGACTTGGATTGAAAGTTGTCTCATTTGCATTCCTACTACATCTTCTTATATCTATATAGTTCAAATTGAAGGAATACGAATTGCTGACAATGCGGTATGAGCTTTGCTTTATGGTGATCTATCGTTGTTCATGTCTGATTGGCAATCCCACCACATCTCGTTTTTTATATGCATAAGTTTGAATGGATTGAACATCTTAATCAATATTTGAAAATACGGGATTAAGCATTATTATTTATATGGACTCTTCAATCAAAGATATATCTTATTAAAAATAAACGAATATTAATCCTATATTAGCAAATGCAATCATCCAACAGTTGCACAATCAAATCCAGAACTCATCGAAGGAGGACTATTAAGGACGACATCAAAATATCAATATAAGATAAACAAAATTAATTCAAATATTTGGTGGGGGGAGGGGTGAACTGCTGCAAGATTTGGTTAGCCTACATTGATTTTTACATAGATCCATATGGGTCAATCATTTTTTCCCAAATTAAGTTAAGAGGGGCTTAGGGGGGGGGGGGGGGGGGGGTCAGTGAATTTTTATCCTTCATTGAACTTTTGATGGCGTCCCCCTTATGGTTATTTGAAAATCGACTTTGGCTTAGAAATATATTCATAAAAACTCTCAAAAAGATATTACTAACTTGCGATGCTGCAACTTTAAATCCCAATCGAAACAGGGGGATGGAATATCTGCTACTTGTCAATTGGAAATGAGTTTTACGATCTATTTGAGTGCCAGTCTATTATTGTTATAACATGTATTATAAGAAATAAGCATATTTCAAAATATTGTGATCAGAAAATGAAAGGGATGCGATATTAGAATTATGATTTACTTAACAATTTTCATCAACACACTAGCTAAAATAGTGTTATTATACTCTAAATATATTATTTGGCCTCTTGTTACGTATGTATATAAAATTGAGAAAGGAAATGGTGAACGTGTCAAAGCGACAACAACCCAACCATAAAGCAGCAATATGTTTGTTCGGGTGTTTTAAAATAAGGTATATTGTTATATTGTTGTTGTTATAAAATACCAGTGAAATTTAGTTTCCAATTATGAACATGATGAATTTTACTCAAATGTTAAAACATCGATATTAACGATACCTGGTACCTTTGATAACTATTTAACGGAAAAGAATGAATGCTAAATAACAGGAGGTTTTATGCGTTGATGAACCTTTATTAGTTCCCTGCTTTTTCATATCAGATTAGAGCATAACCTGGGTTTTTTACATTTAGTATTATAAGTTTGAATGAAAATTCAATAGCAGTTTTACACTTTTTTTCCTTGAAAGTTCCATTATTGATAGATGTTATTTCAAAGATCAGTATCAAAAGTAAAATCACAAAAATATTGAACTCCTAGAAAAATTCAAAACGGAAAGTAGTCCCTTATCAAATAGCTAATTCAAAAGATAAAACACGTCAAACGAATGGACAACAATTGTCATATTCGTGACTTGTTACAGGCATATTTACTTAAGTAGACAATGGTGGTTTGAACCTGTTTTTAAAACGCGAAACTTTTCACTTATGACAATTGTATCAAGTTCTGTTATATTGAAAAAGATGCGTGAACAAAACAAGCATACGGACTTCTCTTGAATTGAATTTAAAATGTGCGTATCGTTATGCATTTACTTTTCTACATTGGTTGTAGGTATAGGGGGAGGGTTGATATCGCATAAACATGTTTAACCCCGCCGCATTTTTGGGCCTGTCCCAAGTCAGAAGCATCTGGCCTATGTCATGTTTGCTAGTCTTGTATTTTTTAAATTTTAGTTTCTTTTGTACAATTTGGAAATTATCATGGTGTTCATAATCACTGAACTAATATATATATTTTTTTTAGGGGCCAGCTGTAGGACGCCTCTGGGTGTGGGAATTTATCGCTACATTGAAGACCTGTTAGTGACCTTCTGCTCTTGCTTTTTTTCTATGGTCGGGTTGTTGTCTCTTTGACACATTCCTCATTTCTATTCTCAATTTTATAATACGTAAATTTGTCAAAAATTGTCAAAATATCAAGGGAGGGAAATATTTTCAATTACTTCAGTAAACAATTTGTAAATTGTTTTGCTTCAACATTCAATATTGCATATATACTTTTAGAGCTATAAACTTTCATTGCGTACTGCAAATGCATTTTGTATACACTTTTGATTTGAATATTCATTTCATCTGTTTAATTAGATGCGGTCGCAACTATTGGGTCCTGTATTCATAGATTAAACGCGCGTTTGGCGTACCAATTGCAAATTATTAGCCTTGTATCTTTGATGTGTTTTTGTATGTTCGACACTTACGAGGGAGAGGTTTATCTAGCTGTAAAATAAGAACATGCATATGCAAAGTTTGGAATATGACAGTTGTTATTTATTGGTTTGATGTGTTTGAGGTTTGTTATACAGAATTAATGTAGTCTTAAAATTTAAAAAAAATGAAATAAGATATTTACCTTGTATAGTAAAATTTCCAAATTTAAAATGTATGTTCATATTCATTAAAAATTTCTCAAATAAATAGGGAATATGTCCATAAGACACAGATGATGCCCTGCTTGCATATCATATAAAGTTTTAAAAGGACAAAACTGAAGAACGGCCAAAGTGATGCTACCTAAATGTGTAATTGATCTGAGATTAATAGTATTAAAGGGAAAATTCACGATTTTTTTACTTATGGTTTAAATATGTTCATTATGACATAATATATATATTCACAAAGTTTTATCGCTATATGTGCAGTAATAAAGGAGAAATTCAATAATTAATGAAAAAAATATCAACTACTTCCTGTAGGTCGTGACGTTTTCTCCTGATTTTTGCATGCCGGGATTTAAAATCCAATCATTGAAGGTCTTGGTTTTTAATCATATTTTAACATAATCGTAAGCGCGCCGATGACTTGTGCTTTATCTAATTACCATCCGATAATAAGAAGATAAAACGCACAGACGTTCAATTGTTCACATTCATGAGATAAACTTTCCATGTTAAACGTATATATTCGAATTATTTTTGTAGAAAACACTAAAAGTTATAAATTTATTTTTAATAAATGCATTTTCGGACTGATAAGGTGAACAAATTAAAGTACAATAATCTGTTAAGACAATATATTGGTGTACTCTTATTGACCTTTTACTATCTCTGCTATGACTAGATTTATACGATGTGTGTATTCACGGTTCTGTGTCCATACTCGTAGATGGCTTGTTGAAAGGTAAATTGTTATTTGCACTTCGGTATTTAACCTCGCCTCTAGGGCACACCTTGCCAGGTGTGACTGTCTATTCGGATCAATGGATTATAAAACAAGGGAGAATTCAATACACACATTTAAAATACATATTCACGTTGGTGACAAATAAAAATTGATCGACGTGGAATTATCTAATTATATTTGGTGCTATTATTTATTTAAATTGAAATAAGTTAATTTACTAAGAAATACACAATTTTCGGTTAAAGACCGGAAACTTAATTCATATGTCAGAATGAAGTTATATGCACTTCTTGTCTTTGATTTATGTCTCATAAAAAAGGGGAACTTAGAAACTAGAAATAGCTTTACCAAAGCATTTTTATTTGTCTTTATCAGGCGAAAAAATGTACGAGAACACTTACATTTAGGTTTTTGAAAGCCATGTATTAATTAATATCTGAAACTATCTGAAGATAACTCTACCGAAGCGGAATATAATATGTACGAATAAAGAAAAAAATACTTTTGTACTTAAGAGGTTTAAAAAATTGACAGGAAATTTAAGGATCTTCTTGGAATGGAATCGAAAAATTAGGAATATATATTCTTTTCAAGTATGGAAAACGTCAACCAAATTTATTCACAATCGGGAACGTCCTTATTTAAATAATCTTTGTCTCCCAACCTATAATACTTAAATAATTATTTAACCAACGATGTTTAAAATTAAAAGACAACGAATTTAATGTTATCTTTCTCTATTTTTGAATGTAATTATAAGTCCGTTCAACTTGCAATAATACCCCTAAAGCGGACAAATATCCGACAAGCAGTTTATTCTTTAAATTGCTGTCATTGTATATCAGGAAAGAAAATAAATCCCGAAATTGATTTGAAACTTTAATACTCAATAGTTCTCCTAGAAAATATTCACATCACTTGTGGATTATAGTGTACGTCCAGTTTGCATATATATTACATGAAAGTCGGAACAATTGCGATGATGACGAATTTCGTCCTTTATTCGAGAACAATCTAATTGATATATAAATTTGTGATTTTACTATGTTCATAACTTCGATGAACCAAAGCAAGTTATATATCGACCTGTATTTAAATCAAATTGTTTCTTTTTTTCTTCTTCTTCTTTTGGTACAAATAGTCTATCGAATTCGTTGATTATATACTGTTGGCATACTAGTATTATACGTGGACTAGTCTATTTACAAAACTTTGACCCCAATTTACACAAAATGTATGTTTCTTTCTTATGTTCAATGTGTACATGTATATATTTTGAATTGCGCTATAGTTCCGTAACTTTCTATCCAGGCGTATAAACGAATCGTCGACAAGTGCGCACATTTTTTTATATCAATATGTCTGGTATGTTCCAATCTGTCCTAAACTATTGACAACGAGTATATATTACATTTTCCCAAATAAACCCTTGAAATATGTAAATAGATTTATATTTCTTCAAATCTTTTTTTTTTTACGTTATTTATTATTTTTATAAATAATATGATTAAAGCAGAAATGTTATTTAAAACAAGCGTATTAGTTAAGTAATGACTAGTATATTATATCACTTTCGGACACGCAAGACAGAGATGTATATTATACATGCACCTGATAGCTCAAGATGGAAAGTTATAAGTTATCGGTCAGGTACACTGATCAGGGCGTATGACATTTGCGCCGATTTTGAAAATTTGAATTTTTTCATTTGCGCCGATTTCATTTTTTCATTTGCGCCGATTTTATCATTTTTTCTAATTGGATTTACAGGTAAAAAAAATAATTCTAATGTCTTTTGTATGTACTATACATTGAAGGTATATTGGTGAATCTGATTATAAACGTTTTCAACTAGGTTTAATAGATATAGGAAGATGTGGTATGAGTGCTAATGAGACAATTTTCCATCCATTCAACAAGTAACTATTTATAAAACTTAACCATTTTAAGTTTATTTATTCATATTGTTCTGGAACTTTGTTGTTACACGATGGACATAATGTTCACTTAAACGACCCGAGGATTCAAATCTTTAATCATCGACGGCAATACATCTCTAGAGGTCAGTGTCCTAAAAATAATATATCCTACCAATGTACCACTAATTCGTGTAAAGCCAGAGTCACAACGGATTATAATGGGGAAACTATTGTCAAATCACAGAAAGAACATAAATATGTGATAGTTGACTCGAAGACGGAGGCTTAGGAACTTACGGGTACGGCAAGGAAAAAGTCTGGAGATGTATCTAGTAGGCCTTCAAAGACTGGGATGAAGAGTTATCTCATTAGCACTAATACCACATCCTCTTAATATATCTATTCACCTGTATTTACCTGTAAAAAAATCGGCGCAAATGAAAAGAAAAATCGGCGCAAATGAAAGAAAAAATCGGTGCAAATGCAAAACGTCGACTGATCAATACCTACAGAGGTGAAACGATACATGAACTTGCAAGCCCGCCGGACAGGAAATCGATTGAATACCTGGACGTGTCACCTTACACCCCTCACAATACATTTCGGAGTAATAACTTTAGCCATGCTGGTGATCAGATGAGGGAAGATCCGAATTTATTTGAATAAAGTTTATTACTTTAAAGAATTATGGACGAATTAGATTTTCGTAATCAATTTCCACGGAACACTTATTTATGATTTGAACTTTGACTTTTTCACTAATTCCAATATTAACTGTTTAAAAATAACAGACTAGTAGATATGGTTATTAAAAAAAAATAAGAACATTTTCCGTATCAAGTTAGTTATTCAGATAAAACAACCGTACAATTGAAGATATCGACACGTAGTTACGACTACATCGGTTACTGTAGTTTGTTCCTTTGTGGTTTATAGATATATCGTGACTTTTCATCGTAGAAGATGACAAAATGGCGGATCGCAGAGAATTGATACTCAAAATTTAAAATCGATGGGGATCTCTTCTCTTATTTAGCGGAATAAAACTTTAATATCTATAAATCTTAGCATTTTTATTCAGAATGGACATAATATCAATTTTTGATTTTTTTGCGAAGTTTCCCTTTAAGTATTGTGTATTTCTTTTGTTTCCATAAAATTTGGTTAAGGCAACTAAAGTTAGAGAACGAAAAAGAAAAAAAACAGCATTTTTTTTTCCATTTTTAAAGGAGCATAACTCTATAACCGTCACGGTTAAAGGGATGTCACGAAAATTCAAACTTGATCTGAATTTTGTGGTAATACACATTGTGTATATATAAGTTTCATAACATTTGATTGGGGCAAACTAAAGTAAGAGAACAGAAACTAACTTTGTGACGACAGACGTACGGACGGACGAACGTAAGTACAGCAGAAAAGGGTGAAACGTTGAGCGCTCTACGAAACGGCAAGGGCATAACACATTTTGAATGTGGACCCTTTGTATCTCAATGTGAACCAATTTGATACCGGAGCCCATGATTCATAACCTTAATATACTAACTGTGATTTGACTATAGATGTTACTGTGTAATTTTACCTATAGGCCAAAAAAGAGGGATGAAAGATACCAAAGGGCCAGTCAAACTTATAAATCTAAAACAAACTGACAACGCCATGGCTAAAATTGAAACTCGTGATGGCGTCCGTAAAATTTACGAAGGGATGATTTCAACTTCACCATTTTGGAACTCTTGGTTTAATAGCTTCCTTGTGAGCAGCAAGCCTCTATCAAGAAAATCATGATAGAAAATGCAAAAAAAGGGGAATATCGTATCAATTGGGAGATATATACCTCGTATGCATGTGCTGCTGAAATGTTGCTACTTAGAAATGGAAAGTTCACAATTGAAAGCTGAAATCATCTCTTTTGTCGTAAAGTTTTGTTTTCAATCGACCCTTATTGTCAATTTCTAGATGTAAGTCAAGATATGAAGCCGACTTAACTGTATCTGTAGTATCCTTTATATCTCGTGCAATGGGATAGATGCGTTCCACATACTAAGTAGTCACCAAATTTTGAACTATTTAGTGAAAGAACATCATCTATATAGCGGAAAGTAAAGTTAAAAGATATTGCTAACTTATATCTTTCTTCTTAAGAAGTTCCTGCATGAAGTCAGCATCATAATAATAAAGAAATGAGTCGGCAAGTAGAGGGGCACAGTTTGTTCCCATAATATAAATTACTATGGGTGTTACTGTGTAACTTCACCTTAAGCTCAACCTGATTTTAAAATTGACAATACAATAGGGACATTTAAATTAATGAATTAATTAAAATCAATGAAAACTAAAATATTTTCTTCCCTATCAATTTTTAAAAAGAACAATCCTAGGTAAAGAAAAACATCAGGAAAAAAGCATGCTTAGCCCGCCGGTAAGGTTGGAATGGGTAAATAAAAACACTGTGCAGGTAGACTCGAGGTATACTCAACTCTAACAATACCAACGGGTCAATTTAAATGTCTCTATTGTAGTTTCAATTTTAAAATTAGGTTGAGCTTCAGGTAAAGTTAAACAGTAACATCCATAGTAATTTCTATTAAAAACTGTACGATTCAAATTTGGGTTAAATTGCATAAAAACTGCGAATTCGAGATAGGTGTTGTTTTATTTTCGATTATATAGCAGTATTCAAACATTTAGTGATTTAATCAAATCAAAATGGCGGGTCTCTCCTTAGTTACGCCTGGTCAACTATGGATTTGACGGCAACTTATAGCCAATGAAAAAATTGTAACATAAAAATTGCATTAGAATATCAAATATCAGTTTCATAACGGTGACATATAAGAAAAACTTCACTTCCGTTCTTTTATGACAGAAATAGATTGATCGGAATTCAGAGAAATTAATAAATACAGTAAATTTAAAAAAAAAAGCTTAATCTGAATTTCCGTGTTGTTAAAAACACGCATATAAGTCAAGGGAAATATCAAACATGAAGATTATGAAAAGAAAATTATAGGAAAGTTGTTTAAGTTCAATCCCTTTGTTTGTTTTTACCTTTTAGAGCAAGACAATCATAAGAATCTGAGATGTTCCTAAATGTATAGAATAAAACGGTTGACGTGAGAGCATGGCCCTGAGCCAATGGTATAAGTTTACAGAATTGCTTGAAAGCAATCGTATCCCAAAAATGTTATCTCCTTATCAATATAACCAATTTATTTAAGTTCATAAGAAAGTACATACAACTAAATGTGCATTTTATTCTCTTATAGGTTAACCTTATTTTTTGTCAGTTATACATGAGACTATTTACAAAATACCTGCAGAAATTGTGTTAAATACTGTCAAAAGAACGTAATTGAAATAGATGAACTGTAAACTGCCTTTAACGATTCTTGAAGACATTTCCATCGATTTCTTTTTATCTCACCATTTTGAATCTTCGAACTAAAAGATAAACAAACAAATCACACAACAGTTATCAAATCCGGTGATCGAGGTAAATAATTAAGTGTAAAGGCTATATAAAAGACAGTATAACTGATCATGAAGTATTATTTTTTTATGTTTGATCATTTTTAAAACTGAATAGTCAAAGTCATTGTAAATAAACAGAGTTCCAATGTTCCCTGCTTTTGCACAAGTTACAAAGGCGATAAATCTTTTTTTTTTTGTTCTTTGAAACTTTTTATGTGTAACTTAGACAAATGAAAGCTTTAAAGCAAATGAAATGCGATTTCCATTAAAATAAATATTTCCCATGGGCACAACATTTAAATTAAATATAAACTTTACCTGAAATTGACCAGTTAAGAGTCTTTGTATTCGTTCATATTTTAATGCACATTTCTAATAATATGTGTTTTATATATATGTTTAAATATACTTTTTCACTTTTTTGGTCTTTTGAAAATGTTGGTTGTGCTGTTTTAGACCCTTCTACAACGAAATTTGATTTACATGCACACGTATAAAAACTGCGGTATTTATCCAACGCAATCATATGTTTGACCGTAGTTTTCATATTAGACTTGTATATACGATGCCCTCAAATCCTAGTTTATACGTGGAACAATATGTGTATAGAGTGGTTCCATACATATACTACTGTTTTATGTAATATCTTTTGGATAAGCACAAGAATATTAAATAAGAGAAAATATTTAGAACAGGGGGATCTTTATATAGGAGGCAATCGTATTTATTCACAAATTAACCATCATAAAATATATCCCATTAAATATAAAAGATGTGTCTCAAGAAAAATATAAAACAGTCTTATTACTGACTTCTATGATATGTCTCAGACTGTACATCGATCAAAGGTATTCTAAGATAATCTTAACAAAGATGTCCTCTATTGACAAGTCGAAAACATCTATTTTTAATTAATAAGCAAACCATTGTCTTTTCATTCCATTACTACACTATAAGATCATTTCATCATACCATATATATTAATATCCTTTCATCGTATCTTAAGACAAAGCTATAAATAGCGGGGAAAATTCCCCTCAAAATTCATCAATAACATCGATAGTAAAAAAAGGGCCGTGAATGAAATATTTTTTAGGTCCTCATGGAATCGCTTTCAAGATGAATGAATTTATCGACTTTAATGTTGAATTTGCCCTCATCAATGCGGAGTGGACAAGACTTAGTTTCGACTAGATAGGAGACACATACAGATTGGTACCTCAAAACAATAAACAAGCACAAAATAAATAACATAAAAGACGAAAACAAAAAGATAGCCATTATTCTTTTCCCCAAATTTTTAATATCATTAAAGCAACTTGTTTTTTTTAAATAGTTTACTTTAATCAAGTGTTTGCAAATCATTTCTAGTTTTGACACAAGTGTAAAGCTAGCCGTCGTTAATATTCACGAGGCTAGTCGTCAATAATATTCATGAGATGAAACCGCTCACAATATAAAAGTCGACATTGTATGGGAGATGTAAGTTATTCCTGCACCGATTTTGGATTTGCAAAGATTCTTCGAAACTATTTCGAAACATTTCATGCGCATGGTCCACAAGATGCAGCAGGCGGTTTTTATAAAGAAACAAGCTGATCTAGCAGTTATTCGTGGTACATATGTAATACAAAGTGCAAGCGACCTATTTTATTCCGCGCATAGTAATTTGTCCACCACGGCAGACTCTTCTAAATGTTCTCGAAGAATTTTTCGATATGTAAACTCCGTTAATCAAGATCGGGATCGGAACTTTCTTCCAGTAGAAGAAAACTGTAAAAATCACCAAGTTCGATCATTCGATGACGGAGAGATTTTTGTAATAAAATTATCTTGTTATTCTTGTCAGAAATGTATTGTTGGAAATTATAGCACCTGTATGAACGATGCACAATTGGGAACATATCATAAAATAAAAATGGTGAAAGAATCGGAACATAATGACTCTGATGCCGATTCCGATAACGACGAAGGGGTTGATGACTAGACTAACATTTGTGACTTTGTTTCAAATGGAACAATTTTTGCAGTTAAGGCTGATGACACTGATTGTCCATATTATATTTGAAGAGCAAGCAAAGACCCAATAATTTCAAGAAAAACAGCTACCGACAAATGGGGTGCCTCGTATCATCAAGGAAATAAAGTTATACATGGTTACTACTTTAACACTATTGATAAAAACCCATTCAAATTGAAGTTATTAAAACGAATTCCGGCAATCGTTCCCGCACTTTCAGTAATTTAAGAATGACTGTTATATTTTTTCTGTCTATGAAGAAATAACATAAAAAATGTGGTGCACACCGAATAAAGCGCGTTGCGGGTCATTTAACAGTGTGCACCACATTTTTTATGTTATTTCGAATAGACAGAAAAAATACTACAGTCATTTCTTAAGATTTAATTCTAAATTCCATTTTAAACCGTAGGAAACCATGAAAAAACGTTGATGACGTCACGTTCACATGACCAAATTATGTCTATGAGATCATAACAAAATAACGTCAGCCAATCAGAAGACGCGTTACATTCAAAATTAAATTATATACATTTGGTATAATCAATTTAAATGAGTCTCTGCATGGCCGAATTCTGCGGTGCATAGACCACGAATAAAATGTATTAATAAATTATGTTTCTTTTTTTGTCGATCGCCATTATGGAAATTATCCTTTCAATCTTTCAAATATTTATTAAACTTCAAACCATCAACAATTAATATACTTAAACAATAACACGTACATACAAAATTTATAATTTGTAAACTGCAATTTTCATTAACTCACTGTAGACACAAAAGAAAAAAAAACTTAAAAAAAGATTTAGATGCAAACGTTGACACAGGCTTCAATAACGTTTTCTCAACGTTCCGTCGATGAACGTTTTCTGACTTTACTAACGTAGCACCAATACCGTGCGTAACGTCTCTAGAACGATCGATGTAGCTTAGGAATTCGCGGGGAGTTTTTGCCGCTATGTATAGATTTGTCTTATGGTATAATGAAATAGTCTTATATGGTATGGTGCAATGGTATCATGGTATGATGAAAATTTCTTGTAGTGTATTCACTTGTAGTCTACTGGTATATAGATGACACCTCGTGATATAAGAACTGTCCGATCGTTCAAGGGCTGTATAGCCAGTCAAGGTCGTTAAAAACTTCCATTTGTAAGAACTGTTATTTTGATATCAAAACATGTCTTTATAAGATAGTTAAATGACATAATAGTATGACAAAATTGCTTTTTGTTATATCTAGAGGATTGTATAGTATAGAAATGTATCGTTATAATATACTGAGGTGACAACTTAGTATGAAATAGTTGCTTAATGTTATATTAAGATGTCTTTGTAGTATAAAATGTATCCTTATGCCATTGCAATATCACATAATAGTTTAGTAAAATGACAAATCAGTATGAAGACGTAGCTCCATGCTATATCGAGATGTCATCATAGTATGCAATATTATCTTCATAACAAAGTGAAATGGCAGAATAATATGAACAGGTAGCTCCATGTAGTATCAAAGTGTCTTTATAGTATACAAATTTACCTTAGTGATATAGCGAATTGACAGAGTATAATACTCAAAAGTCTTTATAGGATATAAATGTATCTTAGGGATATAGCGAATTGACAGTGTATAGATAAGATAAGAATTTTATTTATCTGATCAAGAACCCATAAAGGGCATCATTTTTCGACACAATATAATTGGAAAAAGCAAAACAGAAAACTAATACCCAGTGGCGGATCCAGAAATTTTCATAAGTGGGGGCCCACTGACTGACCTAAGAGGGGGCCCGCTCCAGTCACGCTTCAGTGATTCCCTATATAAGCAACCAATTTTTTTCCCAAAAAGGGGGGGGGGCAGGCCCCCTGCCCCCCCCCCCCCCTAAATCCGCCTCTGATACCATACTATAACGTTATGGACAGGATCAGAGCCTAACACAACATGTGTTTTATAAAACTATTATATTAAATCTTATATCAATAAGATATCATATTACTTCATATATCTAGTTTACATCTGGATCTTATTTCTAAACCATTAATAATGTAATTTCCTATGCATACGAGAGTTGATAAATGCTCATTTCTGAACAGCCAGAAATATTTCTTATCAATAGGTGGACTCTTTAAAATTAGTACAAAAAGTGATAACTTTATCAAATAATAATTTCCTCTGTTCATCATATAATGGACAATTTACTGTAAAATGGGTCTCATCTTCAATAGAATTTGATCCATGTGATAAGCATTGATGACGTAAACGTTGAGTTCTCTCTATATATTTTTTACTATATCTATCTTTCTCAATTCTAAGATCTTGAGCACTTATTCTCATTTTACATATAGCTCTTGAGTCTTCTTATACTAAAATCTTTAACTGATAAATAAGCCTCTTTTACAAAGTAAGTCTTGAGGTTGAAATAATTTTCTAATTTACTATTAACTTGCGATAATGTTTCAGATCTTTTGACCAACCAAAATGTTTTAAAACTTTTACAAAGTTTACATTTTACAAATTTATTAATTTATTGAGCTTTGTATCTAAATTTTGTATATCAAATGATTGAAGCAAATATTTCTTAGATGAATACAAACAAATAATGTTTTCTGCATCTAAAATTTTGTAACAAAAATAATCATCATAAAAGAGGGACGAAAGATATCAAGGGGACAGTAAAACTGACAAAGCCATGGCTAAAAATGAAAAAGACAAATAGAAAAACAATAAAGTACACATGACACAACATAGAAAACGAAAGAATAAACAACACGAACCCCACCAAAAACTAGGGGTGATATCAGGTGCTCCGGAAGGGTAAGCAGATCCTGCTCCACATGTGGCACCCGTCGTGTTGCTTAAATAGTCTAATTCGGTAGGTCACATTCATGAAAGGGAAGGGGATTGTAGTTACGACGTTAGGAACATATCCGATATCATTTGTGAAACGGTCATTCCATAACGGTCAACCAACTCGTGATGGCGTCCGTAAAATTTACGAAGGGATGATTTCAACTTCACCATTTGGAACTCTTGGTTTAATAGCTTCCTTGTGAGCAGTAACCCTCTTTCCACAAAATCATGATAGGAAATGCAAGCACGGGAATATCGTATCAATTGGGAGATATGTTCCCCGTATGCAGGTGCTGCTGGAATGTTGCTACTTAGAAATGGAAAGTTCACAATTGGAAAGCTGAAATCATCTCTTTTGTCGTAAAGTTTTGTTTTCAACCGACCCTCATTGTCAATTTCTAGATGTAAGTCAAGATATGAAGCCGACTTAACTGTATCTGTAGTATCCTTTATCTCCAACTCGATGGGATATATGCGTTCCACATAGTCACCAAATTTTGCATTGTTTAGTGAAAGAACGTCATCTATATAGCGGAAAGTAGAGTTAACGGATATTGCTAACTTCTTATCTTTCTTCCTAAGAAGTTTTAAAGTGAATTATTAATACCTAATTCGTTTATCAAGCAATTAATGTAATGACTTTTACTTTTAATAAAGTAACCCTTTGTTCAACTTGTAAAGCCTGTGTACATATTTTACCATAGATATAATGACAGAAAAAATAAAGAGGAAATATTGCAACCTCTGATAACACTGCTAAATTTGAGGCTTTCTTATATACACCAAAAATTTACTTTAAATATCTGAAATGTGATTTTTCCAAATAATCATTTAAGTATTTGGCACAACTTTTTGGAATTTTGGGTCCTCAATGCTCCTCAACTTTGTATTTGTTTTGGCTTTTTAACAATTTTGATCTGAGCGTCACTGATGAGTCTTATGTAGACGAAACGCGCGTCTGGCGTATAAAATTATAATCCTGGTACTTTTGATAACTATTAAGTAGATTAATTCAAATAGATAATCACTTTTTTCTTGCATGCATCAGAGTTAATTTTAAATGAACCCCAAATTTCCCTACAATATAATAAAATAATAAAATTGATTTTATTGTGTGATCATTTAAATGAATTGCAGTATCAATACTTGGATTACAAGCTGACATGGATTTTTGTAATTTAAATTTTGCTTTTAAGGATTTTTTTAATAGCTCTTCTTTCCCCTGTTAAAAAAGACCACTAGAAGTAAAGACTATCCCTAAATATTTACATTTATTAACACATTCTATAGCCTCTTTATCATTCATTCAAAAATTTTCCAAGCTTGTTAAAATTAAAGCTTTTGTTTTGGACAAGTTTACATCTAGACACCAGTCATTACAATAAGAATGCAATATATAAAGTCGGTTTTGAAGACCTTTTTTAGTGTTTGATAATACAATAATGTCATCAGCGTACTTAAGATAATCAATTCTACGCCCATTGATATCAACAGCACCTGGACTTGGCTCAAATTTTGGAGGCAGATCGTTAATGAAAAGCGTAAATAAGTTTGGACTTTAAACATCCCCTTGTCTTATCCCAACTAGAGAACTGAAAGATGGTGTTAATACATTGCCCACTTTCACAGACATTTCATTCTTGCTGTACATATCTTTTAAAATAGTATAAAAAGTTACAGATTTTTTATTTTCAAATAATTTATATTTAATACCACAGTGTATGATCCTGTCGAAAGTCTTTTTAAAGTCCACAGATTTTTCACCCTTTTTTGTTAGTATATTTATCTAATATGGTTTTTAAAACAAACATATGATCAGATGTTCTACTTTTTTTTTGAAAACCCCATCCGACATGGATGAATTATATTATGTTTAACAAGATGAATGTCAAGTCTTTTATTAAGAATACTGTTGAATAATTTTCCAATGCATGAACTTATTGCTATGCCTCTGTAGTTTTCAGGTTTACCAGGACTCCCTGTTTTAAATATTGGACATAAATTTAGATGATGACTATTTGCGAAGGTATGTTCCAGAGCAGAATACTAGATTAAAAAGTTTCTGCAAAACAGGTGCAAATATACTTCCCCCTAATGTTAATATCTCATTTGGAATACCATCCGATCCTGCAGCTTTATTATTCTTTAGTTTATTTAAAGCATCCAAAATTTCTTTTAGGGTTATTTTGTAATCTAGTTCACAAAAAGTTGGAGTTTTTTCTAAATGTTTTACTTTCTTATTAGTTTCCTCTAATCTGTCTTTAAATTTGTCAAAGTTAAAATTTAAAGATTGAAAATATGAAAACCAGACATTACTTTGAACATGTAGAACTTTCTGGACCATCCGAAGTGTCGTCTTTTAATTCTTTAATGAGATTCCAATAACTCTTTGGATTATTATCCCTAAGATTATCCAGACTATCAATAGATATAGGAAAATGTGGTGTGAGTGCCAATGAGACAACTCTCCATCCAAATAACAATTTAAAAAGTAAACCATTATATATGGAACGCCATAGCTGTCTTATGTGTCTTTCTTATTGCTTTTCTATTATAATATGGTGGTTTTCTATTATAAGATGGTGCTTTTCTATTATAAGATGGTACTTTTCTATTATAAGATGGTGGTTTTCTATTATAAGATGGTGGTTTTCTATTATAAGAAGGTGCTTTGCTATTATAAGATGGTGGTTTTCTATTATAAGATGGTGGTTTTATATTATACGAAGGTGGTTTTCTATTATAAGGTGTTTTTTTATTATAAGGTGGTTTTCTATTATAAGGTGCTTTTTTTATTATAAGGTGCTTTACTATTATAAGGTGCTTTTTTATTATAAGGTGCTTTTCTATTATAAGGTGCTTTTCTATTATAAGGTGCTTTTTTTATTATAAGGTGCTTTTTTATTATAAGGTGCTTTTTTATTATAAGGTGGTTTTCTATTATAAGGTGCTTTTTTATTATAAGGTGGTTTTCTATTATAAGGTGCTTTTTTATTATAAGGTGCTTTTTTATTATAGGGTGGTTTTCTATTATAAGGTGCTTTTTATTATAAGTTTTTTTTTATTATAAGGTGTTTTTTTTATTATGTGACGGTGGTTTCCATGATTAACCGGGAGTGTGGGGAAGCACTAATGACAGGACGATTGCTCGGATAGTGACAGCACAGTTGACCGGACGAGATATAAATAGTGATAACTTTTTTGTTATTCGGTAGATTGGTTTAATATTTGTAGACCTTACAGATATTAAAATGTATTTTATGAAAATCAAACAGAATAAGTGAGAAAAAAAACAATTTTGAGCAAATAAAGTTGACCGGACGGTATTCACACTCGCCGATATACGCTATACAGATATTCAGCCCCTCTACAACAAGTGTTGATATCTCTTTCTTTTACAATATTTGTCCATGAAATTCAGGAATCTGTGAGAATAATGAATATTGGATACGACAATATAAACTATATAGTAAAAAAAAAGTTTGTCTCCAAAAAAAGGTTGACCGGATGGTGTTCACATTCGCCGATGTACGCGTTAATCATATTGAACTGATAAAAAAAGTGTCAATATCTTATTTGTTTTACAATATTTTTACACGAAACTAAGAAATCTACGAGATCAATAATACTTGAAATGAAAATATCAACTTTATAGTAAATAAAAATGTTTTTTCTTAAAAAAAAGTTGACCGGACGGAATTCACATTCGCCGATATATATGCTTTAAATATATTAATGATCGACACAAATGTCAATATCTTTTTTATTTTACCATATTTGTCCATGATATTAAGGAATATTTTAAATTTATAAATACGTTATACGAAATTAAAAACATTATAGTATAAAAATTTGCTTTTCCTCAAAATAAGTTGACCGGACGGAATTCATTTGCCGATATATGCTTTAAATATATTGAACTGATCGACACTTTAAATATCTCTCCATGAAATTAAGGAATCTGTGAGATTAATAGATTATACATATTATACAAAAATATATACATTACTTTATAATAAAAACTTTGAGCCCAAAATATTGACTTGAGTAAGTTCACCAGCACACTAGAAGACCTGATATATAAAATATTTATTACATGTATTTAATTAGATTACTAACTTATTTTGACACCTGTCGTAATCACCAATCAAGCAAATAATCATGTCATTTAAGTTTTAAACACAAAGTTACTTTTGTATAATACTGCACTGTCACTAACTAGTCTGTCACTATATTTAAATTTAAAAGTGAGGTAAAATATATTCACCATTCGGTGAGGGGTCTTGCGGTCGTTCTAGACCACCAGAAGCCTTGAAAAAAATACGCAAAATCGTGCATCCCGAGAGTTTCTCGGACTCTTAGGAGGCACAATTATTTGAGTGTCCTCTCCCTTGGAACATCAGTCTCCAAAAACACCAAAACACCAGCCAGGTTAAAGACATCAGCCAAGTTAAAAATACCTCAGTCAAAACAGAAGGTTGTATCAACACCGAAATCTACTAAGATTGAGGTATGTAGCCTACTCGGACAAAAAATAGTGCATTTGATGTCATTGTTCACCTAAACTAACCAATAAATTTGCAGAAATGAAACGTTTGTTGAAAGAGAGTATATCAAGACCATTTTGAGCCAAATTTTATCTGTCTAGGAGTTTGCATTTAAAATTGAGGATTAATACGCTACATGGTATACTAATTTAAGATTTCCTGAAAACCAGGGATTATTTTTAGTGGTACGTCCTTTCGGGAGCTCTCTTTTTTCTTATATGATTTTGAATGTATATTGAAAATTGGCATGCAGAATGGTGACATCTGTACAATTCAGGATATACCTAGTTTCTATGAAGTATAACTTAAGGTCAAGGAACAGTAAATGGGCTATGTCGCAGATTTTGCTTAAACATTGCATACAACCTTGGCTCGTTGAACTACAACTGAAAATCGAAAAAATAATACATTTATCTCTTTTATTATCTGAAAAATTGCAGATTGATTTCTAATAATATGAGTGAATATTTGTATAGAGAGTACATAAAATCGGCGAAAAACCTTCTAAAATATGTCTTAAAATCGCCAAATCTCTAATCTTACTCCATAGATTTTTCTTTAAAAACTATATATTATATTGTTGACACATAAATTTCTGTTTTAATGATATAAAATAATCATAGGGTCACCGACTTCGTTTTTTGTCTAATAATCAATTTGTTACCTTGTTGTTAGTGAAAAACGTCAAAAATCAACGTTTTACGGCCTGCAACGCGATAACGTCACGATTATTTCGACGTTTTGTTGGATTTTTTCGCAAAGAACGCAACTTTGAATGATGTATACCGTAAAAACGAAGTCGGTGACCCTATCTTTATTTTGCATCATTATAACGGAAATTTATGTATCAACAGCATATAGTTTTTTAAGAAAAATCTATGGAGTAGAATTAGAGATATGGAGATTTTAAGACAAATTTTAGAAGGGTTTTCGCCGATTTTATGTGCTTTCTATACAAATGTTCACCCATTTTGTAAGAATTCAATCTGTAATATTTCAAATGATCATTGAGATAAATGCATTTCTATTTCGATTTTCAGTTAAAGTTCATCGAGCCAGAGTCGTATGCCAAATTTTACTGAAATCTAAGACATAGCCCATTTACTGTAACTTGACCTAAGGTAAAATATTTAGAAAGCTGTGAATTGCAAAATTTGGTTGTACAGATAGGGACTTTTAATTGGTGGTATGACACCTATATGTCTCTGTTAAACAAATCGGCGAATGTGAATTCAGTCCGGTCATCTTTTTTAGCAGAAAAACATTTTTTTTCACTATAAATTTATATTTTCGTATAATTTGTTTATAAATCTCACAGATTCCTGAATTACTTGGACAAATATTGTCAAAGATATTAACACTTGTTGTCGACAAGTTGAATATATGTATAGCGTATAACGACGAGTGTGAATACCGTCCGGTCAACTTTTTTTGCTCAAAAGAATTTTTTTTCACTTATTTTGTTTGATTTTCATAAAATATATTTTAACATCTTTAAGGTCTACAAATATTAAACCAATCTACCGAATAACAAAAAAGTTTTGACTATTTAAATTATATCTCGTCCGGTCAACCGTCCTGTCACTATCCGGGCAATCGTCCTGTCATTGGTGCTTCCCCACATTTCCGGTTAATCACGGGAACCACCATCACATAATAAAAAAACACCTTATAATAAAAAAAGCACCTTATAATAGAAAAGCACCTTATAATAGAAAAGCACCTTATAATAAAAAAGCACCTTATAATAGAAAACCACCTTATAATAAAAAAGCACCTGATAAAAGAAAACCACCTTCGTATATAGAAAACTACCATCTTATAATAGAAAACCACCACCTTATAATAGAAAAGCACCTTCTTATAATAGACCAGTTGCTTCGCAGGGCGCAGCATTATACGACCGCAGATGTAGAATCCTGAACAGATGGGACAAGTATGGACACAACTTTTAGATTGATACAGCTTTAAATGTGGATTGTGATTAAATAGTTGACACAACATAGGTTTATGTCACATTATGATTTGGACCCTTTGGACCTTAATGTAGACCAATTTGAAAACTGGACCAAAAATTTAGAATCTACATACACAGTTAGATTTGGAATATCAAAGAATCACATTTATTCAATTTTTGATGAAATCAAACAAAGTTTAATTTTGGACCCCGATTTGGACCAACTTGAAAACTGGGCCAATAATAAAAAATCTAAGTACATTTTTAGATTCAACATATTAAAGAAACCCAAGGATTCAATTTTTGTCAAAATCAAACAAAGTTTAAGTTTGGACCCTTTGAACCTTAATGTAAACCAATTTGAAAACGGGACCAAAAATTAAGAATCTACATACACAGTTAGATTTGGCATATTAAAGAACCCCAATTATTCATTTTTTTGATGAAATCAAACAAAGTTTAATTTTGGACCCTTTGGGCCCCAAATTCCTAAACTGTTGGGACCAAAACTCCCAAAATCAATACCAACCTTCCTTTTATGGTCATAAACCTTGTGTTTAAATTTCATAGATTTCTATTCACTTATACTAAAGTAATAATGTACTGATTTCAATTCAAATTTCTAATGAAGTTTGCAACAATAACTGCTGATTTAAATACATCATACAATATTAAAATGTAAAAAAAAAGTGCTTGTTATCACTGAATGGTAAAGATTGTTTTAATTTATTAGTTGGTTGTAAAAATGAAAATACATTGTATATTGTATAAAAATTCAACTACTATTCTATACAAAGAAAGATAACTCCAATTGAAAAAAATAATTGCTATTTCACAATATTGTGCAATTATATATTTCTTGCCATTGTGCATTACTTTGCAATTGAAAATTTCTTGCTATTGCACAATACTTTATATGACAATTGTGAATCCTGATTTGGACCAACTTGAAAACTGGGCCCATAATCAAAAATCAAAGTACATGTTTAGATAAAGCATATCAAAGAAGCCAAAGAATTTAATTTTTGTTAAAATCAAACTTAGTTTAATTTTGGACCCTTTGGACCTTAATGTAGACCAATTTGAAAACTGGACCAAAAATTAAGAATCTACATACACAGTTAGATTTGGAATATCAAAGAACCCCATTTATTCAATTTTTGATGAAATCAAACAAAGTTTAATTTTGGACCCCAATTTGGACCAACTTAAAAACTGGGCCAATAATTAAAACTCTAAGTACATTTTTAGATTCAGCATATCAACAAACCCCAAGGATTCAATTTTTGTCAAAATCAAACAAAGTTTAAGTTTGGACCCTTTGAACCTTAATGTAAACCAATTTGAAAACGGGACCAAAAATTAAGAATCTACATACACAGTTAGATTCAGCATATCAAAGAACCCCAATTATTCAATTTTTTATGAAATCAAACAAAGTTTAATTTTGGACCCTTTGGGCCCCAAATTCCTAAACTGTTGGGACCAAAACTCCCAAAATCAATACCAACCTTCCTTTTATGGTCATAAACCTTGTGTTTAAATTTCATAGATTTCTATTCACTTATACTAAAGTTATAATATTGAGACCAAGAAAAATGTTTATTTGGGCCCCTTTTTGGCCCCAAATTCCTAAACTGTTGGGATCTCAACTCCCCAAATCAATACCAACCTTCCTTTTGTGGTCATAAACCTTGTGTTTAAATTTCATAGATTTCTTTTTACTTAAACTAAAGTTATTGTGCAAAAACCAAGAATAATGCTTATTTTGGCCCCTAATTCCTATACTGTTAGAACCAAAACTCCCAAAATCAATCCCAACCTTCCTTTTGTGGTCATAAACCTTGTGTTAAAATTTCATAGATTTCTATTCACTTTTACTAAAGTTAGAGTGCGAAAACTAAAAGTATTCGGACGACGACGACACAGACGACGACGACGACGACGGCGACGCAGACAACGACGCCAACGTGATAGCAATATACGACAAAAAAAAAAATCAAATTTTGCGGTCGTATAAAAACCACCATCTTATAATAGAAAACCACCATCTGATAATAGAAAACCACCATCGTATAATAGAAAACCACCATCTTATAATAGAAAAGCACCATCTTATAATAGAAAAGCAATAAAAAAGACACATAAGACAGCTATGGCGTTCCATAATTATAGGTATCAAGAATGTTTTTTTTTTTTTTTTTTTTAATATGTGCGGTAAGGACTCATTTTGGCCTCAAATTTCAGTTTCATCTGACGAAAGATTTTGACCACTTTTTAAACACTTAACTGTCTATTTCACTTGATTCAGTTAGTTTAAGTGAAATATTTTAACTGATTTATATATAATTAGTCGTTAAAAACGATCCGATTCAAGCTCAAATATGACAAATCTCTCAAATATGCCAAAAAACGTCACTTTTCAGTTGGTTTTTGTCAAAAATGAAAGTGGCCGCATCCGTGTTCATCCACAAACTTTATATATGTTATGTTTTATCATAAAATACAACTTACATTGCAATATTAGGATGAACACGAATGCGGCCACTTTCGTTTTACACGGAAATCGTCTAAAATTTAACTAAAATGATAGAATTTTGAAGATTTCAGTAATTTAGCATGGCTTAATGGTGCTACAACCCGATATATGTGCATTAATTGTATTGTCAAAAACAGCCCATATTTATGTAGCAGAAACATTCAACTGTCCAATAAATAACTAAAAGTTTACATTTTAACAATTTTGTAAAACTGTTATATTTTGGGGCCAAAAAGGGGTCTTACCGGACCTACTCCTTTCCTTTCTTTATATTTACGTAGCTTATTATACTCTCTTTGACATTTATAAAGTAAGACCCTTTTATAATTGGGTCCCAAGGGAATTTTGATAATTATAGCTTACCTTTAGAAATAAGACTTTTACGTGTTTGTACTAGGTCTATGTCAAACATTTTTTTTGATTTTTATGTTTACGTACACCTTTTAATTTTGTTTTACGAAATATTAAACATTTACTGGCAGCGTTATCTATTATATTAAAACATTCATTAGCCGCTTGTTCAATATAGTCCTCTGAAAGATTAAATTTTGAGTCCAAATTTTTTTTTAATACTGTTTCTTATATTTGGCTGGCATAAAGTATCTTGAAGTTTTTGTGTAGAGGTTTCTGACCATATGTATTTTCCTGGAAAAAAAATAGTAATGTCTTGCTCCTTATTTTTAGGTGAATAACTAGCTAACTGGCCAAATGTTAGTTTACAGTGACAGTTTGACAGAGTGGATAAAAAAATCAGTAACATGAAAAAATAAAGTGTCTGCAATCAAGTCTTCTGACACGATAACATATTCAACCACACTACTACCTACTGCTTTCATACAAGTGTATTTATCATAAGAATCGCCTTACATTCTCCCATTTAAAAAAACGTAATTTGGACGCAATACACAAGTCCAGAAGTTGTTTACCCCTTGAATCTACTTTTATATCATAACTATATCTTTTTTCTTGAATAACGTCACAACCATAATTATCATACGTTGGTATATGTGTATCATTAACATCATTAATTATAAAATCTGGCTCTGACCCTGTCCTTGCATTTAAGTCACAACACAATTAATATAATACTACCTTGTTGACTAAACTTTTTGACCTTATTTAAAGGATTTTCAGTGTGTTTTAAAGCTTTTAAAGGTTGAACTTGACCTGTTCAATGCATGCTACGCCTGTTGGAACATGTATTTTACATTACAAAAGGAAAGACCTCTCAATTGTTCAAGAACAATTGACATTTTAATCTTTACATGTATTTGTTAAAATCTTGATGCTCTTGCGAACTTCATATTTTATCAAAATACTAGGCCCCCATAGTCTCTAGAATTAGCTGATTGTGGTCTACACATAGGGTAATAGTTAAAACCCTCAATATAGACTGTAGTGATATAACCTACATGGGTGTCAGTTATTAGTACAACATCATAATTTCTTATCTCTTGAAGAAAAAGCGGGATCTGTTATTTTATCATTGTGTTTTGAAATAACCCCACCTATATTCCAAACACAAAATGTTATGTTGTGGAAAAAAAAGATATTTTTCTATTGACTGGTCATAATTGCTCTTTAATCACATCGTTTTTTAGTTCCCTCTGACCACTTATAAGTTGTACAATATATTTTTTTTAGATAGATAGTTAGCTTTTGGACAGGTACAATCTGACAATGTAGTATGTATATAAAATCCTTGTAAAATAATAAAACTCTTTAGCGAATTCACAGAGTATTATAGTCAAATGTCTTTATAGTATAGAACATTTGCTTCATGATATATCTTTAACCTTAATGCTATGGTTATTCTTATCATAAGGCAGTTGTGGCGTTCCATATTTTTCATCATGTGTGCAAGACCAATAAAAAAGATTTAAAACATCGAAAAACTAAAGGCTCTCAAGAGCCTGTATCGCTCACCTGACTCTATTTGGATTTTTGAATTCATATAAGAAAAGATATTTGGCTACAAAGTAACAACACTTGGTCAGCACCAGATAAGAAACATTCATGCTATGTTTGGTTTCATTCCATTCAGTGGTTCTCTAAAAGAAGACATTTGTACGTATTTCCCATAGGGTCCTATGTTAAACTAAGGTAGCAATAAACAGTTAGGAAAAAATATTAAAATTTGCTCTCATAAATTTTACCATCCCCTTTTCATTGCTTTCTTGCAATACTAATCTTACTGTTTGTGTCATATATGTGCATATGTATGTAATCAGAATCTTTCATAGATTTTATATCCAGTATATAAAATGGTAAAATATAATTTCTTTTGAGTGTATCCATGGCAACAATCTGCACTTATTTGCTATAAAATATTGCAAAAAGGGGGGAAAAGATGTCACATATTTCCCCAAAATATGACTAAAAGTAGAATTTCAATCGCTTGAAGTAATACCTTTTCTGAAACTGTGTACATATATCATTCAGTAGATCCAATGAAAATCATATGTCTTTCATCTCATTTTTTTGTAAAATTGCGTCAAAAACTTCGTGTAGAAAAAAACTGTTTGTAAACATTACATTAATTTCTGGACCAATGGCCGGTCAAGCTATGAAAATACGGATTGTCAAACAGAAAATAGCCCATAAAACATGTTAAAAACAATCTTGATGCCCTTATAAACCATCTTTGAAGGCTAAATTAGTACTCAGCTGTCTAAAAAGGAATTTTATTACACAATAACTTTCCTATTTGAAAAATCCACAGGGGCCATAATGCGAAACTAAACTCCTAACTGTGTATTGCTACCTTAATAGTAAATATTTTTTTCCAATTCTCCCTTTTTACTAATTTTCTGTGTTCTGCTAGCTTAAACGAGTAAAATGGCCTTTTATTTTTGAAAATTGGTTGAGTAATGAATATTTTATGAAGGTTAGCAGTTGACACTGAAACGCGACAAAACTTGATTTAAAGAAAAATGCCAAGTCAAAGTGTAAAATCTTGTTTTAACCTCAATTGTTGGCTAAATCTTTAAAGCTATTCCTTTTTTTGTCAGTTTTTTAGTTGAACATCTTCATGAGATATTTGATGATGCAAAATTGTACATAATTTAGCAATTTCAAGCATGAAAATATTAATCTTTATGTTTATTGCATGCCAAAGACTTGATTAAAAAACTTGGTAGTAGGGAATTAATTTCCTACATCTGATTCAACTATATATTTAATATATGCAAAAATGTAACATGAAATCTTGATAAAAATAATAATTTGATATATTCGCAAGAAAAAAACAAACGCGTTCAATTCTTAGGCTACTACATGCACCCCAATCCTTCAGAAGCAACAGTTAAGCGGATAGAGTACAAATATAAGCCGTGTGTCAAAATGTCTAATTTTGGTTGCTAAGGACTGTAAACAATAAAATTGACATGTATTGTCATTCTTAAAGGCTTAATTCCCTCAGAAGTTGATTTAGAATCTAAATATCAATAGATTTGTGGTATGAAAAGTCTTAAATTATACAATTCTGAGCTTGGTAAGTATGCCATAAGGTAGCAATAAACAGTTAGGAAAAAATATTAAAATTTGCTCTCATAAATTTTACCATCCCCTTTTCATTGCTTTCTTGCAATACTAATCTTACTGTTTGTGTCATATATGTGCATATGTATGTAATCAGAATCTTTCATAGATTTTATATCCAGTATATAAAATGGTAAAATATAATTTCTTTTGAGTGTATCCATGGCAACAATCTGCACTTATTTGCTATAAAATATTGCAAAAAGGGGGGAAAAGATGTCACATATTTCCCCAAAATATGACTAAAAGTAGAATTTCAATCGCTTGAAGTAATACCTTTTCTGAAACTGTGTACATATATCATTCAGTAGATCCAATGAAAATCATATGTCTTTCATCTCATTTTTTTGTAAAATTGCGTCAAAAACTTCGTGTAGAAAAAAACTGTTTGTAAACATTACATTAATTTCTGGACCAATGGCCGGTCAAGCTATGAAAATACGGATTGTCAAACAGAAAATAGCCCATAAAACATGTTAAAAACAATCTTGATGCCCTTATAAACCATCTTTGAAGGCTAAATTAGTACTCAGCTGTCTAAAAAGGAATTTTATTACACAATAACTTTCCTATTTGAAAAATCCACAGGGGCCATAATGCGAAACTAAACTCCTAACTGTGTATTGCTACCTTAATAGTAAATATTTTTTTCCAATTCTCCCTTTTTACTAATTTTCTGTGTTCTGCTAGCTTAAACGAGTAAAATGGCCTTTTATTTTTGAAAATTGGTTGAGTAATGAATATTTTATGAAGGTTAGCAGTTGACACTGAAACGCGACAAAACTTGATTTAAAGAAAAATGCCAAGTCAAAGTGTAAAATCTTGTTTTAACCTCAATTGTTGGCTAAATCTTTAAAGCTATTCCTTTTTTTGTCAGTTTTTTAGTTGAACATCTTCATGAGATATTTGATGATGCAAAATTGTACATAATTTAGCAATTTCAAGCATGAAAATATTAATCTTTATGTTTATTGCATGCCAAAGACTTGATTAAAAAACTTGGTAGTAGGGAATTAATTTCCTACATCTGATTCAACTATATATTTAATATATGCAAAAATGTAACATGAAATCTTGATAAAAATAATAATTTGATATATTCGCAAGAAAAAAACAAACGCGTTCAATTCTTAGGCTACTACATGCACCCCAATCCTTCAGAAGCAACAGTTAAGCGGATAGAGTACAAATATAAGCCGTGTGTCAAAATGTCTAATTTTGGTTGCTAAGGACTGTAAACAATAAAATTGACATGTATTGTCATTCTTAAAGGCTTAATTCCCTCAGAAGTTGATTTAGAATCTAAATATCAATAGATTTGTGGTATGAAAAGTCTTAAATTATACAATTCTGAGCTTGGTAAGTATGCCATAAGGTAGCAATAAACAGTTAGGAAAAAATATTAAAATTTGCTCTCATAAATTTTACCATCCCCTTTTCATTGCTTTCTTGCAATACTAATCTTACTGTTTGTGTCATATATGTGCATATGTATGTAATCAGAATCTTTCATAGATTTTATATCCAGTATATAAAATGGTAAAATATAATTTCTTTTGAGTGTATCCATGGCAACAATCTGCACTTATTTGCTATAAAATATTGCAAAAAGGGGGGAAAAGATGTCACATATTTCCCCAAAATATGACTAAAAGTAGAATTTCAATCGCTTGCAGTAATACCTTTTCTGAAACTGTGTACATATATCATTCAGTAGATCCAATGAAAATCATATGTCTTTCATCTCATTTTTTTGTAAAATTGCGTCAAAAACTTCGTGTAGAAAAAAACTGTTTGTAAACATTACATTAATTTCTGGACCAATGGCCGGTCAAGCTATGAAAATACGGATTGTCAAACAGAAAATAGCCCATAAAACATGTTAAAAACAATCTTGATGCCCTTATAAACCATCTTTGAAGGCTAAATTAGTACTCAGCTGTCTAAAAAGGAATTTTATTACACAATAACTTTCCTATTTGAAAAATCCACAGGGGCCATAATGCGAAACTAAACTCCTAACTGTGTATTGCTACCTTAATAGTAAATATTTTTTTCCAATTCTCCCTTTTTACTAATTTTCTGTGTTCTGCTAGCTTAAACGAGTAAAATGGCCTTTTATTTTTGAAAATTGGTTGAGTAATGAATATTTTATGAAGGTTAGCAGTTGACACTGAAACGCGACAAAACTTGATTTAAAGAAAAATGCCAAGTCAAAGTGTAAAATCTTGTTTTAACCTCAATTGTTGGCTAAATCTTTAAAGCTATTCCTTTTTTTGTCAGTTTTTTAGTTGAACATCTTCATGAGATATTTGATGATGCAAAATTGTACATAATTTAGCAATTTCAAGCATGAAAATATTAATCTTTATGTTTATTGCATGCCAAAGACTTGATTAAAAAACTTGGTAGTAGGGAATTAATTTCCTACATCTGATTCAACTATATATTTAATATATGCAAAAATGTAACATGAAATCTTGATAAAAATAATAATTTGATATATTCGCAAGAAAAAAACAAACGCGTTCAATTCTTAGGCTACTACATGCACCCCAATCCTTCAGAAGCAACAGTTAAGCGGATAGAGTACAAATATAAGCCGTGTGTCAAAATGTCTAATTTTGGTTGCTAAGGACTGTAAACAATAAAATTGACATGTATTGTCATTCTTAAAGGCTTAATTCCCTCAGAAGTTGATTTAGAATCTAAATATCAATAGATTTGTGGTATGAAAAGTCTTAAATTATACAATTCTGAGCTTGGTAAGTATGCCATAAGGTAGCAATAAACAGTTAGGAAAAAATATTAAAATTTGCTCTCATAAATTTTACCATCCCCTTTTCATTGCTTTCTTGCAATACTAATCTTACTGTTTGTGTCATATATGTGCATATGTATGTAATCAGAATCTTTCATAGATTTTATATCCAGTATATAAAATGGTAAAATATAATTTCTTTTGAGTGTATCCATGGCAACAATCTGCACTTATTTGCTATAAAATATTGCAAAAAGGGGGGAAAAGATGTCACATATTTCCCCAAAATATGACTAAAAGTAGAATTTCAATCGCTTGAAGTAATACCTTTTCTGAAACTGTGTACATATATCATTCAGTAGATCCAATGAAAATCATATGTCTTTCATCTCATTTTTTTGTAAAATTGCGTCAAAAACTTCGTGTAGAAAAAAACTGTTTGTAAACATTACATTAATTTCTGGACCAATGGCCGGTCAAGCTATGAAAATACGGATTGTCAAACAGAAAATAGCCCATAAAACATGTTAAAAACAATCTTGATGCCCTTATAAACCATCTTTGAAGGCTAAATTAGTACTCAGCTGTCTAAAAAGGAATTTTATTACACAATAACTTTCCTATTTGAAAAATCCACAGGGGCCATAATGCGAAACTAAACTCCTAACTGTGTATTGCTACCTAAGTCCCCCGCTGGCGGCCATCTTGGATGATGGATCGGCTACAAAGTAACAAAACTTGGTCAGCACCTCATAAGGAACATTCATGCCATGTTTGGTTTCATTCCATTCAGTGGTTCTCTAAAATAAGTCATGTTTATGCATTTCCCATAGGGTCCTATGTTAAACTTAGTCCCCTGCTGGCGTCCATCTTAGATGGTGGATCGTCTACAAAGTAACAACACTTGATCAGAACCTCATAAGGAACATTCATGCCATGTTTGGTTTCATTCCATTCAGTGGTTCTCTAAAAGAAGTCATTTGTATGCATTTCCCGTAGGGTCCTATGTTAAACTAAGTCCTCCGCTGGCGGCCATCTTGGATGATGGATCGGCTACAAAGTAACAACACTTGATCAGCACCTCATAAGGAACATTCATGCCATCTTTGGTTTTATTCCATTCAGTGGTTCTCTAAAAGAAGTCATTTGTATGCATTTCCCATAGGGTCCTATGTTAAACTAAGTCCTCCGCTGGCGGCCATCTTGGATGATGGATCGGCTACAAAGTAACAACACTTGGTCAGCACCTCATAAGAAACATTCATGCAATGTTTGGTTTCATTCCATTCAATGGTTCTCTAAAAGAAGTCATTTGTATGCATTTCCCGTAGGGTCCTATGTTAAACTAAGTCCTCCGCTGGCGGCCATCTTGGATAATGTATCGGCTACAAAGTAACAACACTTGATCATCACCTCATAAGGAACATTCATGCCATGTTTGGTTTCATTCCATTCAGTGGTTCTCTAAAAGAAGTCATTTGTATGCATTTCCCATAGGGTCCTATGTTAAACTAAGTCCTCCGCTGGCGGCCATCTTGGATGATGGATCGGCTACAAAGTAACAACACTTGGTCAGCACCTCATAAGAAACATTCATGCAATGTTTGGTTTCATTCCATTCAATGGTTCTCTAAAAGAAGTCATTTGTATGCATTTCCCGTAGGGTCCTATGTTAAACTAAGTCCTCCGCTGGCGGCCATCTTGGATAATGTATCGGCTACAAAGTAACAACACTTGGTCATCACCTCATAAGGAACATTCATGCCATGTTTGGTTTCATTCCATTCAGTGGTACTCTAAAAGAAGTCATTTGTATGCATTTCCAATAGGGTCCTATGTTAAACTAAGTCCCCTGCTGGCGTCCATCTTAGATGGTGGATCGGCTACAAAGTAACAACACTTGATCATCACCTCATAAGGAACATTCATGCCATGTTTGGTTTCATTCCATTCAGTGGTTCTCTAAAAGAAGTCATTTGTATGCATTTCCAATAGGGTCCTATGTTAAACTAAGTCCTCCGCTGGCGGCCATCTTGGATGATGGATCGGCTACAAAGTAACAACACTTGGTCAGCACCTCATAAGGAACATTCATGCCATGTTTGGTTTCATTCCATTCAGTGGTTCTCTAAAAGAAGTCATTTGTATGCATTTCCCGTAGGGTCCTATGTTAAACTAAGTCCTCCGCTGGCGGCCATCTTGGATGCTGGATCGGCTACAAAGTAACAACACTTGGTCAGCACCTCATAAGGAACATTCAAGCCATGTTTGGTTTCATTCCATTCAGTGGTTCTCTAAAAGAAGTCATTTGTATGCATTTCCCATAGGGTCCTATGTTAAACTAAGTCCCCTGCTGGCGTCCATCTTAGATGGTGGATCGGCTACAAAGTAACAACACTTGATCATCACCTTATAAGGAACATTCATGCCATGTTTGGTTTCATTCCATTCAGTGGTTCTCTAAAAGAAGTCATTTGTATGCATTTCCAATAGGGTCCTATGTTAAACTAAGTCCTCCGCTGGCGGCCATCTTGGATGATGGATCGGCTACAAAGTAACAACACTTGGTCAGCACCTCATAAGGAACATTCATGCCATGTTTGGTTTCATTCCATTCAGTGGTTCTCTAATAGAAGTCATTTGTATGCATTTCCCATAGGGTCCTATGTTAAACTAAGTCCCCTGCTGGCGTCCATCTTAGATGGTGGATCGGCTACAAAGTAACACCACTTGATCATCACCTCATAAGGAACATTCATGCCATGTTTGATTTCATTCCATTCAGTGGTTCTCTTAAAGAAGTCATTTGTATGCATTTCCAATAGGTTCCTATGTTAAACTAAGTCCTCCGCTGGCGGCCATCTTGGATGATGGATCGGCTACAAAGTAACAAAACTTGGTCAGCACCTCATATGGATCATTCATGCCATGTTTGGTTTCATTCCATTCAATGGTTCTCTAAAAGAAGTCATTTGTATGCATTTCCCATATGGTCCTATGTTAAACTAAGTCCCCTGCTGGCGTCCATCTTAGATGGTTGATCGGCTACAAAGTAACAACACTTGATCAGCACCTCATAAGGAACATTCATGCCATGTTTGGTTTCATTCCTTTCAGTGGTTCTCTAAAAGAAGTCATTTGTATGCATTTCCCATAGGGTCCTATGTTAAACTGAGTCCTCCGCTGGCGGCCATCTTGGATGATGGATCGGCTACAAAGTAACAACACTTGGTCAGCACCTCATAAGGAACATTCAAGCCATGTTTGGTTTCATTCCATTTAGTGGTTCTCTAAAAGAAGTCATTTGTATGCATTTCCCGTAGGGTCCTATGTTAAACTAAGTCCCCTGCTGGCGTCCATCTTAGATGGTGGATCGGCTACAAAGTAACAACACTTGATCATCACCTCATAAGGAACATTCATGCCATGTTTGGTTTCATTCCATTCAGTGGTTCTCTAAAAGAAGTCATTTGTATGCATTTCCAATAGGGTCCTATGTTAAACTAAGTCCTCCGCTGGCGGTCATCTTGGATGATGGATCGGCTACAAAGTAACAACACTTGGTCAGCACCTCATAAGGAACATGCATGCCATGTCTGGTTTCATTCCATTCAGTGGTTCTCTAAAAGAAGTCATTTGTATGCATTTCCCATAGGGTCCTATGTTTAACTAAGTCCCCTGCTGGCGTCCATCTTAGATGGTGGATCGGCTACAAAGTAACACCACTTGATCATCACCTCATAAGGAACATTCATTCAATGTTTGGTTTCATTCCATTCAGTGGTTCTCTAAAAGAAGTCATTTGTATGCATTTCCCATAGGTTCCTATGTTAAACTAAGTCCTCCGCTGGCGGCCATCTTGGATGATGGATCGGCTACAAAGTAACAACACTTGGTCATCACCTCATAAGGAACATTCATGCCATGTTTGGTTTCATTCCATTCAGTGCTTCTCTAAAAGAAGTCATTTGTATGCATTTCCCTTAGGGTCCTATGTTAAACTAAGTCCCCTGCTGGCGTCCATCTTAGATTGTGGATCGGCTACAAAGTAACAACACTTGATCAGCACCTCAGAAGGAACATTCATGCCATGTTTGGTTTCATTCCATTCAGTGGTTCTCTAAAAGAAGTCATTTGTATGCATTTCCCATAGGGTCCTATGTTAAACTAAGTCCTCCGCTGGCGGCCATCTTGGATGATGGATCGGCTACAAAGTAACAACACTTGGTCAGTACCTCATAAGGAACATTCATGCCATGTTTGGTTTTATTCCATTCAGTGGTTCTCCAGCAGAAGTTCAAAATGTAAAATGTGAACGACGACAACGACGACAACGGACGACGACGGACGACGACGGACGACGGACGACGGACGCCAAGTGATGAGAACAGATTACTTGGCCCTTCGGGCCAGGTGAGCTTAAAAGTAAAAAAAAAAGGAAGTAAAATGTCTGACCTTGAGTATCTCACTCGAAGTATTGCTATTTTTAGTGGACTACAAATCAACAATGAAACAGTAAATAGTTTATAATTCCTCGGAGGTTTGTCTTTATGTGTATTGGCTAACGTTGCCACCGTTAAAAAATAATATGAAAAAGTATTATAGAGTCTGAAATTATGAACTCACCAAAATGGCAGGCAAAAGAGGGTCTAGATGAGAGATCTGTCGATTATTTCTATAGTCTATTTTTAGGGTCATCTTTATTTTTCGTGATTCACTATATATTGGCCGAGTATTTTAAATATAGATCAATTATATTATTACAGTACAACCATTATTCATACAAGAAAAAACAGGACGGAATGAAAAAGGCAAATATCATTGTTTTCGGTTATGTAGAATGTTTTCACTTTTAATAATATGACAAATGAACGAGTAAATACATTTTAAAAAGACAAATGCTTTTCAGATCATGATCTTGATATTTTTGATGATGTCAGCTTTCTTTGGCGTTTCGTTTAAAAATTTAAAAACTAGTATAGTACACCTGTAAATAGGCGGGGCAAAGATATGTCATAATCTTATCTTGTATTTGGAGACTCGAGTCGACGGCAATACTAAGATCATACGAAGGGACTTGTCTTTTTTTTTATCTGGGAAAGGGTAGGCTGGTTAAAATACAGGGGCTCAAGTTTTTTTCTTTGTGTGGAAAAGGGGGTTCATTTTTTTTTATTATTTCAAAGTGGGGGAATCAATATATGTATATATATTTTTTCCACACAGAAAAAATAAGTAACATACTTCAAAAGACAAAATGTCAAGAAGAACACTACAACAGTCAAATGGAAATATATTTTTACCACCATCCAATTAAGTAAGACAACATATGACTTAATTGGTCATGTAGGAAGCTGCCATTTTGTGTCCTTTTGTCCCATATAAAATGCATGGGTGCTTCATTAACTCGAATGATCCAGTCATTATAATTCACCCACTTAGATCACTACATCAACAAGCATTACTGACAAGTTTTGTTATATCAGTTTGATAGTTTGAAAGAAATGAAGTATAAAACAAAATGAAATCTATTACAGCAATTAGTGCTGGAATTTATTTAAAAAATCAAATCACACCACATCATAATAGAATATAGTGTAGAGCAATAGTTTCTCCAATAAATGATCAAAATTAATATTCATCATGTCTAATCTGCATACAAACAGTTGAATATTGATACAATAGATGATTCTGAGGTGACACACCCACTAATGTACCTTTTTGTTTTCATTATAAGATCCCTTTAGATCATTTACCCTCTAATTCCCTAAAAATTTGTACTTTTTAGGCTAATAAATCAAAATGTTAGAGTTATGGAATTATGAAGTATGAACCATCCATATAAAAAATTACCAACTCAGTGGAGGTTTCTATATGGCCTAACATAAAATTAAGTTTAATTTAAGCAGCGTTTAACATGCTTAAGAGAGTGATATGCAATATAATTATCCCTCTGCTTTATAGTAAATCATAAAATGGAAAATGGAAATGGGGAATGTGTCAAAGAGACAACAACCCGACCATAGAACAAATAACAGCAGAAGTTTACCAACAGGTCTTCAATGCAGCGAGAAATTCACGCACCCGAAAGCGTCCTTCAGCTGACCCCTAAACAAATAAATACTAGTTCAGTGATAATTTAATGAACGCCATACTAATTTCCAAATTGTACACAAGAAACTGAAATTAAAATAATACAAGACTAACAAAGGCTAGAGGCTCCTGACTTGGGACAGGCGCAAAAATGCGACGGGGTTAAACATGTTTATGAGATCTAAACCCTCCCCAGCCGATTTAGAAAAGTAAACGCATAACAACACGCACATTTAAAATTCAATTCAAGAGAAGTCCGAGTCTGATGTCAGAAGACGTAACCAAAGAAAATAAACAAAATGACAATAATACATAAATAACAACAGACTAGCAGTTAACTGACATGCCAGCTCCAGACTTTAATTGAACTGATTGAAAGATTATGATTTCATCATATGAATATCAGGCACAATACTTCCGTTGGGGGTTTAGTATCATCAGAGACATATATATGTCTCTGGTATCACACCATCATAACATATATGAGATGTATGATTTGTTATTGGTTCAAAAAGTAAGACTTAAAAGTATTCTTTAATAGCCCAATAAATGAAATTAGGGGGGGGGGGGATAAGAAAAAGTGTATTGTAAGTTAAAATGTTTTATTAACTGGGATCAAAAGTGAAAATATTTTTTCAATTTAGAGCATCAATAAATATGTTTTTCCTTCAAGCTACAAAAATATTTTTTGTCATGTATCCGATTTCACCACATGTGAGAGATACACACGCCTGATGGTATGGCGCAGGAATAGTGTCACAATGGCGTTTTTATGCCATCGCATAATTTATTTATGCGATTGCATAATTCATTTATGCGATTGCATAATTCATTTCTGCGATTGCATAAATAATTATGCGATGGCATAAATAATTATGCGATTGCATAAATGCCGTTTTATGCCATCGCATAATTAATTTTGCCATTGCACAATTATATTTTTGCAATGGCGTAATTATTTATGCGATCGCAAAAAACTTTATGCAATCGCATAATTGCATTAATGTAATGGCAAAAATGATTTCATAGTCCAATCAAAAGCTTTATTACATGCTGAATTCAGGGTGAAATTTTCGGCACAACTTTTTACTATCTAAAATGGTATGTCTAAGGGAATGGTAATTTTCTTTCATTCAATAGCAGTGGAATAAAAATTGTCTCCATACTTTTTCTTTTTAATTATAGCAAAAAATATTACATACAATTAGTCCCAGATGGTGTTATTAAATATGTCTCAGAAAATATAATAGCATTGTTTAAGTGTATATATTTAAGACAATGCCAATCCAAACCATTTTCTGTGGAAAAGGGGGGGGGGGTTAAAATAAACTGTTGGTTTCCATTTCAAAATAAGAGGAAAAGAAAATACAACATTCTGTTTAAAAATAAATCTTATATGTGAAAAAAAGTTTGTTGTTGAATATAAAAGTCACACAAAGACAGTTTCGAATAAAAAAAATCACAACAATTCAGTGGTAATGTGACGGTTTTGTTATGAAGACATGAAGACTTATCCCCTATATCGGTACTAATTCATATTCTTGTCGGTATTAAACAATTATTTGTAAATATTTTTTTAAAACACAGATTTTAGTTGGTGATTTCTTTCCTGATCAGAAGACCTATGAATCTATCTTAATCTGTTTTATTGTGAAAACAACCAATAAAAATATTCATAATATACATGTACATGTAGTTTACATCAAAATCTTACATCTTACATCTTTTGAAAAGAGACATACATTAGGATACAGAATCATACAGGTGTCAATATTTATACACCCACCACTTCTCATAAATCTGGGGTTATTTAAACGGCCAGTTAAGAAGTAGAATCAAGGGCAGCAGTCCTTTTGCGCCAATACCTGTCTTTCAGGGGTATCATTTGCGCCAATTTTCTATTTTCCAAATATATCATTTGCGCCAATAATCGGTACTCATTTGCGCCAATTTACCTGTACACATTTCTATTATATACATTAATGATTAATATTTTATTCTTATAATATGTTTGGCTTAACAAAGTATTATATGATCGGAGATATTTCACCATGATGATGAGCATCTGGAGAGAAATGACGTGAAATGCAATAGACAGTCCATGTACAGAGACAGGAGAAAACTGATTGCTTTGTTGAATATTTAATACACGATATGCCAAAAGAGAAGAAAATATCAACTTTGCTGATAATATTTTCCACACATACGTTGATCATGACACAGTGCTTAAATTTAATCTCACCACCCGTATGGGCTAAAACTCTATCTATACCGCAAGATGTACTGTATTATGCATTTCATCCTTCAATGATTGTCTTTTTGGACAATAAAAGTGAAGTTACAAGCTACTACATACATTAAATTATGGGGTACTCATGCAGCAGCAGCAAGAAGAAAGAATGTTTCAGAAAAGAGAAACATTTGCCGTGTAAACTGCCAGTTCCAAGTCCGAATAAAGGTTTTCGCACCATAACTTTAGTATAAATGAATAGAAATCTATGAAATTTAAACACAAGGTTTATTGATTTTGGGAATTTTGGTCCCAACAGTTTGGGAATAAGGGGCCCAAATGGTCCAAAACTAAACTTTGTTTGATTTCATCAATAATTGAATAATTGGGGTTCTTTGATATGACGAATCTAACTGTGTATGTAGATTCTTAATTCTTGGTCCCGTTTTCAAATTGGTCTACATTAAGGTCCAAAGGGTCCAAAATTAAACTTAGTTTGATTTTAACAAAACTTGAATCCTTGGGGTTCTTTGATATGCTGAATATAAAAATGTACTTATTTTTTTTATTATTGACCCAGTTTTCAAGTTGGTCAAAATCGGGGAACAAAATTAAACTTTGTTTGATTTCATCAAAAATTGAATAATTGGGGTTCTTTGATATGCCAAATCTTACTGTGTATGTAGATTCTTAATTTTTGGTCCCGTTTTCAAATTGGCGTACATTAAGGTCCAAAGGCAATAGCAAGAAATTTTCAATGGGAGTTATCTTTCTTTGCCCAGGATAGAAGTTGAATCAACTTAAATCATTGTTTTATACAATATACAATGTATTTTCACTTTTACTACCAACTGATAAATTAAAACAATCATTACCATTCAGTGATTACAAGCACTATTCTTACTACACATTTTTCAATATTTTATGATGTATTGAAATGAGCAGTTATTGTTGCAAACTCCAGTTTTGGAATAAGGGAAAGGGGGATGTGAAAAGAAAATTGGGGGGGGGGGGGGGGGGGGGGGGGGGGGGAGGTGATGGGGTTGAGAGGATTAATATTCAACAGCATAGTGAATTGCTAAAAGGCAAAAAAAAAATTTGTTAAGTTCATAATTAGACCACATTCATTCTGTGTCAGAAACCTATGCTGTGTCAACTATTTAATCACAATCAAAATTTAGAGCTGAATCCAGCTTAAATGTTGTATCCATAATTGCCCCAACCGTTTAGGGTTTTCAACCTCTGCGGTCATGTAAAGCTGGGCCCTACGGAGCATCTGGTTTGGTACGGTAAGAATACTGAATGCATGGTGTCCCAATTAAGATTGTTCTAGTCTACAATGTGGGAGGTTTTTAATATATTTACGCTGAAATTAAGAGTACTAAGATCCAA